>NC_134265.1:217527437-218127437 GCF_031893055.1 Leptodactylus fuscus
ATCTATCTATCTATCTATCTATCTAACCCCACCACCACCACCACTCCCACACACAAACATACAGTAGGTATATCCTCTGGATACATGACTTTGGATATGGGATGTCCCTCACTCCTTCCTAAAACCACCCAAACTACAGTAAATATTGACTTTGGAATAAATGCACAAAACACTTTATTTTGGTTGTCAAAATGGCCACAGCTTTATTAAACTCACAGAAGTAAAACAATGACAGAAGGAGTCAGGTGAAGTGCTAGACCATTGCGATTCACGAATACTGTGAGATCCCCAGCTGTCTGACATACAGCACCCAGCCAGACAGCAATAAATAAATAAAGGGGGGCAGCACGCTCCGGCTTGCAATTCTAGCAGAGCCAGTACACTTTAAGGGCACCAACGACCCTGTGCTTAACCACTGTACCCGCCCCTGGATGACGTTACTATTACGACATCCTTCAGGCTGGCCATTTCCAAAGCTCAGCCTGTTCACCACCATGAGGTTTAACCTCCTCTATTAGTTAAAATAAGACTACAATTACTTGCCTGCAACTTCCACCTGACTCCTCAACCGCAAAAGTAAAGCTGTGACAGTTTATCAATGGACCATGTGACACGTAACACTTTATTACCCACGACTGACTAAATAATGGCAAACCCCCGACTCACAAAGAGTCATCCTACAGCACTCAGGGGAGGAAAAACCCCTGTGGAGGAAACCTCTAGGGAACCATGGCTGGAGGGCTGCCCTTCCCTTGGGCTTAGAAGGATAATGCCCAACAATAACTCATCAAAGTCATCTCATAATTGAATATATAGAGCCAAATACACAATTACAGTAACAAAGCAATGATACAATAATACATTAGACAGGAAAATGTGAAAAATAAAAATAAAAAACAAGTGTAACATAATGATGCAAAGAGGGCGGGAGGGCGGGAAATGCTTCATCCAGGTCTTGTGATGAGAAAGAGGATGAAGATGGGTGAGACAGGAAGTGACATCTATTCGTAACGCCTCCCTCCCTACAGTAACACACTAAGCACCATATACTAAAGCAAAGTATACACAGATATATACTCCTAAAGCAGAACATACACAGATATATACTCCTAAAGCAGAACATACAGATATACACTCCTAAAGCAGAACATACACAGATACAGTCCTATGAAAAAGTTTGGGCACCCCTATTAATCTTAATCATTTTTAGTTCTAAATATTTTGGTGTTTGCAGCAGCCATTTCAGTTTGATATATCTAATAACTGATGGACACAGTAATATTTCAGGAGTGAAATGAGGTTTATTGTACTAACAGAAAATGCGCAATATGCATTGAACCAAAATTTGACCGGTGCAAAAGTATGGGCACCCTTATCATTTTATTGATTTGAATTCCCCTAACTACTTTTTACTGACTTACTGAAGCACAAAATTGGTTTTGTAACCTCAGTGAGCTTTGAACTTCATAGCTAGGTGTATCCAATCATAAGAAAAGGTATTTAAGGTGGCCAATTGCAAGTTGTTCTCCTATTTGTATCTCCTCTGAAGAGCGGCATCATGGGCTACTCAAAACAACTCTCAAATGATCTGAAAACAAAGATTGTTCAACATAGTTGTTCAGGGGAAGGATACAAAAAGTTGTCTCAGAGATTTAACCTGTCAGTTTCCACTGTGAGTAACATAGTAAGGAAATGGAAGACCACAGGGACAGTTCTTGTTAAGCCCAGAAGTGGCAGGCCAAGAAAAATATCAGAAAGGCAGAGAAGAAGAATGGTGAGAACAGTCAAGGACAATCCACAGACCACCTCCAAAGAGCTGCAGCATCATCTTGCTGCAGATGGTGTCACTGTGCATCGGTCAACAATACAGCGCACTTTGCACAAGGAGAAGCTGTATGGGAGAGTGATGAGAAAGAAACCGTTTCTGCAAGCACGCCACAAACAGAGTCGCCTGAGGTATGCAAAAACACATATGGACAAGCCAGCTTCATTTTGGAAGAATGTCCTGTGGACTGATGAAACAAAGATTTGGTTGTTTGGTCATACAAAAAGGCATTATGCATGGCGTCCAAAAAAAAACAGCATTCCAAGAAAAACACTTGCTACCCACTGTAAAATTTGGTGGACGTTCCATCATGCTTTGGGGCTGTGTGGCCAATGCCGGCACTGGGAATCTTGTTAAAGTTGAGGGTCGCATGGATTCCACTCAGTATCAGCAGATTCTTGAGAATAATGTTCTAGAATCAGTGACGAAGGTGAAGTTACGTTGGGGATGGATATTTCAGCAAGACAATGATCCAAAACACCGCTCCAAATCGACTCAGGCATTCATGCAGAGGAACAATTACAATGTTCTGGAATGGCCATCCCAGTCCCCAGACCTGAATATCATTGAACATCTGTGGGATGATTGGAAGCGGGCTGTCCATGCTCGGCGACCATCAAACTGAACTGAACTTGAATTGTTTTGTAAAGAGGAATGGTCCAAAATCCCTTCATCCAGGACCCAGGAACTGACTAAAATCTACAGGACGCGACTAGAGGCTGTTATTTTCGCAAAAGGAGGAGCTACTAAATATTAATGTCACTTTTCTGTTGAGGTGCCCATACTTTTGCACCGGTCAAATTTTGGTTTAATGCATATTGCACATTTTCTGTTAGTACAATAAACCTCATTTCAATCCTGAAATATTACTGTGTCCATCAGTTATTAGATATATCAAACTGAAATGGCTGCTGCAAACACCAAAATATTTAGAACTAAAAATGATTAAGATTAATAGGGGTGCCCAAACTTTTTCATAGGACTGTATATACTCCTACAGCAGAATATACAGATATATGCTCCTAAAGCTGAATATACACAGATATATACTCCTAAAGCTGAATATACACTGATATATACTCCTAAAGCTGAATATACACAGATATATACTCCTAAAGCAGAACATACAGATATATACCCCTAAAGCTGAATATACACAGATATATACTCCTAAAGCTGAATATACACAGATATATACTCCTAAAGCAGAACATACACAGATATATACTCCTAAAGCTGAATATACACTGATATATACTCCTAAAGCTGAATATACACCGATATATTCTTAAAGCTGACCCAGTCTGTATAAATCTATAAAACTACTGCACGAAGAAGAAACTGCAGGAGTTATTGGTTCCCCCATCCCAAAGTCATGTCCCCCTTGCTCACCACCGCTCACTGCCGCACCCGGTCTGACAGAAACCACAGAACGGAGACCCGAACGCTGGTGTGAACCTAGCGTTAGGCAAACCCAGCCAAAGTTATGTCTATGAAAAAACTGATGGTAAGCAGTGGATAGAAACCCCTAGTTTAACTATACACTGCAAAGGCCACTCACTTTTATGCATTTTTGACATTTAATATGCTCCAAAAATTGCCTTTTTTGGGGGGTAAAAGGTGCTTGCTGATGGTTTTTTAGATATGCATGATGGTTATATTGCAAAAGCAATGATTTTATAGAAATTTTTGCCCATACAGTGGCGTAACTACCGCTGCTATCATTATACTCAGGGGTTACTTATCTCTCCACCATCCAGGCAGGCTTAAGCCTAGTTGTCTGACGTCTCATGACCCCGGCCTGCATCCTGTATGTTGTATGGTTTGGAGGTACATATACACAGGCGATACTCATTATTACTAGATTTATATATGTGTATGTGCTATTGGCCTGCTACTGTCCCTATTTTGTGTGTGTTTCCATGTGGCATGTTACATCCGCCCTGCTGAAATTATCTTTTATGATATTCATCAATAAAATTTAGAAATTTTATGTAATTTCTTTGGAGTTGTTTGGTATGGCTTAATTTTTGTTGTTGTTTTGGTGTTTACAAAAATAAGGGTCAGCCTCCTCCCCTAGCTGAATCATTGACATACACTATGTGATCCAGACACCCCAAAAAATATGTTTTTTCATATTAGGTGCATTGTGCTGCCACCTACTGCCAGGTACTCCATATCAGCGACCTCAGTAGACATTAGACATTGTGAGAGAGCAGAATGGGGCGCTCCTTGGAACTTATGGACTTCGAATGTGGTCAGGTGATTGAGTGCCACACATCACGCAGGTCAATGCCAAATGACGCCTCGCTTGGTGTAAGGAGCGTAAACATTGGACGATTGAACAGTGGAAAAACGTTGTGTTGTGTGGAGTGACGAATCATGGTACACAATGTGGCGATCTTTCAACACGACCGAGCACCTGTTCATACTGCACGGCCTGTGGTTGAGTGGTTCAGGGCCGCCGATAGGCCAGTACTACTGCTACTGGCGTCAGGGGCCCGGCCAAATTTTAAAATGGGGGGGGCCCGATTTTGGCCCGCCACCGTGTGCCGGCCCCCTGGCGCCCGCAGCAGTCATTCTATGTCTGCTGTTTCAACTCAGATCTGCGTCCAGAGGACGCAGATCTGAGTTGCAGACATACGCGGCTGAAGCAAGGAGCTGACCTGTGTCAGCTCCTCTCTTCGCTGCTGCCGCCTCTCTCGCTGGCACATATGCGGCTGAAGCGAGGAGCTGACACAGGTCAGCTCCTCACTTCAGCCGCATATGTGTCAGCGAGACCGGCGGCAGCAGCGAAGAGAGGAGCTGACACAGGTCAGCTCCTCGCTTCAGCCGCATATGTGTCAGCGAGACCGGCGGCAGCAGCGAAGAGAGGAGCTGACACAGGTCAGCTCCTCGCTTCAGCCGCATATGTGTCAGCGAGACCGGCGGCAGCAGCGTGATGACGTCACATCGCGTCTACAACTGTGCGCCAGTAAGAGAGAGAGGCGCCGAGAGAGCAGCGGGGGAACGAAGGAGAAGGTAAGTCTAATGTGGAACGTGAAACTGGGGGCAGATGAAGGAGAGGACGGCATGACACTGGGGGCAGAGATGGAGGGACATGAATCTGGGGGCAGAGATGGGGGACATGAATCTGGGGGCAGAAATGGGGGGCATGAATCTCGGGGCAGAGATGGGGGGCATGAATCTGGGGGCAGAGCTGTGGAGACATAAATCTGGGGGCAGAGATGGAGGGGACATGAATCTGCACGGCCTGTGGTGGAGTGGTTCAGGGCCGCCGATAGGCCAGTACTACTGCTACTGGCGTCAGGGGCCCGGCCAAATTTAAAAATGAGGGGGGCCCGGTTTTGGCCCGCCACCGTGTGCCGGCCCCCTGGCGCCCGCAGCAGTCATTCTATGTCTGCTGTTTCTCAGAGATGTGGGGACATGAATCTGGGGGCAGAGATGGGGGACATGAATCTGGGGGCAGAGCTGTGGAGACATGAATCTGGGGGCAGAGATGGAGGGGACATGAATCTGGGGGCAGAGATGGGGGGACATGAATCTGGGGGCAGAGATGGAGGGGACATGAATCTGGAGGCAGATGAAGGGTGTATATGAAGCTGGGGGAGAGACGGAGGGGGGACATATAGTTTACAGGTGACTGTAGGAGGATTATACAGTGTGCGGGCACATGAAAAATTAATGAGTTGTCGGAGTCAACATAACAGTGGGTGGGGCTAAATTTCCCGCGGCGCGCAAAGCCGTGGAGACATAAATCTGGGGGCAGAGATGGAGGGGACATGAATCTGGGGGCAGAGATGGGGGGCATGAATCTGGGGGAAGAGATGGGGGGCATGAATCTGGGGGCAGAGCTGTGGAGACATGAATCTGGGGGCAGAGATGGGGGGCACATGAATCTGGGGGCAGAGATGTGGGGACATGAATCTGGGGGCAGAGATGTGGGGACATGAATCTGGGGGCAGAGATCTCTGCCCCCAGATTCATGTCCCCCCAACTCTGCCCCCAGATTCATGTCCCCTCCATCTCTGCCCCCAGATTCATGTCCCCCCATCTCTGCCCCCAGATTCATGTCCCCCCATCTCTGCCCCCAGATTCATGTCCCCTCCATCTCTGCCCCCAGATTCATGTCCCCCCATCTCTGCCCCCAGATTCATGTCCCCCCATCTCTGCCCCCAGATTCATGTCCCCTCCATCTCTGCCCCCAGATTCATGTCCCCCATCTCTGCCCCCAGATTCATGTCCCCACATCTCTGCCCCCAGATTCATGTGCCCCCCATCTCTGCCCCCAGATTCATGTCTCCACAGCTTTGCCCCCAGATTCATGTCCCCACATCTCTGCCCCCAGATTCATGTGCCCCCCATCTCTGCCCCCAGATTCATGTCTCCACAGCTCTGCCCCCAGATTCATGCCCCCCATCTCTTCCCCCAGATTCATGCCCCCCATCTCTGCCCCGATTCATGTCCCCCCATCTCTGCCCCCAGATTCATGTCCCCTCCATCTCTGCCCCCAGATTTATGTCTCCACGGCTTTGCGCGCCGCGGGAAATTTAGCCCCACCCACTGTTATGTTGACTCCGACAACTCATTAATTTTTCATGTGCCCGCACACTGTATAATCCTCCTACAGTCACCTGTAAACTATATGTCCCCCCTCCGTCTCTCCCCCAGCTTCATATACACCCTTCATCTGCCTCCAGATTCATGTCCCCTCCATCTCTGCCCCCAGATTCATGTCCCCCTTCCATCTCTGCCCCCAGATTCATGTCCCCCCTCCATCTCTGCCTCCAGATTCATGTCCCCCCTCCATCTCTGCCCCCAGATTCATGTCCCTCCATCTCTGCCCATGAATCTGGGGGCAGAGATGGGGGGACATGAATCTGGGGGCAGAGATGGGGGGACATGAATCTGGGGGCAGAGATGGAGGGGACATGAATCTGGGGGCAGAGTTGGGGGGACATGAATCTGGGGGCAGAGATGGGGGGACATGAATCTGGGGGCAGAGATGGGGGGACATGAATCTGGGGGCAGAGTTGGGGGGACATGAATCTGGGGGCAGAGATGGAGGGACATGAATCTGGGGGCAGAGATGGAGGGGGGACATGAATCTGGAGGCAGAGATGGAGGGGGGACATGAATCTGGGGGCAGAGATGGAAGGGGGACATGAATCTGGGGGCAGAGATGGAGGGGACATGAATCTGGAGGCAGATGAAGGGTGTATATGAAGCTGGGGGAGAGACGGAGGGGGGACATATAGTTTACAGGTGACTGTAGGAGGATTATACAGTGTGCGGGCACATGAAAAATTAATGAGTTGTCGGAGTCAACATAACAGTGGGTGGGGCTAAATTTCCCGCGGCGCGGGATGGGACATCGGGTGTGCGGCACTGTGGCGAGGAAGCTGGGGCAATAATATATAATATATAAGTTTTTAGCTGGAGAACTACAAAGCACACAATAGCTCCAAAGGTATGTGTGCTTTGTATTAATAATGATGTAGGCTGCTATGCTACTAGCATAGCAGCCTGTTTTGGGGGGTGGGACTTTCACTTTAAAGGAGTGTTCACATTGCGTTTTTGGCCTCCCTTGCCGGGATACGTTGGTAACCAGTCACAATCAGCTACCCACTTATCCCTGCACGGAGAACTGCAGGCCCCCTTTTTTTTAATGGCCAGTTCTTTGTGCAGGGATAAGCTGATTCTGAATGGTTACCAACGTATCCCGGCAAGGGAGGCCAAAAACGCAATGTGAATAAGCCCTGAGGATTTATTAGGAGAGCTCTTATAGATGGTGTTGGCTCTCTGTAGGCGCTGTCACACGTAGCAGATTTTACCTGCAAATAGAATCTGATTAAGCCTTGTAATGCTGCTAAATAAAGGGAAATGTAATACAGAATTGGTATGTCGCAAAATAAGGTAGTTTTAAAATGGCGGGGGGGGGGGGGGGCAGACACTTAGGCTGTATGGGGCCCCAAAATTCCTGATGGCGGCCCTGGAGTGGTTACACAACAATAACATCTCTGTAATGGACTGGCCTGCACAGAGTCCTGACTTGAATCCTATAGAACACCTTTGTGATGTTTTGGAACGCCGACTTCATGCCAGGCCTCACCGACCTACATCGATACCTCTCCTCAGTGCAGCACTCTTTGAAGAATGGGCTGCCATTCCCCAAGAAACCTTCCAGCACCTGATTCAACGTATACCTGCGAGAGTGGAAGCTGTCATCAAGGCTAAGGGTGGGCCAACACCATATTGAATTCCAGCATTACCGATGGAGGGCGCCACGAACTTGTAAGACATTTTCAGCCAGGTGTCTGACTTTTCCTAAGGCTGAGTTCACACAGAGTTTTTTTGGTCAGGATTTTGAAGCGGAATCCGCCTCACTCCGCCAATCAATGGGCCTAGTCGGGAGGAGGGAGTGTCTTTAGGTGGATTCACGAGGTGAATCCGCCTGTAGAATGAGGATGTCCATTTTTTTTTCCGTTTGTTCCGGCTCCCGGAAAAAAAGAACTGACTGGCTCCCATTGATTTCAATGGAAGCTGTCTTTTTGGTCAGGGTTTTGAGGCGAATCCGGCCTCAAAATCCTGAAAAAAAACTCCATGTGAACTCAGCCTTAGGGTCCATTCACACGGAGGAAAATGGTGAGGGATTTGGTATGGAATTTCATTGCTGAAAAAAGCCTCCCATTGACTTCAATGGGCTTTTTTTTTCAGCGCTGAAATTCCACACCAAATTCCTCACCATTTTCTTCCGTGTGAATGGACCCTTAGGGCCCGTGCACACAGAGTTAACACGAGCACATTTTAGCATAATACACGTGTATAGAATACACATGTAAAAATAACACTCCCATTGACTTCAATAAAATTTTTAACACGTGTAAAAAACGCATCAAAAAGATTTCATTCTAAAATGTGCTCACGTTAACTCCGTGTGCACGAGCCCTTAGAGTGCTGTTGCCAAAGTCCTTTTCATGTAAGTACATAGAGTTCCTACATTTATTCCTGCATGGCCATAGCTAAGTTTCTGCTTGCAGATCTTGTACATTGCCATGGATCTATGGTTTGGCAATGTAGAAAAGAATTCCTACATGGGAGATGACTGCATTTAGCAGCTGCCACTAATAATAGCAGCATGGAAACACATCTGCCACGACCACTGCCAGTGTCACTACCCCATCCTGCAAGTTTCTTTGGACAGCTGCATTGACTGGAATTATTATCACTTCTGTCACCTTTTTCATCTGATGTCACCTTGTCACCCTGGCCCAGTTGCCAGGTCCTATCCGCAAAAGAATCATCATCAGCAACAATGTCATCGTCTTCCCCACTTTTTTCTGACATTATGGCCATGGGATTCCTACACATCCTCATAGCTCCCACCTCCATATTTGTTCCTAGCTACCCTACCAGAATGATTACCAGTAGTATTACCACACCTTCTGCCACTACTATCTCCATCATCAACAGTCATGCCTTCCTCTTCTACTTGCACACAATGATTATTCTCATCTAGCTATTAAAAATAGGAGGAAAACTGTTCTAGATAGGTGAAATAGATTTCTCAGCAGGTGCCACATGATTACCAGGCCTATCACAATTTCTAACGTAAACCCTTCCGTACTATAATTAGAATCCCCAAAATTTTACCCTCCTCTGTCCCCGCTCCCACATTTCCCCACATGATATGATGTCTTTTCAGGCTAACTTTATAGGTCCAAGCTCTATCCACATGTTAAAGGACACCACTAGTGATGGCTCATAAAGTTTTAAGTTTATGCAATGACAGTCACCTCTATTACAAAAGTGTCTGACCTCTGCATAAGCAATGCCGCCCCTGCTACCTCTTGTGTCACCCCCTCTACCTCATAGATTGTAAGCTCTTGCGAGCAGGGCCCTCAGTTTCAGTGTGTGAAATGACTTTCTCTCTGTCTGTATTTGAACCCTACAAATTGTACAGCGCTGCGGAATATGTTGGCGCTATATAAATAAAATTTATTATTATTATTACCAGGGATCAGTGAAGAAGAAGGAGACACAGATGACAGCCCAGAAAGGCACTGCAGTAAATTACCTGTTATGGAGGAGAAGGAACATACAAAAAATCTAATTCAAGATCACATCAATCTTGGATGCAATATCCTCCTGTTACTGAGACGAGTTAACTAAGTAATGAAAAACTTTATCTTCATTCTCAGGAAGTACAACAATGATGTGGCTACTGGCGATGCCACCAAAACCAGAAGTAGTGTTGATGTTACCGCCCACATTCCTGTGGTTGCTTGCACGATTGTTTCTTCCTCCCCTTCCTTTTGCTTGTCACCTGCTCTGATTTTTTTTCCAGTCATTTTTTTTACTGCACATTGCTTAATTATAATAGTGATTGGCAACAATTGTGACACTGTCTTTTTTTTTCTTACAAAGAAACGTTTCAAGAAAAGTCAGCTTTAAATAACTGTTTTTTAGATTTTTGAACAGACTATGAGACTGTACATATAGTATGTAGCAACAAAAAAAATGCTTCAACATTTTTTTAGATTAATACACGATTACACTGTGTATTGGATGAGCAGAAAGGAAAAAAAACACCTTAATGCTAAGGCCCTACATAGCAGGCCGCAGCAAAAAAGCACTGCAAGAAAAACCATGATGCGCTTGTGGGCCTCATCCTAATTAACAGGATATTTTTTAGGTTAATGCAAACTGTAATACTTTGCATATGAATGCAACAAAAAAAAAAAGCACTTAAGGAAATAATATAGTTTTCAAATTACTACTACTACCACAAAGTGTATTGGGTGAGCAGAGCAGAAAACACCCAATTAAATAACATTTTTTATTCTGATTAGCGCAGGATGTTAAACTTTATATTGGGTGAACAACACAAAAAACTACTTTGGGCTAAGGCCCCACATTGTGGAAACGCAACGTTTTGTGTTGCAGATTTTGCAGCTTTTTTTGAGCCAAAGTCAGGAATGGATTGAAATGGAATGGAAAATATTAAGCAAGCTTTTAGTTGATTCCCTTCTGTTAAATCGACTTCTGACATTGGCTCAAAAATCCGCAGCAAAAACTGCAACAAAAAAACGCTATGTGGGGCTTTAGCCTAAATAATGGAGATTGTTTTTCCATTAGTGTAGGTGGAATCAGAAGCACTAGCCGGACTTGCTGCTAAAAGTTTAAATTACTTTTAAACACTCTCTATATAGATGAAACTGCTTTATTTACATAACAGACTAAGGGCCCCTTCACACGCGCGCTTCCCATTGAAATCAATGGGCTCTGTTTTGAAGCGCCGCACTCGGGCACGTGTATACGTGTCTAAATGAGCGGCGCGCTTACGCCGTGTGAAGGGGCCCTTAGGCTAGGTTCACATCTGCGTTTGGGTTTCTGTTCGAGGGGTCCACTTGGGGACATCCAAAAGAAAACCTAATCCGCATAAATAAGCAGTTACCTTAGGAAACCTGCAGACCCCATAAACTAAAATGGGGTCTGTGTGGGTTTTCTATGCAACACTTTTCTCTCCGCATTTTTCATGTGGAGAGGGGAACAGAATCCCCACACGCAGATGTGAACCGAACCTTAGACAAAATTAGATTATTTGCAGTGAAAGAGAATGAATTACCTGTCCTTTTTCTGTGTCTGTAGTTCTGTATTAGAGCAGGAATGCAGCAGTCAAGCTCAAACAGCTCAGATATGCACACTCATTCTGTTCTATCTATGATTCTTATCTCTATATGCCTATAATTGCTTAAATCTAATTAAATTTAATAAAATGTTACTATTCCTAACTTGATTTTCTCATTCTATCCGAGATTCTTTGCTATCTCCATCATTACTGCAAATGCCTTGTGGTCATGTTTACAGTAACCTAGAGGCTGAGGCCCCACGTTGCGGAAACACAGCTTTTTTTGTTGCAGATTTTTATTTTTTTTATTTTTTTTTTTTGAGCCAAAGCCAGGATTGAGCAGAAGGTAGAACTATATGTACTTCCTATATATTTCCCATTCCTTTTGTGGTAATTTTTGGTTTGGGCTCAAAAAAAGAAAAAAAAAACAAAACACAGGAGAAACTATAACAAAAAAAACCCTATGTTTCTGCAATGTGTGGCCTCAGCCACATAGTGACTAACCAGACATCCTTTCAGCCATTATACAAGTGGTGGCTGGAAATGTTACAGTAAGGTGTCCACCTACCACTGTCTAATGGCTGAGAGAATGTCAGGTGATGCTAGACCGTCACACTGACAATACACTTGTCTATTCTGTATTTGTACATGTGGCGGTGGCCATTTTAGTTCGTCCAAGGTGAATTGGGCTGGGTTTTTGTTTTTTGTTTATTTTTTTAGATAAACCTAGACGTGGTTACAAAATGAATGGGGATTATAAAGGGCTTATACTTATCACTTCTGCTAAATCCACTTAGGCAGTTCTTCTGCAACATAGGACTTTATACACCATATACAAATTTACCATCCTTTTGCAGACCTGTCTGAGCATCATAGTTCCTGTTACAATCACTTACTTACTAGTCCTGATCATGTGCAACTATTGTTCACTAGAGATGAGCGAGTACTATTCGAAACTGCCATTTTGAATAGCATGCTCCCATAGGAATGAATGGATGCAACCGGCACGCAGCCTGTGCTGGCGTCCGGTCGCCTAACCCCCTGCGCGCCGGCTGTGTCCATTCTTTCCTATGGGAGCATGCTATTCGAAACGGCAGTTTTGAATAGCACTCGCTATCGGTAAGTGATGCTACGGGCCTCATAAGTATTTTCAGACCCCCAAGTATAATAATCGGAGGCCCCGGAAATGTAAAGGAACATAATAAACGTGTTACTTACCTTTCCACGCTCACGTCCCTAGTTGTGTGATGTCCCGGGTCATGTGACGTCAGTACGTCATTAAAGAAGGCCGACACCACTGAAGACTACAGCGGAGCTGGAGATAGGTAAGTAACAGTGGTTTTTTTTAATGTTTGTATCCCCCCCGGCCTCTGATTATTATACTATTATGAAAAGACCCCAAAGTTTAATAATTGTTCATGGGTGTCCACAGTGGGCATAATACTGTGTGCAACAGTCACTATGGGGTACAATACTGTGTGCAGGGGCCACTATGGGGCATAATATTGTGTACAGGGGCCACTATGGGGCATAATACTGTGTGCAGGGGTCACAATGGGGCATAATACTGTGTGCAGGGGCCACTATGGGGCATATTAGTATGTGCAGGGGCCACTATAGGGCATAATACTGTGTGCAGGGGCCACTATGGGGCATAATACTGTGTGTAGGGGCCACTATGGGACATACTACTGTGTACTAGGGCCACTATGGGGCATAATACTGTGTACTGGGGCCACTATGGGGCATAATACTGTGTGCAGGGACCACAATGGGGCATAATAGTATGTGCAGGGGCTACTATGGGGCATAATAGAGCGCGCAGGAATGCGTCGAGGGGTCAGTTAGTTGAGGTCTTCAGTGTCGGTCAGGAAGGGGGGAGGGTCCCATGCCAAAAGTTCGCCACGAGGCCCCGCCATTCCTAGTTACACCACTGTCTGTACAATATACTGGGAACACCGGTGTCCTGACAACACGATCCAGTCCTGCAGGTCCCGTGACTTCTTGAAGTGAAACTCCTTGCCGGCTATGATGTTCTGGTTCATTTTAACTGATTGGCCTCAGAGGTGACATGCCGTGGGACTTCCGTTGAAAAACAACAATGGATCAGAACAACCAGACTGTGCGGAGAGGCACCAGAGCACTGGAGAAAGGAAACTATGATCATATATCATATATATCATATATTGTGACAGGACCAGGGAAAAAGTGGTAGAAGGGGTATACATTTCTCCCAGGTTCCTGTCATACACAATCTAGTTGCAGCTGATCAAAGCTGTGCTCCTGGCTCATGGGTCTTACCAAAACCCTGGTAAAAAGTTCTGGCTGCTGGAGTGGGAGTATTGGGTGTGGCTCTACTCCATTCAGCCATCCAGGTTTTTGAGATGTGTGGGGTTAATTCCTGGTTTCATGAAAGTGTCTGTATAAAAGGGCAGACAGCCCAAAGGAATAGGGCTCTCTCTGCTCCTGGGAAACTAAGTGTGAGTTTACCTGCTGTATTTTGTGTTTAGGGACGATCCCTAGCTAACCCCGTTACAATACAACGTGTCTGCTGTACATATTTGTGTGGATGGGATTCATTAGGGGTTTTAAAAGGGCACGGCCAAACCATGTCGTTTCTGCCATCTGGGGCCCAGGTCTTAAGGCTGCATTCACACGAAGGAATTTGGCGAGCATTTTGATGCTGAATCTGCCTCAAAATCACCTTCCAAAAAAAAGCCTCCCAATAGAGTTAGGTTCCATTCCCACGGAGTAACGTGCCGCTCATTCTGACACGTAAAGAGTGTCAGAGTGAGCACTGTAAAACAGAATCCCATTGACTTCAATGGATGCCGTCTTACGCACGCTACACATTGAAATCAATTGAAGTCAATGGGATTCTGTTTTACAGCGCTCACTCTGACGTGTTTACGTGTCAGAATGAGCGGCACTTTACTCAGTGGGAACAGAGCCACTGAGCTAACTCTGCTAGCACATCTTTCACTGTGAAAATCACTGCTATATCCTTCTCAAGTTGGACTGCAGGTTATAGTTAGGTTAGGTCGATTCTTTTTTTTATAAATGTATATGGAGAAGGGATAGTGGACTAAATACCGGGGTAGTGGCTGCCACAGGGCCTGGGACATTAGGGGGCCAGCAGGTAACGGGCCCTATTTACTTACTGATCCCCACTCCTGCTCACGGCCACCTGAGCTTCCCCTTCTGCAGAAATGGAGGCGGCTGTGAGCAGCCACGGGAACTTCTGAGTGAGGCCACGGGCCTGGGAACCCCTATAAACACTGCTATCATACTGTAATAATCTATAATCTGTTACTTACCTCTCCTGCGATCCAGCAGTCTTCCAGCCTCCTTGGTGACATCATTATGCATTGCAACAGTGGCATGGCTCACATGATGTCTGGTCCAACATTGAAGAGCGCCAAAAGTATCATGGAGTACGTCAGAGCCCGGGAGAGGTAAGTAACTTTTTTTTTATGTTGGTATCCTCCCCCTAATCTCCGATTATTATACTCTGGGGTCTGAAACCAGACCCCAGAGTATAATAATTGTTCATGGGTGATCTGAACTTGCCTCTCTGTCACTCTCACTGTAACAGGTTTCTCTAGTTTGCTCTCGAGAGTTCAGTTGCCAGTAAGTATCAGGATGCCCGCTGGTATCACGTTCTTTCTAAACTGCACAAAGTGTACCCTTCCTCCTCTGCTGGCGCTGTGGCTCAGAGGTGGGGACCCTTCTGTATGTGTTCTGGGACTGTGTTTGCCTGAGGGACTTACGGAATGGGGTCTATAGAGAGTTGTCAGAATTTTTCAGTCCCCCCACCCCCTTCCCTTCCACCTCGGCATTATTTCTATGGGGCTATGGAGGATCTCACTGCCTCTCTTCAAGACACCCATGCCTTGGCTTATTGTCCGGGATATGACTGTGTGATCGTGGGCGCTGGAACGCTTTCCTTTTCTTTTTTTCTTCTCTTCTTTCTGCTTACCTCCTTTTCCCTCCCCTTTCCTGATTGTTTTTGTCATGTTATTTGTGAATATATATATATATATATATATATTATATAAATTTATTTAAAAAAATAAGGAATTGTTCATGGGTGGTCTACTATGGGAAATAATAGTATGTGCAGGGGCCACTATAGAGCATAATAGTGTGTGTGTGCAGGGGCCACAATGGGGCATAATAGTGTGAGTGTGCAGGGGCCACTGTGGGGCGTTATACTGTGTGGAGGCGCTGATATGGGACATTATACTGTCTGGACGCCACTTTGGGACATTATAATGTGTGTAAATGGAGTGTTATACTGTGTGAGGGCCAGGAAAGGGGGCGCTATGCCATGGGGATGGAACACAAGTCAAAAATTTGCTTGAGTGCCCAGTCTTTGCTAGGTACGCCACTGAGAAAGGAGGATGAGTGAACAGGAATAGTAAGAGAAAACAAAAACAAAATCCCCAAAAAAACTGCGGCTAAAAATTGAGCACGTGCTGGTCACAAATGTTTATCACTGACCAATGCTTATCATTGGATCTGTGGCAGGAAGCTGCTATTGATCGATCAGATTTGATATCCCCCCCTCAGACATGGTGCCAGGATTGTCTACTGTCATAGACAGCAGAAATCCTTTAGCAGTACGTGAGTCTGGGGACACCGTGACCCCTGACCATTGCACCGAAATTAATGGCATCTTCATCACTGGGCTACATACTGGGAAAACCAACATTCGGCTTTCTAGCAGTATATAATACTGCACATCTATGAGGACGTGAAAGGCCCTCTTCAAAATTACCCTGGCCACAATGGCTAATACCATCAACTACTTAAAGGGGTATTCCCATGTACATAACCATATCTATATTTGTAGATAATTAAAAGTTAAACATTTCTGTAAATATAAGTAATTAAACATTTTGCAGAGTTTTAAAGATTTTCTCTAACCATCTTAGTGGTGACAGTCTGTTATCTTGATCGGTTGCCATGGATACGACCACTAAAGCAGAAACTTTCTATGGTCCGGGACTTGTCAGGAGCCCAGCTATGATTTTCTTATTGTAGCTGGGTTATCAGGCAGGGACACTACATGTATCAGAAGATATCCCGGCCACAATAAAGAAATCATAGCTGATTTTCTGACCTTAGAAAGTTTCTGCATTGGTGGTCGTATCCATGGCAACCGATCAAGAGAACAGACTGTGACCACTAAGAAAGTTAGAGAAAATCTTTAAAACTCTGCAGAATGTTTAATGACTTATATTTGCAAAAATGTTTAACTTTTAATCATCTACAAATTAAAAAATAATTATGTAGCTAGGAATACCCCTTTAAGTCTTAATTTACCTTTTTTTTTTTTCTAAATACCAAACTTTATATTGTTACTTTATAACCATTATCTAATAGAAAATAATAATGTCAGTTCTCAGAAATAGCAACTGATTTACAAATTTCTTTGAAGCTGATTTTAAATTTGGAATATTACATAAGTGGAACATCCAGATACATCAGAAAAACCACAATAATAGTTTGCTGTACTAATGTCTATGTCAGATTCTTGTAATAACCAAAAGTCAAATGTACATTTACAGGGCTACCACAATGTACTGTTTTCCAACAAGATGTGGTGACATCATAAGTGTCATGGGCAAGGGTGGAGGTGGAGGACTCTTCTCCAGAGAGTGCAAAATAACAAGTATGACATTTTAGATAAGAGTGTATCTAATGTTAAGTAATAGTCGTTCGGATGACTCATTTTTCAATCTCTTGCCTACAGTTTAGGAGATTCTGTAGGTGGAACTTCTGCTTTTATGATAGGGAAATTTAACTGTTACCTTTTAATGAAACCAACACAGACATATAATAACATACAGTGGCCATTGTCTAATTATAATTTGCTTTTAGAATGTGCTAATAGTGATTTTTCCGACTTTAAGTTTATTTTATTCTTTTCCACTTTCCAAAAGCTAATTTATTTATTTTTTTCTGTTCTATGAGGGCTTATTGCAGGTGAAATTCTACTTCTACTTCAAAAAGGCACAATTTTATATTCTGCACAATGTACTGGGAAGCTGGAAAATAATTCAGAATGGAGTGGAATTGGGGAAAAAATGCAATTGTGCAATTTTCTAACATTTGCCATGCGTAAACATGACATCTTTAGGCACCACATTGTGGAACACAGCTTAAGAACGCTGTGGAAAAACACAGTGGAAACGCTTCATGTTTTTTCCACAGCGTTTTTCACTGCATTTTTGCTACATTTTTCTCTGAAGTCTTTCTTCCCTTATTAAATCTATGGGGAAATGTGAACATTCCCACATGTAAAATTGACATACTGCATTTTTCTCGTGTTTTTGAAAATGCAGCTTTTCCACAGCATTTTTTTCCTGCAATGTTTGGATGGGATTAGCTAGAATCTCATTCACTCATTCACCATGTTGCCCCTCATTCATTTTCTTGGTACTGTAAAATGCAGCGTTTTTTTTTTTTTCTGCTGCAGGAAAAACTCTGCATTTCTGCAATGTGGGGCCTTAGCCTAGTATAGTGTTTGTTACGTTTTAATACCTTTACAAAAAGGAGTCGGTAAGCAAACTGTGCAAAATATAGAAGCAAACAACATGTCAGGGTGGGAGTCAGCATGATAGCTACACTCACAGAAAAGTGTATGCAATAACCAGAAGAGGTAGTGGAAGAGAGGGGAAACCAGAGAAGAAAAAGGGGGTAAAAGAAAGGGGAGGAGGAAGAAAATACCTGAGGTTCCAGCAACCCTGTGACCAGGAAAAGCGCTCTCATGAAGTCCAATTCAGCTTATGAGGTCTCTATAAGCTTGTGATCCCTGGAAGATGATCCACGACATCCAGGCAGTAATAAAGGACTCATGCATGTTCTTGAGGCATGCACTAAGCTCCTCCATGCCCTGAATAACCTCTACCTTGCGGATCCAATGTAGGAGGGAAGATGGAGCAGAGGACTTCCATAACACAGAAATGTTGGCCCTAGCCTAGTTGACCAGATGTTTCAAAGACGGTTTATGATAGGCACAAAGAGAAAAGTCAGAGACGGGAGCAGTTAAAAGGCTGTTGTCTTTGGGGGGGGGGGGGGGATTACTTGATAGCCCTTACAAATGGTTCAGTGCACCTCATCCCAGAAGCCCGTCAGCCCAATACACTCCCAAAAATGTGTAATAGTGTCCCCTCTTCCATGCCGCACTGCCAGAACCTCGAGGAAGTAGATGGAAAAATCTTGTGCCATATAGATGGAACATGATACCATCTGGTTAAGAGTTTGTAGCCTGCCTCTTGGTATTTGCTTGTAATGAAACTCTTGTGAGTAAATTCAAGAATCCTGAAGCACTCTGATTCTGAGAACACAGTATTCAGGTCAGTTTCCCACTTCGTGAGGAAGACAGGCTTGTGACCTAAAGGAGGGAAAACCAGCAACAGGAAGAAGTCTGAAAGGGAGTTTATGGCCCAGACCCGAAGCTTCCAAATGGTGGAAGTCTGGGGAGTCAGAGAGTGAGGATAGGGAGTGAGTAAGCTGAAGGACTGTTCATGGTTCTAAGGAAGGGAGGTATGGTGCATTGAGTAGATCAATATGGGCCAACCAGTGTCCAGCAGAGCGAACATGAACAGCTCTTTGTTTACTTGCTGCACACCACTGCTTGAACGGGCCAGGAGATAATCCAGCAGGGAAGGCTGGGTTACCCAAAATGGGGAACATTGGGGATTGGGAGAGAGAGAGTCCAGCCAGGAAAGCAGGTACAGGGGAGATCCCAAGAAGGCGCGTTCCAAGGAGACCCACTGCTTGAAGGGAAGGTGACAGCACTAGTCCAATACCCGTTGGAGCAAGGAGGCTTCGCTGTTTCAGGAATGTAGGGGTTGAGCCTAGCCAGTTTCCCCTGCCAGATAAAGTTATTTATGTTACTATATAGCAGCTTAAAGAAACTAGGGGGGAGCTGAATCAGTAGATTCTGAAAAAGATAAAGAAGACTTGGTAGAACATTCATTTTATAATTGGCGCTTTGCCCAAACAATGAGTAGGTGCCCTTAGACAACTGTGTCAAGTCTGACCTGACAATCTGAATAAGAGGCATGTGGTTTTTAACATAGAGCTCTACCAGGATCCGAGAGAACCACATCCCCAGATACTTGATAGTGTCACTCGACCATTTAAAGGGGAAGAACTCCAAAAAGGACTGAGCCCGCAAGGGGAGCAAAATATTAAGGGCCTCTGATTTTTGGAAGTTAATTTGGAAGTTGGCCATGCCACGTGGAACTCCGACATCAGGTTTGGCAGTGACAGGGAGGGGTCAGACATAAAAAACCCAAAGGTCATCTGCGTTTTTTGCAATCCGTATGTGTCTACTGCCGATTCGCAGTCCGCAGATATCAGTATTTGTTCTAATAGTCCGGAGCAAGGGCTCTATGGTCTAGGCCCAGGCTAATAAGATCTAAGACTGCAATTAGGAAAGGCTACCTCACCCTATCTGCATCAGTGGAAGGCACAGTGGAAGTCAGGGAGTCTGTAGCAGTACGTTTATTTGAATAAAAAGTGTAATCTCGGGTATCAGGGTGAGCTGTACACCAGAGGTCTATAAGCTTGTGCAAAAACAGTAGTCTACAGATACGTCAGTGATAGGAATAGGAAAGCTCCCCCTTAACAAACAGGAATCTGCCCGAGTCATCCATGAAAGCCGCCGTAAACCTCCAGGGAAAAGAATGTGCAATAAGAATGCTTAGTTTCCCCCTGCCCATGGACTTGGGCTCAGTATAGCAGCTATGATAAGTGTCAGGATATCTGGGTGAGGACAGAAGTTACGCCATCCTCTATTTTCCTGATTGTCGAATTGCAAAGGAAGGGGGCTGTTGAGCTCCTTTTTAGTAGTCACAAATTTCTCCACCATAATGAGCCACTGGCCAAGTAATGCAGACTTGTTGTTGTTGAGTAGTGATCTGCGTCGATAGGCAATTAATTTCAGACTTGAATTCAGAGATGATGCACTCCTGTTTAGTCTCAACTCTGCGCACAATAGTTTCTAAGACCACTTTAGTGGGGAGGGAAGTGAGAAGGTTCCAAAGGTCCGCTAGCTTGGGTCATTTCAGCTTACCACCAAAGCCAAGTTTTGCATAGAAGAGTCAGAGGATGGTGGCATACAAAGGGGCGGCTGAAGTGGAGAATATGTCACAGGCAGAGGGGCCTGGGTCAGTGTCGGTGAACAGTGGGTGAGCAGGCTAGCTCCCAGTGTGTAAAACTGCATCCTGTGCATGGGTGTCGGCTGTGGTACTTTTTATTTCCATTTAAATATGTCTTTGTAGAATGGGAGGAAATCCAAGCAAACACGGGGAGAACGTACAGACGTCAGCAGGCCGTGCTGAATCTCATCAGCTTGGGGGACAGACAGCACACTGCCTCTGAGGTGAGGGATGCCCTCCTTGATGAGACGTCAACATGGTTTTTGCCGCTGCACCTGGGCCCAGGTATGGTCTTGTGTGATAACGGCCAGAACCTGGTAGTGGCTCTGGAGCTTGCCAACCTCCAACATGTTCCATGCCTGGCACACGTTTTCAATTTAGTTGTGCAACAGTTTTTAAAAACGTACCCCAATTTAGCTGAGCTACTGGTGAAAGTGGCGCTTGTGTACCCACTTTCGCAAGTCTATAGTAGCCGCTGCTAGCCTCAAATCGCTCCACAATGCCTCCATCTGCCAGATCACCGGCTGTTGTGCGACGTCCCCACACGCTGGAACTCGACATACCACATGTTGAGCAGAGCGTGTGAGCAGCAGAGACCCTTGATGGAGTACCATCTCCAAAACCCAAGGGTTCCTCAGAGTCAGCTCCCTCAGTTTCTGCACCATGGATGGCAGACTTATGCGAGATATTGTGTGTCTTTGAGGAGTCCACCAAGAGGGTCAGCTGTTACGATACACTTGTGAGTGTTACAATCCCACTCCTGTGTGTGATGCGAGAATCCCTCATCACCATCAGGGATAACGCATTGTACGCTGAGGAGTTGGGCATAGGAGCAGAACCATCCCAGCAGGATGAAACAGCCACTGGATAGATCAAAATGAACAGCCACTGGATAGATCCATCATTTTCATGTCCACCGGTGTCAAGCACCCCGACATGAAGTTTCCTGTGTGTGCTCACCCTCTACAATTCTTCCTCCTGCTCATACTCCTCCACCATCAGCGTTGCACAATTCTGCTCCTACTAGGCTCAATCCACCCTGATTCCCCCAAACTCTGCTGGTTAGAGGCTCTACTCACTCCAAGGGCCAAAAACACTGCTGGTGCAAGGCTCAACTAACCCCAAGGGCCAAAAACACTGCTGCTACAAGGCTCTAGTCACCCCAAGGGCCAAAAACACTACTGGTGCAAGGCTCTACTCACTCCAAGGGCCAAAAACCCTGCTGGTGCAAGGCTCTACTCACTCCAAGGGCCAAAAACACTGCGGGTGCAAGGCTCTACTCACTCCAAGGGCCAAAAACACTACTAGTGCAAGGCTCTACTCACTGCAAGGGCCAAAAACACTGCTGGTGCAAGGCTCTACTCACCCCAAGGGCCAAAAACACTGTTGGTGCAAGGCTCCACTAACCCCAAGGGCCAAAAATCATATTGGGCGCGTTAGATGCCCCCAGGCATGTTTCCCCTGCTTTCCCAGTTGCATTCCAGAGGTGTTGTCATCATTTGCTGAGGTGTCATAGTGGACTTGGTGACCCTCCTGAGTCGAATAGTGGTTTCCCCTGAAACGAAGGGTTTTTCCCCATAGACTATAATGGGGTTCGATATTCGTTTGAATAGTCGAATATTGAGGGGCTATTCGAAACGAATATCGAATATTTCACTGTTCGCTCGTCTCTAGTGCTAACCACTGAGCCACTGTCTTGCCCCTTGTGAATTCTTCATAGTGATAGTTATAGGTGTTGCAGAAACTTCTCAGATACTTGAAAAGGAAACCGCTTTAGTACTCACAAATGCAGTTATCAAGAATATCGTGAATGAGCAGCGCAGCACCCAATACACAATACTGGGAGTTGCGTGCTGTGTGAAACAGCTGATCTTCAGTCTTAGTCTAATAGTCTTAGACATGTAAGAGATAAGTGGGGATCCAACACCTGAGACCCCTGTTGCTCATCTATTTGAATATACTGTGGTGCTTTTGTGAGTGCCATGACTCCTTTGCTATCTACTTTGCACAGTATCTGTTTTATACTCGCCATGCAAAGTTATTACAGCCTATAATAATAGTGCAAGGCTGCTATAAAACAGATGGCGTGTTATATAAATAGTCAAGGGGCTCCATACAGTATAATATGCTCCACAGTGGTTCCCCACACAGTATAATATGCTAAACAGAGGCCCCAGACAGTATAATATGCTCTTAAGAGCACCCTATTTACCTCAGTCACAGGCCAAAAGAGCCTGGGGAGAATGCTGAGAACTTTCAAAAGCCCAGAAGAGATGAGTAAAAGTAATTATTTTTATTCACCTTCCCTGGGCAGGCTTCTATTGGAAAGGGGCTTGGCAACATGCTGGGCACCTTTCCATTAAGAGTATGTATAGCAGTTGGGGAACCAGGCTTTCCCACTATCATGGTGGTCTAACACCCCTGCCATCTCCCTCTGGCCATGGGCCCCATATTGCTCCAGGCCACACACCTTCTGTGACTGCGATCATTACGCCACAGGTTGCAAGATTGCGACTCCAGTAACTGTTTATATTTCTATATACAATGCTGTGAAAGCCCTCTTTTTTTTCGTTTGGCAAGTTGTAGGTTTTAATAAAAAATTTGGAGGAATAATGTTTTGATCAGTACTTCTTGAATTTTGGGGGAAGGTTAAATATGGAAGAATTTAAAAAAAAAAATAAAAAAAATGAAATCTTTTATTTTTAGACCCCTAAGACTCGGTATGGAGAGGACAAAGCTCCTGAGCCCTCTGCATACCACAGTATAGTATGTCATGTTTTGCTAAGGGAGTTAATGCACAGAAAGATACTTTTACAATAGTGCAAATTACTCTTAAGTACAAAAGTACTTAAAGGAGTAACTAAACTTTCAGAAAACTATAGATTTTCTGTCAGTATTTGTGTCATTAATGAATTTTGGAATACACTTTATAAAACAAATTTTGGATCCTTTCTGTGAAATCCTGCATTTTTTCACTATTCCCTTTTCTTCTATATTGAGACCTGTTCCTGCTTCTCATTGAATATTATTGTGTACGGAGTACGGGGCTTTGTGTTATGTAGTGAAAATGAGGGGAGGGTCATACAGTTATATCTTGTACATAATAAAATGTCCAAACTTGTTTTTGGTGTCATAGGAAAGATGAGATTCTCTTCTTCATAGAATGCTAAGGTGAAAGCTTAGGAGCTAACTAAGGTGGCACTGCTATCGAAACTATTTCCAGAGATATCACTGGTTGAAAACACAGACACCATAGTACAATGATTGGAGCCTGGGGGAACAAACATAAAAAAACAGTGGTACTCACCTTTCCTGCGCTCTGGCGCGATTGTCTGCTTTTTAAGGCCTCTTCAATCATGTTACAGACGTGGGTTACACTGGTGTCATTATGTGTCGCAACACTGGCCTGACCCACGAGACATCTGTGATGTCACTATAGAGGCCCATTGGATAAGTACTACAGGGAGTTGCATTGGATAAGTATCACTGGTTTTTATGTTCACTCACCTCTCCTGGGCCTCTGATCATTATACTTTGGGGTTTGTAGAGACCCAGGAGTATAATAATAGTTTCAGTTCAGACATATTCGGTACGAACAAAACCTGCACACAATCCTAGCGAGGAATCTCATTAGTTTCACTCAAGAAATAAAGTTGCTGTGAGCCTGTGGCCCTATTTACTGAATCCCTTTTCTACTCACGGACCTCCTTGCTTCCCTTTCTGACCTCTGGGTTGGAAGGGGAAGCAGAGGCCTATTGAAAAATAAAACAATAAGCACCTCAGGAGCATGGGGCCTCGGGTGCTGACACCAGCTACTCTGTTTGGTTTGCCTCTGTAGGAGGAGCAATAGCTACAGTGTTGGCCAAAAGTATTGGTACCCCTGTAATTCTGTCAGATAATTCTCATTTTCTTCTAGAAAATTATTGCAATCACAAATTCTTTGGTATTATTATCTTCATTTAATTTGTCTTCAATGGAAAACCACAACAAGAATTGTCAAAAAGCCAAATTGGATATAATACCACTCCAAAAATAAAAAAAGGGGGTGGACAAAAGTATTGGCACTGTTTGAAAAATCATGTGATGCTTCTCTAATTTGTGTAATTAACAGCACCTGTTACTTACCTGAGGCACCTAACAGGTGGTGGCAATAACTAAATCACACTTGCAGCCATTTGAAATGGATTAAAGTTGACTCAACCTCTGTCCTGTGTCCTTGTGTGTACCACATTGAGCATGGAGAAAAGATAGAAGACCAAAGAACTGTCTGAGGACTTGAGAAGCAAAATTGTGGGGAAGCATGAGCAATCTCAAGGCTACAAGTCCAATTCCAAAGACCTGAATGTTCCTGTGTCTATCGTGCGCAGTGTCATCGTGAAGTTTAAAACCCATGGCACTGTGGCTAACTTCCCTAGATGTGGACGGAAAAGAAAAATTGACAAGAGATTTCAACGCAAGATTGTGCGGATGGTGGATAAAGAACCTCGACTAACATCCAAACAAGTTCAAGCTGTGCTGCAGTCTGAGGGTACAACAGTGTCAACCTGTATTATCCATCGGCGTCTGAATGAAAAGGGACTGTATGGTAGGATACCCAGGAAGACCCCACTTCTTATTCAGAGACATAAAAAAGCCAGGCTGGAGCATGCCAAAACTTACCTGAGAAAGCCAAAAACGTTTTGGAAGAATGTTCTCTGGTCAGATGAGACAAAAGTAGAGCTTTTTGAGAAAAGACATCAACATAGAGTTTACAAGAAAAAAAAAAGAGGATTTCAAAGAAAAGAACACGGTCCCTACAGTCAAACATGGCGGAGGTTCCCTGATGTTTTGGGGTTGCTTTGGTGCCTCTGGCACTGGACTGCTTGACCGTGTGCATGGCATTATGAAGTCTGAAGACTACCAACAAATTTTGCAGCATAATGTAGGGCCCAGTGTGAGAAAGCTGAGTCTCCCTAAGAGGTCATGGGTCTTTCAGCAGGACAATGACCCAAAACACACTTCAAAAAGCACTAAAAAATGGTTTGAGAGAAAGCACTGGAGACTTCTAAAGTGACCAGCAATGAGTCCAGACCTGAATCCCATAGAACACCTGTGGAGAGATCTCAAAATGGCAGTTTGGAGAAGGCACCCTTCAAATCTCAGGGACCTGGAGCAGTTTGCCAAAGAAGAATGGTCTAAAATTCCAGCAGAGCATTGTAAGAAACTCATTGATGGTTATCGGAAGCGGTTGTTCGCAGTTATTTTGTCTAAAGGTTGTGCTACCAAGTATTAGGCTGAGGGTGCCAATACTTTTGTCCGGCCCATTTTTTAGAGTTTTGTGTAAAATGATCAATGAGTTGACTTTTTTTTTTTCATTCTCTTTTGTGTTTTTTCATTGCAAGCAAAATAAATGAAGATATTAATACCAAAGAGATTGTGCTTGAAATCATTTTCTGGAAGAAAATGAGTATTATCTGACAGAATTGGAGGGGTGCCAATACTTTTGGCCAACACTGTACTTACGATTATTGCTCTTCTGTACTATTCCCGCCAGCCGCAGGTCACGCTTCTCCTGTGCACCAATAGAGTGCATGTCTCCAGATGAAAACGCTCTGACGTCTTCCGAGCTTTTCACATGATGGATTGAGGCTGCTAATACCAATAATGCCCGTGTTGGCGGTATGGAAGTTTTGCTCAGAACAAATTATTGTTAGGGGTAGGATATATTCAAACCTGATTATATATTTCTACTAGAGGGAGGACCCGGCTTCGCACGGGTATATTACATTTTATGTTTGTGTAGTGGCCCCATAAGAATTGTCCAATTTTGCACTGGTGTATTTTGTATGTGGTTTGTGTGTATGTCCATAAGCGTCATGTGATTATGTGTATCTCATTTTGAATGTCAGTGAAAAACCTGTGATCAGTTGTTATGGATACCTGGAGTAAAGCTGTATCTAATCCTTCCCCGTGTAGTACTGTGTTTAGATGCAAGTATCCAATCGTTGTTGGTGTGGTACTTTGTGCAGATGCACATATCTAATCCTCCCTGTGTGGTATTGTGTGAAGAGGCGCGTATCTAATCCTCCAGTAAGTGAAACCGTGTGCAGACACGCGTATCTAATGACTCTGGCGTGTGGTACTGTGCAGATGTGCGTATCTAATCCTCCCCATGTGGAACTGTGTGCTGAGATGCGTATCTAATTATCTGGCATGTGGTACTGTGTGCAGAGGCCTGTATCTAATCCTCCCCTGTGTGGTATTGTGTGAAGAGGCGCATATCTAATCCTACGGCGTGTGGAACTGTGTGTAGACGCGCGTATCTAATCCTGCAGCATGTGGTACTTTATGCAGACATGTGTATCTAATCCTATGGCGTGTACAACTGTGTGAAGATGCGTGTATTTATTCCTCTGGCGTGTGGATCTGTAAGCAGACGCACGTATCTAATCCTATGGCATCTGGTACTGTGTGCAGACTTGCTTATCTAATCCTCTGGTGTGTGGAACTGTGTGCAGATGCACGTATCCAATCCTCTGGTATGTGGTATTGTGTGCAGACGCATGTATCCAGTCCTCCGACGTATGGTACTGTGTGCAGACGTGCGTATCTAATCCTCCGGCGTGTGAAACTGTGTGCAGACGCACGTATCTAATACTACGGCATGTGGTACAGTGTGCAGACGTGTGTTTCTAATCCTCCCGCGTGTGGTACTGTGTGCAGATGTGCATATCCAATCCTCTGGCGTGTGGTACTGTGTGCAGATGCGCATATCTAATCCTTCCCCGTGTGATACTGTGTGTAGAAACGCGTATCTAATCCTCTGGCGGTGGTACTATGTGAAGACATGCGTATCTAATCCTCCAGCATGTTGAACTGTGTGCAGATGTGCGTATCTAATCCACCCCCGTGTGGTACTTAGAGCAGACACACGTATCTAATCCTTCAGCATGTGTAACTGTGTGCAGACGCGCACATCTAACCCTCGGTCGTGTGGTACTGTGTGCAGATGCACGTATCTAATCCTCCCCTGTGTGGTATTGTGTGAAGAGGCGCATATCTAATCCTACGGCGTGTGGAACTGTGTGTAGACGCGCGTATCTAATCCTGCAGCATGTGGTACTTTATGCAGACATGTGTATCTAATCCTATGGCGTGTACAACTGTGTGAAGATGCGTGTATTTATTCCTCTGGCGTGTGGATCTGTAAGCAGACGCACGTATCTAATCCTATGGCATCTGGTACTGTGTGCAGACTTGCTTATCTAATCCTCTGGTGTGTGGAACTGTGTGCAGATGCACGTATCCAATCCTCTGGTATGTGGTATTGTGTGCAGACGCATGTATCCAGTCCTCCGACGTATGGTACTGTGTGCAGACGTGCGTATCTAATCCTCCGGCGTGTGAAACTGTGTGCAGACGCACGTATCTAATACTACGGCATGTGGTACAGTGTGCAGACGTGTGTTTCTAATCCTCCCGCGTGTGGTACTGTGTGCAGATGTGCATATCCAATCCTCTGGCGTGTGGTACTGTGTGCAGATGCGCATATCTAATCCTTCCCCGTGTGATACTGTGTGTAGAAACGCGTATCTAATCCTCTGGCGGTGGTACTATGTGAAGACATGCGTATCTAATCCTCCAGCATGTTGAACTGTGTGCAGATGTGCGTATCTAATCCACCCCCGTGTGGTACTTAGAGCAGACACACGTATCTAATCCTTCAGCATGTGTAACTGTGTGCAGACGCGCACATCTAACCCTCGGTCGTGTGGTACTGTGTGCAGATGCACGTATCTAATCCTCCCCTGTGTGGTATTGTGTGAAGAGGCGCATATCTAATCCTACGGCATGTGGAACTGTGTGTAGACGTGGGTATCTAATCCTACGGCATGTGGTACTGTGTGCAGATGCGCTTATCTAATCCTACGGAATTTGGTACTGTGCAGACGCGTGTATCTAATCCTATGGCATGTACAATTGTGTGCAGACGCGCGTATCTAATCCTCTGGAGTGTGGAACTGTGTGTAGATGTGTGTATCTAATCCTACGGCATGTGGTACTCTGTGCAGACACGTGTATTTAATCCTATGGCATGTACAATTGTGTGCAGACGCGCGTATCTAATCCTCTGGAGTGTGTAACTGTGTGTAGACGCGCGTATCTAATTCTATGGCATGTGGTACTGTGTACAGACACGCGTATCTAATCCTACGGCATGTGGTACTGTGTGTAGGCGTGCGTATCTAATCCTACGGCATGTGGTACTGTGTGCAGACGCGTGTATCTAATCCTATGGCGTGTACAACTGTGTGAAGACACGTGTATCTAATCCTCCCCTGTGTGGTATTGTGTGAAGAGGCGCGTATCTAATCCTATGGCGTGTGGAACTGTGTGTAGATGTGCGTATCTAATCCTCCCCCGTGTGATACTGTGTGCGGAGACGCATATCTAATTCTCTGGTTTGTGCATACTGTGTGCAGAGGCATGTATCTAATCCTCCAAAGTGTGGTACTGTGTGCACACACACATATCTAATCCTCCCCTGTGTGGTATTGTGTGAAGAGGCGCGTATCTAATCTTTCGGCGTTTGGAACTATGTGTAGATGCGCGTATCTAATCCTACTGCATGTGGTACTGTGTGCAGACGCGTGTATCTAATCCTGTGGCATGTACAACTGTGTGAAGACGCGCATATCTAATTCTTTGGAGTGTGGAACTGTGTGTAGACGCGTGTATCTAATCCTACGGCATGTGGTACTCTGTGCAGACGCGTGTATCTAATCCTATGGCGTGTACAAATGTGTGTGGACGCGCGTATCTAATCCTCTGGAGTGTGGAACTGTGTGTAGACGCCTGTATCTAATCCTTCGGCATGTGGAACCGTGTGCAGATGCACGTATCAAATCCTTCAGTGTGTGGAACTGTGTGCAGAAGTGCGTATTTAATCCTCTGGTGTGTGGGACTGTGTGCACACCCGTGTATCTAATCCTCTGACGTGTGATACTGTGTGCTGATCTGTGTATCTAATCCTCTGATGCGTGTATCTCAGTTTGGATATTAGTGTTGTATTGTGCATGTGGAGTGACTGTGTGTATTGCAGTTGGAATATGAGTGAAAGTCTTGCAGGTTTGTATTGGCTAAGGGGGGGAGGGCACTGTGTTTGGAATGCTGTATCTCAGCAACGGTACGTCCGAGCGAGTTGGAGTCTCGTCTTAAACCTTCCCGGATATCTGAAGTATCTCTGTACCAAATTTGGTGAAGATCGGTCCAGAGCAGACACACGTATCTAATCCTTCAGCGTGTGTAACTGTGTGCAGACGCGCACATCTAACCCTCGGTCGTGTGGTACTGTGTGCAGATGCACGTTTCTAATCCTCCCCTGTGTGGTATTGTGTGAAGAGGCGCGTATCTAATCCTACAGCATGTGGAACTGTGTGTAGACGTGGGTATCTAATCCTACGGCATGTGGTACTGTGTGCAGATGCGCGTATCTAATCCTACGGAATTTGGTACTGTGCAGACGCGTGTATCTAATCCTCTGGAGTATGGAACTGTGTGTAGACGCGTGTATCTAATCCTACGACATGTGGTACTCTGTGCAGACGCATGTATCTAATCCTATGGCGTGTACAAATGTGTGCGGACGCGCGTATCTAATCCTCTGGAGTGTGGAACTGTGTGTAGACGCCTGTATCTAATCCTAATTCCCGGATATCTGAAGTATCTCTGTACCAAATTTGGTGAAGATCGGTCCAGTCGTTTGGTTCGCATTAGAGAACAGACAGAAAGACAGACAGACAGACAGACAGACAGACAAGAATTCATTTTTATAATATAGAGAGATTAGTGTGTGAAATATGTTTATAGTATAAAGTTTGTTAAATGCTGAGATGGGAATACCCCTTTAATGTAGATATTCTCTGGAACTCAGATTTTGCTGGAACTCAGTAAAGCCTAGAGGATGCGTGCTGTCTCAAACATAAGCAATACCCTTCTGCATTAGATTCTCACTACCCACCATATGACCGCCCCAGAGACATTTTCTGATTATCTGGTGACGACCTGTTTCCCCATTTCCGGAAACGAATCGTCACTACTCCTCCCCCCCATCCACTTCATTATACTTACTCTCCACGCTTCTTCCTGCGAGACGGCTCCTCCTTCTTTACTGATTCTACAGACGAGCGCTCTTCTGCAAACACTGCTCTGTGCACTGCTGCCAATAATCCACCTCTATTTCGCAGCTTCCACAGATGCGCAGTAGAGGTGGATCATCGCTGCAGAGAACAGAACAGTGCTGGAGAAGAGCGTGCGCCTGCAGAATCAGTAAAGGAGGAGGCGCCGTCTTGCAGGAATGTAAGTATATAATGGAATTGGGGGTTGGGCTGAGTAGGTAGGGAAGGGTGGGATAGCTAGAGAGAGGGGGAGGGGATGTATTGGAGTGAGGGAGAGAGGAAGAATGGGGGAGGGGTTAGTGTGAAAGTTACATAGCAGTAAGCTGAACCAAGTAAACAAATGCAGGAGATACCAGGAGCTCCCAGAAATCTCTCAAAACACAGTTAAAGATATGAGTGCATTTATTAACCTATTAATAGCACAAACACTTTTTTTTTTGCCCGGAAAACCCCTTTAATATATATATTCGACTACTACAAAGTGAAGTGTTTAAAATCCTTCTTACTATATATAGGAATCTGCCTACTCCTTCAAGAGCACCTGCAGTTTATATCCTATACCCTGCATGCAGGGTTCCTCTGTCCGCTTGAGAAGTCGGACATCTTCACTTGCGGACAGGAAAGGACGGGCACGGAGTGCAAAAGAACGCACCCGATGCCCATTCAAGTGAATGACAGGTGTCACGGACACAGCTAGTGTCCGCTCCTAATGTCCGTGCCAGATTTTGAGCGGACACTAGGAGAGGACACTACCTGTCGGACACCGACGGTAGTGTGAACGCTCCCTTAAGCAGCTGGTGAATATATAGGTATATATTAAAACTGTATTGGTTCAAACAAAAAAAAGTAAATAAATAAATAAAAAATGTCACGCGATCGACCCATACTTCCTTTGCGATCGATCGGTAAATCGCGATCGACATATTGGGCACCGCTGGTCTATATTGTCCTGTATTTTCTGACCCAGTTATACGTGCAGGCATTTCTGTATGGCGATCATTTTCAAACTCTCCCCATCTCCTACCCACTAGATGGAAGAAGAACCCTCTCAATGTGGCCCGTTTCTTTATACCAGGCTCTGATTTTACAACCTGGATTCACCAAGGTATATCTTGATTGAGAAACCTGTATTGTGATAATGTTCTCCATTCCTTCCCTTACCTAGTCTGGAGGTACCACCTTCCACATAGAGAATTCTTTAAATATTTGCAGCTACACTACTTTTTGTCTACCCTGTTATAATCTTCAGGGATTTCTATATCAAAGTTTTAAATATTTTTTAGAGCACCAATTCGTTGGCAAAAGGTATTTCTAAAAGGTACTTGCTACTTGCATGGAACAGGACCCTTTCTTTTTTTTCAAAATAAGTAGGAATTAGAACTTAATAAGGGATTTGCTGATGACCAATGGGATCCTGCTTTGTGTTTCCATATTACGTAATCCCTTAGAAACCTAGATGGTACTCAGCACCGTACTGACTTCCCAGGATATATTGTAAATCTTCCCCCACATCCTGGAAATGCCATTCAGCTAATGGTATATTATTGCATATTGTTTGGTGAGGCTGTAGCAGACTTAAGCCGTTATGGGACAGTATATTTGACCTTTTAAGCTGTTTACTTGGCTATGTTCCACCTTGGGGAGAACAGGTGGTCTCACTGTCCATTAGATTGGAGGGCATCCCTTAAAAGACAGTACGATCTTTGCTCATGTGATAACAGTGGCAAGAATGTATATAGCTGAAAACTGAAAACAACCCGTGGTTCCTTCTACCATTGAGATGCTTAACATGGTTTAATCTAACTGTATGATGGAACGCTTGATAGCTAACACGTCGCACCTCACCTGAGTAGGTAACTTTAGAAGAACCTCACCTACTCAGGATTAGATTTGTAGACAACCGTTTTATTGCATAAGGTTTGATTAACAATGGCAAGTGGTGGGCTTTATGTTATTGACTAAACTAGCCTCTGCCCGCGACTTTGTCTGCGGGTTGTTGGCATTGATGATCCACCTATATTCAGCAAATTGCTGTCGTTGATGCAGTGGCGTAACTAGGAATGGCGGGGCCCCATGGCGAACTTTTGACATGGCCCCCCCCCCCCTCAACCAACACCGACGCCGAGGACCTCGACCGACCCCCTCTTCTGCACTCTATTATGTCCCTTAGTGGCCCCTGCACACAGTATTATCCCCCATAGTGGCCCCTGCACACAGTCCCCCATAGTGGCCCCTGCACATAGTAGTATCCCCAATAGTGTCCCCTGCACACAGTATTATGTCCCACTGTGGACACCCATAAATAATTATTATACTCTGGGGTCTTTTCAGACCCCAGAGTATAATAATCAGAGACCCGGGGGAATAAAAACATTAAAAAAAACCCAGTTGCTTACCAGTCCCCCGGCTCTTATGCTGTCGGCCGCCGCTCTCGTCCTTCTTTAATGACGTCGGATGTCATATGACCCGGGAAGCAGGCCGGGTTCATGTGACGTCAGAGACGTCAGACAAGTATGAAGGAGGCCTGGCAGGATCGTGGAGAGGTAAGTAACAGTATTTTTTACGTTCCCTTACTTCTCCCGGTCCGCCGATCATTATACACGGGGGTCTGCAAAGACCCCCCGAGTATAATGATAGTATTTGTGGGGCCCGCGGTGTCACTTGCCGATCCCGGCCCTGCCAGGATCGGCAAGTAAATAGGGCCTATTAAAAAAAAATAATAATAATAATACAGCGGTAGCCCTGTGTCAGCCGACTCCGCTGCCTCTACGGTAGTTACGCCCCTGCGTCAATGGTTTGCCTGCTCCGGCATTTCGGCAGCTGTCAAGCTGTCCTGCTGAACTTGTTCCTCACACCGTGCCTGTCATTGTTCCGGCATCTTAGCAGCTCGTTGGGATGCCATATAATGAGCGTGTTTTTAGTGTTGATGATCCGCCTACTCCGGCGTTTCAACAGCTGTCAAGCTGGCCTACCATAATGAAGCCATATAATGAGCATGTTGTTGTCGTTGATGATCCGCATGCTCCGGTGTTTAAGCGGCTCTCAAGCTGGCCTGCCGCTGAACTTGTTTCTCGCACTGTGCCTGTGATTGGGACACCATATAATGAGTGTGCTGTTGGTGTTGATGATCCCCCTCAGCTCCGCTTAAGGAGAACTCTGTTGACTTCCAGCTACATTCATAGCTCTCGTTGTTTGAGACAATTTAGAATTTCTTTTTACAGGCATGTTTAAAATTGGCAAACTAACAATTTGGAATAAAGGTCTTTGACCATGTCAGTTTGTCAGCACTGCCTGGAGCAGATCAGATAATATGCAAATGTGTGTACACAATCCACTGAGGGTTAGCGTGTGTTTACACAGAGAGATAACAGCCCTGGCTTTATCAGAAGCTGAGATAAGGTGCTGCCTGGAGCTGCTTAATATAGTATCCTTCCTACTAATATTATAAATGTGAAAGTTTGGATGTTTGTTCTTCAATCACGCAAAAACGACTGAACGGATATAAAATCATAACAGTCATGAAGCCATGTAATTTACCGGGATAAAAAGTAGCCTATGTTTTAATCGAGGCTACAATCTATCTATGTACCGAATTTCATCCAAATCCGTTCAGCCGTTTTTTGTGTGATTGAGGAAGAAACATCCAAACTTTCACATTTATAATGTTAGTAGGAAGGATGTTTACTTTCTTTTTCACAAGATGTACGGGGATGCATAGAGCGTTTTTTTTGCGGGGCTAGCTGTAATTTTTAGTTATACCATTTTGGGGGATATCTATTGCTTAGATCACCTTGTATTGAAAAAAAACAGGAGGTGATTTAGAACTTTTATTTATTTCATATTTTTAAAGCTTTTTTTTTTTTTACTATTTTATTCCCCCCCGGGGGCTTGAGCCTGCGGTCACTTGATCGCAAGTCCCATAGACGGCAATACAACTGTATTGCCGTCTATGGGACATTCTGTCTATTAGTATTACGGCTGGTCATAGACCCAGCCGCAATACTAATATAGCCGTGACAGGCTGGGGAGCCTCATTAGGCTCCCGGCTGTCACCCGAACAGGTCGGCTCCTGCGATATCGCCGCGCAGGAGCCGGCCTGTAACTTTACAGGTACGGGGCCGGTGGGGACCGGCCCCGGGGGAGAAGGGGCCACGGATACTGACCCGGCATCCGCTGTACTAGAGAGGCGGATGCCGGGGAGGGATAGACGCTGGCACAGGTGCCGGGGCCTGAGACATCGCTACGATCCTCTGCCATGCATGAAGCCAGCGGCGGGGGCACGGAGGAGCCCCTCCCGCTGCTGGCTTCATGCAGGGCAGAGGAGCGCAGCGATGTCTCAGGCCCCGGCACCTGTAATGGCGTCTATCACTTGCCGGCTTCCGCCTCTCTATTACAGCGGATGCCAGGCGCCACCTTCAGACTATAAGACGCACCCTTCTTTTCCCCCAAAATTTTGGGGGAAAAAAGTGCGTCTTATAGTCCGAAAAATACGGTAAGTGGTTGGTTACTAGAGAGTCTTGCATTGCACCCATACTCCTTAATTACTCACATACTTAAAGAGGACCTTTCATCAGATCGGGCACATGCAGTTTTATATACTGCTGGAAAGCTGACAGTGCGCTGAATTCAGCGCACTGTTGGATTTCCCGATCTGTGCCCGGTGTAAAGCGTTATCGGTCCTGGTACCATAGCGCTTTAGTGTCAGAAGGGCATTTCTGACAGTTAGCCAGGGACGCCCTTCTGCCCAGCAGCGCCTATCGCGCTGTACTGTGGACCGGGGAGGAACGTCCCCTCCCTCTGCTCACACAGCTCGTCCATAGACGAGTATTATCAGGAGCGGGAGGGGGGCGTTCCTCCCCGCTCCACAGTACAGCGCGACAGGCGCTGCTGGGCAGAAGGGCGTCTCTGGCTAAGTGTCAGAAACGCCCTTCTGACTGTAATGCGCTACGGTGCCGGGACCAATAGCGCTTTACACCGGGCACAGATCGGGAAAGCCGACTGAATTCAGCGCACTGTCAGCTTTCCAGCAGTATATAAAACTGAATGTGCCCGATCTGATGAAAGGTCCTCTTTAATGATACACATGTATTGTTCATGCTGTAACTACTGTCATTATGTCATATATTTAGTTATGTTTTGCTTTGCTTTTTGATGCAATGTTGCACCATTATACTGCAGATCTTGCATGTGCAAACATTTGTCTCAAAAAAAAAAATGAAAAAAAAAAAATAAGGGACCATATGCAATATTTGGGTCGACTCGTAATTAATCGGTTCATCCATCTTTTTGGTAATAGAAAGTAGCAAAGCTTTGCTCAAATATGATTTGCAGCAAATATTGATAAATATGCAATTCTGTCCACCTACAACCTCCACTAAAGGGAATTTAATACTGATCATTAATCCCAATAAAACAATATGCATTATGTTGCTACCCTCTTTGGGGCTTGCAGGCATCCAGAATATTATGTTCTACATCTATAAAGTGTGTGGCTTCATGCTCCTTACAACAAAGCTACAATTTGAAGAGCTTAAAGGCATTTTAGTTAATTGGGACATGAGATTTAAAAAATATTTTATTGGCTCTTCAACAAATTTTTGCCAGTGTGAACCTGAAGCGTGACACACCTTCCCTTAAACAAAGGACCACATCATTGCTCACATGTAAACAAGAACTATAGCAAATGGCAGACTAAAACATATTGAACTATCATATAGATTTTAGGAATGATATTTTATACTGCTCTATAAATGGAGTAATGTGACTTTAAGACTTCTTCAGAATTTCTTTGAATACACTTTTGTTTTTCCAGCTGACTCTCTTTAAAGGCTGCTGACAGAGCCTAGAATATAAAACCTAAATCTGTTTTATGAGCAGAAGATGGGTGGGACTACTTCAAAGATACTAATAAAGCAGTACTTACATTGGGCTCTCCACCCCATCGCAGTGCTAAGAGCACACAATTTCTCATGTCATTGTGGTTAGAACTGGTTTCTTAAAATAAATAAATATAACACCTATTAGCTTCTAGGTAATAAATTATGTATGCTACACTCATTGTGTGAACTTAGATTTTTCCATAAATGATTGCAGGGGTATGACTGCTGGAAATCAAACTAGTCTAACTAAACATAAGCCCCATGCCCCCCATTTGCTCAAGAGGTGGCATTTTCCATTTATACAGTATGGGACCGTATAGCTGAGTACACTGACTCTCCAGATCTCTCATTTGTATCTCTCATTTAATATATTATAATGGAACTTGACTGTACATGCAATATTATTTTTCTCCTGAGAATGTAGGATCAAAATTATGTTTGTATAGTAGTTGTATTTAGTAGAATAATAATCAGAACCAGCAGAAAAAAAGGTATTACTGGGGTGACATGTTAGTTTTTTATGACATGAATTCAGAACTTGAACTAGTGTTTAATTTAACATACAATTTTAAGCATGAATCTTCTTTTAAACTATACTCGCTCACAGGTAAATTTTATAGATCAAATCATTTGTAGAGGGTCTTTTGCAGAAATGCAGCTTTTTTTGTTGTAGATTTTGCTGTAGTTTTTTAGCTAAAGCCTCAAATGGCTGCAAAAGGAATCATCCTCCTTTAATTGCCCCACCTATTTCATATATCTTGAACCCATCATATTTCCTAGGCCTCATGAACACAGGGATACTTGGGCTACAAATCTATCCCATACAGATTTCCCAGCCCAAACCCAGTTGCATTATAAAGATCTATGATACTAGGAATCCCTGCTTCTTTGCAGTTCTATTCTCCTCTCCTATATAGAGTACAGGACAGTAAAACGGGCAGGCAGGGACTCTTATCATAGATCATTATAATGCATGGAGTTCTGGCTTCCTGACTGGTTCAGGCTAGGAAAGCCAGCTGATTTATAGACTGTCTTTCTGGTCCAGATTCCCCCATGTACTTGAAGCCCTACTGCTACTCCACTGATTCTAGCAGAGTTTAAATTTATTTTCTAACCACCACTGTTCCAATAAGTTAGTTTTGGTTGGTAGGGCAGTGTCAGGCCAGGAGTAGATGATTCAGAGCTCCCATCAGAAGGAGCCAGAGTCAGAGCTCAGCATCACATCCCTGCTCCTGTCTGACACCATTCTTCTGACAGTACAGAACCTAAATAGCCTATCAGGCACCAAAAGTAACAGTATTAACACCGGGCAGAGGCGTAGCTAGAGGTTGAGCGCAAGGGGGCAAACATGTCCAAGTGGGCCCCCAACTTATGTATACTGATATTATCACTATACAGTTACAGTATAGTGGTAGATAGTGGCTACAAACAGGGCTCTGCAGACCATTTAGGTGAATACAGTGCAGCAACATTTAGTGACTTACAGGTGACGTTCACATTTCCTTTCCATTTCCCTTCCATCTGGACTGCCATGACCACATATTTCAATCTCTGTAAATCCCACGCTATTGTCGTACTAGATCCTGTGACACAGGCAGGGGTCTTGGTGGTGGGGGGTCAGTGCTGATGTATTATCCCTCGTAAGCTTTAAATCTGGGGTATACCCTGATATTCGCTTGAACAGCTTATACCTTTCCTTCTTGCCACAGCCAGTTTTGTCCTAATGAGTTGGTGATTTATGAGGTTTTTATCTTCACTTTGTACAAGCTATGTGTTTTTTTATGAGTTGCTAATTGTGCAGAGTAAAATTCCAAATAGGGAAAAAAAGTCAATTATTTTTTAAGTCCCTCTCCTCGTGCCCCAGTTTAAACTGGCAGATACTAGTGGAGGTAGCTGGAGAGGGACATTAAACTTGGGGCAACTAGAGGCAGATATGTCCCCCTCCAGCTACCCATCAGTTTAATATCCTCCTCCAGTTGACCCCAGTTTAATATCCCCCTCCATCTGCCTTCAGTTTAACTGCCCCCTACATCTGCTCTCAGTTCCCTCCTCTTGCTCACATATACTGTGTCTTCTTTACTCCTTATCTTCCATCAGTCTCCATTCTTGGCAGCTTGCTCTTTCTGTGTGACACAACCACACTGTCCTACGTGGCTCCACTCACTAAAGAGTCTGATCATATCCTAGTGAGCTAAAAGATCTTTGATGACGTCATCAAAGGTCCTTTAGCCGATTTAACATTCAGCATCTACGTTTATCCTACACCCTAGGAGGGCCAGTCAGAGACAGTTAGAGGGCCAGATGTGGCCCATGGGGCGGACAATGACCAGGTCTGTTGTAAAAGAAATAACATTTTTATTTCTCTGTTAACAGACTGGGATGATCTGTGATTTTATTTGTAACAATTTGGTTATCATTTGATTTTTTTGATAACTTTTTATTGAACATTTTGTGAGTCAAATCATTATTCCCTGCTGTTTTTTTGTTTTTTTTTAATATCTTTCACTGTGCAGGTTAAATAATGTTTTAGTTTTATTGTTCAAATTTTTTTGGACACGGTGATACCAAACATGTAAATTACCGTATTTTTCGGACTATAAGATGCACTGGACTATAAGACGCACCTAGGTTTTAGAGGAGGAAAATAGGGAAAAAAAATTTGGAAGCAAAAAATGGTAAAATATTTAATATATGGGAGTTGTAGTTTTGCAACAGCTGCAAGGCCACATTGACAGGTGACCCTGCAGCTGTACGGGGACGCATAGAGTGTTTTTTTTTGCGGGGCCAGATGTACTTTTTAGTTATACCATTTTGGGGACTATCTATTGCTTAGATCACCTTGCATTGAAAAAAAACCCGGTGGTTTATGATATATGATTTTCTACACACATATATATATATATATATATATATATATATATATATATTCTAGGGACAGGAGGTGATTTAGAACTTTTATTTATTTCACATTTTTATTATATATTTTTAAAGCTTTTTTTTTTTTTTTTTACTATTTTATTCCCCCCCCGGGGGCTTGAACCTGCGGTCGCTTGATTGCAAGTCCCATAGACGGCAATACAACTGTATTGCCGTCTATGGGACATTCTGTCTATTAGTATTACGGCTGGTCATAGACCCAGCCGCAATACTAATATAGCCGTGACAGGCCTGGGAGCCTTCATTAGGCTCCCGGCTGTCACCCGAACAGGTCGGCTCTTGCGATATCGCCGCGCAGGAGCTGGCCTGCAACTTCACAGGTACGGGGCCGGTGGGGACCGGCCCCGGGGGAGAAGGGGCCGCTGATACAGACTACAGGCCCGGCATCCGCTGTACTAGAGAGGCGGATGCCGGCGAGGGATAGACGCCATCACAGGTGCCGGGGCCTGAAACATCGCTGCACTCCTCTGCCCTGCATGAAGCCAGCAGCGGGGGGACGGAGGAGCGAAATAACATCGCCGCTGCTGGCTTCATGCAGGGCAGAGGAGCGCAGCGATGTCGCAGGCCCCGGCACCTGCATCTATCCCTTGCCGGCATCCGCCTCTCTATTACGGCGGGTACCAGGCGCCACATTCGGACTATAAGACGCACCCTTCTTTTCCCCCCAAATTTTTGGGGAAAAAAGTGCGTCTTATAGTGCGAAAAATACGGTAGTTTTTTTTAAATAATAAAACATTTTATATGGGAAAATGGTATTTTTTGTGTTTTATTCACTTACTAGCAGTTACCCGCGACTTCGTCTGCGGGTTGGCGGTGGCGCCGAACCGCTTATATTTCTTGTCCCCCTATTGGTGCCCCCAGTATCTTGTCCCCCCATCTCTTCCCCTAGCTTCATGTCCCTCCCATCTTGCCCCCAGTTTCTTCCCCCCCCCATCTCTGCCCCCAACTTCATGTCCCCCTTTCTCTGCCCCCAGTTCACTTCATCTGCCCCCAGTTTCTTGCCCCCCCATCTCTGGCCACAGTTTCGCCCCCCCATCTCTGGCCACAGTTTCTCCCCCCCTATGTCTGCCCCCCAGTCTCATGTCCCCCCATCTCTGCCCCCAGCTTCATGGCCCTCCCATCACTACCCCCAGTCACCCCCCCATCTCTGCCCCCCAGTCTCATGTCCCCCCATCTCTGCCCCCAGCTTCATGAACCCCCCCCTACAGTAACCCACGTGTAGTAGCACTCACCTTTGTCTCTATCTTCTGCTCGTGTGTGTGCTGGCTGCCTGCATAGACTTCTTGTGCAGCTGGCTGTGTCGAGTATGTAGCAGATTATGTAGCAGAGCTCCGGCGTCCTAGCAACCAGACCAGGGCTTGCTGTGATTCATACAGGACAGACAGGCAGCAGAAGTGTATGCAGACAGGAGCGGAGGAGAGCATGGTGAGTGTTACTACACGGGGTTCGCTGTAGGGGGGGAAATGAAGCTAGGGACACCCCCTACCCCCGGCAACCCCCCCCCCCCGCCCAGGACACCCTCTCCCCGCCGGACACCCCCCCTCCCCCGGGACACCCCCTCCTCCGCTGCACTGACCTGTATCTGTTGGGTCGGGTGCAGCAGCCTCCTCCTGTGTGTGGCAGCCTGGCATAGCTGCGGCTCCGGGACCCTGTGGGCGGCCGCCATGTTGTTCTTTGTGTCACTGCCGATTCTGCACACCCACATTGAGTCCTCAACCTATGGTGCCGCAGCCCTGGCTCTATAGCCCGCCCACATCTGCCATGCACCAATAGGAGGAGCGTGCAGAGACCAGCGCTGGCAGAATGCCAGCTTCTATTGCCAAGGCCGGAGGGGTGTTTGGAGGGTGACGGTGGCGATTTGGGGTGAGTGACCCACTTTTAATGTAGCCTATTGCACCTTCCTGGGAAATATGTAGGTGTGTGTGAAATGTCACCCAAATCCATTCAGCCGTTTGGCTGTGATTGAGGAACAAACATCCAAACACACAAACTCACAAACATTCACCTTTATAATATTAATAGGATTAATTATTCTTACCACATTTAAACTTTTTTTTTCTTTTTACTTTTTTTTTGTGTCCCTATAGGAGACAATACATCCAATAGGTATATATCACAATACACATGTGTTGCACTGTATAGGAGGCTATGAACTTATGCAGACAGACTCGCAGCCGCCATTATGGGCAGGATCAACCAGGTATGTGGTGGGGCAGGCCTGGGATAACTTACCAGACCTCAGGCTGATAAATAAGAAAACCAGTAACAGTGTCATATGTAAACTGATGTATGTGGTGTAAATGTTTAATGCAACTCTTTTGACACTGCAATCTGGACATTGATAAATGTTTGGGTTGTGGAGTCAATGACCAGTCTGATGAGGTCAGTGCGGTTATTATGTGACAATCAGAGTGCAAAAGTACAGTATGCACGCTCAATGGTAGGAAATTTTATTACATGGACAAAAATAACAATTACTGTAACAGAGAAGGAAAGGCCCCACGAAGAAATACTTAACGTTTTTCTTTTTGCAATTTTTGAAGAGTTTTTCTTTGTAGACCTTCTGCCCCTGTTGAACCTATATAGAAAATGCCAGCATTTCCGCAAGTATACTTGACATGCTGCGATTTTAAAAAACGGAGCAGATTTTTTTGCAACGTGCACAGAATGTGATGAATGTAGTAAATGTAGTTTCTTCGCAGATTCACTACACTCAAATAACAGCGATACAAGGAGTCTCAAGTAAAATAAAGCCAAGAAAAAGGTGCACAAGGAGTATTAAGCACTGCTTTGGATATATTTGTAGATCATTTTTGGAAACTGGGTTATCCAGCTTTAATGTTATGGCTGATCAGTGGAACTGAAAAGTGGAACAGTTACCCATAGACACCAATCATGTTTAATTTTTTTTCAAAAATCCAATTGGTTACCATAGGGAACTACTCATTTACCCTTTGCCCCTGTTTTGATAATGCTCCACTAATGCTTACTTGAGAATCGCTCAGTTATACATTAAAAACACACTACCACTTATAACATCAAACAAAACAAGAAAACTTCTTCTTTGTCCCAGGAACATGCCCGAAAAGTGTTGTAACAATGACACCTGACCTTCCCACACACCAAGCCAATCCACGCCACCTGATACCCAAACATCAACCGATACCTTTCTCAATCCACTGTATTGGTGGACTCCTCTAACACAGAAGACTTAGTGCCTCCATCGCCTGCAGATGTGCTCAAATTCTGCTGCTTCCTCTCCTTCAGCTTCAACTTTTGTGGGAACTAATACAAGCTCTTCCCATTAAACAGAGCCTGACTCAATTTGCCGGTGCAAACCTATCATCGAAATCTTGACACAGGTTTTTGGACATATTACAGGACTGGACGCTGGAATTGGAAAATAGTTAAACTCCAATAGATTAACCAGATGCGATATGCTATCATTATGGCATCTGCGTCATTAGTGGCAAGATTAACCCCCCCACACACACACACACACCTCTAAGATTTCCCTGCAAAGAGAATGCAAGGACAGAGGGCTTGCTTTCCTATCCCTATCGCTCCCCTATTCTACTAGCTGCCTATTCCTATTGTACATGGTATACTGGAAATCGGGGCTCGTTCACATCTGCGCCCAGTCACTGTTCATGCAGGTTTCCGTTTCCTGCACAAAACTGAGCAGGAGACGGTAACCTGCAGGACTCTTTCAAACCCACTCATTTGAAGTATAGTATGCTCTCTGACTGACTGGAGGGGAGGGGGAAAATAGGGACTAAAGCCCCTTCTCCCCCTCTCCTGGGGTCACATACAGATTAGGCACAGAGACAGAAAATGCTTCTCTGTCTGTGTGCACACTGCTGAAATCCTCCTCCCCCCTCCCCTTCTGCTACAGTACACTAATGCTTTCCGAGACAGGAGGGGGGGGGGGACATTTTAAAGTCCTGTATCATTTGGCCTATGAAGATAATTTTAGATTAATTTTAAAGACGAGAATCTCATCTTTAAAATGATACCAAGGTCTTCATAATAACCTTTACAGATTTTGAGCGAATTGCTGTTAAAAACGCAGTCGGGAATTGAGATCTTCAATGAGATGTAAATCCCCAATAGCGTTTTCAACAGCAAATCGCTTTAACACAGTAAGGGTTAACATAAAGTTCTTGGTATCATTTTAAAGATGAGATTCTCATCTTTAAAATGAATATAAATTTATCTTCATAGCCAAAACAAGTCAGGAGATATGGGCTTTAGACGTAAGAACGTAGCATCTACGTCTTCGGCTAGACAAGTGACACCCTGGGAGGACGTAGATCTATGTGCTTGGCAAGAAAAGGGTTAAAGTCCAAAACATCCATGCATCAACAGAACAGAAGGCCATACAGTGTTTAAAGGGGTTTTGCAGGATTAGTAAATATAGCTTATTTCTTTTTCTCTGGAAGCGACATCATATCCGTTGGTCACCTGGTCATGCTGCATTATTTATTTTAATAATTAATGCTGTAGCACTGCCATGTGACCAATGCATATGAGGTCAGTACCTGAGAAGAAGAAATCAGCCAAGCTTTCGAATCCTCCACAACCCATTTAGAGCGTAATTAAAATGTAAAATTTTGTAATGAATCCATAGTTCAGGTCAACATAACAAACTCTGTAATATTCTTTATATAAGAAAAGTGCCTGCTTCTGTCACTAATCAAATCTGCACAATAGAACTATAGAGAGGGAGGACAGCACCTCAACCAGTGTGTTATCAGCCATATATAGAGGCAATTCTTTTCACAACAACTGGGTTATCAATAATCTTGCTTCTCCTGTCAGAAATAACTAATTTAACCCCTTAGCAACACATGATGTACTATTACGTCCTGAGTGCCTGATACTTGGCGCAAATGGACGTAATAGTACGTCACAGGCTGACCAGCCCACTCAGTATTTGAGCGGGTGGCATCAGGAACAGGTGTTAGCTGTAACTGAGCTCCGATCAGGGGTCAACAAACATGACTGTGGCATCCAAGAGCTTGTGCAATATTGAGGTCCCAATCGGCACCTCACACAGTGAGATTAGAGGATGCTGCTATGTATTTTTTGCAGCCCAGATTCTGCCCAGTGACCCCCAGGCTACTAGGAGCCTCCAGTACCTGGTTGATCCTGCCGAAAACTGAGAAAGTCAGCCGATGCATCTGCATCCTCTATAGTTTGCAATACACATGTACAGTATACTCATGTGTTGCAGTCTATAGTACTGAACCAGCAATCAGTGCATCACTGGTTCAGGTGTCCTAGAGAGACACCTGAATGCGACACCCAAATGTGATTATTATTGCATAAAAAAACAATATAAATCAAGTATCACCGTTATCGTACTTACCTGAAGAATAAAAGAAACATGTTAGTTATGCTGTACGCTGCAAGGTGAAAATTTTTAAAGGTAAAACACAATGCAAGAATTATATATTTATCTTTTTAATCCATTAAAAGAGTTAATAAAGTTTTATTCAGTAAGTTATAGGCACTCAAAAATAGCGTCATTACAAAATGCATCTCATCCCACAAAAACAGCTCTCATATGGCCACATCACTGGAAAAATAAAATATACTCGAGTATAAGCCAAATTATGCAGCATAGTTTTTGTGTTTTTGTGTTGAAAAAGCCCCCTTCGGCCTATACTCGAGTCAGCAAAAAAATATTTTTTTTTTCCTTTGGGGAGGGGGGGGGGGGGGTGTCTATGACCAGCCACAATATCATTGTATAGAATCTCCCATATGATAGTGCAAAAAAAAAAAAAAAAAAAAAAGGAGATTTAAAAAAAAAAATAAAAGTTCTAAATACCTCCTTTCCCTAGAATATATACAAAAGTAGAAAATGACTGTGAAAATGTCTTTTCGGACCCCCGAGTATAATGATCGGGGCCCCCTGTTGGTGGAATACTTTCCACCAACAGGGGGCCCCGAAGCTGCTCCAACGGCTGAGACACAGGAGCTGCAGCTCTGGCTCCTGTCAGCGCTTCAGATGCTCCCCCTCTCTCCCCCCTCCCTTTCTCTGCTGTCCTCTGCCCACCAATGAGAGGAGGAGGCGGGGCTTATCCCTGCCGAGCTCCTGCCGTCCTGCACTGGAGGAAGAAAGGAAGAAGGAAAATGAAACTAAAGCTACACAGGTACGTACTGGGGTTACTTATTAATGTCAGGCATATGGGGTGATTACTTGTGTTTTAGTAACTCCATGTGCCTCATATTAATAGCAGTTAACCCCATCATCTCCCTCACATTAACCCCTGTTTGCCTCACCATAAGAGTTACTGATATGTGAGACATATGGGGGTAATAGTAATGAAGATACTTTATTATTACCTCCATGTCTCTCACATACCAGTAACTCTTATGGTGAGGCTTACAGGGGTTAATGTGAGGGAGATGATGGGGTTAACTGCTATTAATATGAGGCACATGGAGTTACGAAATTGTAATGCACATGACTAGATTTTTTATCCACAATTTGTCCTTGTATAGCGGTCAGCGGGTGACGTGACAGTATTTAGTCCTGTAGGGGCCACTAAGGGACATAATACTGTGTGCAGTGGCCACTATTGGGTATAATACTGTGTGCAGGGGCCACTATTGGGTATAATACTGTGTGCAGGGGCCACTATGGGACATAATACTGTGTGCAGGGGCCACTATTGGGTATAATACTGTGTGCAGGGGCCACTATTGGGTATAATACTGTGTGCAGGGGCCACTATTGGGTATAATACTATGTGCAGGGGCCACTATGGGACATAATACTGTGTGCAGGGGCCACTATTGGGTATAATACTGTGTGCAGGGGCCACTATGGAACATAATAGAGCGCGCAGGAATGCGTAGGAGGGACTCGGTCGAGATCTTCGGTGTCGGGGGGGCCCCATGTCAAAAGTTCGCCACGGGGCCCCGCCATTCCTAGTTACGCCACTGCTCGAGTCAATAAGTTTTCCCAGTTTTTTGTGGTAAAATTAGGGGCCTTGGCTTATATTCGGGTCGGCTTATACTCGAGTATATATTGTTGCATGTAAAATGTGAAGACAAAAATTGCCCAATCATTAGAACAAAACTGACTGCGGCAGGAAGGGAATGTATAAATTTTAATGCTGTAGAAGTGTAGATGGTCTCATACTTCTGTTGTTCATTGTAAACTGATATGCTTTGAGTGTGGAGTACTATTTGAAAGAAATCATATAAGAAGTTTTTATTTTTGCACTTATAATAAAAGGAAAAAAGTGATACTGTTAGCAGAATACAATTCAATCCCAATTAGTACTAGGCTCAGTACAATAAACAATTAATTGAGTTCAAAGGAATATTAAACCTTTCTCAGTCTCAGTCGGACTGGAGTCAAATAAGTTGTATGGATCCACTTAGCCTGAATAAGCTGGTCCCTAGGCGGAGGAGCTGAAATCCACCAGGTGGAGGATAATTCCTCCATATTAGAGTCCTCTAACGTCAACATATCTCTCTTCCATTTGGAAAAAGTATTTTCAAGTGGGTATGGATGGGTGTGAACTACCAGGGTCTACTAGTAAAAAGTAGACACATTTTAGGGCCCCTTCACACTACGGATACGCTGACTGATTCTGAACGTTAAAACATGTTCAGAATCGGCGTGTATAAAGCAGATCCCATTCATTTCAATGGAAGCCAGCATACGAGCGCTCCCCATTGAAATGAATGGGCTGCTTTTTTCTCTACGAGCGCTCCCATTGAAGTGAATGGGAAGCGCTCGCGTGTACGACTCGGAATGAGCCGAGCGAGCTGTACACACGAGCGCTTCCCATTCACTTCAATGGGAGCGCTCGTAGAGAAAAAAGCAGCCCATTCATTTCAATGGGGAGCGCTCGTATGCTGGCTCCCATAGAAATGAACGGGAACTGCTTTATACGCCCTGATTCTGAACGTGTTTTAACGTTAAGAATCAGCGTATCCATAGTGTGAAGGGGCCCTTATATGGGAGACTCTGAGATGACTGGATGCCCCAAGGAATTTTCTAGAGTGGGTTCACCCTAATGGGAAAGTCACTGATTTCATCATGCGCAGATGATATGCTTGTTTGTAAGATTCTTCAGAGTCACTAGAGGCCCTTTTGGGATACTGTAGATGTGTATGGTGCTTTTTGGGCCTACGGGTGAACTAGACTAAGTCTATTATGTTACCAATAGATAATATCGAGGTCTTATAACCCCTGTACCAGGTTGATTGTGGCTGATCAATTTACCTAATTAGGTGTAGTTATATATAAGGATGTGTGGTAGCGTTACCAACTAAACATACTACCTAGTATAGAATGTGACCGTGTAAGTTGAAGGCCTGGGAGATGTTGCTATTGTCATTAGTTGGTTGGTCTTTAAAATGGTGCTTTTACATAAACTTCTGTACCTATACAGGACTGCTAAATCTCATTTCCTCCATCTAAATAAACTCTTGACACCATTTTTTGTGGAGAATCGGGGGGCTGGTGCTTCAGTTAGCAAGAGTCACACTTAAAGCCCCCTATGGCAGGTCGGTCTGGCTCTACCAAATCTGTACATTTTTTATGCTTGTGATACAACTGACCCACATTGCTTGGTGGATTAGAGCAAATGCTAACAACTTCTCTGGTGATATTGGAAGTAGTTGGGATCCTTTGAGGCCAATTTTACTGCTATGATTTTTGTTTGGAACTTCATGGTGAAGGTCCTGGGAATGTGGAGAAGTTCAGGAATGGTCCATACCTTCCCAGATTTGCCAGAAATAGCATACATTCTGAACTGAGAATTTTTATGTTGTTTTTATTTTCAAATGTGTTTTAATTTTTTTTATATCCGGGAAAATATAAACAAAATAGGAGTGAAATTGTGTCTGGTTTTCAATTTATTATTATTTTTTTTTATTTAATAACACAAAGTGTCGCTGAAAAACTTTATAAAATAGTTTTTCCTCTCCGTTACTGTAATTTTTATTTTGTATGGTGTCGACGGGGGTGGGGTTATAACCTTTAATAACGGCGTTTTATTAGCGTATTATTTAATTTTTTTTATTTTATTTACTTTTTTTAAAACTTTTTTATTATATTTTTATTTTTTTTTCAGATTGTGTCCCCATAAGGTGATAAAAGACCTTTGGGGATATCTGATCACTTTTTTTTTGTACTGGAGGCTGATTTCCCCTATAACTGAGGCTGCTACATTTAACCCAGTGGCGTAACTACCGCCATAGCAGCGGAGGCAGCTGCCACAGGGCCCGGGATATTAGGGGCCCGGTGACAGCTGCTACCGCTGCTATCATTATACTCGGGGGTCTTTTCAGACCCCCGAGTATAATGATTGGCGAACCGGGAGAGGTAAGAAACATAAAAAACATGTTACTTACTTCTCCACGATCCTGCCAGGCCTCCTTCCTGACGTCCTTTCTGACGTCTCTGACGTCACATGAACCCTGCGTCCCGGGTCATGTGACGTCCGACGTCATTGTACAAGGACAGCAGCGGAGAAGACCGTGTAGGAGCCGGGGGACAGGTAAGTAACAGTAGTTTTTTATGTTTTTATTCCCCCGGGTCTCCGATTATTATACTCTGGGGTCTGAAAAGACCCCAGAGTATAATAATTGTTTATGGGTGTCCACAGTGGGACATAATACTGTGTGCAGGGGCCACTATAGGACATAATACTGTGTGCAGGGGACACTATGGGGGATAATACTGTGTGTAGGGGACACTATGGGGGATAATACTGTGTGCAGGGGCCACTATGGGACATAATACTGTGTGCAGGGGCCACTATGGGGGATAATACTGTGTGCAGGGGCCACTATGGGACATAATACTGTGTGCAGGGGCCACTATGGGACATAATACTGTGTGCAGGGGCCACTATGGGACATAATACTGTGTGCAGGGGCCACTATGGGACATAATACTGTGTGCAGGGGCCACCATGGGACATAATACTGTGTGCAGGGGCAACAATGGGGGATAATACCGTGTGCAGGTGCCACTAAGGGACATTATACTGTGTGCAGGGGCCACTATGGGGGATAATACTGTTTGCAGGGGCCACCATGGGGGATAATACTGTGCAGGGGCCACTATGGGGGATAATAGAACACGCAGAAATGTAGGAGGGGGTCGGTCGAGGTCTTCGCGGTCGGTCGGGGGGGGGGGGGGGGCGGCCCCATGTCAAAAGTTTGCCACGGGGCCCGGCTATTCCTAGTTATGCCACTGATTTAACCCCAGATGCAGGAGGAATCCAGCCTCCTGCACACTGTATATACAGTTTACTGAGCTGATCTAGGTCCTGTAGGACCCAGCAGCTCTGGTAAGACGCTGCTCTCGGCGGATCACGTGACTGATGGACCAGAGGGCAGCGGAATTATGGCAGCGTCCATAGCTGTGTATACAGCGCTCATTGAGTGCAGGGGAGGTAATAAATCTTCCCTGTCATATCTCTGGGAGCTCCGGCTGAAGTTACAGCCGGCTCCCAGCTTCAGTAGCTGCACGATCTCTGTGCAGCTACTGTGTTCTGACTGGACGTACCAATACATCCTGTCAGAACTAGGCATCACTATCCGGACGTATAAAGTCTATGGGCGGTCCAGAAGTGATGTAGCAGTGCTCAGTAATAGAAGTAAACTTCCCTGTGCTCCAATATTCTTAACTGAATAAAGAATCATAGTGCTTTCTCTCCTCATCGCGGGGACTCTGAAACACAAGAAATGAATCATATTTTTATTCTGCTATCAGCATCTATAACACTATGGGGGAGGTTTAAAGTTGCTGGGTGAAGTGATACAATCCCTTGAAAGGATTTATCTGTCCCCAAGATGACATTTCATATTGATGACATATCCAGTGTTATAGTGGCATACAGCAGCAGCACAGCTCCAACGGTATTACCTGAATAGCAGCAACCTGTGTGCATGCCACATCCACTGCACCAGCTATCAGCACCTGGAGGATGCCAGAACAGCTGATCTGTGTAGGATCCATGTGTTGGACCCCAACAGATCTCATACTATTGACCTATCAAAATCCATTTGGGGCTTGAAAACCACTTTAAAATCAATCAGTAATGTTACAAAAAGTCACAGTGTAATCCTTATCTAAATCATTCACAGTAATAAAGGGTTGTCTCCTACAGCTCCCTACTAATACCTATAACTGGCCTTTCTGATACTTTGTCCTGTGTTTACTGGTGAAGATATTGCCATGAGCTCTGAAGGAGAAGGAGGCTAGCTAAACAGATAATGCTCCTCTTCCTTTAAAAGGAAAGCCTAGTTCTCCCACTATATATGTCCATACACAAAAGAGTCGCCCCTGTCTCTGCTCTGACTAGCTGCCACTCCCTGTCCACGTGTCTAAAAATAACCTCTGACGTCTCTCAGCTCTAGGAGCTCTTTAATGAAGAAAATACGTCAAAGGCACGTGACCTGATCGCGACTTATTATTGGCTGAGCAGAGGTTTACAGCGGCTAATTAGTTAACCAATGACATCAGCCCAGTGTGCGTCGCTTCGGCCCTCCCACTAGCCTAACCAGGGAACGTCTCACGTCATATTGGACCAACCAGAGGACAGCTAAGTGACATAATGTCCAAAGGAACCTTATATAAGGAAGTACGGGCGGCGGCGCCGCGGCTAAGAGCTGCTTGTGAGGCGAGAGCTCGACGGTCGCGGTGGTGTTTGGCTACGGTACCTGACTGTGTGACCAGCGCCGCTACAGAGGGACAAGCACTTACGTTGTTCCGTACAAGAGCTCCGAGACCGGGGAGAACTGACGCAGCACTCACTCCTAAAGTTTCCCCCGGCTGGTCTGTGGGCACCGCCTGCCCCGTGGTGTGGCATGCTGAAAGACCCGGCGTCGTAGACAAAGGCTGTCTCTTAAAGGGAAACTACCATTTCCAAGAACAAAGAAGCATATTTCTCAAGTTCCTTACATTGGGAGCTGAAGGCACGCCTACAGAAAAGACGCAACAGATTGGGCTGCTCTCTGAGGACACTTTTCACATTGGATTTGTGCCTCCTTTCTCAAGAAGTCGGATGGGTGTTTAAGTGAAGGAGACCCAGTTCTTACTACAAAAAGGCTTATGGTATAATGGAAATACCCTTCTACCATGATGAGGTGTTGAATCTGCATCAGTCTTCAAGCTTTTCCACTTCTGTTGCCACCATGATGAAGAAAGATCTTAACCTTAACCTAAATGAGCAGGTAGTGAACACCCTAAAGTCTGTCCGCGACGGTGATGGCCTCCTGACTTCTCCTGATCTTGGACTGTTGAAGCTAGCATCTCCAGAACTTGAGAGGCTCATCATACAATCTAATGGCCTGGTCACTACTACTCCAACCACCAGCCAATTCATCTACCCTAAGGTGGCCAGCGAAGAACAGGAGTTTGCAGAAGGATTTGTGAAAGCACTGGAAGATCTCCACAAGCAGAATCAACTTGGGGTGCCAAGTGCAGTGGATTTAAGCTCTGTACCTGCTGCTGCTAATCTCCAGCCTCCCCCACCGTCTGATGCCCCTGTGTATGCCAATCTCAGCAGCTACTCAAGTGGGTCAATGGGCACTACCGTAAACTACAGCACTGACACGGTGCCATTTCCACCTCCACCATCAGGCTTGTCACAACAATCCGTTGCCCCTCCACCTAGACTGCAAACTCTCAAGGATGAACCTCAGATTGTGCCAGAAGTGGCAACTTTTGGAGAAAGCCCACCAATGTCTCCAATTGATATGGACACACAGGAAAGGATAAAGGCTGAAAGAAAGAGGCTAAGGAATAGAATAGCAGCATCTAAATGCAGAAAGAGGAAATTGGAGAGGATCTCTAGACTGGAGGAGAAAGTAAAAAGCCTTAAAACGCAAAATACAGAGTTAGCATCTACTGCTAACCTGTTGAGGGAACAGGTGGCCCAGCTGAAGCAGAAGGTCATGAGTCATGTTAACAGTGGCTGCCAACTTCTTCCTCAGCAGGTCCAAGCTTATTAAGCTCATCTTGTATCCTGTTTTGACTTTTTATCTCATCTGCCTACTGAAAAACTTCATTCCAAAAGAGGGTCCCGCATGCTAAAAGTGGACAATGCCACCTTGTAGTCATGTGGATCAAGGGTCCAACCAAAGACTATTCTTGACAAACCAGTGTATGCCTATCAATACTGTCAATAGACAGAAGCTGTCTTCACAGCAGGTAGCTGTGTCTAAGGCATAGACACTAATCCATGTTGCTTAAAGGGGTAGAAGAGTAGGAAAAACATGGCTGCTTTCCCCCCAAAACAGCTCCACACTTCCATCTGTGGGTTGTGTCTGTTATTGCAGTTCTGCTCCATATGAGCAAATAACATGCTTTTCTTAACCTAGTACTTTACAACCCCTTTAATTGGGCCTCAGACATTATGAAATTGGTTGTTTTTCTGAGACAAAGTATAGATCATGTTGCATTTTCAATTTACATTGTGTAGTTGAAAGTCAGCAATGAGTCGGATATGGATCTGGAGTTTCAGAAAGTTTTACAAAGTTATTTCTTTTGGGATAGTATGGGGCTCTCTATCCTCCTCCAGGACCCGGGTTTACACCACAAAGAAATTGTTTATTCTTAAAACATGTTCTAGACAAACTTGGTTGAGTACTAATACCAAGTGCAATTATTGCTGGTTGCATATTTACTGCCTTAAATGTTTACAAGGTTTCTAGAGCAGGGAGAAGAGGGGCATTCCTCTGCAATATGTTTAACCTCTTTCTCGCCAGAGGGTTTCTGACATTAACAGGCCACTCCATTGGAGGAGTTAAGAAAGTGTCTAGGTTGTGTTATGCTTGCACACCTTATTGTAAAATAATGTAAATGTAATATTTTACAGATCTTGGTTTTGTTTGAAGTGTTTTATTCATCTTGCTATATTTATGTTATACTGGGAACAATGTTTTTAAGCTGTTTTTTACTACACATTCCAGTATATCCAGTACATTAGTGTTATGTACAATAAAATATTGTCTAATTGAGCCTTAGTTTGGTTCTAATAGATTTGTTTCATGATTTCTAATAAGGGTTCTTTTGGTATGTCCTTTATGAAACTTACATTTGATATAATTTTGCTCTGTTACTGCATAGTTTCTGTATGCGTTTGTGTGATATATACACATATATATATATATATATATATATATATATATATATATATATATATATATTAGTAGTGTGTGTGTGTTTTATGTACACTCTACAGCAACCTTTGGCACTCCAGCTGTTGTAAAACCACGTCTTCCAGCATACACACTTGATAAGCTATTCACAAAACTCACAGACGTGAATGGTGCATGCTGGGAGTTGTAGTTTCACAACAGCTGAAGTGCCCCTGCATTACAGTGTGTGTGTGTGTGTGTGTGTGTGTTTTCTATAGAGTGATTGTGTTTTGTTTGGAGTGCCTGCAATTATCTGTTAAAGTATACACATGAAAGGTATAATTAGCTTTGGAGCCCAAAATAATAGAAACTGGATTGTCATATACTCTGCCCAAGCTAAATTTATACTCCTCTTAGCTGTGTACAGATCAGGATGTACAGGAGAAGGATCCATGATATTAGTGTTTGGTCTCTGTAAAACATGCAGTACCTTTCTTCTATACATGGTGCAAAAAAGATTATATATAAGGAAAACGTTTGTTTTTGTACAGTGTTAGCCAGTGGGTATGAAATATAAAAAAAACAAAAACTTGAGTCTTCAGTAGTTGATACCTTTTTTTAATGGCTAACTAATAATCTGTCATCATTATTAGTTAGCCATTAAAAAAGGTATCAACTACTGAAGACTCAAGTTTTTTTTTTTTTTTTTTATAAAAGATTATATGGTAAATTTTTAAAGAGCCTAGTTAAATCATTGTGTTAGTAAAGCTCATTTCTAATCACAATCAGGGTATAAAGTTGAATTTCTCAATTTTTTTTTTACACTCCTAAAATGTTTAAGTACTATACATGCAACTTTATACCACTGCAGGTTCGTACATTTGCAATGGTCATTCATTTTTAGAATAAAATATATCTTGTATTTATGATTATAGCATTGAATAGTTTGGTACACTACAATTTTAAATGTTTCATTAGATGGTATATGAAAAATATGATGAACAATATCTCTCTTCCAGAAGAACACTATTTCTAGTTCTACCTCTAGGTAGGTGCCTTGAATCCCTGTTTTGTATAGGATCATGGAAGGTACAGATACTGCTTGCAGAGATAAAATTGGTACATGACAAGCTTTCTTTAGATAAATATTTGGTACATAGTAACCTAAAATTCTGTCAGTTAATGGACGGTTTTCTTACTTACACCATGCACCACATCCTTTTTAGTATGAGAAGTTAAAAACAGCAGTTCCTGCAGTTGCTATGGGGCCTGAGGTTAAGTGCAGTGCTTTTTTTTTTCTTTTACTGGGTTGTAATGAAATGTAAGTAGTGTGAACTGTATGTTAAATATGTTGCAAACAGATCTACATCATGGCCACTGTCATACTTAGAGGGTGCTCTCTTAGAGATGAAAAGCAGCACATACCATATAAGTTTTTGTACTATGTCAGAAGCAAGTAGGAAAGCCATTTGCTTTGGCTTCTTCATTGTAAGGATTGTGAATCTGTGGGATAGCCTGTCCCAGGATTTAGTCCAGATAACAGCTTCAAAAAAGGCTTATGCTAGGTTCATGTCTGCATCTGGATTTCCGTCCTTTGGGTCTGCTTGGGGACCCAAAGAACGGAAATCTAACCCGCTTAAAAAGTGGTTACTCGTGGACCCCTTAGACCAGGGGTAGGGAACCTTTGGCTCTCCAGCTGCTGTGAAACTACATCTCCCAGCATGCTCCATTCACTTCCATGGGAGTTCCCAGAACAGCAGAGCCAATATGCATGCTGGGAGTTGTAGTTTTGCAACAGCTGGAGAGCCGTACGTTCCCTACCCCTGCCTTAGACTATAATGGGGTCTGCCAGTTTCTGCTTGAAAAATATGCAGAGAAAAGTCCTGCTTGCATGTCTTTTCTCTCCGCATTTTATAAGCGCAGATGTGAACCTAGCCTTCATAAGCGAGAAGAATAGCAGTGATACTTACGGAAATGTATAGACAGATTTTCTTATTTATTTATTTTTTTCCTAGAATGGTTTTTAGAGAGATTTTGGAAATCACAGCATTTCTGCTGCGTGCATGTTTCTGCAACGTGTGTATGGGATTTGCTAGAACCCACTTTGCAGAAACAATACCATGTGGGGCCTAAGCCAAATAATCATTGACTAGTGCAAACATTATTTTGCAGTCAGCATCTTATGATGTTAAAATAATGAAGAAATAATTGAAGAATCCAATTCCTCCACCCATTTTAATTTAGGTTAGATGGAGGGAATAACTCTTAATGGAAACCAGTCACCATGAAAATGCAGCATAATCTGCATGCAACATTTTATAGAGCAGGAGGAATAGAGGACATTGATATATAGTTCTATGGGAAAAGATTAAAGGGGTTGTGCTGGACTTCGAAGAAAATATGGCTGCTTTCATCTTCTCAGGAAGTGACGACATGTCTTTTGGTCACATGGTCATGCTGCAGCTCTGTCTCATTCATTTTAAAGGGATGAAGATGTGGCATAGCCATGGGACCAACAGTCATGAAGTCACTTCTTCAGAAAACAGCCATGATTTCTAATCCTGCACTATCCCTTTAAGTAGACTCATCTGTTCACTTATATGTCTGTTCCTTCTACTTAGAAACAGTAATTGTAAGTCACAGTCCTCTCAGAGATCTGACAGCTGTCTCTGTATTCGGTTATCAAGAAGAGGCTGTTATTCACGCGTATCACATTGAAAGCAATAGGTAAAAAAAAGCCTCCCATTGATTTCAATGGGGAGTGTGCGTATGACGGCACCCATTCAAGTCAATGGGATCTGTTTTTTACGCCGCTCGCTCTGAACGAATTTTATGTTCAGAATGAGCGAGCGTAAACTCTGTGTGCAGGCTCCCTTAGACTGAAAGGAATATATCCTGTTGGGCTGCCTAAAATCTATATACAAGGTAATATACAGTTGGACAGGAGACATGCAAGATCCATACGGTATCCTGTGGCACATTTACACACACATTTGTAAGTTGCGAAAACAATAAATTTGGTCATTGGGTAGGCTACGGAAGTCTTTTAATCTGGGGGAGATGTTGCTCTAAAGTCTTTGCTGAAAAAATTCCATTTGGAAGCTCTGCCATGGGTGGCAACATGTGGTGACTAGATGTCCTGCACATATTTGCTGAGCTGTTAGTGTCCCTCATTTCACAACCAGGGTTGACAGACTGCATGAGATGGCTCCCTATATCATCACACCAGCAGTTGGAGGAGTGTGTTGTTCCAAACCAAAGGTAGGCTTTAGGCTCACCTCAGGGCCTCCACACTGTAACATTGCATCGTGTGATACTGAAGATGGTGCTTTTTCAGTTTGTAACAGCCTAGGTTTCTCATTCACAACACCAATGTAAATGAAGGAGGCACTGGTTGGCTGTCAATGGCAGGACACCATGACAAAAAAAGTTGCTTCTACTAAATTTTTTGCTTTTGTCTTGAGTAATGAGCGTGAGACCATATTGTAATTTTTCAAATCTCACAGCTTCTTACCTCTATGCACATCTATGAAATAGAAATATACTTTGAGGGTCTCATAGACATGAATAGAGAAAATGATTTCCAATTCAGAATGAAGAGGCTGTAGAATTTGCAATCGTCTTATGGTATCTCTGAACAACCCAAAGGAGGCTGCTGATTAGAGATGAGCGAACAGTGTTCTATCGAACACATGTTCGATCGGATATCAGGGTGTTCGCCATGTTCGAATCGAATCGAACACCGCATGGTAAAGTGCGCCAAAATTCGATTCCCCTCCCACCTTCCCTGGCGCCTTTTTTGCACCAATAACAGCGCAGGGGAGGTGGGACAGGAACTACGACACTGGGGGCATTGAAAAAAATTGGAAAAAGTCATTGGCTGCCGAAATCAGGTGACCTCCATTTTAGACGAATAGTGGATTTCAAATCCGGGTCATATGAGAATGTGAACTTTGTGACTATGAGACAGGGATAGCTGTACAGGCAGGGATAGCTAGGGATAACCTTTATTTAGGGGGGAATGTTATTAAAAATAACTTTTTGGGGCTCTATCGGGTGTGTAATTGTGATTTTTGTGAGATAAACTTTTTCCCATAGGGATGCATTGGCCAGCGCTGATTGGCCGAATTCCGTACTCTGGCCAATCAGTGCTGGCCAATGCATTCTATTAGCTTGATGAAGCAGAGTGTGCACAAGGGTTCAAGCGCACCCTCGGCTCTGATGTAGCAGAGCTGAGGCTGCACAAGGGTTCAAGCGCACCCTCGGCTCTGATGTAGGAGAGCCGAGGGTGCACTTGAACCCTTGTGCACCCTCGGCTCTGCTACATCAGAGCCGAGAGTGCGCTTGAACCCTTGTGCACACTCTGCTTCATCAAGCTAATAGAATGCATTGGCCAGCGCTGATTGGCCAGAGTACGGAATTCGGCCAATCAGCGCTGGCTCTGCTGGAGGAGGCGGAGTCTAAGATCGCTCCACACCAGTCTCCATTCAGGTCCGACCTTAGACTCCGCCTCCTCCAGCAGAGCCAGCGCTGATTGGCCGAATTCCGTACTCTGGCCAATCAGCACTGGCTAATGCATTGTATTGGCGTGATGAAGCAGTGCTGAATGTGTGTGCTTAGCACACACATTCAGCTCTACTTCATCGGGCTAATAGAATGCATTGGCCAGCGCTGATTGGCCAGAGTACGGAATTCGGCCAATCAGCGCTGGCTCTGCTGGAGGAGGCGGAGTCTAAGATCGCTCCACACCAGTCTCCATTCAGGTCCGACCTTAGACTCCGCCTCCTCCAGCAGAGCCAGCGCTGATTGGCCGAATTCCGTACTCTGGCCAATCAGCACTGGCTAATGCATTGTATTGGCGTGATGAAGCAGTGCTGAATGTGTGTGCTTAACACACACATTCAGCTCTACTTCATCGGGCTAATAGAATGCATTGGCCAATCAGCGCTGGCCAATGCATTCTATTAGCGTGAACTGAGTTTGCACAGGGGTTCTAGTGCACCCTCGGCTCTGCTACATCAGATTGCTACATCTGATGTAGCAGTGCCGAGTGTGCATCAGATGTGTAGTTGAGCAAAACTGACTCAGCACTGCTAAGTCTCTGCATTCGCATAGGAATGCATTGGCCAGCCTTCGGCCAATCAGCGCTGGCTCTGCCGGAGGAGGCGGAGTCTAAGGTCAGACCTGAATGGAGACTGGTGTGGAGCGATCTTAGACTCCGCCTCCTCCAGCAGAGCCAGCGCTGATTGGTCGAGTTCCGTACTCTGGCCAATCAGCACTGGCCAATGCATTTCTATGGGGAAAAGTTAGCTTGCGAAAATCGCAAACTGACAGGGATTTCCATGAAATAAAGTGACTTTTATGCCCCCAGACATGCTTCCCCTGCTGTCCCAGTGTCATTCCAGGGTGTTGGTATCATTTCCTGGGGTGTCATAGTGGACTTGGTGACCCTCCAGACACGAATTTGGGTTTCCCCCTTAACGAGTTTATGTTCCCCATAGACTATAATGGGGTTCGAAACCCATTCGAACACTCGAACAGTGAGCGGCTGTTCGAATCGAATTTCGAACCTCGAACATTTTAGTGTTCGCTCATCTCTACTGCTGATGATATGCGCATATCACATTGAAAGCAATAGGTAAAAAAGCCTCCAATTGATTTCAATGGGGAGCGCGCGTATGGCGGCACCCATAGAAATCAATGGAATCTGTTTTAACGCTGCTCATTCTGAATGAGTTTACGTTCAGAATGAGCGGAGCGTAAACTCTGTGTGAAGGCTCCCTAAGGAAGAAAACCCCCATTAAGCAGATCTGTTTGCCTTATATTTTTACCATTCAATTAAGAGTTATATGTTCTTTTCTTTCCTGTTATAAAACTAATCTCTCTCTCTCTCTCTCTATAATGGCGACAACATTTCATCATGTGTAATATGGAGACACTTATTTGGACATAATGCTGATGTCTCTGGTGCCTGTTTGAGGCATTCAAAACCATAATATAAATATCAAGCTGCTCAAGCGATGAGTAGCTGCTGGGTCTCTGTTGTATTATACAGCAGAGACCTAGTGCTAATGCCTTTGGAGCCTCGCTCGAAGCTGACCATCTTTTCGAGGATCGCAGGCACCAGAATATGATTCGGGGCCAGCATACTGTTGCCTATCAAAGTCTCCCAGACTTGTTTGGCATGCATTTGAATAAGGGTAAGTTCACACAGAGTTTTTTGGCAGATACGGCCTCAAAATCCTGACCAAAAAGACGGCTCCTATTGATATCAATGGGAGCTGCTGAGGAGTTTTTTCCGGGAGCCATTTGTTCCGGCTCCTGGAAAAAATAATCTCACGATTCGACCTGAAGACACTCCCTCATCCGGACTAGGCCCAGTGCTTTCAGTCGTGGCTACCCGGTTTTCGGACCGGAACCTGAAGCTGCCTCCGCCTCAGGTTCTGGTCCAAAAAACCCTGTGTGAACTTACCCTAACTCCCTTAAAAGTATTGAAAAGTAATCTGCCACTAACGCCAAAAAACTTCAACCCACTGCAGGACAGTCCCCAAAACCACAGTACAATTGTGGGGTGTTATTGCCAGCTTGTGGAAGCTTTACTGAAGAGGAGCTGCAGAATCCTAATTGTCCTCAGCTTTCCCAGGAGCCATATTCTCTGCCAACACCCAGCACTGCCTGCTACGAGTTTCTACCTGCACAACCAGTCTCCCAGGTGTCTCAGAAACTATAGGAAGTGTGTGATCCTCTATTTTGTGATCATAGTACACAACCTTTCCAAGTGCATTAATGAGATCATAAATGTCGTTTGTGTGCCGCCCTTACACCAGTTGTGCTTCCGCGGCCCCATTCATTCAACGAATAGGAGACGTGAAACCACGGGAGCAAAAGTGGACAGTGAGTTTTGCGGATTGCACACTGGACTGTGTAATTCACGAAAGTGTGCTTTGACAGAAATGAATGGGTCGGTATGCTATCCAAGAAAAACCCGGATAGCACACTGAACTACGCCATGGTTGTCTGCAAGGGGCCTTACTTGCTGCTCATTGGTGTTATCCACACTAATCTGCAGCGCAGGGTAATTAAAATAAAAAAAGACTCCTGCACTGGTGAAAGAAAAACAATTTTTTAACCCTATCTGCACTCACTATTGCAAAGCAGGATACCACCAGCTATATTGATATATTGGCTCCATCTTGTGGACAAGCTTAAAATGGCATACTAATAAACCAAGGCCTGTCTGAACTCCTGCTTGCTACTTTAGGGTAAATAGGAAAATGTAGCAGAATTTGATGCGGAATCCCCCTCCCATTCATTTCAAATGGAGGCGAATTTTTCAGCTAACCGAAAAAGATCCATCCAGTTCGTTCTTCAGATGGATTCTGGCTGAGAAAACCCATTCAAAACCCACACTTTTCTGTTATCACAGATTTTGACGTGGAATTTGTCGAATTCTGTCGCAGAATTTTGAACTTGGTCCTGCCCAAGAAAGGGGTAGCAACATAATTTAATAAGCCAGCAGCCATTTTGAGGATTCAGGAGAAGAACTTTGGACATTACCCAACTCATCTCCTTTTTATCATGCTAATCTTTAATTGTATTTATTATAATTTTTAATGTTTTGGGGGGAAGGCAAGAAGGGTTTGTTTACTATGGGTTGGGGGGATACTATGGGAAGATACTATTGATATGCTAAAACTTGTTTGGGTTTTTTTTTTTTCAAATCATATAGTTTGTTTTTTTTTATTTTTTGGTAAGTTTGTTTTTTAAAAAAAAAAACAAAAAAAAAACCGCGCCAATCACTGAATATACTATGACTGTTATTCATTTCAAGAGCGGATATGCGTTCTTCTGCAATATAGGCCCATGTGAAGTAAAAAGAAGATAAGAAGGTTGTCGTGCTCATAACTTCAAAAGGGTCAATGGCAGAAGAGTTCTTGCCAGTAATTGAAATCTAATAGCGGTTGTGGGCTCTTCTGCCACTGGCACAATTGAAGTAAATGTGTCCAAAAAATTGTATAGGATAGGTGATAACTTGGTGATCACTTGGCCTACTTATATAGTGAAAAAGAACACATGCTCTCATATTCCAATGATCTGTGTTTTTGTAAAAATCATTGCATTCGCCACAGATCACAAAGTTATATATTGTGAGTATAAATTACAAATGATTTTTTCAAAATTGACGTCACTTTAAATGGCAATAACTTTGAGACGCTTTAACTTACACAAGTGATTCTGAGACTTTTTTCATAACGCATTGTACATCATGTCGGTAGTAAATTTTGGTCGATATGTTTTGTCTTTGATTATGAAAAAATGTGAAATTTGGCGAAAATTTTGAAAAAAATGCAGTTTTCAAACTTTGAAATTGCAATCCTTTCAAATAAACTGTCATACTACCCAAATTTTTTCATAAATATAATTAACCATGTCTCTGATTTATGTAGCAATCAAATTTTAATCATCCTTTCATTTTTTTCAGATATTATAAGGCTTACAAGTCAAGCAGTAATTTTCCAAATATTCAAGAATATTTCCAAAACACATTTTTCAAGGGGCCAGTTCAGTTCTGTAGGGAACTTGAAAGGCCTCTCTAATCAAAACCCCCATAATTCACCCCATTCTCAAAACTGCACTCCTGAAAGATTCCAAAACAGCAGTTAGAAAGTTTCTTAACCCTTTCAGCATTTCACAGCAATTAAAACAAAATGGAGGTCAAATTTACATTTTTCAATTTCTATCACTAATATATTCATTTAGCCCTAGAATTTACACATTTATTAAGGGTTAAAAGAGGAAATGCACCCCACATTTTGTTGCACAATTTCTCCCGAACAATACCCCATATGTGCTGGTACCCTAATGTACGGGCACACGTTTGCTCTCATAAAAAATGGAGCGTTAATTGGATTTTGTAGGCCGGATTTTGCTAAAATAGTTTGAAATTAGACCCTTCAAGGAATTTATCAAGGGGTTTAGTGTACACTTTGACCCTAGAGGAGTTTCACAGAATTGGCTCAGCAGATGGGAAAACAACATTTTTTGCTATAAAATGTTGCTTTAACCCCAAAATTTGCATTTCCAAAAGGGGTTAAAGGAGAAAATGCACCCCACAATTTGTTACGCATTTTCTCCCAACTACAGAAATGCCCCACATGTGGCTGTAAAGTGATGTATGGGCACGCTGCAAGGTCCAGAACTGAAGGAGCGCTATTGGGATTTTAGAGGGCAAATTTATCTGGAATCTGTTTTAAGCACCATGTTGCATTTGAAGAGCCCCTGAAGTGCCAGAACAGTAGAACCCCCCCCCCCCCCCAAATGACCCCATTTTGGAAACTAGACCCCTCAAGGATTTTATCAAGGGGTATAGTGAGCACTTTGACCCTACAGGTGTTTCACAGATTTTTTTTTTTACCATTGAGACGTGAAAATGAAAAATTACTTTTTTTTTTCCAATAAATCATCCATTTAGCACCATATTTAAAATTTTTGCAAGTAGGTAACCCCTTCCCACCAATGGCACTTTTTGACTTCATGACCAAGCTCGATTTTTCAAAACTGACATGTCACTTTATGTGGCAATAACTTTGGAATGCTTTAACTTACCAAAGTGATTTTGAGATTGTTTTTTTCATAACACATTGTACTTCATGTTAGTGGTAAATTTTGGTTGATATGTTTTGTGTTTAATTATGAAAAAATAGGAAATTTGGTGGAAATTTAGAAAAATATGCATTTTATAAAGTTTGAAATGATGTGCATTGCATACAGATAGTCAGACTGCCAAAATTATATCCTATATCTCATGTCCCAGATCTCTGCTTTATGTCGGCATCAAACTTTAGTCACTCTTTTATTTTTTACGGACATTATAAGATTTACAAGTGAAACAACAATATTCCAAATTTTCAAGAAATTTCTAAAACCCATTTAGAACCCATTTAAGGGACTAATCCAGTTATGAAGGGGTTATGAAAGACCTTTGTATTAAAACCCCCTCATTTTCAAAACTGCACCCGTTAAATAAGCCAAAACAACATATACCAAGTATTTTAACCCTATAAGTGCTTAACAGGAATTAAGACAAAATGGAGGTGAATTTTTCAAATTTGATTTTATTTTACTAATATTTTCGTTTAGCCCTAGAATTTGCACATTCACAAGGGGTTAAAGGAGAAAACGCATCCCACAATTTGTTAGGCAAGTTCTCCCGACTACCATAGGACCCCACTTGTGGGTGTAAACTAATATATGGAAGCACAGCGAGACGCAGAAGGGAAGGCGCGCCAAAGAGCTTTTAGAGGGCAGATCTGGCTGGGATCCGTTTCAAGAACCATGTCGCATTTACAAAGCCCTTGAGGAGTCAAAACAGTGGAAACCTCTAGAAAGTGAACCCATTTTGAAAACCACACCCCTCAAAGAATTTATCAAGTGATGTAGTGAGCATTAGTAACCCCGAAGTGAATTTGTAAGCTGTGCGGAGTAAATTGGGTACACAAAATCCCATTCTATTTTCCCACTAGCTCCTATGACACGGATGGGGAAGAGGGGCATTCTGGGGGATCAGCGCTGGTGTATTATCTCTCATAAGCTCTAAATATGGGGTGTCCCCTGAAAACGCTCGCACAGCTTATACATTTCCTTCTAGTCGCAGCCACTTATGTCCTAATGATTTGGCAACTTTTGGGGTTTTTGTCTTCATATTGTACAAGCTAGATTTTTATTTTTATTTTCTGGCAATGTGGCCATATATGAGGGCATGGTGTTTGCGGTATTAGATGTACTTTTCAATGCCACCATTTTGGGGTGCCTGTAACTTATTGATTACATTTTAATAACTCTTTCTGGGTGGGATGTAAAAGGAGACATCAATTCTGGCATTGCTTTTAGCATTTTTTTTCCCCCGTGCAACATACACATACAGCATAAGTAACATGTTACCTTTATTCTGCGGGTCGGTACGGTTACGGTGATACCTCATTTATATTATTTTTTAATGCGTTGCTATTTGTGCAGAATAAAATTCAATTTAGGGGGAAAAAATCAATTATTTTTGCATCGCCATCTTTTGAAAGGCATAACATTTTTATTTTGCGGTAGACAGAGCTGGTTGAGGGCTTATTTTTTTGCGGGATGTCCTCTGCTTTTTATTTGTACCATTTTGGTTTTCATCTGACCATTTGATTACTTTTATTGAACATTTTGTAATGCAAAGGTGGTGAATAATCATTATTTTGTGCGGTTTTCTAAGTTTTTTTTTATATTTATGATGTTTGCCGTTCGGGTTAAATAATGTTTTAATTTTATTCAGGTTATTATGAATGCGGTGATACCAAATATATAATGTTTTTTTCTATTTTTCTTTATTTTACATAGTAATATATGGGAAAAAGGGAATTTTGGGGCTTTATTTATTTTTAATTTATTTTAAACTTATTTAAACTTTTTTATCTTTACTTTTTTATAACTTTTTTTTTTCTGTCCCCATGGGGGATTGAAGCAGTGATCTGCTGATCATTGCTTAACTACATGTACGCTGCAATACACGTGTATTGCAGAGTACAGGAAGCTCTCAGCCCCGTGCACACACACGGGGTTGACAGCTTCCATTTTGGCAGGATCAACCAGGTACCTGGAGGGGACGGCATGGGGCAGACGCGGGGTCACTGATCAGACCCCGGGCTGCCCACTACCAACACCGGCACCCCCCGAAACCGTTGCAGATGCACCCCCCGTTTGACTGCTGGCATCTCAGGGGTTAACACCCGCAATCAGACCAGTTCTGACTGCGGGTGTTACAGGGCATTGTCAGCCGTATGTTACGGCTGACACCCGCAGGGCATGGTGCGCACACAGTTTCTGGGGCTACGGTGGTTTGTGGGAAGTCCTTCCAGGCTGCGCCGTACTATTACGGTGGATGTCGGGAAGGGGTTAAAGAATTAAAAACACACCACTGTTTGTTACACAATTTCTCCTGAACACAGCAATACCCCATATGTGGCCATAATCTGCTGTATGGGTACATGGTGGGGCTCAAAGTGGAAAGAGTGCTATTTGGTTTTTGGAGGGCAGATATGGCTGGACTAGTTTTCTGGTGACATGTCGCATTTCAGATCCCCTAAAGTACCAATACAATGGAAACCCCCTCAAAAGTGACCCCATTTTAGAAACTACACCTATCAAGGAATGAATCAAGGGGTATTATCATTTTGAGCCTAAAATGCTTCCCAAAAATTAATGTACAAAATGAAAATTGAAATGTTTAAAGAAATATGCCATTTCGGTGCCTAATATGTTGCACCCACTTTGTGTTGTCAGAGACCTGTATTCGTTAAACTATTAAGTGGGCCATCCCGAGGGGCAAAAAATTATATTTGTGGGTGTAAACTGCTGCTTGGGCACACAGTAGGGCTCAGAAGGGAAGGAGCACTGTGCTTTTTAGCTATTGGGGTACAGAGTTAGTGGGACTTTCGGGGCGCTATGTTGTTTTTGCAGAGCCCTGGAGGTTCCAATAAACTGGAATTCGCCAAGAAGTGACCCCATTTTGTAGGGCCAATTTTAGGGTCTCTGCAAATATGACATGGTGTCCAAACACCAACAATCTAAATCTGCACTCCAAAAGCACATTGCGCTTCTTCACATCTGCGCCCTGCTGTTACCCAAATGTCGGTGTATGCCCACATATATGACACTGGTGTAACGGACTTACAGTGTTGGCCAAAAGTATTGGCACCACTGCAATTCTGTCAGATAATACTCATTTTCTTCCAGAAAATCATTGCAATCACAAATTCTTTGGTATTTAATTTGTCTTCAATGGAAAACCACAAAAAGAATTGTCAAAAAGTCAAATTAGATATAGTTCCACAGCAAACATAAAAAAGGGGGTGGACAAAAGTATTGGCACTGTTTGAAAAATCATGTGATGCTTCTCTAATTTGTGTAATTAACAGCACCTGTTACTTACCTGAGGCACCTAACAGGTGGTGCAAATAACTAAATCATAAAGAATCTCGACTAACATCCAAACAAGTTCAAGCTGCCCTGCAGTCCGAGGGTACAACAGTGTCAACCCATACTATCCGTCGGTGTCTTAATGAAAAGGGACTGTATGGTAGGATACCCAGGAAGAACCCACTTCTTACCCAGAGACATCAAAAAGCCAGGCTGGAGTTTGCCAAAACTTACCTGAGAAAGCCAAAAAAGATTTGGAAAAATGTTCTCTGGTCAGACAAAAGTAGAGCTTTTTGAGAAAAGGCATCAACATAGATTTTACAGGAAAAAAAAAAGAGGCCTTCAAAGAAAAGAACACGGTCCCTACAGTCAAACATGGCGGAGGTTCCCTGATGTTTTGGGGTTGCTTTGCTGCCTCTGACACTGGACTGCTTGACCGTGTGCATGGCATTATGAAGTCTGAAGACTACCAACAAATTTTGCAGTATAATGTAGGGCCCAGTGTGAGAAAGCTGGGTCTCACTCAGAGGTCATGGGTCTTCCAGAAGGACAATGACCCAAAACATACTTCAAAAAGCACTAGAAAATGGTTTGAGAGAAAGCACTGGAGACTTCTAAAGTGGCCAGCAATGAGTCCAGACCTGAATCCCATAGAACACCTGTGGAGAGATCTCAAAATGGCAGTTTGGAGAAGGCACCCTTCACATCTCAGGGACCTGGAGCAGTTTGCCAAAGAAGAATCGTCTAAAATTCCAGCAGAGCATTGTAAGAAACTCATTGATGGTTACCAGAAGCGGTTGTTCGCTGTTATTTTGTCTAAAGGTTGTGCTACCAAGTATTAGGCTGAGGGTGCCAATACTTTTGTCCGGCCCATTTTTGGAGTTTTGTGTAAAATGATCAATGATTTGACTTTTTTTTTCATTCTCTTTTGTGCTTTTTCATTGCAAGCAAAATACAGTCATGTCTAAAAGTTTTGAGTGATACAAATATTAATTTTTAAAAAGTCTACTGCTTCAGTTTTTCTAATGGCAATTTGCATATACTCCAGAATGTTATAAAGAGTGATCAGCTTAACAGCAATTACTTGCAAAGTCAATATTTGCCTAGAAAATGAACTTTATCCCCCCAAAACACATTTCAACATCATTGCAGCCCTGCCTTAAAAGGACCAGCTAACATCGTTTCAGTGCTTGCTCCATTAACACAGGTGTGGGTGTTGATGAGGACAGGGCTGGAGATCAATCTGTCATGATTAAGTAAGAATGACACCACTGGACACTTTAAAAGGAGGCTGGTGCTTGGCATCATTGTTTCTCTTCTGTTAACCATGGTTATCTCTAAAGAAACACGTGCAGTCATCATTGCACTGCACAAAAATGGCCTAACAGGGAAGAGTATCGCAGCTAGAAAGATTGCACCTCAGTCAACAATCTATCGCATCATCAAGAACTTCAAGGAGAAAGGTTCCATTGTTGGCAAAAAGGCTCCAGGGCGCCCAAGAAAGACCAGCAAGCGCCAGGACCGTCTCTTAAAAATGTTTCAGCTGCGGGATCGGGCTACCAGCAGTGCAGAGCTTGCTCAGGAATGGCAGCAGGCAGGTGTGAGTGCATCTGCACGCACTGTGAGGCGGAGACTCTTGGAGCAAGGCCTGGTCTCAAGTAGGGCAGCGAAGAAGCCACTTCTCTCCAGAAAAAAACATCAGGGACAGACTGATATTCTGCAAAAGGTACAGGGAGTGGACTGCTGAGGACTGGGGTAAAGTCATTTTCTCTGATGAATCCCCTTTTCGATTGTTTGGGACCCCTGGAAAACAGCTTATTCGGGGAAGACGAGGTGAGCGCTACCACCAGTCTTGTCTCATGCCAACTGTAAAGCATCCTGAAACCATTCATGTGTGGGGTTGCTTCTCAGCCAAGGGAATCGGCTCTCTCACAGTCTTGCCTAAAAACACAGCCATGAATAAAGAATGGTACCAGAATGTCCTCCAAGATCAACTTCTCCCAACCGTCCAAGAGCAGTTTGGCGATCAACAATGCCTTTTCCAGCATGATGGAGCACCTTGCCATAAAGCAAAGGTGATAACTAAATGGCTCAGGGAACAAAACATAGAGATTTTGGGTCCATGGCCTGGAAACTCCCCAGATCTTAATCCCATTGAGAACTTGTGGTCAATCATCAAGAGACGGGTGGACAAACACAAACCTACAAATTCTGACAAAATGCAAGCATTGATTGTGCAAGAATGGACTGCTATCAGTCAGGATTTGGTCCAGAAGTTGATTGAGAGCATGCCAGGGAGAATTGCAGAGGTCCTGAAGAAGAAGGGTCAACACTGCAAATATTGACTTGCTGCATTAACTCATTCTAACTGTCAATATAAGCTTTTGTTACTCATAATAATATTGCAATTATATTTCTGTATGTGATAAAAACATCTGACAAACACACATAAAAACCAGAGGGCAGCAGATCATGTGAAAATATAAGATTTGTGTCATTCTCAAAACTTTTGGCCATGACTGTAAATGAAGATATTAATACCAAAGAGTTTGTGCTTGCAGTCATTTTCTGGAAGAAACTGAGTATTATCTGACAGAATTGCAGGGGTGCCAATACTTTTGGCAAACACTGTAATGCCATATGTGGATAGAAATGGCTGTTTGGGCACAGCCGGGCACAAAAGAGTAGGAGGGCTATTTTGGAGCACAGTTTGGTTTTAGGACACCATGCCACTTTTGCAAAGCCCCTGAATTGCCAATAAAGTGGATTCTGCAGACATGTCACCCCATTTTGGACACTACCCCACTGATGGGATTTATCAAGTGGCATAGCGAACATTTTTAACCCTTGAGTGTTGCATTTATTTAGTTTCCAGAAATGAAATCGCAGCTGATAATGCGAAGTTAAAATTTTCCAGAGATTCGCCATTTTAGTGCCCGATAAGTTGTGCCCAACTTATGTCAGCAGAGATACACACTCCAAAAACTGTTAAGCGGGTATCCCGGGCACAACAGCTTTTAGAGCGTTCATCTCTGATACAAGGCGGGCACAACATATTACGCATTGAAATTATGTATTCCTGGAAAAATTGTCATTTTCACTTCTCACAATCAGCCTCGTATTCATTTATGGATAATAAGTTATAGCAACACTTGGGGGTTAAAAATGCTCTCTGTACCCCTGGATAAATCCTTTAGGGGTGTAGTTTCCAAAATAAGGTCTCATATCAGGGGAACCCACTGGCGTTTCAGCTTTGCAAAAGTGTCATGGCATCCAAAATCCAAACCGTCTGTGCTCCAAAAACCCGATAACTCTTCTTCCCTTCTGTGTCTGGCTATACCCTAATATCAGTTTATACCCACATATGACATTACGTCCGTTATCCTGGGTACACCAGTGTCATGCATGTGGCATAAACTGCAGTTTGGGCACACAGCAGGACGCAGAAGGGCAGGAGCGCAATGCGTCCTTTGGAGTACAGATTTGGATGTTTGGTATCTGAACACCATGTCATGTTTGTAGAGCCTGTAGGAGTGGCCCCATTTTGAAAACTGCACCCCTCAAAGAATTTCTCAGGGGGTGTAGTGAGTATTAGTATCCCAGACGTGACTGCACAGCGGATGGCGAAGAGGGAATATGTAAGCTGTGTGGAGTATATTTCAAACACCAAATTCCCTACTATGTCCCAGTAGCTCCTATGACTGGGGGAGTCACTCTGGGGGTCACTTCTGGTATATTTTCCCTCGTAAGCTCTAAATCTGGGGAGTCCCCTGATATCCGCTCACACAGCTTATATACCATATATACTCGAGTATAAGCCGAATTTTTCAGCCCAGTTTTTGTGCTGAAAAAGCCCCCCTCGGCTTATACTCGAGTCAGCAAAAAAAAAAAAAATTTTTTTTTTTTTTTTTAGGAGGGGGAGTCTATGACCAGCCACAATATTAATGTATAGAATCTCCCATAAAATAGTGCAAAAAAAAAAAAAAAAAGATTTCATAAAAAAATAAAGGTTCTAAATCCCTCCTTTCCCTAGAATACATATAAAAGTAGAAAATTACTGTGAAACACATTATACACATTAGGTATCCCTGTGTCTGACAGTGCCCGGTCTACTGAAATAGGGGATCTGCAGTGCTCCTGTTCCATCAGGAAGGGGTTAATAGGAGCACTGCCAGACTGAATTCCAAGTGGGGGAAGAAAAACAGTCCTCAAGCTCAGGGAAGGGGCAGACAGACAACCAAAACACCCCCTCCCCTTCCCCAGCACTTACTGCACCCAAAAACTCCGACCATTTTAATTTTTGAAAAATTTTCCAGTAGCTGCTGCATTTCCCCCCTAGGCTTATACTCGAGTCAATATTTTTCCCAGTTTTTTGTGGTAAAATTAGGGGGGTCGGCTTATACTCGGGTCGGCTTATACTCGAGTATATATGGTATTCCCTTCCTGACACAGCCGCATTGGGCGATTTTGCGGGTTTTTCTCTTGACATTGCTAGATGCTATATTTCCTTTATTTTTCTGGTGACGTGGCCATATAAGGGCTTGTGGTTTCCGGGATGAGATGCGTTTTGCAATGACACCATTTTTGGGTGCCTACAACTTACTGAATACATTTTATTGACTATTTCTTGCTGGATTTAAAAAAAAAAAAAAAAAAAAAAACAATTCTGGCATTGAATTTTACCTTTATAATTTTTCGCCATGCAGTGTACAGTATTAGTAACATGTAGCCTTTATTCTTTGGGTCGGTACGGTTACGGCGATACCTCATTTATATTATTTTTTTAATGCGATACTAATTCTGCATAGCAAAAACCCATTTGGAGACATAAATCAATGTTTTTTACATCGCCATCTTCTGAGAGGCGTAACATTTTTATTGTTCGGTTGACAGTGTTGGTTGAGGGCTTATTTTTTGCGGAACAACCTGCGCTTTTTATTGGTACTGTTTTGGGGTACATACAGTCCTATGAAAAAGTTTGGGCACCCCTATTAATCTTAATCATTTTTAGTTCTAAATATTTTGGTATTTGCAACAGCCATTTCAGTTTGATATATCTAATAACTGATGGACACAGTAATATTTCAGGATTGAAATGAGGTTTATTGTACTAACAGAAAATGCGCAATATGCATTAAACCAAAATTTGACCGGTGCAAAAGTATGGGCACCTCAACAGAAAAGTGACATTAATATTTAGTACATCCTCCTTTTGCAAAGATAACAGCCTCTAGTCGCTTCCTGTAGCTTTTAATCAGTTCCTGGATCCTGGATAAAGGTATTTTGGACAAACAATTCAAGTTCAGTTAAGTTAGATGGTCGCCGAGCATGGACAGCCCACTTCAAATCATCCCACAGATGTTCAATGATATTCAGGTCTGGGGACTGGGATGGCCATTCCAGAACATTGTAATTGTTCCTCTGCATGAATGCCTGAGGATTTGGAGCGGTGTTTTGGATCATTGTCTTGCTGAAATATCCATCCCCGGCGTAACTTCAACTTCGTCACTGATTCTTGAACATTATTCTCAAGAATCTGCTGATACTGAGTGGAATCCATGCGACTCTCAACTTTAACAAGATTCCCGATGCCGGCATTGGCCACACAGCCCCAAAGCATGATGGAACCTCCACCAAATTTTACAGTGGGTAGCATGTGTTTTTCTTGGAATGCTGTTTCTTTTTGGACGCCATGCATAACGCCTTTTTTTATAACCAAACAACTCAATTTTTGTTTCCAAAATGAAGCTGCCTTGTCCAAATGTGCTTTTTCATACCTCAGGCAACTCTATTTGTGGCGTACGTGCAGAAACGGCTTCTTTCTCATCACTCTCCCATACAGCTTCTATTTGTGCAAAGTGCGCTGTATAGTTGACCGATGCACAGTGACACCATCTGCAGCAAGATGATGCTGCAGCTCTTTGGAGGTGGTCTGTGGATTGTCCTTGACTGTTCTCACCATTCTTCTTCTCTGCCTTTCTGATATTTTTCTTGGCCTGCCACTTCTGGGCTTAACAAGAACTGTCCCTGTGGTCTTCCATTTCCTTACTATGTTCCTCACAGTGGAAACTGACAGGTTAAATCTCTGAGACAACGTTTTGTATCCTTCCCCTGAACAACTATGTTGAACAATCTTTGTTTTCAGATCATTTGAGAGCGGGCTGTCCATGTTCGGCGACCATCAAACTTAACTGAACTTGAATTGTTTTGTAGAAAGAAATGGTCCAAAATACCTTCATCCAGGATCCAGGAACTGATTAAAAGCTACAGGAAGCGACTAGAGGCTGTTATCTTTGCAAAAGGAGGATGTACTAAATATTAATGTCACTTTTCTGTTGAGGTGCCCATATTTTTGCACCGGTCAAATTTTGGTTTAATGCATATTGCGCATTTTCTGTTAGTACAATAAACCTCATTTCAATCCTGAAATATTACTGTGTCCATCAGTTATTAGATATATCAAACTGAAATGGCTGTTGCAAACACCAAAATATTTAGAACTAAAAATGATTAAGATTAATAGGGGTGCCCAAACTTTTTCATAGGACTGTATGACTTTTTGATCACTTTTTATAGCATATTTTGTAAGGTGAGATGGTGAAAAATCATTACTTCCGGCAGGTTTTTTCTGGTTTTTTTTCCGACGTTCACCGTGTACATTAAATATTATTTCAATTTTATTGTACAGATTGTTACGGACGCGGCGGTACCAGATATACATTGTTTTTATTCATTTTCAGTGCAATTTTTTATATATATATATATATTTCATTTTCTAAAGAAAAAAAGGGATTTTGGGGCTTTATTTTTTTTCATACACTTTTTTTTTTTTTTTTTTACTTTTTCACGTGTCCCTTTAGGACACTTGAATCAGTTGATGCTTTGATGAAAGCATCAACTGATTCTGCATTGTAGCTTGAAAGACAGGAGCCTGCTCGTGTCCTGCAAGCTACAGAGGAAGTGAGCGATATCGCTCACTTCCTCCATCGCCCGGCAGGATCAACCAGGTATGTGGGGGCTCCGGCAACCTAGGGTCACTGGCCAGACCTCAGGCTGCCTTTTACTCATAGCGGCACCCCCCGATCCTGCCGCAGGGGGTGCCGATGGGGACATTAACGTGGCGGATCTCTTTTGATCACGTCATGATGTTTCACGGCGCGATCGAAAGGGTTAAAAGGTCCAGTCGGAGCTGAGTCCAACTGAACGTTATTGGCGGGGGGGTTTAGGTGTTAGTAACACCTAACCCCTGCCCCCCCTCGCACACCTCCCCCCACCAAAAGGCTACCTAAAGACCGGATGTATTTCGGCAATGGTCCGGTCTTTAGGTACCAGAACCGCTGGCCATAATTTTACGTACAACGGTCCTTATGTGGTTATTGGCATGGGCGACACACAGATGTCACCCATGTGCCGCCCATGCACCGGCCATGCTTCCGCTGCCCCTTTCATTTAATGAATAGGAGCCATGGAAGCAGGGCCACAAAATTGGAAAGGAATAGGGCCTGTTCGATATTTTGCTGTCCGGACTGTTGGCCCACATGTGACCGTGTAATTCAGGGTCCATGTATACGGGCCCATAGAAATGATGGGTCAGTGTGCTATCCAGGAAAAATCTGGATAGCACACAGTTGTCTGTAAGGGGTCTAACTCAATTACACCGAAAATTAGATACCACACAACATCTTCTTCTGCTCACACGGATGTTTTAGCATGTGCAAGATTTCATTCCAGTTAGATGGAAAGTCACAGATTATTCAATGCAAGGGCAAACCATTTTGTTGCTGCAAGACCTATAAATTGATTTTAGCCACAAAAGAGTAACTGAAACTTGCAGACACATTTGGCCACCTCCTTTAAACCACTATATATGTTTTAATGGGCCACAAATATCACTACATTTAGCAAATGCACCACGCAGGGACAATGTGTTATTCTAGCCAACTGCAGTGCAGTAACAATCCAGTGCAGTCCACCCACTTTTATGTTGACTCCGCCCATTCTCGTTCATTTTTCATGTGCCTCCACACAGTATGATCCTCCTACAGTCAACCGTAAATTATATGTCCCCCCTCTATCTCTCCACCAGTTTCATATACACCCTTCATCTGCCCCCAGTTTCATGTCCCCCCTCCATTTCTGCCCCAGTTTCATGTCCCCTCCATCTCTGCCCCAGTTTCATGTCCCCCATCTCTACCCCCAGATTCTTCCCCCCACATCTCTGCCCCAGATTCATGCCCCCACACACGCACCACCACACACAACACACAAACACCATATACACTCACCGGCCACTTTATTAGGTACACCTGTCCAACTGCTCGTTAACACTTAATTTCTAATCAGCCAATCACATGGCGGCAACTCAGTGCATTTAGGCATGTAGACATGGTCAAGACAATCTCCTGCAGTTCAAACCGAGCATCAGTATGGGGAAGAAAGGTGATTTGAGTGCCTTTGAACGTGGCATGGTTGTTGGTGCCAGAAGGGCTGGTCTGAGTATTTCAGAAACTGCTGATCTACTGGGATTTTCACGCACAACCATCTCTAGGGTTTACAGAGAATGGTCCGAAAAAGAAAAAACATCCAGTGAGCGGCAGTTCTGTGGGCGGAAATGCGTTGTTGATGCCAGAGGTCAGAGGAGAATGGCCAGACTGGTTCGAGCTGATAGAAAGGCAACAGTGACTCAAATAGCCACCCGTTACAACCAAGGTAGCCAGAAGAGCATCTCTGAACGCACAGTACGTCCAACTTTGAGGCAGATGGGCTACAGCAGCAGAAGACCACACCGGGTGCCACTCCTTTCAGCTAAGAACAGGAAACTGAGGCTACAATTTGCACAAGCTCATCGAAATTGGACAATTGAAGATTGGAAAAACGTTGCCTGGTCTGATGAGTCTCGATTTCTGCTGCCACATTCGGATGGTAGGGTCAGAATTTGGCGTCAACAACATGAAAGCATGGATCCATCCTGCCTTGTATCAACGGTTCAGGCTGGTGGTGGTGGTGTCATGGTGTGGGGAATATTTTCTTGGCACTCTTTGGGCCCCTTGGTACCAATTGAGCATCGTTGCAACGCCAAAGCCTACCTGAGTATTGTTGCTGACCATGTCCATCCCTTTATGACCACAATGTACCCAACATCTGATGGCTACTTTCAGCAGGATAATGCGCCATGTCATAAAGCTGGAATCATCTCAGACTGGTTTCTTGAACATGACAATGAGTTCACTGTACTCCAATGGCCCCACAGTCACCAGATCTCAATCCAATAGAGCATCTTTGGGATGTGGTGGAACGGGAGATTCGCATCATGGATGTGCAGCCGACAAATCTGCGGCAACTGTGTGATGCCATCATGTCAATATGGACCAAAATCTGTGAGGAATGCTTCCAGCACCTTGTTGAATCTATGCCACGAAGAATTGAGGCAGTTCTGAAGGCAAAAGGGGGTCCAACCCGTTACTAGCATGGTGTACCTAATAAAGTGGCCGGTGAGTGTAAACATCACACAGACAGCACACATACACCAACGCACAAGCACAACACCACACAAATGCCATAACACACAAACACCAGACTACTCTAGACACACACAACACAAACACTCCACAAATAACCACAACACAACCCCTTAAATACCACACACGCATGCAAACACACACAGATTGATGCACACTACATGCATCACACACGGACACGGACAAACAGAGCACAGGCGTACTCACACACAACTACCGCACGCATGGATACTTGCTCTGTGCACGCAAAAACACATGGATGCACACATACATGCATACATATACACGGACCACACACATGCATGCACACATGCATACATACAAATGGATCACATGTGGGCACACACAAATTCACGCACATGCATGCATGCATACATACAAATGGATCGTGCGCATGCATACATATACACGGACCATACACACGTGCATGCACACACGCATACATACGCATGGATCACATACATGTACATGCAAGCATGCACTGACAAAACATGTCTGGTATTCTTAGTGGCTGCTTGCACACTACAGTATTTTTCACGGGCCTCCAGGCAATGGATTTGGTGGTTCCATAGACTTCTTTGTGCACAAAGCTGTGAATTTTGCAGGCTCCATAGAAGTCTATGGAGATGTAGAATCCACGGCTCGGAAACTGTAGTGTTACTGTAGTGTGCAAGCAGCCTTACTGAGCAGCAATATTGGTCAGGCAAAAACGGCCTCATAGTAAGATTGTCATTATTGCTTATTATACAGGGAGCTTTCATCAGGGGCGGATCCAGGGCCGGGCGAGCCGGGCAACCGCCCGGGGCCCCGCGGCAGGGCCCGTACCTAACAAAACTCGGGTCGGTCGGTAGGGCAATTGCCGAGGGCCCCAGCACTTGCAGGGGCCCCCTGTCGGTCCTCTATCAGTAGCTGCAGCTCCCTGCACACAGTGTGCTTCACACATATACTTTCCCTATTAGGAAGTATATGTGTGAAGCACACTGTGTACCTGCAGCATCGGCTGATAGACTGCAGCTATGGATAGAGGACGCTCCAACCCCCCACCCCCCCTTCTCTGGCTGCCCTCTGTCAACCAATGAGAGGGTGAGGAGAGCTGAGGAGGCGGAGCTTATCGCTCTACAGAAGATCCCTGCCATCCTGCATCTTACACATGAGAGGGAGAAGTTCAGCAAAGTGAAAGTAAAGACAGAACGCGCAGGTACAGGCTGGAGGGGGGAGGGGGGTTACTATGCCTATTAATGTCAGGCATTTGGAGTTATTCATTTAGTTTTGGTAACTCCATGTGCCTCATATTAATAGCAGTTAACCTCATCATGTCCCTCACATTAACCCCCTGTGTACGTCACCATAAGGGTTACTGATGTGTGAGATATATGGGGTACTAATCACATACCTCCCAACCGTCCCGATTTCCGCGGGACAGTCACGATTTGGGTGACATGCCCCGCGGTCCCGGTTGGAGGGAGGCATGTCCCGATTTCAACTCAGATCTGCGTCCAGAGGACGCAGATCTGAGTTGAACACATATGCGGCTGAAGCAAGGAGCTGACACAGGTCAGCTCCTCGCTTTGCCGCTGCCCGCCTCTCTCCCTAACACATGCGGCTGAAGCTGCTCGCGTGCTCGCTTCGCCGCTGCGTCTCTCTCTCGCTGACACATGCAGCTGAAGCGAGGAGCTTACCTGTGTCAGCTCCTCGGCTTCGCTGCTGCCGCCGGCTCCTGGCTTGTACATCGCGTCTACAAGCCAGGAGCTGGCGGCAGCAGCGAAGCGAGGAGCTGACACAGGTCAGCTCCTCGCTTCAGCCGCATGTGTCAGCGAGAGAGAGACGCAGCGGCGAAGCGAGCACGCGAGCAGCTTCAGCCGCATGTGTCAGGGAGAGAGGCGGGCAGCGGCGAAGCGAGGAGCTGACCTGTGTCAGCTCCTTCCTTCAGCCGCATGTGTCAGCGAGAGCGGCGAGGGAGCGGAGGAGAAGGTAAGTTTAATGTGGAGGTGGAACGTGAATCTGGGGGCAGATGAAGGAGAGGACGGCATGACACTGGGGACAGAGATGGAGAGGACATGAATCTGGGGGCAGAGATGGGGGACATGAATCTGGGGGCAGAGATGGAAGAGGGACATGAAACTGGGGGAAGATGAAGGGTATATATGAAACTGGGGGAGAGATAGAGGGGGGACATATAATTTACGGGTGACTGTAGGAGGATTATACTGTGTGCGGGCACATGAAAAATTAACGAGTGGGCGGAGTCAACACAAAAGTGGGCGGGGCTAAATTTGCCACGGCGCGCTAAGCGCGCCACACATTTTGTCCCTCTTTCAGTTCTTCAAAAGTTGGGAGATATGTAATCATGAAGATACTTCATTTTTACCTCCATGTCTCTCACATATCAGTAACTCTTATGTGAGGCACACAGGGGGTTAATGTGAAGGACATGATAGGGTTAATTGCTATTAATATGAGGCACATGGAGTATCTTAGGGGGCGTTCACACTACCGTCAGTGTCTTCTGCTAATGTCGTTCAAAATCTTGCACGGACATTAGCAGCGGACACTAGCTGTGTCCGTGACATTCTGCATTCATTTAAAGGGGCTCTATCAGCAAAATTATGCTAATAGAGCCCCACATATGCGTGAATAGCCTTTAAAAAGACCATTCAGGCACCGTAAATGTTATATTAACCCCCGGTTCCATTTTTAAATAAAAGCATAAAAACATATATGCTAATCGTACCTGAACGTGCACCATGGGCAGGGATGCACGATGCTACGTCATCTTCGGGCACGCCTGCCTCTTCTGTCTTCTTGTAGTTACGCCCTCTGGTTCCGTGACTTCTTCTGTCTTCTTGTCTTCAAATCCCGCGCCTGCGTGGTAGCGCTTCCCTCCAGAGCACTACTGCGCAGACTCACTTACCAGTCCCCGTAGAACTACACAAGCGTACTGCACGCTTGCGAACTGCCATTAAGTAAAATGGCGAGTGAGCCTGCGCATCCGATCCGGAGGGAAGCACTGCTACGCAGGCGCGAGATTTGAAGACCTCAAGCCGGAAGAAGACCAATAGGAAGCCGGCAGAAGAGACGGGACCAGAGGACGTCGCTTCAAGAAGACAGAAGAGGCAGGTGTGCCCGCAGATGACGCGGCATCGTGCATCACCGCCCCCGATGCATGTTCAGTAAGATTTGCATATATGTTTTTATGCTTTTATTTAAAAACGGGACTGGGGGTTAATGTAGCATTTACGGTGCCTGAATAGCCTTTTTAAAGGCTTCACGCATATGTGGGGCTCTATTAGCATAATTTTGCTGATAGAACCCCTTTAAATGGACATCGGGTGCATTGTTTTACACTCCGTGCCTGTCCTAAAGATGTCCGACTTTTCAAGCGGACAGAAAAAACCTACATGTCGGGTTTTTGTAAGTAGGGCCCCGCCACAGTCAGTTGCCCAGGGCCCCGCAAAGCCTGGATCCGCCACTGGCTTTCATCACTGAAGCACTACTATAGATAGTTGTGTAACTGTAAGCCAATTTTACTCTTTGGTCCATGAACTACTTATACATTACACTGAAGGGAGGGGGGGGGGGAGGGTTGCACTATGTTGTTAATTGGGTATAAATCAGTGGCATAATTTGGAATGGCAGGGTGAACTTTTGACATCCCGCCCCCCCTCGCATTCCTGCGCACCCTATTATACCCCATAGTGGCCCCTGCACACAGTATTATACTCCATAATGGCCCTGCACACAGCATTATACTTCATAGTGGCCCCTTCACACAGGATTTTGCCCCATTGTGGCCCCTTCACCCAGCATTATGCCCCATTGTAGACACCTATGAACAATTATTATACTCTGGGGGCTTTTCAGACTCCAGAGTATTCTAATCGGAGATCCAGGAGGGATACAAACATAAAAACACTGTTACTTACCTAGCCTTGGCTTCGCTGTACTTTACACTGATGGCGGCCATCTTCAACAACGTCCAGTCATGTGAAATCAGGGACGTCACAAAAGTAGGCCCGAAGCCTGCCCAGAGAGGTAAGTAACACAGTTTTTTATGTTCCCTTACCTCTCCTGGGCCTCCGGTTATTATACTCGGGGGGGGGGGGGGGTTCAGACCCTCAAGTATAATAATACTGTTTGTGGGGCCTGCAGCATCACTTACCGATTCCCGCCGCTGCCAGGATCGGTAAGTAAATAGGGCCTGTTACCGTCTGGAGTAACTCCAGCCAGAAACGGCCTATTAAAAAAATGCAGTGGTCGCCGGGCCCCCTAATGTTCTGGGCCATGTGGCAGCTGCTACCGCTGCTACCCCTGCTACCTCAGTAGTTACACCCCTGGTGTATATTTTTTATATGTTAGTGTAAGGTGCATAAATTTAAATTTTTGATAAATTGTTCAAAAAATAGTTGTAATAGTTTATGCTACATAATATGTATTGAATATGTAAAATCAATAAAAATGTTTAAATTTAAAAAAAAAGTTGTCCACATCAATGTTACAATAAATTAGTAAAATGCCAAAATAATAAAAATTTAAAGTGGAAAAAAAGATTTACTGTAGCGCTCTCAAAATGTCAATTTATGTGTGACACTGAAAATTTTACTTTAGCATAACCAACAGTTTAACATATGTTCCCGCGAGCGAAGCAGCGGGTATTCTACTAGTAATATACAGTGTTGGCCAAAAGTATTGGCACCCCTACAATTCTGTAAGATAATACTCATTTTCTTCCAGAAAATGATTGCAATCACAAATTCTTTGGTATTATTATCTTCATTTAATTTGTCTTCAAAGGAAAACCACAAAAAGAATTGTCAAAAAGCCAAATTAGATATAATTCCACAGCAAACATAAAAAGGGGATGGACAAAAGTATTGGCACTGTATGAAAAATCATGTGATGCTTCTCTAATTTGTGTAATTAACAGCACCTGTTACTTACCTGAGGCACCTAACAGGTGGTGCCAATAACTAAATCACACTTGAAATGGATTAAAGTTGACTCAACCTCTGTCCTGTGTCCTTGTGTGTACCACATTGAGCATGGAGAAGAGAAATACCAAAGAACTGCCTGAGGACTTGAGAAGTAAAATTGTGAGGAAGCATGAGCAATCTCAAGGCTACAAGTCCATCTCCAAAGACTTGAATGTTCCTGTGTTTACTGTGCGCAGTGTCATCAAGAAGTTTAAAGCCAATAGCACTGTGACTAACCTCCCTAGATGTGGACGGAAAAGAAAAATTGACAAGAGATTTCAACGCAAGATTGTGCGGATGGTGGATAAAGAACCTCGACTAACATCCAAACAAGTTCAAGCTGCCCTGCAGTCCGAGGGTACAACAGTGTCAACCCGTACTATCTGTCGGCATCTGAATGAAAAGGGACTGTATGGTAGGATACCCAGGAAGACCCCACTTCTTACCCAGAGACATAAAAAAAGCCAGGCTGGAGTTTGCCAAAACTTACCTGAGAAAGCCAAAAACGTTTTGGAAGAATGTTCTCTGGTCAGATGAGACAAAAGTAGAGCTTTTTGGGAAAAGGCATCAACATAGAGTTTACAGGGAAAAAAAAATAGAGGCCTTCAAAAGAAAGAACAAGGTCCTTACAGTCAAACATGGCGGAGGTTCCCTGATGTTTTGGGGTTGCTTTGCTGCCTCTGGCACTGGACTGTTTGATCGTGTGCATGGCATTATGAGGCCTGAAGATTACCAACAAATTCTGCAGCATAATGTAGGGCCCAGTGTGAGAAAGCTGGGTCTCCCTCAGAGGTCATGGGTCTTCCAGCAGGACAATGACCCAAAACACACTTCAAAGAGCACTAGAAAATGGTTTGAGAGAAAGCACTGGAAACTTCTAAAGTAGTCAGCAATGAGTCCAGACCTGAATCCCATAGAACACCTGTGGAAAGATCTCAAAATGGCAGTTTGGAGAAGGCACCCTTCAAATCTCAGGGACCTGGAGCAGTTTGCCAAAGAAGAATCGTCTAAAATTCCAGCAGAGTATTGTATTAGGCTGAGGGTGCCAATACTTTTGTCCGTCCCATTTTTGGAGTTTTGTGTAAAATGATCAATGATTTGACTTTTCTTTCATTCTCTTTTGTGTTTTTTCATTGCAAGCAAAATAAATGAAGATATTAATACCAAAGAGTTTGTGCTTGCAATCATTTTCTGGAAGACAATGAGTATTATCTGTATAAGCTTCTTTCATCACATTGGATATAGGGGTCTATCACCATGTTTAATTCCTTCAGAACTCAGGGGAATTGGGGAACCCAGTGATTTGTCTATTTTAGTGTTTTTAAGACATCTCTGCAATTTCTCGTGGGTTAAGCATGAGATTTTTATGTAGAATATCCAGGAAAAAAAACATTAAGGCTATAGCCCCATGTAGCGAGTCACAGCCAAAAAGCGCTGTTGAAAAGACCGCAATGGAAATGTATTGTGTTTTTTTTCTGCAGTGATTTTCACATAAAGAGTTTTTCTCTACTGACTTTCTGTCCCTATTATACCTACATGGAAAACACCAGCGTTTCTATAGGTATAATTGACATGCTGCGATTTACAAAAACGCCACAGCATTTCCGCTGTGGATATTTTTCTGCAATGTTTGGATGGGATTAGCCAGATTCCCATCCATTTTGCAGGTACTGTAAAATTACAGCATTTCTGTCACGGCCAAATCCTTTGTTTTAGCAACTTGGGACCCCAGCCTAAAATTGTTGCACCAGACAAGCATAAAATTTCATGATCCAGTTAAAACTGGATCTGTAGACCTACAAGGAAAGATTTCCTTTATATTTCCCATTTATTTTTTACCCACTTCTGGGGGGGAGGCGTGGCCTAGCGATGGTTGTGTGAGGATGCTTGTACCTTCGGCTCCTGCCCGTACGTGTCCCCGTGCTGCCTTACCTTACTGACCGGCCCTCCTCAAGCAGCGCAATGGGACGGTCGAAGAGAGCTCCGGCTCGCTCCTCCTCTACGCCGCCTCCCCTGGCTCCGGGAGCAGCCTGTTCGGTTCCTCTGCTTCCTCCAGCGGGCTTTCCAAAATGGCGCCAGCCGCATGTTCCACATGCCGGGAACCGGCCAGCGCGACCTCTCAAGCTGCTGCTCATCAAGAGGACCTGGTCAGCTCTCCGCCAGCCTCCCTGGCCTCCAGACCACCACCACAGCTGAACAGAACTTCTCCCTGCTCACCTCCGGCTCTCCACATGTCAGGTACCGGCTGCATGCTCCAGGGGACGGCCTACCCCTTCCTCCCTGCCTCCATTACAGCACATGAAGAAGACTGGCCTTCCCTCCCTGCCTAGCCCATGCATACTCAGACCCACATGGACTCTGGCTCTCTTGAACCTTTCTCTCAACGTCAGGGGGCTCTTGTCACAAGGCCTGCTCAAGTTACACAAGCTTCTCCCTCACTGTGGTATACTGCTGGGTCTCCCCCCCCCCCTTCCTACATCTTCCTCCAGATCCTCTGTTGCTCCTCCTGGCAATCAGCTAACATGTCTCACTTCTGCCCAGTTCTTTGCCGTCTCAGATCTCAGTGGCCCTGAGGCACCACTGGGGGATGCTTTGACTGAACTACATTGCCTTAGTGCCACCATCAGTGCCATACCAACTAAGGCACACATGGAATCTTATGTGCATAGACTGGAACAGTCTTACAAAGCTGAACTATCTGCTGTCTCCTCTTCTGTGAAGCGCCTAGAACACCATGTATCCGCGGTCAAGTCCGCTTCTACTACTACCTCCGCCAGGTTGGACTCCCATGATGCGTTTCTGCAATTGCATATGTAATGTCCCAGTACTGCTCGTCCCATTTCCTTTAATAGTCCTTGCAGACCGAGATGGTATGGACATTTGCATATAAGGTAAAGATTTTCCTCCTCCTTCATTCTTTCTATATATTTCTATTCTATCAGAGCCAGCACACATAGGGTCTATTAATGCGCCATTTTGTGGATGTTTTTGTGAACTACACCTGCCTATACTTTGCCATTGTAATTTGAGTTGTCAGTGTGAAGGTGTGTCCATTATAATCAGGTGACCTTCAGGACCAATCAAGCTTCCTTGATTGGCCTGGAGGAGGAGTTGTGTTACAGCCCCCTCTAGGGGGGTTTGGGACCTTTTGTCTGCCCCTTTGTGTAGAGACAGCAGACATAGAACATGGAGAGCTGAAAATGGCAGCCAACTCTCAGATCACTTCCAACAGAGATGTCTTTTCCTCTGTACTCAAGATTCACCTCTGAAGTTCCAAGCTCACAAGCACTAAAAGCTTATGGACCTGCCTATCCATACATCTGGGACGTCTACACGTATCTCTCTATCCAAGTAAGTCTTTGGGACAAATCTATATTTAAGAAGCCCATAGCTAGTCTGGCAGAAATTGAGGGTTTCCCACTCCTGACAAATTGCATTTGCTATTCTACATACGTGTACCCAGTTTGTTGAGAACTAACCCCCTGGATACAGGCCATCTTTACCAGTATATACAAGTTTACTACCCAAGCAACTACTAATTAATCTATCCAAAGCATTCTGCCTCCATCACCTGCTAACTGGACACTACCTACAAAGATCGCTGTATTGTATGTGAAGAATTACTCAACAACATTGTTCAACACATTTCGTGTAACACAGAGGGGGTGATCTACTATGCCACATGCCCTTGTGGGCTAATATATGTTGGTATGACCAGCAGGGCCCTTAAAGTACGTGTACTTGAACATGTTGGGAAAATATCAGCATCTGCGAGATCTCGTGATTTCGAAAGATTACAACCTGTCCCCAGACATTTTAAAGAATTTCATCAGAGTGATCCTCGGGGTTTCAGGGTACGGGGCATTGATAGCGTCCATTTAGGAAGTCGGGGGTGTGATTTACGCAAGGCTCTATTGCGTAAAGAGACCCGTTGGATTGTGGAGTTAGATACAGCTAGCCCAGTTGGATTAAATGAAGCTGTAAGTTTTAGGTCCTTTTTGTAAAATTTCTTTTTGGTATTTTCCATCTTGCGCAAATTTTATTAAGTATTGTGTCCCTTGTCTTTTTATTATAATTTACTAATTTGTTTTGTTTTTATGTTGTTATTGTTGTAGGTTTGCCCTGTCTATGTTTCCTGAATCTTTATTTGGACCCATTGTATGAGATGTCTGAAGTCGGAGCTGTTTGAAAACAAAATTAATTTTTTTTTTTTTTTTTTTTTTTTGTGTGCACCTTTTGGCACTGCACTTATTGATAGCACTTTAGTAATTATGCACTTTTGCACTTTTTGATTAAATATTGTATTATTGCTTGATTTAATTTTGTTACCTTTTAAAATAAGAAATCATGTATACTTTTATGTATATTATATGCACTACACTTGCACTTTTTTATATTATTGTAATAATACATTTGTCACTATTTTTTGATTATGTATATTATATATATTGCACTTACACTTTTGTTTTTTGACATTATATTTATGGATTATTCGTAATTTTAATATAATTATGTATTCACCTGTTTATTTATTATTTAATATATTATTATGTGGAATCTTATTTTGTATTTATGAATTTGTATGTTATTCATAAACTGCTTCGTTTTATTAGAGATCGTTATTTATATATGTTCTATTCGGCGGCCATGTTTTTGTATTATTGTTTGTAATTTCAATATAATTATGTATTTACCTGTTTATTATTATGTGGGATCTTATTTTGTATTTATGAATTTGTATGTTATTTACAAACTGCTCCGTTCCATTAGAGATCGTTATCTATATATGTCCTATCCGGCGGCCATGTTTTTGTAGTATTCTAGCCGTATTGTACGGCCTCTAGTTATTCTATTCGGCCGGAGCGTTCACGCGTGCGCACCGGCCAGAACTTTATTTAACATCTGATAATGACAGTGACGTCATCACGGTACGCGTACGTGGTGACGTCACTGCGCATACGTGGCTTTAGCCGGAAATGAAGGGACATGGAAACACTGCAGATGCAAGCAACTACAGGTGTGTTGTATTATGACGATTATTTAGAAGGGTATTTATATGCTATCGCGATGTACTGTCATTCACCTCCTGATGAAGCCACGCTAAGGCGAAACGCGCGTCGGGGTGTCTTGGTTCCCTCACTCTTGTTGTTCCGGGGTTAACCCCTTATGGTTTACTTACACTGCCAAAATGTCTTTGGGTATGTATTGATTTTGGACCTATGACTTTCATTGTTATACCTCCTATTCACCTCTTAAACTAGTTACTCCTCATTATACGTATAATATACCCCAATTTTGGGGATTGTGTTATAGGGGTTATACTCCTTTGGAGGTTTATATGTATATTTTTATGCACTTTGTTTATTATACATATGTGCATTATATTGGTGCAGTGTATTTATTTATTTCTATAAGGGATTGATTAATTAGGATTATACACCATATATATAGGGAGAAACTCTCTGGTTCATCAGTAGTGAGAGGGGTACGGTTCTGTCGGACTGTTTTTCTACAGTCGGACCCCTCTGTGTTGCCCTCCATTGTATGTTATATGTTTTGTATGTTTTTTATTGCTTTTTCAATAAATATATATATTTTTATTATTTTTTTGGATTCCTCAATTTTTGTTGTTGTTTTGTCTGTTGTCATTGTCAGATATCAGAGTGGGGGTGGGTAGTCGGGGACATCAAAAAGGAGATTTCGTGCACATTTGGGACCCAGGGACCCCCTGAAATCCGGCCACATCTGATATATTACCCGTGATACCAACCCTGGCCTTCCTGAGTGTTACACATACCCTTCAGCTGCAGCGCCTCTCAGACTCCTTTTGATGATCTAGAAAATCGTAACAGGCGCAACAATATTCGGGTCAGGGGGATCCCGGAATCTGTTGAACCAAAGGATCGTGCCCACAGGGCCCTGGGTCCCCGCTCCTCTGACCCCAATAACCTGAGAGATGTTATATGCCGGGTGCACCACTACCAGAGACTCGGACCAAGTGCTCTTTCAGGGTCACCCAGTACAACTCATGCCTGATCTTTCACGTCTCACCCTAGCTAAGCGGAGAGCCCTGAAACCTCTCCTAGACGTCCTGGTGCACAACAATATCGCTTACTCCTGGGCTTCCCGTTTTGCCTCCAAATTCAGAGGGAGGGCCGTCTCATTGCTTTGCACCATCCAGATAAAATACCGGCCTTCATGTTAGCTATCGGCCTTCCCTCTCTTCGTCCCTCTCTCGGGACTGTCCTTCCCTCTCTTAGTCCCTCTCTCCCTTCTCGTGTATTCCCCTCGTGATTGTTTTATTTGTGTCCTCTTGGTAGCTCCTTTCCTTGTGTTCCCCTCCTTGAGATCACTGGGTGATGGCCTCTGTTACTTTTTCTCTCTTAACGTCCGGGGTCTCAACACTCCGTAGAAAAGGTACCTGATCCTTTATCAGTCGCACAAATCTCATTCTCATGTTTTGATCTTGCAGGAAACTCACTTCCGGAAGGACCACATTCCCGCCATCCACAACAGATACTATCCGACGTGGTTCCACAGTGCCAACCCGAGTTCGAAGTCGAAGGGGGTCTCTATTGCTCTCCACTGCTCTCTTCAACATGAGGTATTAGGCTCGGTACTCGATCTGAGGGCAGGTATGTCTTTCTGAAATTACAAATCGGCAACTCAGTTGTGACAGTTGCAGGTTTCTATCTCCCCAATCAGCAACAGATAGCCTATTGCAGATCTCTCTTGAGCAAGTTAGCCCATTTCTGCGAGGACGTGGTGGTCCTAGGGGGCAACTTCAATTTTGTCCTAGATCCTTCAGTACCCTCGGTGCCCCTGCCCAACTGCGGAAACTCAAAGCCTCCTTGTACACTCATCGTCTGGTAGACATTTGGAGACTCCTAAACCCCCAAGGACGTGACTACACGTATCACTCCCCCGCTCATGGCTCCTACGGTCAGCTTGACTTTTTTCTAGTTAGTCATCACGCCCTTACATGATCCCCAACTGCCCCTATAGGGTCAATGCTGTGGTCAGACCACGCCCCAGTTTACGTCTCTCTCCCTCCCTCACCGCCCTTTTACTAGGCGCCATAACGACTCCCTACTGAAAGACGACACTTGCCGTGCGGGTGTCCTGGCTACTATTCAGGAGTTCAAATAGGTGCATACTCATGATCCTATGCCTCTTCCATCGCGTTGGGAGGCCCTTAACTGTGTCCTCTGCAGAGTCTTTATTAAACACGGCTCCCGACTCAAAAAGGAGCGGTCGGCCTGGATCACTGCCCGTCTGGCTAAAATCCACTCCCTCGCGACTGTCCACAAGCAGTCTCCCAATACGTCCACCCTTACTGAGCTTCTCAACACGAGGGAGGAACTCCGTATTTTTCTGGATGAGATGTACGTGCTGAGCCGAGACAGACAGCGTAAACACTATTATGAATTCGCTGACAAATGTAGCCGCTTGCTCGCTAAACGCCTACACCCCCGAGTGACCAGGACATACGTTCCTCATGTTCAGGGTGGCAATGGTCGTTCTCTCCACAACCCGACAGACATCATGGAGACTTTCCGCTCCTATTACCAGTCCCTTTACAATCTTGCTGAATCCAGCGACACTGCGGACCCAGATGCGACCCAGTCCAAGATCCGCGATTATGTGTGTGGAGAATGGCCCTCCCCACCATCTCCCGCGTGGATAGATCAGCCTTGGACTCCCCCATCTCTGAGGAAGAGGTAGCTCTTGTGATCCAATCAGCCCTGACAGGCAATTCCCCTGGCCCTGACCCCTTTTTGGTCCGTAACGGTACTCGGCAGGGGTGCCCCCTATCCCCTCTTCTCTATGCCCTCGTAATGGAGCATTTGGCAGTGATGATCTGTGATCACCCCGAGATAGTGGGGTTCCCTGTGGGTATTACCCAGGTCAAAGCCGCCCTCTACAAGGACGACCTTTTGCTTTATGTTGCCCCACCCCAGCCTTTTCTTCCTGGCCATCTTGGATGAGTTCCAGCAATTTGGTGCAGTATCTAACTTTAAAGTCAATCTGACCAAGAGTGAGGCCCTAAATGTCTCTCTACCTCAAGCGGAGGTTGCCCACTTCTTTACTCAGTTCCCTTTTCGCTGGCAGCCCCGATCACAGTGCGTAACTACCGCCATAGCAGCAGTGGCAGCTGCCACAGGGCCCGGGACATTAGGGGCCCGGTGACAGCTGCTACCGCTGCTATCATTATACTCGGGGGTCGGGGGGACCCCCGAGTATAATGATTGGCGGACCGGGAGAGGTAAGAAACATAAAAAACACTGTTACTTACCTTGGTATGGTATGGTATAGTTGGAAGGGACCTCAAGGGCCATCGGGTCCAACCCCCTGCGAGTGCAGGTTTTCCTAAATCATCCCAGCTATATATTTATCCAGATTATGTTTATCCAGACCTCTCCACGATCCTGGCCAGGCCTCCTCCCTAGTTGACTGACGTCTCTGACATCACATGAACCCGGCCTGCGTCCTGGGTCATGTGACGTCCGATGTCATTGATGAGGGACGGCAGCGGAGAAGACAGCGTAGGAGCCGGGGACAGGTGAGAAACAGTAGTTTTTTTATGTTTTTATTCCCCCGGGTCTCCTATTATTATACTCTGGGGTCTGAAAAGACCCCAGAGTATAATAATTGTTTATGGGTGTCCACAGTGGGACATAATACTGGATGCAGGGGCCACTGTTGGGGATAATACTGTTTGCAGGGGCCACTATTGGGGATAATACTGTGTGCAGGGGCCACTATGGGGCATAATAGAACGCGCAGGAATGCATAGGAGGCGGTCGGTCGAGGTCGTTGGGGGGGGGTGGCCCATGTCAAAAGTTCACCATGGGGCCCCGCCATTCCTAGTTACGCCACTGCCCGATCCATTAAGTACCTGGGGATTCAGGTCTCCACTGATGCCAAGGATCTGGTCGATCTTAATTATTCTACCCTCTTAGAGAAAATGTGCTCTGATTTAAGCTCATATGGCTCCCTCGGGCTGTCGTGGTTTGGGAGTATTAATGTCCTGAAGATGGACATCGTCCCCAGATTTCTGTACCTTTTTCAGGCTCTCCCAATCCCCGTTCCTAGGCATTTCTTCTCTGCCCTCAAGACACTTTGTATGGGGCCCTTCCTGTAGCAGGATTCATTTTCAAACCCTCACCAGACGTAAAACTGAGGGTGGGGCCGGCCTACCAGACCCACTCCTGTACTACCGAGCAGCAGTTCTTCTCTGTCTACTAGACTGGCGTTATAGATCCTGTGACAAACAATAAACTCACACACAACGCGTTTTGGGCGTATAACCACGCCCTTCCTCAGGTGTAATCGTTTCTGGTGTGTTCTGGAGGATCCAGTATGTTTGTACATTACATAGACAGCTATTGGGGTTGATCCTTGGGACTTGGTTCTAAGGCTATTGCTGGACACTTCCTGCTGATCGGAATTGGGATCGGGTTCAGATGGAAAATAATCGGAAGTCGAATTTTAGAAACGATCCGGAAATCTCAATATCGGCTCAACCCCAATAGCTGTCTATGTAATGTACAAACATACTGGATCCGCCAGAACACACCAGAAACGATTACACCTGAGGAAGGGCGTGGTTATATGCCCGAAACGCGTTGTGTGTGAGTTTGATGCCAATAAATCTATATTTTCCAATTAAGAAGAGCACAGTTCCTTATTGCCGGATTTATCTGGAATCCGGTTTGCTGGTCCATTGACTTTACGATTATACACCCATGTGGTGTTAGGAACATGCTGAGAATTTGAAGAGAAACCCTTCGGTCATCTCATATTGTGATTTCAGAGTTGTGACTTGGGCTCACAACCCTCTAAGGTGAGCATCATTCCTCTGTTTAATATTGCAACGTCTATAAGACTACTACACTACGGTCTGCTCGGTGTCCATATTCCCTTTTGTTTTTGAGATGTGACAAACAATGGGTTTTCTTGGAGACAGAGCTCATCTCTGCCCATCTTCCTTCTCTCCCCTGGATACGCTCTCACTTTCGCCCTGCTACAGTCAGCTCCTCTTTACTTGCCTCACTTTCTGTCCATGTGGGATAGCCTCTGTAAGTCTGCCGACATAGCTAGGGTGCCCAGCCCCTTATTCAGGAATCCCATGTTTCCACCTGGTGTCTCCGCCTGCCACTTCTTGGGGTGGTCTGCGTCCGAAGACGTTTGCCTGGGTTCCCTCTTCAGTTCCTCCTCCTCCCCTTCCCTCCTGAGTCAGCTGCAGGCTGCTTGTCTGGACTCCACCCTCTCCTGGTTGGAATATTTTCATTTAACTGCCTTCTGGCGTAAGTTCTCGCTAAAGCCCCTCCTTTCCTCTCCATCCACAGCTTTGGAGAATTTAATGGTACAAGCTCATGCCCTCTCTCTCCTCTACGGCATCCTCTTGAAAGCTGCAACCCCTGGACCCCCTCCCTGTTAGATCTTGGTAGACTGACTTGGGCGCCCGCCTTCCTGCTGCTGATTGGGACAGATGCTTTCTCCTGTCGCACAAATCGCTCTTGCCTTGAAGTGAACAGGAGAAGAATTTTAAGATCCTGTCCCAATGGTATCAATGCCTGACCCTCCTCCACAAATTCTATCCTGCGGTCCCCGACCTCTTTTGGCGCTGTGGAGCCGCGGTAGGCACCATCTTCCATGTTTAGTGGGAATGTGGTGTGATCCAACCCTTCTGGACCTCAGTATTCACTTTGTATGGGAAGGTCTCTGGCCACTCCCTGACCCCATCCCCCCAGATGGCCCTTCTCTCCATCATCCCAGGTAAATTTTTGAAGGTGAAAGGAGATCTCCTGCCTCACTTTCTCACAGCTGCCAGAACAGTCATCCCACACCACTGGTGCAGCCCCACACCTCCCTCTCTCATGGAATGGCTCCAAGAGCTCCTCCTTATCCGTAGAATGGAGGGACTGGTTGCGAGGGACTCGCCCGATCCTTCCAGGTTTGAAGCTCTCTGGCGGCCGTGGGTGGTGTTCCAGAAGATTTCGGAATTCTCCTCCCTGTATGGTTGAACTGCTTTGCCCCTCCAGTGATCTCCTCTCTGTTCTTTACGTGTCCATTGCTTGTCGTGTGTGTCTCCCCCCGTTGTACTTCGTGCGTAGTCTGTGTGTTGTCTGTTTCCCTCTCCTTCCCCCCCCCCCATCTGTTTTTCTTTGTGTTCTTGTTTTGGTTCCCAGCATGCTCTCCCTTGAGCTGGGGGTCCCCCCTCCCCAGCATGGGTTTTAATGTGTGGTCCTGCATGGCCCTTTCGCTCCGTGTTTTGCATTCATTCCTTATTGTTGTTCTGTTTATCTTCTTGGAAAATTCAATAAAATTTGATTACAGCAATTTTTTACTCACTTCTGCATTTGACTCATAAAAACGCAGCAAAATCTGCAACTATAAAAGTAGTATTTGCGTAACATGGGGCCTTGCCATAAGTTTTCACTACTGTCTTACAGTTTTTAATAACAGTGCAGTATTCTATAACCCAGGAACAAGGAAAAGAGGTATATATGATATGGAATAGAATGACATTAATAATACATATGAAATAATGTAGTCTTCATAACGTGAGCACACTTTTCCATGTATTTCTAGATATGTTCAGTCATTTCTTAGCTAGGTGTTTTAGCCATACGAAGAGTTAAAAGTAGGCATTACCCATGCTCAGGTTACACCTTTTCATTTCCTTGCCACGAGGATACACAGACGTGGTTTGAAGTTATTTGTCACACACCTGACAAACAGTAAACCTTTCTTTGTCATGGCTGAGTCTTGCAGTGTTTCCTCAATCCTGCTTCCATTCCTTCTGAGTTATCTTTTAGCACCAGGTAACAATTATCTCTTTGCAAATAATAGAAACATTTCCGTTAAAAGTTTGTCTTTGTTTTCCGTATTGGCAGGATATAGATTTCAAGTTCTTCCAAGTTTTTTGTTTTGGTGAATACATTTGACTTTCTTGTTATTAAACTGTAGCAGACGTGTTTTCCTAACTAGGGCTAGGAAAGTCAAATGTTAAAACTGATATTAACTGCAAATAGAAAATTAGGTAATATTTTTAGTGTTTTGTAGCTTCCACCATGTAGAGATCTGCTATAAAACCAAATACTATGATGTAGCTCTAAAGCAAGTCAGGGTTGGGACCTAACTGATATTGATAGGCACTTCTAACAGATAAGAAGTGCAAATATTGTTTTCAAGAACTTCTCAACCCACATGGTAAACTTCATGGCAGTTAATACTCAAATATTGTTCCACTGTAATATCCCTGCACTACTGTACTGTGTTTTAATTGTCTGTACTGATATGTATTATATTAAATCTTATGAAAATCCCTTCGGGGGTAGCACGGTGGCTCGGTGGTTAGCACCTCAGCCTTGCAGTGCTGGAGTCCTGGGTTCGAATCTTGCCAAGGACAACATCTGTTTATGTGGGGCTCACAATCTACATTAAAAAGAAAATCCATTTGGGCAGATATGCAGGTACTACTATATCTGAAAGTAATAAACAATGTAGTATAATCTAATGCAAACAAGGCACATGCTTATCATTGGGTTTTATTAGTAAAATACAAAGGCCTTGTTCAGACACCAGTAATCTGCTCAGTGTTTTGTATCGGTATGCTTTGGCCATACACTGTGAACCTCAGAGAACCATGGATTGGTGGGAGTTAGGAGTGGTGGACCCTCCATTCTGCTGATCTCAAATTAGTGACATCCTAAGAAAAGATTATTAATTTTGAGTCTTAGATAGCACCTGTAATATAAAAGAATGCAGTTGTATGATATATTTGGTAAGAACCAAATTGTTATGCGACCATCAGACATAACTTCTTCACAGACAGCCTGCATTAGCATTCATATTAGTCCTCATGCCCCAGATCCCTAAGCAAATACAGTTTTAATGTTTTCTACATGTACATTTAAGGTGTAACTTACATCACTGCATCATGCCTTTACAGTTGGGGGGTCAACTTCATAGGCCAGAAATGGACTGCACTCTTTGTCAGATCAGTCTAAGGTCCGTTGAACTTGTATTATTTTCTTAAAGGGAGTATGCCATATGGTGAAGCATATTAAATCAGCAGGCTCACCTGATTGTAACACTTTTTTTCCCCATGATGTTTGTCTCTGTTGCAGAGGTATTCATTTATTTCAGATTCCATTGCTTCAAACTGCTAGTCCCCACCGTTCAAGAACGCCATAGTTTAATGCTGAAATAGCCAACACCCTTTCGCCGTATACTAGTATTATTGATTTATTCTGGTCATTGTAGTAAATAAAATGTATTAGGACTCTATAGTGGCAGTTTTAGGTAAACACTTGATTGTACCTGCCTGCTTTAGCCTTGCTGCTGGCATGGAAATTACATACAAATATGAATTGGAACTTCATTCTTTATTTATCTATTGATCATGTACTTGTCTTATATACATGAATTGAACCTGGATTAGGCCTTGTTCTACATGTATTTATTTTTTCATAATATATTAGTTTTGGGGTTTGGCGCAAACTCTACCCCTCTTCTTTTTATATTCTAGGTATTTTTAAATGGCTAAACTTATGCTTTGATTAATTCTCTAATAACATTATTATTTGCAGAGGAAACCATTGTAGGTTTATATTATCCCAGTACAACTCATAACCTACTTAAAGAGCTTTCACCACCTGTACCAAGTGCAGTTCTTAGTATCTCTTTAAGGCTCTGCTCCATTGATTCTAGTCCCCACCATTCTCAAACAATCTTAGCAGTTAGTTTTGTTAGCTGATATGCTACTTATGCTTATATAAGAGTAGTCTATTAATGTTATTAATGTTACAGGTTCATGTTCATTATAGTCAAAATTACATATTTGGGTCCACTGTATTAATTAGTGCTAATGCTCGACTAGGTGTGACACCAAAAGCAAGTTAGTGTGTTTTATAATGTCGGAGACATTAAGTGTTTGAAGTGACCCTGCCTTCACTTTCTTTACATGTTACACAGTCCTGTACTCCCATATACAGTAACATTAAGTGGAGGCAGAAACAGCTCTCAATACAGAAACGAGGGAAAGAGTAAAATAAAATGAAGGAAAAAGGATCCAAAATCTGCTAATAAAGTGTATTATAAAAGTTTTTAATGACACACAACTATCAAAAAATCAAAAGTTGTCCAAAAGTTTAGTTATGCTTTAATTAGTATTATTAGAGTGGTCCATGGTTATTGTCCCATTGCTACCCTGATAATACCAGTCTGCGAATGCCCTAGTAAGGATTTCATTCCCAGTAAGCCAATATGTCTCCTTCCTACAATTGGTAATCTTGGGTAAGAGGTTAGATAAGTGGCCTATAGATAAACGCTTTACTTCTCCCTCTGAAACTAATTTTTTTAGATTGATCTTAGAGCTGGGTTTGCTGGATGCTTGGTAGCAAAGGTATTTTGGAAAGAAGGTCATGGTCTTGTTGATATCTACTAACAATACAATGGGAGGAATTTATTAACCAGTTTTTTTTAAGCAAATGGGTATAAATGTGCGCATCTTCGGCACACAGCCCTTTCTTGCAACATGGAATTCCCTCTTTCTGTGCCCCTCTCAACACTTTTTTTTTTTTTTAAACAAGTGTGGAGAGCAAGGCAGACAGGGATGAGGATTCCTTGGCCTGACAGATAAATATAGCTCACACCAGAAAACTGGTGGGAGCTAGGGAGGGTTAACACCTGCACCCGTTCTCCGCTGGACAGGAGATGGAAACCCGGCAGTCAGTTTTCAAACCCATTCACTTGAATGGGTTTGCAAAGTGTCCGCCCGTGAGGGTCTTGTGCCTCTCCACGGCGAAACCTTTTTTTTTTTAACTGGACACAAAGTCCTGCATGCCCAACTTTGGTTTCGCCTCGGAGAGGCACAAGACCCTCACGGGCGGACACTTTTCAAACCTTTCATCAGATTGGGCACAGGCAGTTCCATATACTGCTGGAAAGCCAACAGTGCGCTGAATTCAGCGCACTATCGGCTTTCCCGATCTGTGTCCCGGGTAAAGTGCTATCAGTCCCGGTACCGTAGCGCTTTACAGTCAGAAGGGCGTTTCTGACAGTTAGTCAGGAATGTCCTTCTCCACAGCAGCGCCTATAGCGCTGTAGAGTGTGAGCGGGGAGGAAAGCCCCCTCCCTCTGCTCACAGTGCTCGCCCATAGACGAGTATTATCAGGAGGCTTTCCAGCAGTATATGGAACTGCCTGTGCCCAATCTGATGAAAGGTCCTCTTTAAGTGGAACAGACCATGAAGCTAAGCAAATAATACAGCCCTCTACTGTACTACTACTCCCTCCTTCGAAGGAGACATTGTGTTCTCTTCTTCTTTAATCAGAGAGTAGGAGAAAGTTGGAATAAGCTTAATTACACAGGCCCACAACTTGTTAGCTACAAGCAGGGGAAAATTAAGGATACCAGAAAGTATCTCCCCCCCATTCACACCCAAGATCCTTCTAATAGAATAACAACCCATAGCCGCTCTCTGCACAGAGTAGCCCCTATGCTAATAAAGTCACAAAAGCACATATAAAATTTCCAAAAATTTCAGGCTCAGCAAAGCACATAATTTTGGGGGTTTACCACCTACGAAAATCTTTTCAGACTTCACAGTATAATAAGCGGAATCCCAGAAGAGAATGAGTAAACATTACAAACAGTGCTACTTATTGTCTCTTGGCTGTGGCGCATGTCCCCTTCCAACCTCTTGAATGACATCAGGGATGACTAACACCTGTGATTAGGCGTCATTGTTCAAGTGGGTCATGTGGTGTCAAGATGCTTGTGTATGTGTCGTGGGATCGGTGTACCAATCACAGGCCTCATACGTCCTTGATGTCATTCAGGAGGCCGGAAGAGGGGACCCACGCTGAATCCCAGAGGTGGTCAGTAAAACTGTTTTTGTTGACTTATCTCCCCTGGGCCTCTATTAATTATACTCATGTCTGAAGAGTGCAACAGTAGCATATCTGCTACAGTCTGAACGAAACTGCTGGGAAAACCTTGCAAATATTTGTAAGACAAATCCTGCATGCTTTATCCATCAAATACTCACCTCCAGTAGACTCTCATGCCGTAATTAACTGTTTCATCAGTTGATTGTGAGTTTGGATTATAGTGGGGGCAAATGGGCAATTACTTGCCATTAGGATCCCCTTGCACCCTCAGGCTCTGGGGCATCACATTTAACCTTATTATAATGAACCCCCTATTCTGCCAAGTAATACAATTTTAGATTTACCATGTAGCTACAATCTTACCTAAGAACCTCAGACCCTTTTAATTTTATTACCTTACACCCTGCAACCTGGGCATTGCAGGTGTTTTATGGAGTTTTATGATTGACTTGAAGTACACGTTTTTAGAAGACTGTCCCAGCACGAGACACACTAACTGATTCCAGGGAGTATCATCACTGCGCCTTAGTTCCAGCTTTGTGGAATTCCCAAGAATGGTGCCACCATAATATAAAAAGGTATCTGTTAGTGTTACTATTTCATTCAACACTGTCTCCTGAGTCCTCGCTCCTGCATTAACTATAAGGCCAGGGCCTCACGTGGAGTAAACGTTGTGGTTTACCCACTGGTTTACACACTGGAAAAAAACACAACATTTTAGTGTGACAACAAAGTGGATGGGATTCTAATTAATCCCATCTCCATTTTGCAGGAAAATACTGTCGTGGTTTTGGAAATTGTAGCATGTCAACTATACCTACAGAAACGGTTTCCCTATAGGCATAATTGAAGCAGAAAGTCTGCATAGATAACCTTTGCATACTTTCTGTGAAAAACCACGATGGCTTACTGCAGCTTTTTTTAAAATTTTTATTCTGCAGTGCTTTTCTTGATGTGGGGCATTAGCCTAAAGGACATCTAACCACCAGACTCAGGGAGGATTACTAAAGGAAAGTGCCTTTTGTGTTACTACGATCAGGGCCGCCATCAGGAATTTTGGGGCCCCATACAGCCTAAGTGTCTGGGGCCCCCCCTCCCCCCGCCATTTTAAAACTACCTTATTTTGCGACATACCAATTATGTATTACATTTCCCTTTATTTAGCAGCATTACAAAGCTTAATCAGATTCTATTTGCAGGTACAATCTGCTACGGGTGACAGCGCCTATAGAGGGCCAACACCATTTATAAGAGCCCTCTTAATAAATCCTCAGGGCTTTTTCACATTGCGTTTTTGGCCTCCCTTGCCGGGATACGTTGGTAACCAGTCAGAATCAGCTGTCAACTTATCCCTTAACTGGCCATTAAAAAAAGGGGGGCCTGCAGTTCTCCGTGCAGGGATAAGTGGGTAGCTGATTTGTGACTGGTTACCAACAAATCCTGGCAAGGGAGGCCAAAAACGCAATGTGAACACTCCTTTAAAGTGAAAGTCCCACCCCCAAACAGGCTGCTATGCTAGTAGCATAGCAGCCTACATCATTATTAATACAAAGCACACATACCTTTGGAGGTATTGTGTGCTTTGTAGTTCTCCAGCTAAAAACTTATATATTATTGCCCCAGTTCCCTCTCCGCAGTGCCGCACACCCAATGCCCCAACAATCCCCCCCCCCCCGTCCACCTTCTAACATCTTTCCATTGCCCCTGTACCCATGCCTCCCAGCTTTTGAAGAACCGAAAGAGGGACAAAATGTGCGACGCGCTCTGCGTGCAGCGGCAAATTTAGCCCCGCCCACTTTTATGCTGACTCCGCCCATTCTCACTAATTTTTCATGTGCCCGCACACAGTATAAAACTCCTACAGTCACCCGTAAATTATATGTCCCCCCTCTATCTCTCCCCCAGCTTCATATACACCCTTCATCTGCCTCCAGTTTCATGTCCCCCCTCCATCTCTGCCCCCAGTTTCATGTCCCCTCCATCTCTGTCCCAAGATTCATGTCCCCCATTTCTGCCCCCAGTTTCATGTCCCCTCCATCTCTGCCCCCAGATTCATGTCCCTCCATCTCTGCCCCCAGATTCATGTCCCTCCATCTCTGCCCCCAGATTCATGTCCCCCCATCTCTGCCCCCAGATTCATGTCCCCCCCATTTCTGCCCCCAGATTCATGTCCCCCACATCTCTGCCCCCAGATTCATGTCCCCTCATCTCTGCCCCCAGATTCATGTCCCCCCATCTCTGCCCCCAGATTCATGTCCACTCCATCTCTGCCCCCAGATTCATGTCCACTCCATCTCTGCCCCCAGATTCATGTCCCCCCATCTCTGCCCCCAGATACATGTCCCCTCCATCTCTGTCCCCAGATTCATGTCCCCCATTTCTGCCCCCAGTTTCATGTCCCCTCCATCTCTGCCCCCAGATTCATGTCCCTCCATCTCTGCCACCAGATTCATGTCCCTCCATCTCTGCCCCCAGATTCATGTCCCCCCCATCTCTGCCCCCAGATTCATGTCCCCTCCATCTCTGTCCCCAGATTCATGTCCCCCATTTCTGCCCCCAGTTTCATGTCCCCTCCATCTCTGCCCCCAGATTCATGTCCCTCCATCTCTGCTGCCAGATTCATGTCCCTCCATCTCTGCCCCCAGATTCATGTCCCTCCATCTCTGCCCCCAGATTCATGTCCCTCCATCTCTGCCCCCAGATTCATGTCCCCCCCATCTCTGCCCCCAGATTCATGTCCCCCCCATCTCTGCCCCCAGATTAATGTCCCCACATCTCTGCCCCCAGATTCATGTCTCCTCCATTTCTGCCCCAAATTCATGTCCACTCCATCTCTGCCCCCAGATTCATGTCTCCGTCTCTGCCCCCAGATTCATGTCCTCCCCATCTCTGCCCCCAGATACATGTCCCCCCATCTCTGAGTCTGCCCCCAGATTCATGTCCCCCCATCTCTGCCCCCAGATTCATGTCCCCCCATCTCTGCCCCCAGATTCATGTCTCCACATCTCTGCCCCCAGTGTCATGCCGTCCTCTCCATCTCTGCCCCCAGTGTCATGCCGTCCTCTCCATCTCTGCCCCAGTGTCATGCCGTCCTCTCCATCTCTGCCCCCAGTGTCATGCCGTCCTCTCCATCTCTGCCCCCAGTGTCATGCCGTCCTCTCCTTCATCTGCCCCCAATTTCACGTTCCACCTCAGTACACATTACACTTACCTTCTTCCACGTTCCCCTGCTGCACTCTGCGCGCCTCTCTCTCTCACTGGCGCACAGTTGTAGACGCGATGTGACGTCATCACATCGCGTCTACACAGCCAGTAGGCGGCGTTCAGCGGTGAAGAAAGGAGCTGACCTGTTCAGCTCCTTGCTTCAGCCGTGTATGTGTTCAACTCAGGACGCAGATCTGAGTTGAAATCGGACATATAATGACTGCTGCGGGCGCCAGGGGTCGGCACACGGTGGCGGTCCAAAACCGGACCCCCCCATTTTTCAATTTGGCCGGGCCCCTGACGCCAGTAGCAGTAGAACTGGCCTATCGGCGGCCTTGACTACGATCATTATTTTCCTGACGCCTTCTACTCTGTTTTGTTGCAAATGTTTCCGTATTTTGCACAGTTTGTTAGAGAGGCAGCTTGCTGCCTCGAAGACAGTTGAAAACTTGGCTAACAAGAGAGGCGTGGATGGCTTAAGATTCCTGGAATCAACCACTATCACCCCATGCTAAATTGTCACAGGTTCTTGGAGGCATGTGTTACATCCTCTGAAACAGCAGAACTATGGTGTCTGTCACAGAGATATGTTTGCTGGTTACACTGCTACAACATCTCACGTGTACTCCATGAGGGCTGACCAGATAAGCAGTACTTTCACTTGTGGCGGACCACTTTGTGCACTTATCACAGTATATGTTAGTTTAAGGACTTTTTCCTCCAAATTTAAAAAGAACATATAACAAATGTTTCTGCTTAAACCAGCAGTGCCCCCAGCAGATTTTTACATGACTTTTTAATGTAATTAAATCAACTGTATAAGCAACTAATATGATACTTTATGATTTTCAACAGCTTTCACCATATCCACTGAACCAAGCTCTGTTGCTACCAGCTCAACAAGTCAAAACAAACTTGAAACTATTACTCACTCAACACAACTTTCTGGTAAGATTTCTCAGCAGATTTCTGTCCTACATTTTAAAGGGATTCTATCACTAGAATACCCTTTTTAAACTAAATACACTTAGGAATTGACCTTAAGAAAGGCTATTCTTCTCTTACCTTTATTATTCTGATCCACGCCTCGGTTCCTGAGAATTTTCTTCTTTCTTCCGTAGGTAAATGAATTTTCACCCAGCACTGGGGGCTTTCCCCTGCATTCAAACAGCACTGGGAGTGTCCCTAGTGCTGCTTGAAAACCCTCCAAGGAAGGCCTCTGTCTTCTTCCTTTGCCTCTTCTCTTGCGTTCCTCTTCTTTCGTGCTCCTCTTCTCTTCGTCCAAAAGCGCCTCCTCCATTGGCGGAGGTGGCCGTCGAAGGAGAGTTTTCAAACAGCACTGGGAACGCCCCCAGTACTGCGAGAAAACTCATTTACATAAGGAAGAAAGAAGAAAATTCTCAGCAACGGCAGCGTGGATCAGAATAATAAAGGTAAGAGAAGAATAGTCTTTCTTAGGGGCAGTTCACACGGAGTAAACTGGCGCGCTATCTGGCACGTATTCCTACGTGTATTTAGTTTAAAAGGGTATGCTAATGATAGAATCCCTTTAATTACTTCAATTTCTCCCATTTCTCTTCACTGGCTGGAGACACATTCATACATATAGGATAGCTAGCAGATCACTTAAAAAGAAGTAGTAGTAGCCAGGAGATAATTAGATGTTGTAGCACAAATGTTGGACAATGTATACTTAACATTCACAGTTGTACCCTCATATTGCTATTGTATTATAATAATGCTCTACCCTATTCCATCACAATGCTGGTGCGTTCATTGAATTGCATGTGAATGATGTATTGCTGTGGAAACTCCTTTCGAGGAGGAGGGACTGCAATTATGGAACCACTGAGAAAAGTAATTACTTGGCAACTTTGAGACTCTGTTTTGAGAGTCTATTTTAAAGTAAAGGGTCCATATCAGTAACAATAGATTGTGACATTTCTAAGGAGCATTGAGCCCATGAATATTAAAGAGGACCTTTCATGTCCTCGGGCACATGCGCTTTTATATACCGCTAGAAATCCGACAATGCGCTGAATTCAGCGCACTGTCGGCTTTCCCATTATGGGCCCTGGGGCAATAGTAAACACTTGGAGTGCATAATATCTTTTGAATGGAGGGGTCAGTTTCTAAGGAATGAAATGGAAAGCATAGCTTAGGGTAAGGAATGTTAGCTTAGAATGAGGAAATGTAGAAAAGGGTGACTATTAGAGATGAGCGAACAGTGTTCTATCGAACTCATGTTCGATCGGATATTAGGCTGTTCGGCATGTTCGAATCGAATCGAACACCGCGTGGTAAAGTGCGCCATTACTCGATTCCCCTCCCACCTTCCCTGGCGCCTTTTTTGCTCCAATAACAGCGCAGGGTAGGTGGGACAGGAACTACGACACCGGTGACGTTGAGAAAAGTAGGCAAAACCCATTGGCTGCCGAAAACATGTGACCTCTAATTTAAAAGAACAGCGCCGCCCAGGTTCGCGTCATTCTGAGCTTGCAATTCACCGAGGACGGAGGTTTCCGTCCAGCTAGCTAGGGCTTAGATTCTGGGTAGGCAGGGACAGGCTAGGATAGGAAGGAGAAGACAACCAACAGCTCTTATAAGAGCTAAATTCCAGGGAGAAGCTTGTCAGTGTAACGTGGCACTGACGGGCTCAATCGCCGCAACCCAGCTTTCCCAGGATCCTGAATGGAATACACTGTCAGTGTATTCCCGTATACCCGATATATACCCCGATACCCGTTCCAACGGTGTGCCCCCCCACCTTCACCCCAGAAATACCCTGCAAGTCCCCTAGCAATAGAATTGGGGCTATATACACCCACAATTTTTACTACTGGTATACAGTGCCATTGTCTGACTGGGAATTCAAAGAGTATATTGGGAATACAAATACCCTCATTTCTTGCTACTGCCATATAGTGCCAGTGTCTGACTGGGAATTCAAAGAATATATTGGGGTTACGTGCACCCACAATTTTTACTACTGGTATACAGTGCCATTGTCTGACTGGGAATTCAAAGAATATATTGGGGTTATAAATACCCTCATTTCTTGCTACTGCCATATAGTGCCAGTTTCTGACTGGTAATTCAAAGAATATATTGGGGTTACGTGCACCCACAATTTTTACTACTGGTATACAGTGCCATTGTCTGACTGGGAATTCAAAGAATATATTGGGAATACAAATACCCTCATTTCTTGCTACTGCCATATAGTGCCAGTGTCTGACTGGGAATTCAAAGAATATATTGGGGTTACGTGCACCCACAATTTTTACTACTGGTATACAGTGCCATTGTCTGACTGGGAATTCAAAGAATATATTGGGAATACAAATACCCTCATTTCTTGCTACTGCCATATAGTGCCAGTTTCTGACTGGTAATTCAAAGAATATATTGGGGTTACGTGCACCCACAATTTTTACTACTGGTATACAGTGCCATTGTCTGACTGGGAATTCAAAGAATATATTGGGGTTATAAATACCCTCATTTCTTGCTACTGCCATATAGTGCCAGTGTCTGACTGGGAATTCAAAGAATATATTGGGGTTATAAATACCCTCATTTCTTGCTACTGCCATATAGTGCCAGTGTCTGACTGGGAATTCAAAGAATATATTGGGGTTACGTGCACCCACAATTTTTACTACTGGTATACAGTGCCATTGTCTGACTGGGAATTCAAAGAATATATTGGGAATACAAATACCCTCATTTCTTGCTACTGCCATATAGTGCCAGTGTCTGACTGGGAATTCAAAGAATATATTGGGGTTACGTGCACCCACAATTTTTACTACTGGTATACAGTGCCATTGTCTGACTGGGAATTCAAAGAATATATTGGGGTTATAAATACCCTCATTTCTTGCTACTGCCATATAGTGCCAGTTTCTGACTGGTAATTCAAAGAATATATTGGGGTTACGTGCACCCACAATTTTTACTACTGGTATACAGTGCCATTGTCTGACTGGGAATTCAAAGAATATATTGGGGTTATAAATACCCTCATTTCTTGCTACTGCCATATAGTGCCAGTTTCTGACTGGTAATTCAAAGAATATATTGGGGTTACGTGCACCCACAATTTTTACTACTGGTATACAGTGCCATTGTCTGACTGGGAATTCAAAGAATATATTGGGAATACAAATACCCTCATTTCTTGCTACTGCCATATAGTGCCAGTGTCTGACTGGGAATTCAAAGAATATATTGGGGTTACGTGCACCCACAATTTTTACTACTGGTATACAGTGCCATTGTCTGACTGGGAATTCAAAGAATATATTGGGGTTATAAATACCCTCATTTCTTGCTACTGCCATATAGTGCCAGTTTCTGACTGGTAATTCAAAGAATATATTGGGGTTACGTGCACCCACAATTTTTACTACTGGTATACAGTGCCATTGTCTGACTGGGAATTCAAAGAATATATTGGGAATACAAATACCCTCATTTCTTGCTACTGCCATATAGTGCCAGTGTCTGACTGGTAATTCAAAGAATATATTGGGGTTACGTGCACCCACAATTTTTACTACTGGTATACAGTGCCATTGTCTGACTGGGAATTCAAAGAATATATTGGGAATACAAATACCCTCATTTCTTGCTACTGCCATATAGTGCCAGTGTCTGACTGGGAATTCAAAGAATATATTGGGGTTACGTGCACCCACAATTTTTACTACTGGTATACAGTGCCATTGTCTGACTGGGAATTCAAAGAATATATTGGGAATACAAATACCCTCATTTCTTGCTACTGCCATATAGTGCCAGTGTCTGACTGGGAATTCAAAGAATATATTGGGGTTACGTGCACCCACAATTTTTACTACTGGTATACAGTGCCATTGTCTGACTGGGAATTCAAAGAATATATTGGGGTTATAAATACCCTCATTTCTTGCTACTGCCATATAGTGCCAGTGTCTGACTGGTAATTCAAAGAATATATTGGGGTTACGTGCACCCACAATTTTTACTACTGGTATACAGTGCCATTGTCTGACTGGGAATTCAAAGAATATATTGGGAATACAAATACCCTCATTTCTTGCTACTGCCATATAGTGCCAGTGTCTGACTGGGAATTCAAAGAATATATTGGGGTTACGTGCACCCACAATTTTTACTACTGGTATACAGTGCCATTGTCTGACTGGGAATTCAAAGAATATATTGGGAATACAAATACCCTCATTTCTTGCTACTGCCATATAGTGCCAGTGTCTGACTGGTAATTCAAAGAATATATTGGGGTTACGTGCACCCACAATTTTTACTACTGGTATACAGTGCCATTGTCTGACTGGGAATTCAAAGAATATATTGGGAATACAAATACCCTCATTTCTTGCTACTGCCATATAGTGCCAGTGTCTGACTGGGAATTCAAAGAATATATTGGGGTTACGTGCACCCACAATTTTTACTACTGGTATACAGTGCCATTGTCTGACTGGGAATTCAAAGAATATATTGGGAATACAAATACCCTCATTTCTTGCTACTGCCATATAGTGCCAGTGTCTGACTGGGAATTCAAAGAATATATTGGGGTTACGTGCACCCACAATTTTTACTACTGGTATACAGTGCCATTGTCTGACTGGGAATTCAAAGAATATATTGGGGTTATAAATACCCTCATTTCTTGCTACTGCCATATAGTGCCAGTTTCTGACTGGTAATTCAAAGAATATATTGGGGTTACGTGCACCCACAATTTTTACTACTGGTATACAGTGCCATTGTCTGACTGGGAATTCAAAGAATATATTGGGGTTATAAATACCCTCATTTCTTGCTACTGCCATATAGTGCCAGTTTCTGACTGGTAATTCAAAGAATATATTGGGGTTACGTGCACCCACAATTTTTACTACTGGTATACAGTGCCATTGTCTGACTGGGAATTCAAAGAATATATTGGGAATACAAATACCCTCATTTCTTGCTACTGCCATATAGTGCCAGTGTCTGACTGGGAATTCAAAGAATATATTGGGGTTACGTGCACCCACAATTTTTACTACTGGTATACAGTGCCATTGTCTGACTGGGAATTCAAAGAATATATTGGGGTTATAAATACCCTCATTTCTTGCTACTGCCATATAGTGCCAGTTTCTGACTGGTAATTCAAAGAATATATTGGGGTTACGTGCACCCACAATTTTTACTACTGGTATACAGTGCCAATTTCTAACTAGGAATTCAAAATGCGCAAGGCTCCCGGAAAGGGACGTGGACGAGGCCGTGGGCGAGGTCGGGGGAATGGTTCTGGGGAGCAAGGTAGCAGTGAAGCCACAGGGCGTCCCGTGCCTACTCCTGTGGGGCAGCAAGCATTGCGCCACTCCACAGTGCCAGGGTTGCTTGCCACATTAACTAAACTGCAGGGTACAAACCTTAGTAGGCCCGAGAACCAGGAACAGGTCTTGCAATGGCTGTCAGAGAACGCTTACAGCACATTGTCCAGCAGCCAGTCAGACTCTGCCTCCTCTCCTCCTATTACCCAACAGTCTTGTCTTCCTTCCTCCCAAAATTCCGAAGCTTTACAGAACAATAACCTAAACTGTCCCTGCTCCCCAGAGCTGTTCTCCGCTCCTTTCATTGTCCCTCAACCTGCCTCTCCACGTCACGATTCCACGAACCTAACAGAGGAGCATCTGTGTCCAGATGCTCAAACACTAGAGTCTCCTCCATCTCCGTTCGATTTGGTGGTGGATGACCAGCAACCCACCCTCATCGACGATGATGTGACGCAGTTGCCGTCAGGGCATCCAGTTGACCGGCGCATTGTGCGGGAGGAGGAGATGAGACAGGAGTTGGAAGAGGAAGTGGTGGATGATGAGGACACTGACCCGACCTGGACAGGGGGGATGTCAAGCGGGGAAAGTAGTGTGGATGTTGAGGCAGGTGCAGCACCAAAAAGGGTAGCTAGAGGCAGAGGCAGAGGTCAGCAGCTTAGGCGAAGCCAGGCCACACCCGGAATCTCCCAAGATGTTCCAGTTCGTACCCAGCCCCGAAAAACTCCCACCTCGAGGGCACGTTTCTCGAAGGTGTGGAGTTTTTTCAAGGAATGCGCCGAGGACAGATATAGTGTTGTCTGCACAATTTGCCTCTCGAAATTGATTAGGGGCTCTGAGAAGAGCAACCTGTCCACCACTTCAATGCGCCGTCATTTGGAATCCAAGCACTGGAATCAGTGGCAGGCAGCAACGGCAGGACAAAGGCCGCCTGCCGTTCACGCCACTGCCACTGCCTCTGCCACTGCCTCTGCCTCTGCCACTGCCACTGCTGACTGTGCTGGCGATGCACTCCAGAGGACGAGCCAGGACACCACTTCATCTGCCTCCGCCACTTTGTTGACTTCTACCTCATCCTCCCCTGGTCCTGTCTTATCTCCTTCTCCTGCACCATCAAAGGCACCATCAGGCGTTTCTTTACAACAACCCACCATCTCTCAGACATTGGAGTGGCGGCAGAAATACACTGCTAACCACCCACACGCGCAAGCCTTGAACGCCAACATCGCTAAACTGCTGGCCCAGGAGATGTTGGCGTTCCGGCTTGTTGAAACTCCCGCCTTCCTGGACCTGATGGCAACTGCGGCACCTCGCTATGCCGTCCCTAGCCGTCACTACTTCTCCCGGTGTGCCGTCCCCGCCTTGCACCAGCACGTGTCACTCAACATCAGGCGGGCCCTTAGTTCCGCGCTTTGCACAAAGGTCCACTTGACCACCGACGCGTGGACAAGTGCATGCGGACAGGGACGCTACATTTCACTGACGGCACACTGGGTGAATGTAGTTGAGGCTGGGACTGCTTCCCAAACTGGCCCGGTGTACCTCGTCTCCCCGCCTAACATTCCTGGCAGGGACACGAGAAGAACACCCCCCTCCTCCTCCTCCTCTACCGCCTTCTTCTTCCGCCACCGCCTCCTCCTCTGCCACCGCCTCCTCCTCCGCTGTTAGATTGACCCCAGCTACGAGTTGGAAACGTTGCAGCACTGGCGTTGGTAGACGTCAGCAGGCTGTGCTGAAGCTGATCAGCTTGGGGGACAGACAGCACACTGCCTCCGAGGTGAGGGATGCCCTCCTCGATGAGACGGCAATATGGTTTGAGCCGCTGCACCTGGGCCCAGGCATGGTCGTTTGTGATAACGGCCGGAACCTGGTAGCAGCTCTGGAGCTTGCCGGACTCCAACATGTTCCATGCCTGGCCCACGTCTTCAACCTAGTGGTGCAACGTTTCCTAAAGAGCTACCCCAATGTTCCAGAGCTACTGGTGAAAGTGCGGCGCATGTGCGCCCACTTTCGCAAGTCGACAGTAGCCGCTGCTAGCTTAAAATCTCTCCAGCAACGCCTGCATGTGCCACAACACCGGCTTTTGTGCGACGTCCCCACACGCTGGAACTCAACGTTTCAGATGTTGAATAGAGTGGTTGAGCAGCAGAGACCTTTGATGGAATACCAGCTACAAAACCCTAGGGTGCCACAAAGTCAGCTGCCTCAGTTTCACATCCATGAGTGGCCATGGATGAGAGACCTTTGTGACATCCTACGGGTCTTTGAGGAGTCCACAAGGAGGGTGAGCTCTGAGGATGCGATGGTGAGCCTTACAATCCCGCTCTTGTGTGTTCTGAGAGAATCCCTGATTGACATCAGGGATAACTCAGATCACACAGAGGAGTTAGGGATAGCATCCGATCCGTCACAGCTGGAGAGTAGGTCCACACATCTGTCCGCTTCACTGCGTTTAATGGAGGAGGAGGAGGAGGAGGAGGAGGAAGAAGAGTTGTCCGATGATGTGATGGTGATACAGGAGGCTTCCGGGCAACTTCGAATCGTCCCATTGTTGCAGCGCGGATGGGTAGACATGGAGGATGAGGAGGAAATGGAGATTGAACTTTCCGGTGGGGCCAGAGGAGTCATGCCAACTAACACTGTGGCAGACATGGCTGAGTTCATGTTGGGGTGCTTTACAACCGACAAGCGTATTGTCAAAATCATGGAGGACAACCAGTACTGGATCTTTGCTATCCTTGACCCCCGGTATAAAAACAACATCTCGTCTTTTATTCCGGTAGAGGGGAGGGCCAATCGCATCAATGCTTGCCACAGGCAATTGGTGCAGAATATGATGGAGATGTTTCCAGCATGTGACGTTGGCGGCAGGGAGGGCAGTTCCTCCAGTAGGCAACCAAGTTCTCACCGGTCCACACAAACGAGGGGCACACTGTCTAAGGTCTGGGACACCTTGATGGCACCCCCTCGCCAAAGTGCCGCCACGGAGGGTCCTAGTGTCACCAGGCGTGAGAAGTATAGGCGCATGTTGCGGGAATACCTTTCCGACCACAGCCCTGTCCTCTCCGACCCCTCTGCGCCCTACACGTATTGGGTGTCGAAGTTGGACCTGTGGCTTGAACTTGCCCTATATGCCTTGGAGGTGCTGTCCTGTCCTGCCGCCAGCGTCCTATCTGAGAGGGTGTTCAGTGCAGCCGGTGGCATCATCACTGACAAGCGCACCCGTCTGTCAGCTGAGAGTGCCGACCGGCTCACTTTGATAAAAATGAACCACCACTGGATAGAGCCTTCATTTTTGTGCCCACCTGTGTAAAGCACCCCAACATGAAACTCCATGTCTGTACTCAACCTCTCCAATTCCTCCGCATCCTCATACTCATCCACCATAAGCGTTGCACAATTCTGCTAATACTAGGCTCCCTCCAACATGATTTCCCCCAACTCTGCTGGTTAGAGGCTCCCTCCACCCTGATTTCCACCAACTCTGCTGGTTAGAGGCTCCCTCCACCCTGCTTTCCCACAACTCTGCTGGTTAGAGGCTCCCTCCACCATGAATTTGCCCAAACTGGGCTGGTTAGAGGCTCCCTCCACCATGAATTGGTCCAAACTGGGTTTTTTAGAGGCTCCCTCCACCATGAATTGGTCCAAACTGGGGTTTTTAGAGGCTCCCTCCACCATGAATTGGTCCAAACTGGGCTGTTTAGCGGCTCCCTCCACCATTAATTGGTCCAAACTGGGCTGGTTAGAGGCTCCCTCCACCATGAATTTGCCCAAACTGGGCTGTTTAGAGGCTCCCTCCACCATGAATTTGCCCAAACTGGGCTGGTTAGAGGCTCCCTCCACCATGAATTGGTCCAAACTGGGTTTTTTAGAGGCTCCCTCCACCATGAATTGGTCCAAACTGGGCTGTTTAGAGGCTCCCTCCACCATGAATTTGCCCAAACTGGGCTGTTTAGCGGCTCCCTCCACCATTAATTGGTCCAAACTGGGCTGGTTAGAGGCTCCCTCCACCATGAATTTGCCCAAACTGGGCTGTTTAGAGGCTCCCTCCACCATGAATTTGCCCAAACTGGGCTGGTTAGAGGCTCCCTCCACCATGAATTGGTCCAAACTGGGGTTTTTAGAGGCTCCCTCCACCATGAATTTGCCCAAACTGGGGTGTTTAGAGGCTCCCTCCACCATGAATTTGCCCAAACTCTGCTGGTTAGAGGCTCAATCCACCCTGATTTTCAAAACAAATGTTGGTGCCAACCTCAACTTACTACAAGGGCCAAATTCACTGCTGGTGACAAGCTCTCCTCACTGCAAGTGCCAAATACACATGTTTCAAGGTGTTTTCCTACTGTCAGAGATGTGGTATTGAGTGTGTAAAGTGTGTAGTTGTTAGGCTGTGATGTTGGGGTAATAGAGGGTCTTTGGTGTGTTAGATGCCCCCAGACATGCTTCCCCTGCTGTCCCAGTGTCATTCCAGAGGTGTTGGCATCATTTCCTGGGGTGTCATAGTGGACTTGGTGACCCTCCAGACACGGATTTGGGTTTCCCCCTTAACGAGTATCTGTTCCCCATAGACTATAATGGGGTTCGAAACCCATTCGAACACACGAACATTGAGCGGCTGTTCGAATCGAATTTCGAACCTCGAACATTTTAGTGTTCGCTCATCTCTAGTGACTATGTCATGTGACAAGCCTGCCTAGGGCACATTTGGTATTCATCTGTCTGTCTGGGGTACAGCATTCCAAAGCACTGATGTAGCTGGAGAAAAGTCTTGGAGACAGGAGTGGGATGATTGGATAACATAGAATACAGGTCTAAGCTCATTGGCACAATTGAGAGGACTGAAAGGGATGAGGAAAGAGATGTAGGGAGGTGTAGCGCTACAGAACGATTTGTGGTTGAGTATAATAAATTTAAATTGTACAGCTGGTGCAGAGACAGGCACAAAGTAGATGTATTTGTGTAACAGTTCAACTCTGGCTGCTGCGTTCCAGTCTAAAGGGATTCTGTCATTTAAAAAAAAAAAACATTTTTAAACTAAAAGCATTTAGGAATTGCCTTTAAAAAGGCTATTCATCTTTTACCTTTATTTTTCAAATTATTAATCTTTTATTTTTTATTCTAATTATGCTCAGAGCACAGCCTCATCATCACTCACAGCGCTGCCTCTGTCTTCTCTTCCTGATGGCTCCATTGTGTTTCCCCTGCTTTTCACTGCTTCAGCAGCTGATGAGCGCCACTTCGGTAATCGAAATCCCACGCATGTGCAGTCGGCTCTGCCGCATGGGTTCGCAGTGAAAAGGAGGAGAAAAGGAGACATCAGCAAGAGAAGCCAGAGGTGGCGCTGGTAGTGATGACGACGCTGTGCTCTGAGAACAAGAGGAATGCCTTCTGTGCTCTCTGAGCATAATTAGAGCATAAAGCATAAAGAATAAAAGATGAATAATTTGAAAACAGTGGAGAGGACCTGCAAAATAAAGGTAAGAAATGAATAGCCTTTTTAAACGCTATTCCTACATGCTTTTAGTTTACAAACTTTTTTTTACTGATAGAATTCCTTCAATAAATGGGAGACTAATTAGTAGAGAATTTCAATAGTCAAGATCAGTGAACATTTCCACAGTGAATATGTGGGGTGAATGAGAAAATTGTATCAAATGTATCCAAGAAGTTCAGTTTTTGAAAGTTTGAGATTCAAATAAAAATAGGTATATGAGGTATATGATGAGGTATATAAATGGGTGATGGCGTGTCCAATATGGGCGGTGTAGAGATAGAAGGGGGCCTATGATCAAAAACTAGGGAACTCCAACAGCAATGGGAAGAGGGAAAAAGAAGAGTTATATATTAACCAATCGGTCAGAAGGATTGGAAGAACACCACTATATTAGTCTTAAGGCCAATAGAGTGGAGTATACTCAATGGAGTGATTTGTCATTTTGGGGGCCCCCATAATCCAAAATTGTTAATTTGCAGATCAGAATGTCCACATTATTGCACCCCCACAGTATAATGCCCCCTTTACTGGCACCCACACAGTATAACTCCCTCTTAACTGGCTTCCACACATTATATTGCCCCCTTTTATGGACCCCAAATATTACACTATCCCCTTTTATGGCCCCCACTTAGTATGTTGCCACCTTGTATAGCCCCCGCAGAATACATTGCCCCTTTCATGGCCTCCCACACAGTATAACACGATCTAACGGGGCAGTGTACAATGTGGGGGCCGTATAAGACAATTACCTGGATTATATCAAACGCAACTGCAATATTCACTCACCTGTTCAGGCCCACCTCGGCCTTTGTAAGGACAATAAACAACATCAGGACATGATGTCTGGGTGCTTATGCAGCACACTACACTCACTGGAGGAAAAAGTGGAGCAGGCCAGGACAGGAGCTGGGATGGGTGAGTAAAATAGAAGCTGCTACCTCTTGTAATAATCCAATAAGAAGCAGCCAAAATATAAAAAAAGACAATAACACATCCCACTTCTGCGGAGCCCCCCAATTTCTTCAGCCTTATGCAATTGTGTTGGTTATGGCCATACACACCCCTGAGAATATTTAGGAGGTTATCTATGTTTGCAGAAAGAGTGAGAGAATGAGTAGGAGGTAGTTGGTATTACATTTAGCTATCAGGAGATAAGTGGAAACTTTAGTTTCAGTAGATTCAAACACACAAACAAAACTGATTGTAAAGGGTTAAGAGAAGAGTAAGCAGAGAGCTAGAAAATTAGGCAGAAGTGTTCCAGGCGTTTGGAAATGAAGGGGAGGTTAGAGATCTCCCTAAGTACAATATGAAGAGCTAGCAATGAACGTAATTAATTCCAAGGACTATAGCACAGACCAGAAAATATTGTTTACACATGGAAAAGCTGTTCTATTGTCAATGTAGGAAGGTACTTTCTGCTCTAAAAACAGTAAGACTTTGGGATGCCCTGTCCTGTCACAAGTAGCAGTAACAAAAATAAATTAATCTGAAAGTTGGTGCTCAACATCCCCCATGAGGGAACTGCACATTGCAATGACTGTTTATTGCACCTTATTGTCAGAGGGGTAGTTACACATGTAGATTTTCTTAACTTCTCTTGGTGCTAAGAATTAGAGGTGCAGCAGAAAACTGCTTAAGGCTGAAGCCCCACATTGCAGAAACGCAGCTTCTTTTATTGCAGATTTTGTTGTGGTTTTTTGAGCTAAAGCCAGGAGTGGATTGAGCAGAAGAGAAAGGTATAAGAACTTCCTATATATTTCCCATACCTTTTGTAGCCATTCTTGTATTTGGCTCAAAAAAACGCAGCAAAATCTACAACAAAAAAAGCTGAGTTTCCGCAATGTGGAGCCTTAGCCTAAAAATAAGGCCAACTTTGTGGAAAAGCTGCTTTTTTTTTGCAGATTTTGCTGTGGGTTTTTTTCAGCCAAAGCCAGGAGTGGGTTGAGTAGAAGGGAGAAGTATAAGAGCTTCCTTTATGTTTTCATTTTCTATGTAGCCACTACTGGGTTTGCTTTAAAAAACCGCAGCAAAATCTGCAACAAAAAAAGCAACGTAACGTGGGGCCTTAACCTAAGAGTGAAGGATGATCATATGTAATGGTCAAAAATAGCGTTATACATACAATGGCTTACTCACCTAAAGAACATTGACACTTTCTAGATTTTTGGTTCTGGGAATTTTTTCTGTACACGTGATGCTTCTATTTTCTCCACAGGTGCTACAAGCGGTGTTACAAGCGGTGTTACAGAATCCAATCATACAACTGTGGATAGAAACAGGACAAAAACTTCTAATTGTAAGTTAAAGATACAATCTTAAAAAGATCATTTTGGGCATATCAAGTTTTTAAAGGGGCTCTATCAGCAAAATTATGCTAATAGAGCCCCACATATGCGTGAATAGCCTTTAAAAAGGCTATTCAGGCACCGTAAATGTTATATTAAACCCCCGTCCCGTTTTTACATAAAAGCATTAAAACATATATGCAAATCTCACCGAACGTGCACCATGGGCGGGGATGCACGATGCAACGTCAGCTTCGGGCACGCCTGCCTCTTCTGTCTTCTTCCGGTTTCTTCTCTTCAAATCCCGCGCCTGCATAGTAGCGCTTCCCTCCAGAGTGCTATTGCTCAGGCTCACTCGCCATTTTACTTAATGGCAGTTCGCGAGTGTGCCTGCGCAGTAGCGCTCCGGAGGAGAAGAAGAGAAGTAGCCGGAAGAAGACACAGTACCAGAGGGCGTCACTATAAGAAGACAGAAGAGGCAGGCATGCCCGAAGCTGACGTCACATCGTGCATCCCCGCCCATGGTGCACGTTTGGTAAGATTTGCATATATGTTTTAATTCTTTTATTTAAAAACGGAACGGGGGGTTAATATAATGCATTAATGCTTTTATTCATGGGTTTATTCAAGGGGGTTCATTTAAGTATATCCCAAGATACAAATATCTAACTGAAGAAATAAATAAGTGTGTACACAGCCCAAACTCACTTATTGTAGTCCTCAGAAATTCCCATATCCTACTTCTGAGTTCAATTTCCTTAGTCAGAGACGAACCAGTGAATAGTGTTGGAAGAAAAACTATGGAATCCAACAATCAAGAAGGAATCTAATAAATAAAATAAAACTTATCTTTTAATTACTCCATCAAAATGCATGTACATCAAAAACAACCAGTGAAAAAAATTACAGGTCACCTCTTACGTGTCTCGTGACCTAAAACCGCTTACTCATAGTGTCACGCTATGAAAAAGGGACGTTAGGTCCCAAAACTCATAAGCGGTTACGTGTAATGTAATGAGACTGTCAGGAGCTTTCACCCTTAAGGGACAGGAAACAACTAGGAGGAAGCAATTACCAAGAACCTTCAGATGCTCAACGAAACAAGTTAATTAGTTTATTGTCATATAAAGACAATTTTTTAAAAGACAAACATAAATGTAAAAATCATTTAAAAAAATCATCATAAAAATAAAACTATGGAGGGAATCTGTGTGTCGTTGTGGGTTAAAGGGGAAATCTAATTAACGGTAAGTGTAATTTTCACCTTTAGATAAAAATCTGCCAGATTTAGACAATATAAAAACAAAGTTTATTTATTGTTATTAAAAAATACAACACCATCAATTCCACAATTTCCACATTTTACTGTGACTAATGACCTCTTGTATTTGGTATCTAAAGTTTGGGGACTGGAAAAGTACAAACGAGGGTTCTTAAAAAGTGAAGAATTCTGTCCCATGTTCAAGATAAGTGTTCCAATGTCTCACTATTGTAGCCCTTTGATCCTATGTTCCATAAATAAGATAAGATAATCCTTTAATAGTCCCACATTGGGGAAATTTCAGTATGTTACAGCAGCAAGTACTACAGGTACAGGATAATACACAGTAATATAATACAGACATAGGCACACATATACTGAGAAGAGAAGATATATTAGGAGTCCATAGCGTCCATAGCAGCTAATAAAAAAAACGGAAGAGAAAGAAGGAAGACTTCATGGTCGTCGTCATAATCATTAGTTCTCTGTGCGGAGTGATCTTTGCTTGGTCTGGTGTAGATTATACAGCCTGGTCGCGGTTGGAAGGAAGGACCTGCGATAGCGCTCCTTCTCACACTTGGGGTGAAGCAGATGGTCACTTACAGTGCTGCCAAGTCCCATCAAGGTCTCATACATGGGGTGGGATTTGTTCTCCCACATGGAGGTCACCACAGACAGTATTCTTCTGTCACCCACCACCTGTACTGGGTCCAGGGGGCTCCCCAGGACAGAGCTGGCTCCTGATCAGCCTGTCAAGTCTATTTCTGTCCCTGGTTGATATACTGCTCTCCCAGCAGGCCACACCGAAAAAGATGGCTGAAGCAACCACAGAGTTGAAGAAGGCCCTAGTAAGTGTCCCCTGGACTCCGAAGGCCCTCAGCCTCCTGAGCAGGTAGAGTCTGCTGTGGCCCTTTCTGTGCAGCGCCTCTAGGTGATCAGCCCAGCCTAGTTTATTATTGCAGAAAGTGCCTTTCTAAAGATTTTGATTGACTTGGTGAGTTCCATCGTCAAGTCAACTAGGCACAATAGCACATACTAGTAGTTATGCATTATGCCACCCGTTACCCCGAGGCAGTGTCGTTTAGAAACATGATCTCTAAAATATTACACGGAAGCTACTTTACATGTGCTCCCGCACTGGAATCCCTAAAGAGATCCTCACTGCTATGGGTACACGCATAATATCAAAGGTTATGAAAGAGCTCTGTAAGTTGTTTAAACTCTCACAAATACAAATTGTGATGAACTTGGTTGGTCCCCAGTTGTTAAATCAGCCAGGGAACTCAAGTACAGGTTCGGACTGGCCCATCGGAGTACTGGTGAATCCCCTGCTACCTTTTGGCAGGGCCAGTGTTAGGGGTAGAGGAAGACTGGGTAATTGCGGGGGCTCTTGTCCCCAAAGGACCTCCCGGGACCCAGAGCCTGTTGACTCCGGATCCCAGAGTAAGACCTGGCCACATCAATAACAGAAAGGGGCCCGGCTTACGGGAAAGAGGAGGTCTGTAAAAATAAAATTTTTTACTCACCTCTCCTAAGCATACAGCAATCCATCGTTATTTTCTGACCTGTAACTGACATCACACATTCCGAATGTCACCGCTGAGGACTGTGATTGGCCAGAGTATAATAACAGCACTGAAGCAAACGGGCAAATGTCACAAATATTCTTCAAAATGAATTTCGAGAGGTTAATTTGAAGGGGCTTGAGGTTCTGGGGAGTATATTATACAGTGTGGGGCCACTGTGGAGCTCTGATGAGCATATTATACAGTGTGGAGCATTATATACCCACTATGGGGGGTCTCGGGAAAGGATGGACATGATTGGAACTGCTACCCTACCTAATGTTTTTAATAAGAGAGGTGCCCTAAGCCTCTACAGTGTTTTCTTACTTTGAGTTGGTCTATGGCGATCATCACCTGAGGGTTCTGATAGATATTGCTAAGGAGACCTGGGAAACAGAGGCTGCACCATATAAAAATGTCATGTGGCATTGATACAAGATCAGATCGCTACCATAATGCCTATTGTAAAGAGTACAAGAGGCTCAAAGCAGAGTTTATAATCATCAATGAGGAGTTTAACCCTTTCCCGCCGACGGCATTTTTTGATTTTCATTTTTAACTCTCCCCCTTCCAAACCCCATAACCTTTTTATTTCTCTGCTCTCAGAGCCATATGAGGTCTTAATCTTTACGGGACAATTTTTCTTCATGATGCCGCCATTAATTGCTCTGTACAATGTACTGGGAAGCTGGAAAAAAATTCAGAATGAGGGCGATTTGAAGAAAAAGTGCATTTGTGCAATTTTCTTATGGGATTCGTTTTTACAGCGTTCACTGTGCAGCTAAAATGACCTGTCACCTGTATTCTATGATTCGGTACGATTCCGGAGATACCAAATTTATATGGTTTTATTTACATTTTAATCCCTTAACAAAAATCCAAAGCTGTGCCAATTTTTTTTTTTTCTAAAACTCGCCATATTCTGACACCCGTAACATTTTTATACTTCTGTGTAGGAAGATGCATAGAGTGTCTTTTTTTGCGGGGCTGGGTGTACTTTTTATTTATACCATTTTGGGGAAGTGAACAAACGGCGGTTTGGCACTTTTGACCTTTTTTCCCGCTACGGCGTTTACCGTAAAGGAAAAATATTTTTTATAGATTTGCAGAGCGGGCGTTTTCAGACACAGGGATACCTTTATATGTGTTCTAGGGAAAGGCGGGTGATTTGAATTTTTACTATTTTTTAATTATTATTATTTATTTATTTTTTTACTTTTTTATAATTTTTTTTTGCATTTATTAGACCCCCCTAGGGGTCTTGAACCCCAGGGGGTCTGATCACTAATGCAATGTATTACAATGCTAATGCATTGTAATACATTGCAAAAAATGGTCATTTCTTTTGCGGGCTTCATAGAGCAGCCTGCAAAAGAAAAGCACTGCAGACAAGCTGGTGAGCCTTTACAAGGCTCCCGGCTGTTATGCCAATGTGACGTTGGCCCTGGAGGTTGCTCCAGGCACCGGCGACCACCGGCAAAATGACAGTGCCCATGCGCCGCCAGGAAAACGGCGCCTCGGTCAGCTTTGACCAAGGCGCCAGAGGGGTTAACGCCCCCGATCGGTCCGGGCACTGACCGGGGGCATTAGCGCTGGGTGCCTGCTGTGTAAATCAGTAGACACCCAGTAGCTATGACGGCCGCCCGACTCCCGGGTTTCCGCCATAGTTTAAACACCCAGCGTCCGCCGTATTAGTATGGCGGATGTCGGGAAGGTGTTAATCCAGGGAAATAGAATGCTTATTTTAGAGCCCACTGTGAAAAGTAAGTTCTTGACCAAGTGGCAAGGTCCTTATGAGATTTTAATTCACGTCACCCACTTTTGCCACAAAATGCACCAGTGAGATAGAAGGAAGCCTTTTTAGGTTTACCATTTTAACCTGTATAAGAAAAAATGTCTTTATACCGTGTTAGCCAGTGGATATGAAATGAAAGAAATTTTTTGAGAGAAGTCCTCAGTAGTTGATACCTTTTTTAATGGCTAACTTAAAAAATGTTTTGATGACACATCGAGCTTTCGAGACTCTATAGAGGTCTCTTCATCAGGATAGTATAACACAATTTCTGAAGTTAGGCATATAGGTATATATATATAGGTATATATATCTATATATCTATATATATATATATATATATATATAGTTAGGTATATATATATATGCCTAACTAGAGAAATTTTGTTATACCATCCTGATGAAGAGACCTCTATAGAGTCTCGAAAGCTCGATATGTCATCAAAAAATGTTTTAAGTTAGCCATTAAAATATATATCAACTACTGAGGACTTCTTTCCAAAAATTTCTTTCATTTTAACCTGATCATACCCTGGAAAGACAGTGAGTCATTGATGGCTACAAATACTGTGGCTAGTAATGTGCTGCAACTGATTTCTCCTGTCAGTACACCAAAAACAGGAGGTAGCACAATAAAGGCACATTTTCTGAACCCAAAGCCCAAAAAACTGCCTTCTCTTATAATGTGATGCTGCCTTTTGGGTTACATAGATCCCCTATTACATTTCAGAGGTTGATGGATCTAATCTTGAGGCTACATCATGATTACTCAGCCACCTACCCTGATGGTCATTTTTTATCCAGACTGGAAGTCACCTCTGTGAAGTACAGACTGTACTGGACTCCATTAATGAAGCATATTACCATAAATCCAGAGAGGTAGAGTAGGTCTAAAGGAGGTAAAGTACCCGGGCTGCATAATTGGTAAAGGTTTAGGGAAACTCCAGGTCAACAAGGTAGAAGCAATACAGAAGCCTTTAACCTCTTCCCACATCAGGACATAATGGTATTTTATGCCTTGTTGCACCATAATGTACTATTACATCATGGTAATGTCACCCACTAACTGGGGAACACCCGTGCCCAGAACTGAACTGTATTTTCTCCTTATATGCTGTGATCAATCAGCATCTACAGTGTTGGCCAAAAGTATTTGCACCCCTGCAATTCTGTTAGATAATACTTCCAGAAAATGATTGCAAGCACAAACTCTTTGGTATTAATATCTTCATTTATTTTGCTTACAATGAAAAAACACAAAAGAGAAAGAAAAAAAAGTCAAATCATTGATCATTTTACACAAAACTCCAAAAATGGGCCGGACAAAAGTATTGACACCCTCAGCCTAATACTTGGTAGCACAACCTTTAGACAAAATAACTGCGAACAATCGCTTCCGGTAACCATCAATGAGTTTCTTACAATGCTCTGCTGGAATTTTAGACCATTCTTCTTTGGCAAACTGCTCCAGGTCCCTGAGATTTGAAGGGTGCCTTCTCCAAACTGCCATTTTGAGATCTCTCCACAGGTGTTCTATGGGATTCAGGTCTGGACTCATTGCTGGCTACTTTAGAAGTCTCCAGTGCTTTCTCTCAAACCTTTTTCTCGTGCTTTTTGAAGTGTGTTTTGGGTCATTGTCCTGCTGGAAGACCCATGACCTCTGAGGGAGACCCAGCTTTCTCACACTGGGCCCTACATTATGCTGCAAAATTTGTTGGTAGTCTTCAGACTTCATAATGCCATGCACACGGTCAAGCAGTTCAGTGCCAGAGGCAGCAAAGCAACCCCAAAACATCAGGGAACCTCCGCCATGTTTGACTGTAGGGACCGTGTTCTTTTCTTTGAAGGCCTCTTTTTTTCCCCTGTAAACTCTATGTTGATGCCTTTTCCCAAAAAGCTCTACTTTTGTCTCATCTGACCAGAGAACATTCTTCCAAAACTTTTTTTGGCTTTCTCAGGTAAGTTTTGGCATGCTCCAGCCTGGCTTTTTTATGTCTCTGGGTAAGAAGTGTGGTCTTCATGGATATCCTACCATACAGTCCCTTTTCATTCAGACGCTGACGGATAATACAGGTTGACACTGTTGTACACTCGGACTGCAGGGCAGCTTGAACTTGTTTGGATGTTATTCGAGGTTCTTTATCCACCATCCGCACAATCTTGCGTTAAAATCTCGTCAATTTTTCTTTTCTTTCCACATCTAGGGAGGTTAGCCACAGTGCCATGGGCTTTAAACTTCTTGATGACACTGCGCACGGTAGACACAGGAACATTCAGGTCTTTGGAGATGGACTTGTAGCCTTGAGATTGTTCATGCTTCCTCACAATTTTGCTTCTCAAGTCCTCAGACAGTTCTTTGGTCTTCTTTCTTTTCTCCATGCTCAATGTGATACACACAAGGACACAGGACAGAGGTTGAGTCAACTTTAATCCATTTCAACTAGCTGCAAGTGTGATTTAGTTATTGCCACCACCTGTTAGGTACCTCAGGTAAGTAACAGGTGCTGTTAATTACACAAATTAGAGAAGTATCACATGATTTTTCAAACAGTGCCAATACTTTTCTCCACCCCATTTTTTATGTTTGCTGTGGAATTCTATCCAATTTGGCTTTTTGACAATTCTTTTTATGGTTTTCCATTGAAGACAAATTAAATGAAGATAATAATACAAAGAATTTGTGATTGCAATCATTTTCTGGAAGAAAATGAGTATTATCTGACAGAATTGCAGGGGTGCCAATACTTTTGGCCAACACTGTAAGGGGTTTACCCTGTACCTTATTACGTTATTCTACCAAGGTGGCATGATGTCCAAAAACCAAACTGTGCTCCAAAAACCAAATTTTGCTCTTTCCCTTGTGTGCCTGGTTGTATGCCCAAACAGCATTTTCAGCTTACAGTAGAGTGCAAATGTGAAGGATCTCTAGGTAGCTTTTGGAGGACTGGACATGGACTATGTAGCTTTTAGCTGGACATGGCATATTGGGCATTGAATTAGCATATATCTGGTAACATTTCATTTTTCATAATCCCATGCACATTTATCTTTAAGAAACCATCTCATGGGTCAAATGCTCACTATACACCTTGGTATATTCTGTGAGGTGAATAGTTTTCGAAATGGGATTATTTTTTGGGCAGGTTAAATTAGGTTCTCTGCAGAAGCGACATGACACCAGAAAACTATTCCAGCAATAAATGCCCTCCAAAAGCCAAACAGCACTCTTTTCATTCTAGACCCCTGCCATATACAGCAGTTTACAACCAAATATGGGGCATTGCCATGTTCAAGAGAAATTGTGTAATGAAATGTGGGGTGCCTTTTCTTTAACACCTTGTGAAAAATTTTTTGGCTAAATTGATGGATAATTGGAAAAAAGTGTTTTATTTTCATTTGCCAATGTACTAACATTGGCACATGAAAATAAAAATTACTTTTTTCCAATGTGAAACATCTAAGGAAGCCTTCACACGGAGTTACGCTGCGCTCATTCTGAATGTAAAAACAGGTTCAGAATGAGCGCGTAAAAAGCAGCTCCCGTTGACTTGAATGGGAGCTGGCATACGTGCGCTACTGTCAGGATACGGAGTCGTCGCGGTCTCCTTGCTGCGCGGTGACTCCCCGGGAGACGTGTTAAGAGTTCTATTGGTTGTGCTTAGGTGATTAAGGGTTAAATCTTTTCCTTGCTCTCAGTTCTCCATGCCATTAGTCATCACAGGTGTTGTGGGTTGTTTTCTCTGCTGCTATTTAAACCCCACCCAGGCATGGATCCTTGCCAGCCATTCACTTTGTGTTTCCTGGTCTCCTGCTCTGTCAGTAACCTGTCTGAGTGTCTTTCAGTCTGTATTTTGGTTATTATACCCGGCTTGAATTTGACTATTCCTTGTCTTCTGATTTGGTACTTTATTCTGATCTCCTGGCTTGATCTCTTGCTCGTCCGACCTCGCCTTCTCTTCTGTTTTTTGCTGGGACTTGTTGTCCTCCCTTGTTCCATGCTATTTTGTCTTTGGTCTTGCATTGCATTTTACACTGTGCTTTCTGCTTAGGTGTCACCCGCGTTACTCCAGCCCCTAGCACTTTCAGGGCCTCCTCTTCCCTGACCCTAGCCGCCTGGACAGTAGCGTAGGAGTCGTGGCAGGCGCACTTCAATTAGGAAGTGCATTGGTCTGCTTCATCTCAGATCTACAGCATAGTTATAGCCGCAGGGCCTTCGACCCCTTTTGTCATTAGTTGCACAGTGTTGCTTTCCCAGCTGTGTCACTCTGCACTGCCTGACCCTGACTCCAATCCTTACAGATACCCATTGAAATCAATGGGAGGCCTTTTTGGTACTTTTCCCAAAGGCGATATACATACAAAAGGTACATGTGAAATAGCATTTCTAAAGGCTATGCAAGGATGTGCTTAGTTAAAAATGACTTTTCCCAATGATAGTGGCTCAAAAACTATGGTGTGCTAACTAGAGATGAGCAAGTACTATTCGAAACGGTAGTTTCGAATAGCACGCACCCATAGAAATGAATGGATGCAGCCGGCACGCAGGGGGTTAAGTGGCCAGCAGCCAGCAAAGACTGCTTCCATTCATTCCTATGGGTGCATGTTATTCGAAACTGCCGTTTCGAATAGTACTCGCTCATCTCTAGTTAGCACACCATAGTTTTTGAGACACTGTTTTTTATAAAGTAATATGAGGGCTGGATTTTTGTGGAATGGCATGTAGGTTGGTAGTGGAGTGTGCCATTCCCTTCTATTCCAGTGCAACTTTTCCCCTAAGCAGAGTTGAACCCAGGTGTATTTGCTGGGGATAAATAAAAGACTGAAACAGCAATAGGACCTGTTTCATATTTTGCGGCCCAGACTGTCGGGCTTAAACCTGATTGTGTCATTCACTGTCAAGTGCAAGGGCCCATAGAAATGAATGGGTCAGTGTGCTATCCAGGAAAAATCTGGATAGTACACTGGCCAAACATACGGTCATGTGCAAAGGGGCTTAGGATGAAGTCCCAGGTTGTGGAAAGGTAGGGGTTTTTGTTTTTTTTACTGCAGAAAGGCAGCAGGGAAAAAAAACAGCCTAAGGCAGGGGTCTCAAACTCAACTCAGCATGTGGGCCGCAGAGCAAGATCCCAGCCAGTCGGCGGGCCGCACCACGGCAAATTTAGCTCCACCCACTTTTATGTTGACTCCGCCCATTCATTTTTCATGTGCCCCCACACTGTATAATCCTCCTACAGTCACCCGTAAACTATATGCCCCCTCCATCTTTCCCCCAGTTACATATACACCCTTCATCTGCCCCCAGATTCATGTCCCTCCATCTCTGCCCCCAGATTCATGTCCCCCCATCTCTGCCTCCAGTTTCATGTCCCCTCCATCTCTGCCCCCAGTTTCATGTCCCCCCATCTCTTCCCCCAGATTCATGTCCCTCCATCTCTGCCCCAGTGTCATGCCGTTCTCCCCCCCTCCCTTCGTCTGCCCCCAGTGTCATGAGCCCCTTCATTCCACCTCAATGTTTAAAGAGGACCTTTCACCATTTTGCCCACAGGCAGTTCTATATACTGCCGGAAAGCTGACAGTGCGCTGAGTTCAGCACACTGTCGGCTCTCCCGATGTGGGCCCAGTGTGAAGAGCTTACGGTCCGGTACCGTAGCTCTTCTATGGTCAGAAGGGCGTTTCTGACAGTTAGCCAGAGACGTCCTTCTTCACAGCACAGCCAATCGCGCTGTGAAGGCGCCATTTTATGCATTGTAATGCATTGCATTAGTGATCAGACCCCCTGGGGTTCAACACCCCTAGGGGGTCTAATAAATGCAAAAAAAAAAAAAAAAAAAAAAAGTAAAAAAAAATATAAAAAAATATAAAAAGTATTAAAAGTTCAAATCACCCCCCTTTCCCTAGAACAGATATAAAAGTAGTTAAAAACTGTGAAACATATACATGTTAGGTATCCCCGCGTCCGAAATCGCCCGCTCTACAAATCTATACAAATATTTTTCCTGTTCGGTAAACGCCGTAGCAGGAAAAATAGTCAAAAGTGCCAAACCGCCGTTTTTTCACTGTTTTAATTCTGATAAAAATTTGAATAAAAAGTGATCAAAGCAATAACATTTCCCGAAAATGGTAGAACTAAAAAGTACACCCAGCCCTGCAAAAAAAGACGCCCTATGCATCCCCGTACACCTATGTATAAAAAAGTTACGGCCGTCGGAATATGGCGACTTGTAGAAAAAAAATTTTTTAACACCGTTTTGGAATTTTTTTTAGGGGTCAAAATGTAAATAAAACCATATAAATTTGGTATCCCTGGAACCGTACCGAAACACAGAATACAGGGGACATGTCATTTTGGCTGCACAGTGAACGCCGTAAAACCAAAGCCCGTAAGAAAGTCGCAGAAATGCATTTTTTCTTCAAATCCACCCCATTCTGAATTTTTTTCCTGCTTCCCAGTACATTATATAGAATAATTAATGGTGGCATCATGAAGAAAAAATTGTCCCGCAAAAATTAAGACCTCATATGACTCTGGGAGCGGAGAAATAAAAAAGTTATGGGGTTTAGAAGGAGGGGAGTCAAAAACGAAAAACGAAAATCAAAAAATGCCATCGGCGGGAAGGGGTTAAATATTCAGAGCCGTGGGGGTGCACTACAACCCGAAAAAAAGCACTATGGCAATAATAGAAAAGTAGAAAAAGGGAAGGGCACTCACCCACACTGAGGCTCGTCTTCATAAAAAAGGCTTCTTTTATTAAGGAATCACATGTTAAAAACAATGATTGTAGGGAGGAAAAGACAGCACCAAAGATGGCAAGAAGGCAACAGCCGTTTCGCGCAGCTATGTGCGCTTTCTCAAGCCTCAAAATGCAATCAGCATTTGCGAAGGATTCCACCTCAATATCAGCCTGCAAAAAAACTCAGTGTGAACCTACTCTTCAATGTCTGCAAAAGTAAATTTAAATGAATAAACTTACAGTTGATCACAACTATTTTTTCTCTAGTCACTAATGAAATTGCTGAAATCACTAGAGTGCAGTAAAGTACCATAAGTAAGCATGGAATATGTTTACTATTTTGATGTCCTTATTCAGCAAAGCTTGTTGTAGGAGATATGAGTATCTTACTTTGTATTAATGTATTTATTGTCTTTGTTTTCTTATTAGACACCCCTGCTTCCCTTTCCAAGGGCTTGTCAGATAATCCAGGCTTGGTTGCTGTTTTGTGTATATTTATATCTGTTCTCTGCATTGCTTTGGTGGTGACTGCTGTGAGATCATGCCAGAAGCCTAATGCAAAATTTGAGAAGCTGGATGAGGTTGCAATGGTAAGTTGTTTTTTGTAAAATATAGGCAGTTGTATGCACACTACAGTTCTGACTATAGAAACGTCCTTGATAGAGATGAGCGAGTAGTATTCGATCGAATACTACGGTATTCGAAATATTCGTACTCGATCAAATACTACTAGCTATTCGCAGTAAATATTCGATTCAGAACCAGCGTTGATTGGCCGAATACTATAATAGCATTCGGCAAATCAACGCTGGTTCTGCAGCAGGCTTATCCTTGCTAGTCGGGAGAGCTGGTCGGGAGGCAGCTGACTTTTTCTCATAGGAATGAATTGGCCAGTGTACAGCATTCGGCCAATCAACGCTGGTTCTGCCGGAGGCTCGTCTGTGAGGACTTGGTGACTCTCCTTTAGTCGAATAGTGGTTTCCCCTGAAATGAGCATTTTTTCCCATAGTCTATAATGGGATTCGATATTCGATTGAGTAGTCGAATCTTGAGGCTCTACTCGAAACAAATATCGAATCTCGAATATTTTACTATTCGCTCATCTCTAGTCCTTGAATTTACCTATGAGGCTAGAATAAGACATGCAGAACTAGATTCAAATAGAAGGGACTCCATCTGTACTTTTCATCAACTTCTCCGTGTTTGGTAAAAAAAAGAAACTGCATGCATAACAAAAGAATGCACAGCCCTAATATCACACCAAAAGTATATGACACATGATTGTGATTCTATATACAGTATAATATAGGATTCCGATAAAAATTTTCATTATCATCTGCTTACCATTGTTTTAACATTACTTGAACTAATTTTGTTTTTATTTTGTTTTTTACAGAATGGCATGAATGAAGAAGCTCCATTTGCCCGATCCCCACCAAAATAGCTAAATGGATATTATGAGCACTTCCTTGTTTGGTCACTGTAAAATACAGCTGCTTTTTAAATAAGTTTTTATTCAATGAATTGAATTTGCACAATAAAGCTATTCATAATTCTATTTACGTTATAAGTATAATTAAAATAATCAAAGAATTTACACTATATACTTAATGTATACATAGCTTTTGTTTATTAGCACACTCAAAGTAGATAATTATTCTGGCATCAAATTCCGAGCTTGCTTGAAAATTTACTTTACTGGAGCATTAGTCCCATGCTTTACTGCTTGTCCATTGCACTATTTTTCTTGTGTTTTCTCCATCATGGTCTTGTTCTGAGGGACCTTTCTCATCTACTTTACAATTGGATTGATAATCTACATAATCAGCTATGGGGTACTTCCCTGTAATAAGTCTCCCTGAGCCTAATGGTTGTTGGAGTACCCGTGATGATGAATGAGGATAGAGACAGGTTTCAAAAATTGTACAAACTGGCTTTTGGCTCACAGCTATGAGATCCATCCACAATTCCCCTCATAGTCTCTGTCACACAGGCAGAACACACACGGGCGGTCACCTTTGTAAAACCATTCAAGTGAATGGGTTCAATAAAGTGAGCAGGACTGTGACCCCTCTCCTGACAAATGACACTGGCGCTGACTTGTACTGGCAAGCTGGGGCGAGTCTGACCAGGGTACTGCAACTTATACTTTCTTACTCCCACTAAGGAGGAAAAAGACTTCTTCTCCCTAACTGGAGAGAATGAGAACTCTGTCTCAGCTTCTTAACCACTTCAGTACCGGGCCAATTTGTGGTCCAGGACCAGACACATTTTAGGTTTATTATGTATGTGCGGTTTTGAGGTCTGTAAAATTTTTCTCGTATGTCTTAGTCAACTAATTTTTGCGTCTTTTTTCGGGGACACATAGGGCTTTATTTTTATGTTATTTTTATTTTCAAATGTGTTTTAATTTTTTTTATATCCAGGAAAATATAAACAAAATAGGAGGGAAATTGTGTCTGGTTTTCCATTTATAATTTTTTTTAAATTTAATAACACAAAGTGTCACTGAAAAACTTTATAAAATAGTTTTTCCTCTCCGTTACGGTAATTTTTATTTTGTATGGTGTCGTCGGGGGCGGGGCTATAACCTTTAATAACGGCGTTTTATTAGCGTATTACTTATTTATTTTTTATTATTTTATTTGCATTTTTTTAAAACTTTTTTATTATATTTTTATTTTATTTTTTTTCCAGATTGTGTCCCCATAAGGTAATAAGAGACCTTTGGGGACATCTGATCACTTTTTTTTTTGTACTGGAGGCTGATTTCTCCTATAACTGGGGCTGCCACATTTAAGCTCAGATACAGGAGGAATCCAGCATGCTGTATATACAGCTTACTGAGCTGATCTGGGGTCCTGTAGGACCCAGCAGCTCTGGCAGGACACTGCTCCCGGCGGATCACGTGTCCGCCGGGTCAGAGGGCAGCTGAATTATGGCTGCGTCCATAGCTGTGTATACAGCGCTCATTGAGCTCTATATACACAGCGATCGAGAAGGCAGGGGAGGTAATAAATCTGCCCTGTCTTCTCTCTGGGAGATCCGGCTGAAGTTACAGCCGGCTCCTAGTGAAAGCAGCTACACGATCTCCGTGCAGCTGCTGGGTTCTGGTGGATGTACAGGTACGTCCTGGCAGAACTAGACAACCACTTCCCGGACGTATATAGTCTATGGGCGGTCTGGAAGTGGTTAACTAGAACTTCCTAAGTTAAGCATTGTAGCATTAACTCAGTCTCCGCATAAATAGCATGTTCCACTTCATACAGTTCTTCACTCATTGTGCAGCTTGTGTAATTCGGCCAGTTTCTGTCTTCTGCCCTGCGAAACTGGACAGGAGTCGGAAACCCAGTGGTCAGCTTTCAAACCCATTCACTTGAATGGTTTTGCAAAGGTGACTGCCTGTGTGCACTTTCTGCCCGTCCATGAGGAAACCATTTTTTTTTTTTTTTAGCCGGACACAAAGTCAGACATGCAGCACTTTGTGTCCAGTTAAAAAAAAACGGTTTCCCAATGGACAGGCAGAAAGTGCACACAGGCAGTCACCTTTGCAAAACCATTCAAGTGAATGGGTTTGAAAGTTGACCACCGAGTTTCCGATTGCTGGATTGCATAAACTGGACAACGAGCGCAGGTGTGAAAGCGCCCTTATTCAGTTATAACGTGCTAAAGTTTGAATTCACATAAGAGTATAAAAGCATATGCATGTCCTCCATTTTGGATTCCTTGCAAGGGCATGCATGTAACCATCTTATATTCCTTCTGTTTTTTTTCAGATAGCTCATACCCCCCCACTTCAGAAGCCATAATGGGATATGGCTCCTATAGGGCCTTATCCAATAGCAATGTGCCAGAACTCTGTTACAACTTTACAGCCAAGTATACTATATTATGCTAATTATAGTAATCTTTGTCTATGCAATGTATAATCATAATGTGAGAAGGTGACAGGCAGGGTGCTGGAATCATGCTATGTATCCCTCAGGTTCCTCTGATGGTGGTATGGTACAGTGCTGCCTCAGCCCGGGTGTGATTTCTAGGCTCATCACTGGGCCAAATATAAAATAAAGGCTGTAGAGCAGGCACATCAAACATGCGGCCCTTTACAGGCATATCTGCGGCCTGCATAAAAGTCTCAAACTTTGTCTCTAAACTTTAGAGACAAAGTTTGAGACTTTTGTGTGGGCCGCAGATGTACAAGGAAAGTGAGCGGTGGATTGGGGTGGCCCTGCTGGACACAGCGCTGCTCCAGCGGCCGCCCCTCACCCTTCGCAGAGAGCAGGTCTCCCTGCCTGCTCCGCCCCTCCTCCCTCCGCTCCGCCCCCTCCTCCCCACACGCCGGGTGACGTGGCCACGTAATCAGGCCCGCACCCGACGTGTGCCTGCGTCCTACGCGGTCTCACAAGACCGCTGCGCAGGCTGAAGAGCAAAAGCAGGCAAGCTTTTGCAGAAGAAATTTTGATTTTTCAAGTATTTAACCCCTATCCTAGGGATAGGGGATAAATACTAGATTTATGATGATGGGGGGGGGGGGGGGGTTGGAGTGCTGGGGAACGGTTGGGGTGCTGGGGGAGGAGGGCTTTTTGATGTCTGTCTGGCCCTTCCTTGGGCTTGAGGACTGTTTTTTTTCCCACCCACCTTGTAATTCTTTCACTTGGGGTTTAATTGGAGCATTACAGTCTGTAAGAATTGCAAGTGGGTGGGAAAAAACAGTCCTCAGGCCCAAGGAAGGGCCAGACATCCAGAAGCCCCCCTTCCCCAGCACTCCAACACAATAATGGTGTCTGCCAGCTTTAACTGAGGTGCCATTTAACCGGCAATTGCAGGCACCCGGAGCAAGATTCGGGGCCTGCGTGCATTTTTATGGCAGCCGGGAGCCTTGTGAGGCTCCAGCCTGTCATTCTATACTTTCTATTGTAGGCTACTCTATGTAGCCTGCAATAGAAATGCCGGATTTTTGCGATGCATGGTATTAGTGATCAGTCCCCTAGGCCCTAGCCATTAGCTGCTGTGTGCGGCCCTCGCAACAACCTCTTGTTACTCATGTGGCCCTTGGGGTACCCTGAGTTTGACATGCCTGCTGTAGAGCCTTCAATCTGAGCAGATCCTGGGAGTGAGAGGAGGTACCTGGGTCTGTCCTTGAATACTAGAGTCTGGTAAGATCAGGGTGCTATTATTTTTTTGTGTGTGGCTAAAGCAAGCCAAATATATAGTTAAGACTGGATTTGTTTACTTAGTGCTCAGACAAGCAGGGTTTTTTTCTTGTCTCTGACTGTTTGGGTTTGCATTGATGCTACTAAGTTACTTTCTCACACACACCTATAATGTATTTGAACTTTTTCCCTCCCATTAAAACAACGCACTATACACACAATATCTAGAGATATCTAGGTGTTTCTCCGGCTCATATTCCACTAATTTGGACTTCAATTAGGTGATACTTAAGAGTTGATTGTGCTCACAGAAATTGGCACTCAACGTGGGGCCACAGGTTAATTACTACCTATCTGGACAAAACAGACGGAGAGGACAAAGTGACAGTGACCTAAAGAATAGGTGAGATTACTATAATTAGCATAATAATAATATGCTTGGCTGTAAAGTTGTAACAGAGTTCTGGCACGTTGCTATTGGATAAGGCCCTATAGGAGCTGTATTTCATTAAGGCTTCTGAAGGGTGGGTGGGGATGAGCTATCTGGAATATAAATCATTAATACATGTAAGGCTAACCAGTGTCAGAAAATTGTAGAAGAATTTTTGGATATGTTTACATCTGCACCCCCTATAGCCGTGTCCCTGTTGAAGAGGAATCTGGGAAGGAATTGTTTCCAAGGTATGAATGAGCACTCACATGCTTTTTATCAGAATTTTTGGATATGTTTAAAAATGCATCAAACTGCACCCCAGGCATACACACTAAGTCGCTGACCGACCTCACATGCCAGTCAGATAATAAATAAGAGGACATCAGAAAGACCATATAGCAATGGTGGTAAATTCTTCCTTCTGCCACTCCAATATTGACCGTTGTTGTATTTAAATTAGTATATTCTAAATATATATTGACCGTAGTAAAAGGACATTTAGGTGCAACAACATTAAGCTCAGTTCTTAGGCTAAGTTCACATCCGTTAGACACTCCACAGCAGAAACCACAGAAAATTGGCGGAGCGACAAGTCCTGCACGGATGACTTTTCTCTCTACTGGTTTAAGTATCCGGAAGACATTTTAGTCCATGGGGTCCGCGGGTAACTGCTGATTTAGAGGTCCAAGTCTTCATCATTTGTGTCCCCTGGCAGACCTGAAGGGCAGAGACTCGTGCACAGATGTGAACCTAGCCTCATTACACACAGTACATAGCTCACCAATTCTACAGATATTTACATGTTGGATGCATATATACACCTCCATTACATACATGTTACATCTATACTGACACTTCTAGGCACTCCCAGTACATTCATTGATGGATCTGTAGGGGGCGGGCAGTCTCCTGCATGTGTCCAGCTCAGAAGACTACAGGACAGTTATACTGGATATCACACAACACACAGCACAGACAGGACTACACAGCAGCTTCTATCTCCCCCTGCTGGCTGAGCTCTGCAGCCTGATGTTCTGTGAACCCCGCGCGGTGACGAGCTGCGGAGGTCACGGCACTAGACACGTCACAACGGAGCCCAGGTTACCCTGACGGTGCCAGTAAGTCCAACGGTCCAGGAGGAGAAGCGGAGCGCCCGGCAGCTGAAGGAGGAGCCTCAGCTAGGAGGAGGAGCTACAGCCAGAAGTACATCGCCCAATAGAGGAGGAGCTACAGCTACAAGCTGAGCGGGCAGGTGCAGATAGGAGAAGCCACAGCTAGTATACTGTACAAAGGGGAAACTTAGGCAGCAGCGCCACCTAGTGGCAATAGGAGGCAATTGTCATTTTGCTGTGGTAGATTTCTGAAAACTGTTCACCAAAGGAATCTTCGCGTTTCAACAGTAAAATGTTAAATATAATGTGTGCTATGATCAGTTGCGATGGCAACAAAGACAATTCTTCATTTATACACTTTTTAGAATGTTCTCCATTGTGGTTTTGGCAGTTTTCCCCCTTCCCAGCAGTGATAGACACTCCTGACAATAACATGACAGATGTTGGCCATACGCATCCTTGGAAAAGAAAACATTCAAAAATACAAATCATAGGAGATTTTATTTACCTTTGTTTACATTATTGTAACTGGAGTCCGGTTATTTCCTGCAGTAAAAAAAAACTAAAATTCTCAATGGAAATGCTGAACATGGACTATAGGAGACATAGGAGTCTATAGGTCAGTTACACATACACGGCTCCAGGATTGTGTAGGCACCCATATATATAAAAATATATATATTTATATATACAAATATATATGTATATTTATGTACACACAAGTATATATATATATATATATATATATATATATATATATATATATATATGTATATATATATATATGTATATATATATATATATATATAGATATATATAGATATATACATATATATATATATTGCTCAAAAAAAAATAAAGGGAACACTTATGCTTGGTTCACACATCAGTATGCCATCCGTCCGTTTGAATTCAGTTTGAGATTTTAAAACGGACTGATACACATACTGACACCTTTTTATGCTGATAGCAAACGCTAAATAAATGTCTAATCTGTTTACAATTTTTCTACTCTTAATCCCCTTATCTGTCCTCTAGGGGATGGACAGCGTTTGCTATCAGTATAAAAAGGTGTCAGTATACAATCAGTATGTGTATCAGTCCGTTTTAAAATCTCAAACTGAATTCAAACGGATGGATGGCATACTGATGTGTGAACCAAGCCTTAAAGGGATTCTACCATTAAACTACCTTTTTTTCTAATGAACACGTCGGAATAGCCTTAAGAAAGGCTATTCGTCTCCTACCTTTAGACGTAGTCTTCGCCGCGCCGTTCCGTAGAAATACAGGTTTTAACCAGTATGCAAATGAGCTCTCCGCTGCAATGAGGGCGGGCCCCAGCGCTGAAACACCGATGAGTTGCTGCAGAAGAAGGAGGCGGCGCAGATAAGAGCTCTCGGGCAGCAATGGGGATGCGCTCATCGGCCTTTCAGCGCTGGGGCCCGCCCATATTGCTGCGGAGAGCTCATTTGCATACCGGTTAAAACCGGTATTTCTACGGAACGGCGCGGCGGAGACCACGTCTAAAGGTAGGAGACGAATAGCCTTTCTTAAGGCTATTCCGACGTGTTCATTAGAAAAAATAGTAGTTTAATGGTAGAATCCCTTTAAGGCTATTCCGACGTGGTAATTAGAAAAAATAGTAGTTTAATGGTAGAATCCCTTTAATCAACACAATGTAACTCCAAGCAACACTGATTGACAATCAATTTCACATGCTGTAAACAGAAATTATTGGCAATTATCGAGACACTCAATAAAGGAGGGTTCTGCAGGTGGAGAACACAGACCACATCTCAGTACCAATGCTTTCTGGGTGATGTAAAAGGTCACTTTTGAATTTCGCTTGTGCTTTCACACTCGTGGTAGCATGAGACGGACTCTACAACCCACACAAGTGGCTCAGGTAGCGCAGCTCATCCAGGATGGCACATCAATGCGAGCTATGGTAAGAAGGTTTGATGTGTCTGTCAGTGTAGTGTCCAGAGGCTGGAGGTCGCTACCAGAAGACAGGTCAGTACACCAGGAGACGTGGAGTGGGCCGTAGGAGGGCAACAACCCAGCAGCGGGACCACTACCTTTGTCTTTGTGGAAGGAGGAACAGGAGGAGCACTGCGAGAGCCCTGCAAAATGACCTCCAGCAGGCCACAAATATGCATGTGTCTGCACAAACGGTTAGAAACTGAATCCATGAGGATGGTATGAAGGCCCGATGTCCACAGATGGGGGTTGTGCTCACAGCCCAACACTATTCAGAATTTGCCACTCTGTGCTCTTCAAAGATGAAAGCAGGTTCACACTGAACACGTGACAGAGTCTGGAGACGCCATGGAGATCGATCTGCTGCCTGCAATATCCTTCAGCATGACTGCTTTGGCAGTGGGTCAGTAATGGTGTGAGGTGGCATTTCTTTGGAGGGCTGCACAGCCCTCCATGTACTTGCAAGAGGTAGCCTGACTGCCATTAGGTACCGAGATGAGATCCTCAGACCCCTTATGAGACCATATGCTGCTGCGGTTGGCCCTGTGTTCCTCCTAATGCAGGACATTGCCAGACCTCATGTGGCTTGAGTGTGTCAGCAGTTTCTGCAAGATGAAGGCATTGAAGCTATGGACTGGCCCGCCCGTTCCTCAGACCTGAATCAGATTGAGCACATCTGGGACATCATGTCTCGCTCCAGCCACGTTGCACCACAGACTGTCCAGGAGTTGGCAGATGCTTTAGTCCAGGTCTGGGAGGAGATCCCTCATGAGACCATCCGCAACCTCATCAGGAGTATGCCCAGGCATTGTATGGAGATCATACAGGCACGTGGACGCCACACACACTACTGAGCCTAATTTTGACATGTTTTAAGGACATTACAGCAAAGTTGGATCAGCCTGTAGTGTTTTTCCACTTTAATTTTTTTTGGGGGGACTCCAAATGCAGGCCTCCATTGGATAATAAATTTGATTTCCATTGATGATTTTTGTGTGATTTTGTTGTCATCACATTCAACTTTGTACAAAACAAAGTATTCAATGAGAACATTTCATTCATTCAGGATGTGTTATTTGAGTGCTCCCTTTATTTTTTGAGCAGCGTATCTCTCTATGTTATAAAAATTCTTTCTGTCTGTCTGTCTGTTCTTTATGCGCGCCCAAACGACTGGACCAATCTTCACCAAATTTGGCACACAGATACTTCAGGTGTCCGGGAAGTTTTAAGACGAGGCCCCAACTCGCTCAGACGTACTGTTCCAGAGGTACAGCTTTCCCAAAACCCTGACTCCCCCAAGAGCCAATACAAACTTGCAAGTCTTTCACTCATATTCCAACTGCCATAAACACAGTCACTCCACATGTACAGTCCAACACTGATATCCAAACTGAGATACACGCATCAGAGGATTAGATACACCAGTCAGCACCGAGTATCACACGCCAGAGGATTAGGTTTGTGCATCTGCACACAGTTCCACACGCCGGAGGATTAGATATACGCGTATGCACACAGCACCAAGTGCCGGAGGATTAGATACATGCGCCTTCACACAATACCACATGCCGGAGAATTGGATACGCGCTACTGCACACAATACCACACGACAGAGGATTTGATACGTGCCACTGCATACAGTTACACATGCCGCAGGATTAGATATGCACATCTACACTCAGTTCCACACGCCGGAGGATTAGATACGTACCCCAACACATAGCACCACACGCCAGAGGATTAGATACGCAAGTCTGCACACAGTTCCACATGCTAGAGGATTACAGTAGATATGCATGTCTTTAATAATAAATTTTATTTATATAGCGCCAACATATTCCGCAGCGCTGTACAATTTGTAGGGTTCAAATACAGACAGATACATAACAAAGAACATCATTTCACACAATGGGACTGAGGGCCCTGCTCGCAAGAGCTTACAATCTATGAGGTAGAGGGGGTGACACAAGAGGTAGCAGAGGTGGCATTACTTATACAGAGGTCAGACAATGTTGTAATAGAGGTTACTGTCATTACATAAACATAAGACTTTATGAGCCATCAACAGTCGTGTCCTTTAACATGTGGATGGATCTTGGACCTATAAAGTTAGCCTGAAATGGCATCATATCATGTGGGGTAATGTGGGAGTGGTCCTGTTAAAGGACATGACTAGTGACGGCTCATAAATAAGGGTTAAATTTTGGGGATTCTAATTATATTATGGAAGGTTTTACCTTTGAAATTGTGATAGGCCTGTCTTAAAAGATGTGTCTTTAGTTTGCAATTGAAACTGTAGAAATTGGGAGTTAATCTGATTGTCTGGGATAGAGCATTCCAGAGAAGTGGCGCAACTCCAGAGAAGTCTTGTATACGAGCATGGGAGGTTCTGATAATAGAGGATGTAAGTGTTAGGTCATTGAGTGAATGGAGAGCACGTTTTGGGTGGTAGACAGAGATGAGGGAGGAAATGTAGGGAGGTGCGGCATTATGGAGAGCCTTGTGGATGAGAGTAATAACTTTATATTTTATTCTATAATGAATAGGCAGCCAGTGTAGTGACTGGCACAGACCCGAGGCATCGCTGTAGTGTCTAGACTGATAGATGAGCCTGGACGCTACATTCAGAATGGATTGTAGAGGGGAGAGTTTAGTAAGGGGAAGACCGATTAGTAAGGAGTTACAATAGTCAAGGCAAGAATGAATCAGAGAGACAATAAGTGTCTTTAATGCATCTCTGGTAAGGAAAGGGTGTATTCTGGAGATGTTTTTGAGGTGGAGGTGACATGAACATGCGAGTGATTCAATATGAGGGGTAAAGGAAAGGTCTGCGTCAAACATGACCCCAAGGCAGCAGGCCTGCTGCCTAGGAGTTATAGTAAGGCCTGAGACTGCAATGGATATATCAGGGACAGATCTATTAGATGGTGGAAACAGTAGTAGTTCTGTCTTAGAGAGATTTAGTTTCAGATAGAGCGAAGACATGATATTAGACACAGCAGAAAGACAGTCACTGGTGTTCTGTATGAGTGCAGGGGTGATGTCCCGGGAAGATGTGTATAATTGGGTGTCATCAGCATAAAGATGGTACCTGAAGCTAAATCTGGCAATGGTTTGCCCAATGGGGGCTGTGTAGAGAGAAAAGAGCAGGGGGCCGAGGACCGAGCCCTGAGGAACCCCAACAGCAAGGGAAAGAGGGGAAGAAACAGAGCCCACAAATGATACACTAAAAGTGCGGTCTGAGAGATAAGAGGAGAACCAGGAGAGTGCAGTGTCATTAAGGCCAACTGAGCGGAGCATAGTGAGGAGGAGTTGATGGTCAACAGTGTCAAAAGCTGCAGAGAGGTCCAGAATAATAAGAAGAGAGAGGTCACCATTGGATTTAGCCATAAGGAGATCATTGGAGACTTTTGTGAGAGCCGTTTCAGTAGAGTGCAGAGCGTGGAAGCCAGATTGTAAGGGGTCAAGAAGAGAGTTAGCAGAGATATAGCGGATTAAACGAGAATAGACCAAGCGTTCCAAAAGTTTAGAGATGAAGGGGAGGTTAGAGATGGGTCGATAGTTAGCAGCACAGGATGGGTCCAGGGAGGGTTTTTTCAATAGCGGAGTTATAACAGCATGTTTGAAGGAGGATGGGAAGATTCCAGAAGAGAGAGAGAGGTTAAATATTTTAGTAAGGTAAGTCGTGACAGCAGGCAAAAGAGATTGGAGAAGGTGCGAGGGGAAGGGGTCACTACTGCAGGTTGTAGGGTGAGATGAAGAAAGTAGCTGAGAGACTTCCTCTTCTGTAACAGGTTCAAAAGATGACAAAAGACAGTCTGAGGTGCGGTTGGTGAGGGGATCAGTACTATGGTAGGTGATGGGATCAATGACACCTGGGGCTTGGGCAGTTATTTCCTGACGGATCTTATCAATTGTATCAAGGAAATACGTGGCCAGGTCGTCAGCACTAAGGTCTGTGAATGGCGTCTGCACCTTGGGTGTGAGTAAGGAATGAATAGTTTCAAAAAGCCTTTTAGGGTTGCTGGAGATAGATAGATAGATAGATAGGAGATAGATAGATAGATAGATAGATAGATAGGAGATAGATAGATACTATAGATAGATAGATAGATAGATAGATAGATAGATAGATAGATAGATAGGAGATAGATACGATAGATAGATAGATAGATAGATAGATAGATAGATAGGACATAGATAGATAGATAGATAGATTGATAGATAGGAGATAGATAGATAGATAGATAGATAGATAGATACGATAGATAGATAGATAGATAGATAGATAGATAGATAGATAGATAGATAGGAGATAGATAGATAGATAGATAGATAGATAGGAGATAGATAGATACATAGATAGATAGGAGATAGAGAGATAGATAGGGAGATAGATAGATAGATAGATAGATAGATAGATAGGAGATAGAGAGATAGATAGATAGGAGATAGATACGATAGATAGAAGATAGATAGATAGATGATAGAGAGATAGATAGGAGATAGATAGATAGATAGATAGATAGATAGATAGATAGATAGGAGATAGATACATAGATAGATAGGAGATAGAGAGATAGATAGGGAGATAGATAGATAGATAGATAGATAGATAGATAGGAGATAGATAGATAGATAGATAGATAGATAGGAGATAGATAGATAGGAGATAGATACATAGATAGATAGGTAGATAGATAGATAGATAGATAGATAGATAGATGATAGATAGATAGATAGATAGATAGATAGGAGATAGATAGATAGATAGATAGATAGATAGATAGGAGATAGATATATTAGATAGATAGATAGATAGATAGATAGGAGATAGATAGATAGATAGATAGATAGATAGATAGATAGATAGGAGATAGATAGATAGATAGATAGATAGATAGATAGATAGATAGATAGATAGATACTATAGATAGATAGATAGATAGATAGATAGATAGGAGATAGATAGATAGATAGATAGATAGATAGATAGACAGATAGACAGACATTGATATGCTGTATATTCTTACAAATATACACATCAACTCACACACATACATTTATATACAACATATACACACACCTATCTACACACATACAGGACTCACACAGTATATAAGACACATAATGTAAACACATATACACACCTATACATATTTTATCCAAAAATATACTTACATGTGGCTGTGCAGCTCTGTCTAGCAGTGAAGAGAGCAGATACATCGCACAGGATGTCTCCCTTCACACTCCGATACTGAGGAGGGGGAGGGGCAGAACAGAAAGCTGCTGTGTGCGGAAGCTTTTACAAGAAGCATCTGCAGCCCTGCATCTTCTACTTACGGTAGGGAAGCTATGGGCCCCTTGAGGGTGTGGGGATATTAAGGAGCCTATTAAAGAAAAAAAAACCCGCAGGGGTAGCGGCTGTCACTGGGCCCCTAATGTCCCGGGCCCTGAGGCAGCTGCTACAACGGTAGTTACGCCACTGATATATACACAGATATACATGGATATATAATTTATACACATACACGGGTTATATTTTATATATAAATATATATATTTTTATATATATATGGGTGCCTACACAATCCTGGAGCCGTGTATATGTAACTGACCTATAGACTCCTATGTAGTGATGGATTGTCCCTTTAGTCCATGTTCAGCATTTCCATTGAGAATTTTAGGTTTTTTTTTTTACTGCAGGAAATAACCGGACTCCAGTTGCAATAATGTAAAGAAAGGCAAATAAAATCTCCTATAGTTTGTATTTTTGAATGTTTTCTTTTCCAAGGATGCGTATGGCCAACATCTGTCATGTTATTGTCAGGAGTGTCTATCACTGCTGGGAAGGGGGAAAACTGCCAAAACCACAATGGAGAACATTCTAAAAAGTGTATAAATGAAGAATTGTCTTTGTTGCCATCGCAACTGATCATAGCACACATTATATTTAACATTTTACTGTTGAAACGCGAAGATTCCTTTGGTGAACAGTTTTCAGAAATCTACCACAGCAAAATGACAATTGCCTCCTATTGCCACTAGGTGGCGCTGCTGCCTAAGTTTCCCCTTTGTACAGTATACTAGCTGTGGCTTCTCCTATCTGCACCTGCCCGCTCAGCTTGTAGCTGTAGCTCCTCCTCTATTGGGCGATGTACTTCTGGCTGTAGCTCCTCCTCCTAGCTGAGGCTCCTCCTTCAGCTGCCGGGCGCTCCGCTTCTCCTCCTGGACCGTTGGACTTACTGGCACCGTCAGGGTAACCTGGGCTCCGTTGTGACGTGTCTAGTGCCGTGACCTCCGCAGCTCGTCACCGCGCGGGGTTCACAGAACATCAGGCTGCAGAGCTCAGCCAGCAGGGGGAGATAGAAGCTGCTGTGTAGTCCTGTCTGTGCTGTGTGTTGTGTGATATCCAGTATAACTGTCCTGTAGTCTTCTGAGCTGGACACATGCAGGAGACTGCCCGCCCCCTACAGATCCATCAATGAATGTACTGGGAGTGCCTAGAAGTGTCAGTATAGATGTAACATGTATGTAATGGAGGTGTATATATGCATCCAACATGTAAATATCTGTAAGAATTGGTGAGCTATGTACTGTGTGTAATGAGGCTAGGTTCACATCTGTGCACGAGTCTCTGCCCTTCAGGTCTGCCAGGGGACACAAATGATGAAGACTTGGACCTCTAAATCTGCAGTTACCCGCGGACCCCATGGACTAAAATGTCTTCCGGATACTTAAACTAGTAGAGAGAAAAGTCATCCGTGCAGGACTTGTCGCTCCGCCAATTTTCTGTGGTTTCTGCTGTGGAGTGTCTAACGGATGTGAACCTAGCCTAAGAACTGAGCTTAAAGGGGTTGTCCCACGTTGCATACTTACCCGTCTTCGTTCCTCTAAAATCTTCTGTCTTCCGGCTTTGTCTCGTCATTGGTGGGCGGGGTCACATATACAAAGCCAAGCGGCGAGATGCCGCCGGCCCTGCGTGCGCGCTCATACACCAGTCTAGCCTTCACAATGCGAATACAGACCCGACACCCTGTGGGTCTGTATTAGCATTGTGAAGGCTAGACTGGTGTATGAGCACGCAGGGCCGGCGACATCTCGCCGCTTGGCTTTGCATATGTGACCCCGGAGTGGAACAGCATCGCTTCTGCCGCTGCTGTCTTCATGCAGGGCAGTAGCATAGTGATGTGCCTGTGCCGGCGTCTAACTGTCCCCAGCATCCGCCTCTCTATTACAGCGGATGCCGGGGAGTTAGATGCCGGCACAGGTGAAGCCAGCAACATCGCTATGCTTCTGCCCTGCATGAAGACAGCAGCGGCAGAAGCGATGCTGTTATTCCTCTCCTCCGCCCCGGAATAGCAGCATCGCTTCTGCCGCTGCTGTCTTCATGCAGGGCAGAAGCATAGCGATGTTGCTGGCTTCACCTGTCCCCCCAAAGGGTAAACTACCCCCCCCCCCCCCCCCCCCCAGGCTCGCTCCCGTGTACGTAGCCCCTCCTCCCTCCCCCCTGAGAGCAGACAGACACATCACTTGACTCAGGAGCAGCTAGGTCAGGGCTGTGGCCACAAAAAAATGAATAAAGTGAGATAGTGGCCAAACAAAGCAGTTTTGCTGAAGCAATGTATTTAGGAAAAGTCTTACATTCACATTTACAAGCAGTATAGGATCCTTGTGACGGGACAACCCCTTTAATGTTGTTGCACATAAATGTCCTTTTACTACAGTCAATATATATTTATAATATACTAATTTAAATACAACAACAGTCAATATTTGAGTGGCAGAAGGAAGAATTTACCACCATTGCTATATGGTCTTTCTGATGTCCTCTTATTTATTATCTGACTGGCATGTGAGGTCGGTCAGTGACTTAGTGTGTATGCCTGGGGTGCAGTTTGATGCATTTTTAAACATATCCAAAAATTCTTCTGATAAAAAGCATGTGAGTGCCCAATCATACCTTGGAAACAATTCCTTCCCAGATTCCTCTTCAACAGGGACACGGCTATAGGGGGTGCAGATGTAACAGTCACTATGGGGTCCTGGATCCTGATGGGGACCCTAAGGTCCTTCTGCCACATATAATATACTGCTATTATAAATGGCACTAGGTAGGGGCTCCATTACAAATTTTGCATTAGGCCCCAAGATATTCAAGTTACTCATCTGCTTTTCATCTTCCTACCCATGGTGGAATTCGTAAACAGAGCATTGGCATTCCGCTGCGGTTTTCTGACATTGGTTAGGCCTAGATGAATTAATGAGTATACGAATGGGCTTTCACATGTTATTACCAGTGCTTATATTCTCATTCTCCACTGATTCAGACACTTCTATTTTTCCACTGCCCCACTCTGAGGGTAAGTTCACATGGGGTTTTTTGGTCATGGTTATGAGGCCGTATCCGCCTCAAAATCCTGACCAGAAAGACAGCTCCCATTGAAATCAATGGGAGCCGCTCAGGCCTTTTTTCCGGGAGCAATTTTTTCCGGCTCCCGGAAAAAAAGAAGCAAGATGCTCATTCTTCAGGCCGAGTCGCCTCCCGATTTGGCCTGCAGACACACCCTCCTCCGGATAGGCCCATTACTTGGGCCTAATCCAGAGCATAGTGCGCGGCTGGATGCTGGTGCAGTGCACCGGCTTTCAGTTGCGGCTACCCGGTTTCTGGATCGGAACCTGAGGCGGCCTCCGCCTCTGGTTGCGATCCAAAAAAACCCGTGTGAACTTACCCTGACTCCTGTTCCTTCGTAAATGACTGACAGCCATGATAAGTCAGAAGCAATAAAGATTCTCCAATTCATTAAAAGCCAGAGACTGAATTCTTGTGGACGTAAATATGTAACAAGCCATACATCTAATTATATGATATTAATAATTGTATAATATAATTAAATCGGTTGTCCAGTTTCAGACAAATATTTAGAGACAAAAGTTATTGTTTTTGTTATGTTTATCTCTATGTAATGTTCCAATATACTTTTTTCTATCGATTCCTCATAGCGCTCTAGATCTCCACTTGCTGTTATTCATTTTGCTTAGCCTAGGTTCACAATAGAGGATCAGAACAAGAGAGAGGCGGACTACCAAAGTATTGATAACATACAGAGTCCAACGGACTCTATTAAATAAACTGAAATCGGTGGACGAAAAAATCCATCATGCAGGACATTTTCCTCTGCTGATTTTCAGGTGAATAATACAAAAGAGTCTCCAATAGAAACTCCGGCACTGATGTGAATGTAGCCTTACTATCGGTGGATAAAATCAGTCATTGGTCATTTGATAAATTGGTCATTTGATATACGGTCCATGGTCATGTGATGGACATACAGGTGCTGCTTGTTATAGTCACAGCACAGTATTAGACATCTGTGTTGTAACAAACCGTGCAGCTGTGTGTATATCACATGACCATGGACTGAGTTTTAGCCATTGAAAGTAGGCAGAATGAATGATAACAAGGTGAGATCTAGAATAATGAGGACCTATAGAGAAAGTATATTTAAAAAGTGTACAAGGGTGGCTTCACCAAAAGTGATTAAAGCAATAGATATTCCCCAAAAATGGTATAACTAAAAAAAGATGCCCCACACATCCCCATACATGGAAATATAAAAAGGTTCTGAGTATCAGAATATAAAGACTTTAAGAAAAAAAATGGGGGTTTTGTTTGCAAAGTTTTGGATTTTTGTTAAGGGGTTAAAAGGTAAATAAAATTATATATATTTGGTATCCCCGGAATTGTACCGAAACATATAATACAGGTGACATGTCATTTTAGCTGCAGAGTACACGTCGTAAAAATTAAGCCTGCTAGAAAGTTGCCCAAATGCACTTTTTCTCCAGTGCCACCTCATATTGTTTTTTTTCCAGCTTTCCAGTACATTTTACAGAATAGTAAATGGTACTATTATGAGGTCATGGGGTTTGGAAAGCGGGGAGTCAAAAACAAAAATCGAAAAATGTCACTATCAGGAAGAGGTTAATAAATGTGCCCCATCATCCCTGGAAATAACCAATTTAATCATTTTATTTTGAAACCAGAGTTGGTTTTTTTCAGATTCTGACCCTACGTCAGTCCTGGTTAGCAGCCGTACACCGGGTTCTGGTGTCTGAATATGTAGGCATTCTTGTTTATGGGTGAGCATTTTTACTAGGAAAAGGAATCCTATTAATATTATAAATGTGAAATGTTTGTGAGTTTGGATGTTCAGATGTTTGGCGGTCAATCACACAAAGCCCGCTCCACCGATTTGGCTCAAATTTTCCACAAACATAGTTAATACACCCAATTGCGCAATAGGCTACTTTTCAACACAATAACCCACATACATTTTCCACAGGACCCCCACAAAAAAACAAACTGACATCACCATCTCTGCAATCTCACACACTTTGGACCATAGCAAGCCCCTAAACTTCACATTACCCTCTACAGCCTAGCCCCTAAACCCACACACTCACATTCACCTATACTTTCCCACTTTCACCCTCACCTTCACCATACTGCAGGAGGCTACCTCTATCACTCTCTGGATCAGCCATCTTTGCCGACCCCCACCGCTGGGAGGATCCGCGGCACCGCCCACCACACTACTACACTATCTTGACAGGAGCATGCGCACTTTGCACACATAAAGAACGTCTTTCACGTCTTTCAGCACGCCACCATTTTGCACCTACAGCTTAGGCCGCAGCACCCGAAAGACTGGCTCCAGGCTGCAACACTACCCGATGCCGCTATCACCTCCCTGCTGTTTCCTCTGCAGGATACATCCACCAGCCCGACACTGGTAAGTTCACATACCATTCTTCCACTACCAGGACCTCTGGCCTCTATACTCCGCTGTACCAACACCTTACGCTCCATAATAACCTTACCCCTCTCCCTCAATGCCCTATCGTTCCACTTCTCCTCCCCAAACACACCTCACAGTCACTTGTACCTCACTTCACCCCCCTTGCTACGGCCTATGCCACTCATGTTCGTATGCCAACCGCCCGCCATAGCCGCCGCTTCTTTGCATACCACCGCTCACTTCTCTTACACTGCCTTTGTCATATCCCATACCTTTGACACACTACTAATATTTCACCCGCCACTCTATTTACACACTTCTACAATCACCGCAGACGAAGTCGCGGGTAGCAGCTAGTACTTACATATATATGTCACCCTATGTGCCTGGATGTGTCCATAGGTGCATTTTTGGCCCACTGTGATGCATCTCACTAACAACTTTTTTAGACAGTGGGTGAAGTTGTAGGGTTTTTAAATGGAAAGGCAACTTTGGAAAGATTCTCTACAAGGTACTGTCATTAGTTTGATACACTTTTTCCTGCTGGCAGACTCCCTTTAAACACTCTGTAGACAGATGAAACTACGCTTTTGCACAACAGACTTGGACAAAATTAGATAATTGGTAATGAAAGGGTTAACTGTTCTTTGTGTCTGTATTATTGTAGGCTGCTGCAGCTAGGCTCACAACAGCAGCATAGATATTCTTCCTCCAAAATATATATTTCTATCACTAATCTCCAGGTAACTGATCAAATCTCACTACATTCTCCTTTTCCTAAGATTCTCTGACTGTATTGCTTGCAATTTTGATAACTCAGTGCTCTGTATGATGTAGTGAGATGAATTACAGATTTATCTGCATATTCCACCATCACTTCAAAGCTTTGTTTTCAAGCCCATAAAACCTTATACACTCACCGGCCACTTTATTAGGTACACCATGCTAGTAACGGGTTGGAAACCCCTTTTGCCTTCAGAACTGCCTCAATTCTTCGTGGCATAGATTCAACAAGGTGCTGGAAGCATTCCTCAGAGATTTTGGTCCATATTGACATGATGGCATCACACAGTTGCCGCAGATTTGTCGGCTGCACATCCATGATGCGAATCTCCCGTTCCACCACATCCCAAAGATGCTCTATTGGATTGAGATCTGGTGACTGTGGAGGCCATTGGAGTACAGTGAACTCATTGTCATGTTCAAGAAACCAGTCTGAGATGATTCCAGCTTTATGACATGGCGCATTATCCTGCTGAAAGTAGCCATCAGATGTTGGGTACATTGTGGTCATAAAGGGATGGACATGGTCAGCAACAATACTCAGGTAGACTTTGGCGTTGCAACGATGCTCAATTGGTACCAAGGAGCCCAAAGAGTGCCAAGAAAATATTCCCCACACCATGACACCACCACCACCACCAGCCTGAACCGTTGATACAAGGCAGGATGGATCCATGCTTTCATGTTGTTGATGCCAAATTCTGACCCTACCATCCGAATGTCGCAGCAGAAATCGAGACTCATCAGACCAGGCAACGTTTTTCCAATCTTCAATTGTCCAATTTCGATGAGCTTGTGCAAATTGTAGCCTCAGTTTCCTGTTCTTAGCTGAAAGGAGTGGCACCCGGTGTGGTCTTCTGCTGCTGTAGCCGATCTGCCTCAAAGTTTGACGTACTGTGCGTTCAGAGATGCTCTTCTGGCTACCTTGGTTGTAACGGGTGGCTATTTGAGTCACTGTTGCCTTTCTATCAGCTCGAACCAGTCTGGCCATTCTCCTCTGACCTCTGGCATCAACAACGCATTTCCGCCCACAGAACTGCCGCTCACTGGATGTTTTTTCTTTTTCGGACCATTCTCTGTAAACCCTAGAGATGGTTGTGCGTGAAAATCCCAGTAGATCAGCAGTTTCTGAAATACTCAGACCAGCCATTCTGACACCAACAACCATGCCACGTTCAAAGGCACTCAAATCACCTTTCTTCCCCATACTGATGCTCGGTTTGAACTGCAGGAGATTGTCTTGACCATGTCTACATGCCTAAATGCACTGAGTTGCCGCCATGTGATTGGCTGATTAGAAATTAAGTGTTAACGAGCAGTTGGACAGGTGTACCTAATAAAGTGGCCGGTGAGTGTATAGTGTATGTTAGAGGCCTTCAATGTCTGAGCCTTAGAGCAGTACCAGGTTGTGGATCACTTGGTACCGGGACATCCCGGATATTGTGGTCCTCTGTAACCTACACAAGCAGATCACATACCTGGTTACTATTTCAGCTTCTGGGACCTGTTCTTGTACACAGGATGTTTGCATCTTCTATACTGCTCCTGAAACCTACACTATGGTGCCTATGAGACCTGGAAGCAGAATAGAAGATGTAATGTAATTACAATTATAGTAACAGTATGTGAGTGGAGACTTGCTTCTTATCACAGCCACATCTGCTACTGCAGAAAGCCATGAGTAAGGGCGGGGATCGGTAAGTAAATAGGGCCCATTACCTGCTGGGGTTACTCCTGGGCCCTGTGGCAGCCGCTACTGCAGCTACCCCGGTATTTGCACCATTTTTGTAAACTCCAGGTTATCCAGGGAAGATGCTTTATTCTGTCAGGCTGATACAGCATCAACAGGACCTACATTTAGCAGTAGTACACGGGGCGTAATAGGGGTTTTGCACAGACCAGCCTGTAACCCCAGACACTTCTATTTTTCCACTTCTCCACTCTGAGGGTAAGTACACACAGAGTTTTTTGGTCAGGGTTTTGAGGTCGTATTCTGCAATTCATGTAGAGTGATCATGGGCCTTTTGGCTGCATCTCTAATCAGTCTTCTCCTTGTTTGAGATGAAAGTTTAGAGGGACGGCTGGATCTTGGTAGATTTGCAGTGGTCTGATACTCCTTCTATTTCAATATGATTGCTTGCTCAGTTGTTATGACCCGGTCTCAGCAGTCTCGGCCTGTTCGGTTCAGGCGCAGAGTGTCCGGACGGCATTCAGCGCGTGAATCACCTGATGCACGGCAGGGGAATATTCACACCAGACATGCTGTTTCTATTCTGGCACTCGGGCGTGGTTCACGTGGTGAGTGGCCTGGTGGATCAGTGCCTGGTGTGTCTTGGCCTCTGAAGGGGTTAAGTTCTCTGCAGTGCTGAATACTTGACAGGCCATGGGCGAGGCCTTCTCTTACTATATAAGGCTGTTGCACATGCTATCTGATGCCAGTCTTAAACGTCTGTACCTGTGATCTAGTATGGTCTGTTGTCTGAAGCTGCTACCATCTACATCCCGGCCCATCCAGTTTCTTGCTCCTGTTCACACAAGACTGTTAGCTAACTATTGAGCTCCTATCCAGACATAGTGTTCCGGGCACAGCGAGCCCTAGGTATTTTTTCTGTTTGGAGGTTTGGAATTTTTTTTGGTAGAGGTTTTTATAGTGTGTGATACTCAGTTCTGTTTTTTCCTATCCCTTGCTTAGTTCAGTTATTCTGTGTTTCACGTTTATTTTCTCCCTATGCTTTTGCGTTACGTTCACCGTTAGTCCAAGTCTGGACATCCGTGGGGGGCTTGTTCTGTATCTGCCTCTCCTTCATAAACGTGAAGCTAGACAGGGGCTCTATTTCCCTTTGCAGGTTAGCTACTTCTCCGGCTGTGCTCGTGCCCCTTCAGGCAAGTTAGTCGGGCCCACGGCTACTTCTAGTTGTGCGAGGCAGGGTGTAGGAGTATCCACACTAGAAGTCCAAACTGCTCATACTTATTATTGTTTATTTTTATATATGTTTTTCCTGTACTGTACTGAGAAGTTATCAGTCCGGGGCCAGTCCGTGGTCAGAGATCCCCAGACCATAACATCAGTGCTCCTTGAGATGTTTAAAGCTTTGGAAATCTTTCTTCTCCACAACAGTATCTCGGACCTGCCTGGTGTGTTCCTTGGTCTTCATGATGCTCTTTGCACTATCACAGAGCAGGTGCATTTATACAGAGACTTGATTACACACAGGTGGATTCTATTTCTCATCATCAGTCATTTAGGACAACATTGGATCATTCAGAGATCCTCACTGAACTGAACCGAGTGAGTTTGCTGCACTAAAAGTAAATGGGCTGAATAATATTGCACACCCCACTTTTCAGTTTTTTATTTGTTAAAAAGTTTAAAATGTTCAATAAATTTCATTCCACTTCATGATTGTGTCCCACTTGTTGTTGATTCTTCCCCCCCAAAATTAAAATTTGATACCTTTATGTTTGAAGCCTGAAATGTGGCAAAAGGTTGAAAAGTTCAAGGGGGCCGAATACTTTCGCAAAGCACTGTACATACAGTCCTATGAAAAAATTTGGGCACCCCTATTAATCTTAATCATTTTTAGTTCTAAATATTTTGGTGTTTATAACAGCCATTTCAGTTTGATATATCTAATAACTGATGGACACAGTAATATTTCAGGATTGAAATGAGGTTTATTGTACTAACAGAAAATGTGCAATATGCATTAAACCAAAATTTGACCGGTGCAAAAGTATGGGCACCTCAACAGAAAAGTGACATTAATATTTAGTAGATCCTCCTTTTGCAAAGATAACAGCCTCTAGTCGCTTCCTGTAGCTTTTAATCAGTTCCTGGATCCTGGATAAAGGTATTTTGGACAAACAATTCAAGTTCAGTTAAGTTAGATGGTCGCCGAGCATGGACAGCCCGCTTCAAATCATCCCACAGATGTTCAATGATATTCAGGTCTGGGGACTGGGATGGCCATTCCAGAACATTGTAATTGTTCCTCTGCATGAATGCCTGAGGATTTGGAGCGGTGTTTTGGATCATTGTCTTGCTGAAATATCCATCCCCGGCGTAACTTCAACTTCGTCACTGATTCTTGAACATTATTCTCAAGAATCTGCTGATACTGAGTGGAATCCATGCGACTCTCAACTTTAACAAGATTCCCGATGCCGGCATTGGCCACACAGCCCCAAAGCATGATGGAACCTCCACCAAATTTTACAGTGGGTAGCATGTGTTTTTCTTGGAATGCTGTTTCTTTTTGGACGCCATGCATAACGCCTTTTTTTATAACCAAACAACTCAATTTTTGTTTCCAAAATGAAGCTGCCTTGTCCAAATGTGCTTTTTCATACCTCAGGCAACTCTATTTGTGGCGTACGTGCAGAAACGGCTTCTTTCTCATCACTCTCCCTGACAGCTTCTATTTGTGCAAAGTGCGCTGTATAGTTGACCGATTCACAGTGACACCATCTGCAGCAAGATGATGCTGCAGCTCTTTGGAGGTGGTCTGTGGATTGTCCTTGACTGTTCTCACCATTCTTCTTCTCTGCCTTTCTGATATTTTTCTTGGCCTGCCACTTCTGGGCTTAACAAGAACTGTCCCTGTGGTCTTCCATTTCCTTACTATGTTCCTCACAGTGGAAACTGACAGGTTAAATCTCTGAGACAACTTTTTGTATCCTTCCCCTGAACAACTATGTTGAACAATCTTTGTTTTCAGATCATTTGAGAGTTGTTTTGAGTAGCCCATGATGCCACTCTTCAGAGGAGATTCAAATAGGAGATCAACTTGCAATTGGCCACCTTAAATACCTTTTCTTATGATTGGATACATCTGGCTATGAAGTTCAAAGCTCACTGAGGTTACAAAACCAATTTTCTGCTTCAGTAAGTCAGTAAAAAGTAGTTAGGGGAATTCAAATCAATAAAATGATAAGGGTGCCCATACTTTTGCACCGGTCAAATTTTGGTTTAATGCATATTGCACATTTTCTGTTAGTACAATAAACCTCATTTCAATCCTGAAATATTACTGTGTCCATCAGTTATTAGATATATCAAACTGAAATGGCTGTTGCAAACACCAAAATATTTAGAACAAAAAATGATTAAGATTAATAGGGGTGCCCAAACTTTTTCATAGGACTGTATATGTACATGCCAGTAGTATTATATCCCAGAGATCACATGGGTTGTATATACTTACCAGCAGTGACATCACTACAAGTAGTCACTCAAGACAAGATATAAAGTAGTCATCTCAGCACAGGCTAAATGTGCTTCTTATTCATTCACTACTGGAATAATATTTTGAGCACATGTACTAGAGCTCGGGCAAGTGATGTTGTCTTTGCTCAAGATGACTGATTATGGGGGACTATTACCCTGGATTGCCGTCCCTCAAGTAATCCTGCAGAGGGTGTTGGTCAGAATTCACATAACTACCATTATCAGTGTGGCTAATGGCTGCTGACCATTATAGCCCAGTTTGGACATTGAGAAGAGTATATAGTCATAAATTTGTGTTCTTCCTATATGTTGTAATATTGCTAGTGTCAAGATTTCATGTTATGATATAAACCTATCAATTGGAACCAAACAGGGCTAAATGCACCAACTATAAAATCTGTGTATGGTCTCAGGTACACTGCGCCTAACAAAATGTACACCCCTATCATTACATAACCAAGGACTGATCGTCAACTGGAAGTAGGCAGAGTTCAAAAGCCTGAGACAGGTGACTGCTCAGGTTTAGGGAAAACCAAATTGGTCGAGTCAGTCCAGAAAATGAATGGATGTAGAAAAAAAAACCATGGTTATGTTCTGAGGTTGCTTTGACTAAAGTCAGGACTAGAGTAATGTGAGTAGACTCTAACATCATTTAGAACCAGACCTTGGTGGCAAAAAGTTTACCATCATTAGAGGAAGAAAACCATTTCTGCAGGTAAAATTAACCCGCTCCTCAGTGGCGTAACTAGAGTTTTGTGGGCCTGGGTGTAAACTTTTTTCCGGGGCCCCCTACCCCCTTCCTAGAGCGAATTCTTGATAATGGCGGTTACGGGTCCTGAAGCGATATCTCAGACACTTGAAAGTGGTACAGCTTTAGTACCCACAACTGAAGTTATCAAGAACACAGCAAGTGAGCACCGCAGCACGTGACATGTAAACAATACTGGCACAGATTACATTCTCCGCAGTGGACCCCACAAAGTATTATCTGCTCCATAGTAGCCCCCAAACAGTATTAGGTGCTCCACAGTGGCCCCCAAACAGTATTACATGCTGACCAGTGGCCCCCACACAGTATTATGTGCTCATAGTGCCCCTCACAGTATTATATGCTTCACAGTGGCCCCCACACATTATGTGCTAACAGTGCCCACCCCCCACCAGATCCTGAACCCCCATTCCCCCCTGTTGCTCACGCACAGCCTAAACCTCTATTCTACCCTCTTGTCCACACAGAGCCTGTACCCCCATTCCCCCCTCTTTCTCACACACCCTGCACCCCCATGTCCCCCTCTTGCTCAGACATTTTCTCTTCTTCCTTACTTTTCATCAATCCTGTACAATCCAGATAGCTCCACCCATACAATACTCTGATCATATCCTAGTGGGCTAAAGGACTTTGATGACGTGATGACATCAAAGGTCCTTTAGCCCACTAGGATTTAGCATCTACCCCGGCAGAGGCTCAGACTAGGACAGTAAAGTATAAAGTATTTTTTTTTTATTTTAAACACCTCCACTGGGTTGGCCCAGTCGGTATAATGGTTGAGGAACAAAGATTTCCCCGAACTTTGTGGTCCGGGGCTACGGCCATTTCCAGCTGGCCGTGGATGCTGTACAACTCTGGGCCCGATCGCGGTCACACTCCCTGCGACCATGATCGTTACACCACTAAGGGGAGACTGTAAAATATGGTGAAGTAACATCTCAGTTGTTGGGGCAGTGTATGGAGCTGAAAGGAGATGGTATCATCCTCTGCCAGCAGCAGTTTGTATTCCCACAGCAAGGAGAAGAAATTCCACCTTTGTAAGCCTAATAAAGCTCTTCATGTGAAGACAACCATTACAATAGGAAATATCACTTTATTTTGTCTGGAAACATTTCAGAAACACAAATGTACAATTTATACAACACTTTACAATTAAAATTTTGACTCTTGGAGTCTTGACCATAAATGCAAGAACTTTCTAAGATCTGCCAGAAAACCAACCATGATTTACTTTTTGTGGCCGGGTTACCTCCTTGTGCCGTGTCCCTGCCTGATATGAGGAGGTCACTGTTGGGTTTGACAAGTCACAGACCATTAAAAGTCCTTGTTTTCATTACAAATCAAAAAAAACATCAAAATGGTTCAAGAATCTTGGTCTATGCAGAATTTGTATCTAGATATGTTCATGGGAAACCCTTTACAGCAAAAGACAAATCTGAGACATTTCTTAGAACTAATACATCTTTCTAGTTGATACACGAGATGAAGGTCCATCCAGGTGTCCATGTCACATGTTCTCCAATCCTGAAGCAAGCAGAAGTCTAGAACAGAAAGTAAGTTTATGTCATTTTACAGAAAAATTGTAGAGCTATAAAATACAACAAAATAAATTTGGAGTGCTATAAAATATGACAACTAGCCAACAAAAACACTCCACTACGTACTTTTGGAATGAGCATTTTACCGCCATTGCAAACAAAGAATAACTCTTAGCACACCGTCATCCGCCCACACAACAATGACAATCTGCTGCAAAACCAAGACCGCAGGATGCAGCAAACAAAGCCCAAGCAGCTAACTTTAGACCAGATAGTTTTCTGGCAACTGGTATAGGATGCTGGTCAATGCAGCTACGCTCCTGCCACGATGCTGTATAATCTAAGCAGTGCAAGTACTAATATGAAGTCCTCAAATGGCTACGTATTATCTTTCTAACAACTAACCATACAGTAGTATACAATCAGTAGTATACAGTAGTAGTATACAAGCTCTATAAAGATATATTAGAGGTCAGTTCTTGAGGACACAAGCAAAACCTAAAGAGCACATAATAATCTACCACTAGTGCCCTCCACCACCACACGAAGGCTTGAATTCATAATGAGGGACTTATGATCCATAGCCCTCCGACGTAATAATGAAGAGGATAGCTTTAGGCACCAGCTTTATATTGATCCTTGCTCACAACAGCTGCAAAATACCCCAAAAAAGGACAAATGGAACTTACCTACAATCTTGTGGCTGGATGGTAATGATGGTAAGGTGAGGGTTATTTGACGTTCTTCTGGTAGTAGATTCAGTTTTCACATCTACAAAAGAGGAAAATACGAAAAACCATTCTAATGTTGATTCAGAAACTGTAGGAGATTGATGTAGCATTTAAGAAATCCAACAATCTTCAGACATAGGGTAGAACGTATGTCTATAATCATTATGAGTATAATAATCGGAGGACTAGGAGAGGTGAGGGAACATAAAATATGCTGTTATTTACCTCTCCTACGCTTCGACAGGCTTCGGGCCTACTTGATGTCGTCACAGATGTCACGTGGCCCAGACCACCGTCATTATGTGTCTGGTCCATCATTGAAGATGGCTGACATTACCAAGGAATGCGCCGGAGCCCAGGGAAAGGGAATTATTATACTCTAACAATAATAATTGTTCATGGGTGGTCCACAATGGAGCACAATACTGGGTGCAGGGGCAACTATTCCATAGTGGCCTCTATACACAGTATGATGCCCCATAGTGGCCCCTGCACACAGTATGATACCCCTAGTGGCCCCTGCATACAGTATTATTCCCCATAGTGACTCAGCTATTTGTTTCCTAATTTACAATTTTAACTGACATGATTACCTGTATATAAACCAGTAGTAGTAGTAGTAGTAATGAATGGGGGAGAGGGTAAACAGCTACTTAAAGCCTACGAAAGAAATATAATGTGCTACAGCCATATTCCCGTATGAAGATGCTATAGACTGCTCAGCCAGACCCTGTATATATTTCAACTGTTCATGAAAACTCAGGTACCCTTTAACTAAATTGGAGATCAGTTGAGCATGAACATTTCAGTACCTACATATTGTTTTGAAAGGTTTTTAAGGGACCAAAAAAATTGCCTGGCAATTTTTGAAAAATACTGTCTCAGTACAAGAATAGCATACATAGTCAAGTTAAATATGTCTGTGTTAGAAATGTTGCCTTCTGCAGGGCAAAATAATGTAAATCTATCTATTTCATGTTACTGCATCACAATACTCGCAATGGAAAATCATTTTATTACGAGATCTTCACTTTTAGCCGAGATTTATAGGTTCGCTAGCTATTAGTTATCCTTCTGGCTTATGCTTATTAAAGGACAGAATAATTATAGCTGCTGATGACAAATACATGCGTTTGATATAAATACTACTGGGCAACAATCCCAAATGTGAACTTTAAATTAATATTTACCTTGTATGGTAAAATAATAAAGATCCCTTCATCCTCCTTAATGGTGAGGGTAGTTTCACACACAGTGTTTTTGGAAATGCCACAGTGCTTATGACAGTTTACCATTTTTTTCTTGAGCCAAAGCCAAAAGAGGATTCAAAAGGAATGTGAAGAATAACTTACATTTCTCCTTCCTTTGGCAGCCACTTCTAACTTTGGCTCAAAAACTGCAGTGGCATTTTTCCCAAAAAGGCAGTATGTGAAACAATGTGACATTTTTTGCATGGCGTTTTTGTTTTGTTTTTTTTCTAGAAAAAGAGCCAGTATTGCATGTTTTTGATGCATTTTTAGGGCTTTTTGGTTTTACTATATACATATTTTTTTCCATTATTTTAATCTCTTCCCGACATCTGCCGTACTAGTACAGCGGACGTCAGGTGTTTAGTTTTATAAAGTAGACACCCAGCGCTAATGCTCCCGGTCGGTGCAGGCATTAACCCCTTCGGTGCCTCAGTCAAAGCTGACCAAGGCGCCATTTTCCCAGCGGCAAGCTCCAGGGCCGACATCACATTAGCATGACACTCGGGAGTCTTGTAAAGGCTCCCCGGCCTGTCTGTATTGATTTTCTTTTGCAGGCTGCTCTATGTAGCCTGCAAAAGAAATGACAATTTTTTGCAATGTATTGCAATGTAATGCATTGCATTAGTGATTATATCCCCTGGGGTTCAAGACCCCTAGGGGGTCTAATAAATGCATACTTTTTTTTTTCAGTAAAAAATAAAATAAAAAATAGTAAAAATTCAAATCACCCCCCTTTCCCTAGAACACATATAAAAGTACTTAAAGGGATTCTACCATTAAAACCTTTTTTTTTGTGGATAAGACGTCGGAAAAGCCTTTAGAAAGGCTATTCATCTCTTACCTTTACACGTGGTTTCCGCTGCGCTGTTCCTTAGAAATACCGGTTTTTACCAGTATGCAGATGAGTTATCTCGCAGCGATGGGGGCGGGCCCCAGTGCTCAAACAGCGCTGCCAGAGAATTTTCTCCAGCGCCGCCTCCTTCTTCGTCCGCAGTCATCTTCATGTCTTCTTCCAGCGCAGGCTCGTTACTTCTAGGTGTCGGGCCTTGAGCAGAGCAGACTGCGCAGGCGCACAGGCCACAGGAAAATGGCCGCTAACAATACTGTGCAAAGATGACATTGAAGATGCTGCGGACGAAGAAGGAGGCAGCGCTGGAGACAATTCTCTGGCAGCGGTGGGGATGCCCCCATTGCTTTTTGAGCGCTGGGGCCCGCCCCCATCGCTGCGAGAGAACTCATTTGCATACCGGTAAAAAACGGTATTTCTAAGGAATGGTGCAGCGGAGACCACGTCTAAAGGTAAGAGACGAATAGCCTTTCTAAAGGCTATTCCGACATCTTATCCACACAAAAAAAGGTTTTAATGGTAGAATCCATTTAAATACTGTGAAACACATGCACATTAGGTATCCCTGTGTCCGAAAACTCCCACTCTAAAAATATTTTTCCTGTACGGTAAACACCGTAGCGGGAAAAAACATCAAAAGTGCCAAATCGCATTTTTTTCACTGTTTTGCCTCTGATAAATATTTTAATGAAAAATGATCAAAGCAAAAGCAATTCCCCAAAATAGTAGAACTAGAAAGTACACCTGGCTCCGCAAAAAAAGACACTCTATACATCCCCGTACATGGAAGTATAAAAAAGCTACGGCTGTCAAAAGATGGCGACTTTTAGAAAATAATTTTTTTTAGGATTTTGTATTTTTATTAAGGGATTAAATGTAAATAAAACCATATAAATTTGGTATCCCCAGCATCGTACCGAAACATAGAATACAGGTGACATGTCATTTTGGCTGCCCAGTCAATGCCGTAAAAATTAAGCCCATAAGAAAATGCACTTTTTCTTCAAATCCACACCATTCTGAATTTTTTCCCAGCTTTCCAGTACATTGTACGGAATCCGCGTCAAAATCCTGCTAAAAAAACCGCCTCCCATTGAAATCAATGGGAGACAGTCATTTCCTTTTTCCGCGAGCAGTTTGTTACTGCTTGAGTAAAAAAGAAGTGACATGCTCTTTCTTCAGGCAGATTCAGCTTAATCAGCTGAATTCAGCTGAATCAGCCGCGGACATCCGCCTCACGACACCTCCCTCCCGACTAGGCCCATTCATTTCAGCCTAATCCGAGCGGAATGCACTGCACCAGCATCCAGACGTGGCCAACAGTTTCATGGTCTGGAGTCTGAGGCGGCCTCCGTGTCAAATTCCAGACCAAAAAACCCTGTCTGAACTCTGGGGTCCATTCACACAGAGTTTTTTGTCGAGGAAAAAATCTGCTTCAGGAATTAGGAAATTTGCCAATTCCAAGTGGATTTTCCACCCTCCATTGACTGTGTTGGTTTTTGCAGGCAGAATCTGCCTGAAGGAAGCTTTTTTTTCCGCTAGCGGAACCCATAGAACTCTATGGGGAGGCATTTTTTCCACATGGATTCTGACACTGATTCAGCGCCAAAATCCTTGCCAAAAAAACTCAATGTGAATGGACCCTTACTGTTCAGGGGTCTGCTTGGAGACCCTCCTGAATGGAGTACGCTTAAAAAAGTGTTTGCCCCGGAAACCTGCGAACACCATAGACCAGGGGTAGGGAACCTTCAGCACTCCAGCTGCTGTGAAACTACAACTCCCAACATGCTCCATTCACTTCCATGGGCGTTCCAAGAACAATAGAGCAAGTATGAATGCTGGGAGTTGTAATTTTGCAACAGCTGGAGAGCCGAAGGTTCCCTACTAGAGATGAGCGAGTACTATTCGAAACGGCCATTTCAAATAGCACGCACCCATAGGAATGAATGGAAGTGGCCAGACTTTGCCAGCGGCTGGCCACTTAACCCCCTGCGTGCCGGCTGCGTCCATTTATTCCTATGTGTGCGTGCTATTCTAAACGGGAGTTTCGAATAGTACTCGCTCATCTCTATTCCCTACCCCTGTGATAGACTATAATGGGGTCGCCAGGTTACCGTCCAAAAAAGGCGAACAATACAGAGGGAAAAGCATTTTTCAAGCGGAATGGTGAATGGAATCCCATATGCATCCCAAGCGAAAAGGGGAATGGAATGCTATGCATTGTAACACCCAGGGGTGATCCTTCCCCTTTCGCCGCCCGAGGCGAAGTGCAGAAAGCCGCCCCCCCTCCTGCCGGAGCGGGGGGCGTGGCTTAGCGGAGGGGCGGGGCTTAGCGCCGTTCGCCGGCAGAGAGCAGGCCCGGAGACTGCCTGCGCTCTGCCTGAGCGTGCGGGGAGGCTGCTGGAGCAGCGCTGCTCCAGTGGCCTCCCCAAACCACTGCTCCGTGCTAAGCCAGTCCAGGACAGCTTGTCCTGGACTGGCTTAGATTAGCAAAAATGCCGCCCTCCCTGAGGCCCTGGCATAGTGCCGCCTGAAGCGCTCGCTTCAGGTCGCCTCATGGGAGGTGCGGCACTGGTAACACCCAAGCATTTTCATGGATTTTTTTTTTTTTTTTTTTCGTTTTGTGACATTTTGTATAGGCATTTTGCCATAGAGTCTTTGTATTACAGGCCTGTAGGCAATTATAGTATTAAATATTTAAATAATATAGGATACATAAGAACATGGCACAAATGTGTTTTTGTATAAAACTGAGCGACACAGCAATACAATATCAGGACATAGCAGTCTTCACCAGACAAGAGTGAGCCAGGCTTGTTGAACATTTCACTAAAATCTTGGATTGGACTAAAGATTTTTGTGGTTCACCACCCACATATCATTACTATTCTCTTGCGTCTGTTCTCTGAGGCCCAGGAAAGATGCGGAATAATAATAAACACTAATAGCCATCATGGCATCCAGAGCTTCTTCTCAGGTGTCTTCAAGCCACTGATGGTAGCAGCCCTAGGTGACCTCAGGTGATTGGGCTTCAGTAGTTATATAGGGTGTTTGCCTAACACACGTTAAATTCAGACCAACATGGTATTTCGCTGTTTGTGACCTTCACTTGAATAGAGAATGTGCAGAACGGCCAAATGAGATTAGTAGATTAAATAAACAAAGCAGCATGGTACTTGCCAATATTTTTGGCCCAGCTGGATATATTGGTTTAATTAACAGATTATGGCTACTTTCTTGTTTTCTAGTTCAGGGAAAACAAAGTGCAATGTTAGACTAAATACCCATTGGTTTTCAGTGGAGCAATCCCATTTGAAAATGAGTTGTGTTATATTTATGTAGTGTTTTTTTAAGGAATTGTGCAGTTCACAGTTTTTGTATGTTACCTAGATAAATCACGTTGTCAGTAGCGATAAGCGAACAGTGAAATGTTCGAAGTTCGATTCGAGTAGCCGCTCATTACTCGACTGTTCGATCAAACATCGAACCCCATTATAGTCTATGGGGAAAAAATACTCGTTTAGGGGGAAACAAATGTTCGACTCAGGAGGGTCACCAAGTCCACTATGACACCTCAGCAAATGATGTCAACACCTCTGGAATGCAACTGGGACAGCAGGGGAAGCATGCCTGGGGGCATCTAACAAGCCCAAGTCACAGTTTTACCCCAACATCACAGCCTATCATCTACACACTTTCCACACTCAAAAAACCCACTATGAAAGTGGAAAAATACCTGGAAACCTTCCCCCCCCCCCCAATTGGATGGACAAAAACCCAAATTTTACTCTAATGAAACCTTAACAAGCACCCCTTTAAATCACGTTGCCCATGACAACCACAGATGGAATAGGCAATGGGAAATCCAACAGTACCCACCCTTAACTGTCATTGTGGATGTGTGTGTGTGATGTGGTAAGACCTTCCAAAATTCACTTTCCTGGCCCTTAATGTGAGCCCTTCCAAATTAAGTTAGAGGCCCCATAAGCTGAGCTACCAGCAGAGATTGAGGCCCTTTAGGAGACTTCAGCCTCTTACCAGTAGAGTTTTAGGCCCTTTAACTTAGTTGAGCCTTGCACCAGCAGTGTTTTTGGCCCTTGGAGTGAGTTGAGCCTCTAACCGGCAGAGTTTAATGAAATCAGGGTGGATTCAGCCTCTAACCAGCAGAATTTGGTGAAATCAGGGTGGATTCAGCCTCTAACCAGCAGAGTTTGGTGAAATCAGGGTGGATTCAGCCTCTAACTAGCAGAGTTTGGTGAAATCAGGGTGGATTCAGCCTCTAACCAGCAGAGTTTGGTGAAATCAGGGTGGATTCAGCCTCTAACCAGCAGAGTTTGGGGGAATCAGGGTGGATTCAGCGTCTAACCAGCAGAGTTTGGTGAAATCAGGGTGGATTCAGCCTCTAACCAGCAGAGTTTGGTGAAATCAGGGTGGATTCAGCCTCTAACCAGCAGAGTTTGGGGAAATCAGGGTGGATTCAGCCTCTAACCAGCAGAGTTTGGGGAAATCAGGGTGGATTCAGCCTCTAACCAGCAGAGTTTGGGGGAATCAGGGTGGATTCAGCCTCTAACCAGCAGAGTTGGGGGAAATCAGGGTGGATTCAGCCTCTAATCAGCAGAGTTTGGGGGAATCAGGGTGGATTGAGGCTAGAAGGATCAGAATCGTGCAACGCAGATGGTGGAGGAATATGAGGAGGAATTGTAGAGGTTGGGCGCAGACATGACAATTCATGTTGGGGTGCTTGACACTGGTGGGCACGAAAATGATGGGTTTATCCAGTGGCTGTTCATTTTGACGAAAGTCAGCCGGTCGGCACTCTCAGGTGACAGCCGGCTGCGCTTATTGGTGATGATACCACTGGCTGCGCTGAAAACCCTTTCAGGTAGCATGCTGGCGGCAGGACAGGACAGCACCTCCAAGGCGTATAGGGCAAGTTCAAGCCACAGGTCCAACTTTGACACCCAATACATGTAGGGCGTAGAGGGACAGGGCTGTGGTCGGACAGGTATTCCCGCAACATGCGCCTATACTTTTCCTGCCTGTTGACACTAGACCCCTCAGTGGCGGGATTTTTGGCGAGGGGGTGCCATTAATGTGTCCCAGAGCTTAGACAGTGTACCCCTTGTGGGTGTGGACCGGACGGCACTTGTTCACCTCATGGAGGAACTGTCCTCTCTGCTGCCATTGACACTTGATAGAAACATCTCCATCATGTTCTGCACCAATTGCTTGTGGCAGTCATTAATGTGATTGGCCCTCCCCTCTACTGGAATAAAAGACGAGATGTTATTTTTATACCGGGGGTCAAGGATTGCAAATATCCAGTATTGGTTGCTCTCCATTATTTTGCCTATGCGCGTGTCACTTGAAAAGCACCCCAACATGAAGTCAGCCATGTGTGCCAGAGTGTTACTTGGCATGACTTCACTGCCCCCACCGGAAAGGTCACTCTCCATTTCCTCCTCCTCCCTTTCGCCCCATCCGCGCTGCAAGAATGAGACGCAATGAACTTCCCCAGTAGCCTCCTGTGTCACAATCATATCATCTGCCACTTCTTCATCCTCCTCCTCCGTCATTAAACGCTGTGAAGCGGACAGGTGTGTGGAACTACTCTCCTGCTGTGACAGGTCTACTGCTATCCCTGACTCCTCAGTGTGATCTGCGTTATCCCTGATGGCAATGAGGGATTCTCGCATCACACACAAGAGCGGGATTGTTACGCTCACTAGTGCGTCGTCACATCTGACCCTCTTGGTGGACTCCTCAAACACTCGTAGGATTTCACACAGATTTCACATAGATTTCACATAGGTCACATGGCCACTCATGGTTGAGAAACTGAGGGAGCTGACTTTTTGGTACCCTAGGGTTTTGGAGATGGTACTCCATCAAAGGTCTTTGCTGTTCAACCACTCTGCTGAACATATGATATGTTGAGTTCCAGCGTGTGGGGACGTCACAAAACAGACGGTGTTCGGACAGATGTAGGCATTGCTGGAGTTTTTTGAGGCTAGCAGCGACTACTATAGACTTGCTAAAGTGGCGCACAAGCGCCGCACCTTCACCAGTAGCTCGTACACTTTTGGGTATGTCTTTAAAAAACGTTGCACCACTAGGTTAAAGATGTGGGCCAGGCATGGAACATGGAGGCTGGCAAGCTCCAGAGCTGCTACCAGGTTCCAGACAGGTTATCAGACACAACCATGCATGGGTCCAGATGCAGCGGCTCAAACCATATTGCAGTCTGAGGGCATCCCTCACCTCGGAGGCAGTGTGCTGTCTGTCCCCCAAGCTGATAAGCTTCAGCACAGCCTACTGACGTCTACCCACGCCAGTGCTGCGTTTCCAGCTCGTAGATGTAGTCAATTTAACGGCGGCGGAGGAGGAGGAGGGTGTTGTTTCAGAGCCCCTGCCAGGAATGATAGGCAGGGAGACGAAGTACAGTCATGGCCAAAAGTTTTGAGAATGACACAAATATTATATTTTCACATGATCTGATACCCTCTGGTTTTTATGTGTGTTTGTCAGATGTTTTTATCACATACAGAAATATAATTGCAATCATATTATGAGTAACAAAAGCTTATATTGACAGATAGAATTAGTTAATGCAGCAAGTAAATATTTGCAGTGTTGACCCTTCTTCTTCAGGACCTCTGCAATTCTCCCTGGCATGCTCTCAATCAACTTCTGGACCAAATCCTGACTGATAGCAGTCCATTCTTGCACAATCAATGCTTGCATTTTGTCAGAATTTGTAGGTTTTTGTTTGTCCACCCGTCTCTTGATGATTGACCACAAGTTCTCAATGGGATTAAGATCTAGGGACATTCCAGGCCATGGACCCAAAATCTCTATGTTTTGTTCCCTGAGCCATTTAGTTATCACCTTTGCTTTATGGCAAGGTGCTCCATCATGCTGGAAAAGGCATTGTTGATCACCAAACTGCTCTTGGACGGTTGGGAGAAGTTGATCTTGGAGGACATTCTGGTACCATTTTTTATTCATGGCTGTGTTTTTAGGCAAGACTGTGAGAGAGCCGATTCCCTTGGCTGAGAAGCAACCCCACACATGAATGGTTTCAGGATGCTTTACAGTTGGCATGAGACAAGACTGGTGGTAGCGCTCACCTCGTCTTCTCCGAATAAGCTGTTTTCCAGATGTCCCAAACAATCGAAAAGGGGATTCATCAGAGAAAATGACTTTACCCCAGTCCTCAGCAGTCCACTCCCTGTACCTTTTGCAGAATATCAGTCTGTCCCAGATGTTTTTTCTGGAGAGAAGTGGCTTCTTTGCTGCCCTCCTTGAGACCAGGCCTTGCTCCAAGAGTCTCCGCCTCACAGTGCGTGCAGATGCACTCACACCTTACTGCTGCTATTCCTGAGCAAGCTCTGCACTGCTGGTAGCCCGATCCCGCAGCTGAAACACTTTTAAGAGACAGTCCTGGCGCTTTCTGGTCTTTCTTGGGCGCCCTGGAGCCTTTTTGCCAACAATGGAACCTCTCTCCTTGAAGTTCTTGATGATGCAATAGATTGTTGACTGAGGTGCAATCTTTCTAGCTGCGATACTCTTCCCTGTTACGCCATTTTTTGCAGTGCAATGATGATTGCACGTGTTTCTTTAGAGATAACCATGGTTAACAGAAGAGAAACAATGATGCCAAGCACCAGCCTCCTTTTAAAGTGTCCAGTGGTGTCATTCTTACTTAATCATGACAGATTGATCTCCAGCCCTGTCCTCATCAACACCCACACCTGTGTTAATGGAGCAATCACTGAAACGATGTTAGCTGGTCCTTTTACGGCAGGGCTGCAATGATGTTGGAATGTGTTTTGGGGGATAAAGTTCATTTTCTAGGCAAATATTAACTTTGCAAGTAATTGCTGTTACTCTGATCACTCTTTATAACATTCTGGAGTATATGCAAATTGCCATTAGGAAAACTGAAGCAGTAGACTTTGTAAAAATTAATATTTGTATCATTCTCAAAACTTTTGGCCATGACTGTACACCTGCCCAGTTTGTGATCCAGTCCCAGCCTCAACTACATTCACCCAGTGTGCCGTCAGTGAAATGTAGCATCCCTGTCCGCATGCACTTGTCCACGCGGCGGTGGTCAAGTGGACCTTTGTGCAAAGCGTGGAACTTAGGGCCCGCCTGATGTTGAGTGACACGTGCTGGTGCAAGGTGGGGACGGCACACCAGGAGAAGTAGTGATGGCTAGGGACGGCATAACGAGGTGCCGCCCTTGCCATCAGGTCCTGGAAGGTCCGGAGTTTCCACAAGCTGGAACGGCAACATCTCCTGGGCCAGGTGTTTGGAGATGTGTGCGTTCAAGGCTTGCGCATGTGGGTGGTTAGCGCTGTATTTTTGCCTGCGCTCAAATGTCTGAGAGATAGTGTGTTGGTGGGAGGAGGTGCATGATGGTGCAGGAGAAGGAGCTGAGACAGGAATAGGAGAGGATGAGGGAGAAGTCCCCAAAGTGGCGGAGCCAGATGTTGCGGTGTCCTGGCTGGTGCTTTGGACTGCAGCGCCAACACTGGCAACAGTGGGAGAGGCAGTGACGGCAACGCCGGACGAAGATTGTCCTGTGTTTGCTCTCTCCCACTGAGCCCAGTGCTTGGATTCCAAATGATGGGGCATGGAAGTGGTCGAAACGTTGCTCTTTTCAGAGCCTCTACTCAGTTTCGAGTGGCAAATTGTGCAAACTGCACTATATTTGTCCTCCGTGCATTCCTTGAAAAATCTCCACACCATCGAGGAACGTGCCTTCGATGGGGGAGGTTTTCTGGGCTGGCTATAATGGGGAACATCTTGGGCCATTCTGGGTGTGGCCTGGCTTCGGCGAAGCAGCTGACCTCTACCTCTGGACATGCCTCTGCCTCTAGCTACCCTCTTTGGTGCTGCACCTCCCTCAACATCGACACTGCTTTCCCCACTTGACATCCCCCCTGTCCAGGTCGGGTCAGTGTCGTCGTCGTCCACCACCTCCTCTGCCAATTCCTCTCTCGCCTCCTCCTCCTGCACACCGCACATGGCAACAGGCTGCCCTGATGGCAACTGTGTCTCGTCATCGTCACTGAGGGTAGGTTGCTGGTCAACCACCACAAAATCAACAGGAGATGGAGATGACTCCAGTGCTTGGGCATCTGGACACAGAAAGTCGTCTGATAGCTCCGTGGTATCAGGAAATAGAGGGACATGGACAGTTAAAGGACCAGAGAACAGCTCCTGGGAGCAGGGAAAGCTAGGATTATTCTGCTGGGAAGATTGGGCATTTTGGGAGGAAGGATGACCAGAATGTTGTGTAGGAGGAGGAGTTGAGGTAGAGGCTGACTGGCTGGTGGATAATGTGATGGAATCATTATCCCCCAGCCATTTTAACACATGTTCCTGGTGCTCGGGCCTACTTAGGTTTGTGCCCTGCACCCTACTTAATGTGGCCAGCAAATCGGGGACTGTGGAGAAGCGTAATACTTGCTGCCCCTGAGGATTAGGCACGGAATGCCCTGTGGCTTCACTGCGACGTTGCTCCCCAGCAGCATTCCCACGCCCCCGGCCTCGCCCACGGCCTCGTCCACGTCCCTTACTGGTAGCCTTGCACATTTTTAGATGGTTTAGATGGTTTGGTGGGTACACACTGTGACAACCTGGATGAAGCGTTTATAGCCTGAGAATTAGAATGTATATCCCACTGCTTTTTTGTGGGTACACACTATGACAACCTGGATGAAGCATATATAGCCTGAGAATTAGAATGTATATCCCACTGATTTTTTGTGGGTACACAGCGTGACAACCTGAATGAAGCGTATATAGCCTGAGAATTAGAATGTATATCCCACTGCTTTTTTGTGGGTACACAGCGTGACAACCTGGATGAAGCGTATATAGCCTGAGAATTAGAATGTATATCCCACTGCTTTTTTGTGAGTACACACTGTGACAACCTGGATGAAGCGTCTATAGCCTGAGAATTAAAATGTATATCCCACTGCTTTTTTGTGGGTACACACCATGACAACCTGGATGAAACGTATATAACCTGAGAATTAGAATGTATATCCCCCTGATTTTTTGTGGGTACACACCATGACAACCTGGATGAAACGTATATAACCTGAGAATTAGAATGTATATCCCACTGATTTTTTGTGGGTACACATCGTGACAACCTGGATGAAGCGTTTATAGCCTGAAAATTAGAATGAATATCCCACTGCTTTTTGGGGGGTACACACCGTGACAACTTAAATGAAGCATATGTAGTGTATATGGGCTGAGAATTTCAGTGTATATCCCTTAGTTTCAGGGGGAGGGGGGGAAACACACTGTTGGACCCTGGATTAAGCACATTGACACTGGAAACGTTTGGGTGCCCAGAATCTCTTAGCATTGTGTAAGATTTAAACAGATTGTTCTAATGCTCTCTGTTGTCAGCCAGTTTATGTTAGTTCTATTATTTGCTCCAGAGATACTATCGTAATTGAATAACAGGCCTATATTAGCTATTTTTTCATTATGTAGACCAGATGGAAGAGATTAACCAACTGGTCCAAGGGATCAACAGCAGGAGAGATTACAATCTCAAATTCCATTTTCTCCACTTTTCCCATGGCACCCAAATGAAGTTTTCCCAACAGGTTTTCTCGTGATCTGTAATCTTTTTCCAACTTCTGAGATAGTCGCAAATTGTATTTTCATGTGCAACCTCACTCTTCAGGTGATGAGCAACAACAGGTTAGCATAATTATTTCTCACCTGTATGGGCCTTTTCATTAAAGGGATTCAATCATGAAAATGCAATTTTTTCTCTCCTCTCGCCGTAGGAATAGCTACCTTAAGAAAGATTATTCTTCTCCTACCTTTAGATGTCTTCTCTGCGCTGCCGTTCGGCAGAAATCCTGGTTTTCTTCTGTATGGAAATGAGTTCTCTCGCAGCACTGGGGGCGGGCCCCAGTGCTCAAACAGCACTGGGGGCGTCCCCAATGCTGCAAGAGAACTCTCAAGCGCCGCCTCTAGCTGCATCTGGAACGGCCTCTCCCTGCGCCTTTTTCTGGCGCTGGCATTTTAATGATTGAATCCCTTTAAAAACCGTGCTTCAGAATTGTTTTCTGTGGACCATTATATTTTGCTGCTCTGGGTCTACACTATAACGAACCTGATTTTACAACCATGGTTAAATCCAATCTAGTTTACGTCATCTTGATGAGGATTACTGTTCTGAGTTCAGAACGAATGATCCAGATCTCTGCTGTCAGTTTCATCAAGGCTTACCTGACACTATAAAGGACTTGTTAGTCAACTAGCGGCACCGTCATCTTTATACAAAACCATGATACTAGCTATTTGTTTAGACTAACACTTACATGAAAACATAAGGAATAATCTTTGGTTTCCACTGCTCTGCCTCCCCTCAAATCCACTCCAGAGTCACACTGAGAACTTATGCAGCTTATGCAAAGTATGTAGAGGGAAACATTGTGTGTAAAGCCATCGATAGATTTTCCAGGGTGCTATAAGTTTCTGGTAATCGGTTCCAATTACTCCAAATTTCATCTTCGTAATGATAAAGTCAGAGTCGCGTTTATGACTAATTGACCAATAATCCTGGGTAACTGTCATTGTCCTAATTAATTAGGCTGAGTGCCAGGCGGTAAAGAAGACACCACTCTGTGTTTGGTATTCATTCTTCTCTCAGCAAAAGAATGTGTGCTGATGCCCTTTTTATTAAAAACACATGGGTTAAATAGTAGAAGAGACAGGAAGTGATATAACAACAACGTAAGTTTTTATATTTATTCCTGATTGGTATGATACATCTCAATCAAACAGAAAATGTTTAAGCAGTGCCATATATAGCCAGCGGGTCCCGCTTCTGCGTGGTAACCTTGGGGGGCTGTCTTCTGGCAGCAAGCCAAGCATTTGTTTTTCTTGCACCCATCTTGGACACAGACGCCATCTTATCATATAACAATATACCAGTTTCAAGCATAAGCAACTATATCTAGCATTCAGATTTTAAAGATAACAATGTTTTTCATACATTACATGATTATAAACTGCACAGTAGTAGCACTCATCATTCTCCAAGCGATTCCTTTCCAGATTCTCAAACTTTGACCTCAAGTCGACAAACACTTGACCCCAGCTGCTATCTTGAAATTCTGAAAGTTGCATCTCCAAATCATCAATTTGCATCCATTGTAAACTAATACCAAACTACTGTAGACTACTACATCCGGATACTTATTTTCATTGTCTGTTCCAGGTTTCTAAATTAATTAAATCTTTCTCTGAACTGGTCAAGTAACGTATGTAAAATATGCTGGTACTTTATATGCAAGGGCTCCATTTAATTTTGTACAATTGCACTGGCCTTCTAAAAATACTTTGTTACTCGAGGAAAATACTTGCTTTCAAAAGCTTTTATGCATCCAAACATGACGTCAATACTTTTGCCAAAACCTTGTAACCTTAAGTTTAGTTCATTCATATGCTTAGAGAGATCTGTAAAAAACATCAGTGTATTGATCCACTTATGATCATTGAGCTTAGGAAAGTTAGACAGATCTTTAAGCTTATGTAAACAATTTTACAAAACCCATTTTTTTTCCCACTGTGCCCCATCTGTAGTCACTCACACAAAATCAATGCTTAGGTCACGGAATGTTTTTATAAAACATACATATTTCGCTTCCTGATGTGCTTATTGGCACTGATTCTAACTTTATCAACTCTTCTCTCATTCTGAGAGCATCAGAATATCGACCAATAATGGCCAACCAAGCATGTCTATGACATCAGTAGTTTCAAGACAGATGGAAAAATATTTACAATTATTTAAGTCTCTTTTTAAAGAGGACCTTTCACCATATCTGGGCACATGCAGTGTTATATACTGCCGGAAAGCTGACAGTGCGCTGAATTCAGCGCACTGTCGGCTTTCCCGATCTGTGCCCGGTGTGAAGAGCTTACGGTCCGGTTCCGTAGCTCTTCTATGGTCAGAAGGGCGTTTCTGACAGTTAGCCAGAGACGTCCTTCTGCCTCGCGGCGCCTATCGCGCTGTACTGTGGAGCGGGGAGGAACGCCCCCTCCCTCCCTGATAACACTCGTCTATGGACGAGCCGTGTGAGCAGAGGGAGGGGGCGTTCCTCCCCGCTCCACAGCACAGCGCGATAGGCGCCGCGAGGCAGAAGGGCATCCCTGGCTAACTGTCAGAAACGCCCTTCTGACCATAGAAGAGCTACGGTATCGGACCGTAAGCTCTTCACACCGGGCACAGATTGGGAAAGCCGACAGTGCGCTAAATTCAGCGCACTGTCAGCTTTCCGGCAGTATATAACACTGCCTGTGCCCGGATATGGTGAAAGGTCATTTTTAATTGATGCTGTGTGTTTGTGTTCAGTCCCATTATTCTGTCTTTGCAATTTCTACTGAGTGGCAGATATTTCTTTAATAATTGCATCTTTATTCTTCATATCGTGAAATTGAACTGGTGTACATCTTAGAAGACTTTAATAAATTCTCCTTCACTCAGGGCTTTTCCATGCTGAGCTATGGAGTATGCAAAGTTGAAACTTGCGTATGTTAAATTTGTAGAGCCTCTTACAAATTTAAAGATGGAATTTGATTGACTCTTATAGAGGTGTAGCTGCCTGGAAATGTATTCCTTCCTTTCATCTTCACTTTTTTTTCAAGATCTGGGAATGATAAGTTTCAAAATGTTTATTTATATTCCACATTTTGCTATCATTTTGTTACACAGTACGCAGGGCCGGTTTTAGACAAACTAGGGCCCTAAGCAAAATTAAAAGCGGGGCCCCAAATGCGGATATATGAACAATGCCAACATATTTCTAGTGGCACCCTATCAATTATGCCTCCTTTCTGCCCCCAAAACAGTAACAACTAACCCCCTTATGACCACACACAATTCAAATAAACACCTTTGTATCGCCTAATAGATTTTTGCACCCCATCATCAATTATAGCACCTCCATATAACTAATAGTCCCTGCTTATAAACAGAGCCTCATATCAGTAATAGTTCTTCCCTTAACCGGTACTTATTTGTTATCCTACTACATTCGTTAACCTACTACATTTTATTCGTTAACCTACTGCATGCCAATACTTTTTATCCTACTACATGCCTTTTTATCTTGTTATCCTACTACATTTTATTTGTTATCCTACTACATTTTATTCGTTAACCTATTCGTTATCCTACTACATTCCAAATACTTTGTTATGTTTATTCATTATCCGTGCGTGATGGGTGTTAGCTGTGGCGGCCAGTGCGTAGCGATTGTCACCAGTAAACAGTTCAGCAGGTCCTCTCCGGCGTGGACCTGTCGCCACATGAATTCCACCAGGTATGATTGTAGGTGGTGCCTAGCTGTGCCCTGGTGCCTCTTATTTCTCCACTTTGCCAAACCCCACATCCTTTCAACGGATGTGCGTACCCATCTCAGGATCGACGAAATTCCACGAATGGTTGACAGTGGTATGTCGGTATCCGGCTTGCCGGAGGACCTCGGTGTCGTATCCCTTCCAGCAGTCGGAATGTAGTATGGAGTCCGGGGCCACGTGTTTCCTAATGACTGATGTCAGGGTAGAGGCACTTCTGTCCGGCACCAATTCCAGGAAACACTCTTTCGTCTCCCTGCATATTCCACCAAACACCCATTGCTGAGGTAGTACTCTGCCAACATTGTTTTTCCTCTTTGTGAAGACGCTCTCATCAACCTCGACTACCTTATTTGCGCCACCTACCTGGTTTACGGAACGGCTCGCTAGTTCCACCGCACATGCCTGCCTCATGTAGTTGTTCCAATCGACAGTTGCCGAGATCGACATCTCTAGTTGTTCCTCGCATCAGGCTCCTTACACCAGCAGTACATGAAACGGAGGATCGTGACGAAAGTAAGGCGGGATCCCTTGAACCAATTACCCGACCTCAACCCGTAACTTATATGGCACTTGGTCTTCGCGCAAATCCACGGGGTGCCGGACCTGTTGAATCTCAAGTTCATTTGATGACCGTTGCCACATCTCCTCTCTGGCAGCAATAACCCTTTCCTCTAGAAAAGCTGTACGGCAGCCTCCTCCGTACCAGGTAAATCCCATATCTTCATTTTATTCCATTCTGGGCACGAATAAGTGCCCCCAACTCCCCCCCCCCTCCCTCCGCAGGGAGTGAACACGTGTGAGTCAGTGCAAGACTTGCACATATTCCCACCTGTTGCCCAAGGCAACCAGATTACAGATAATACTCATGAGGGAAAGTGAACGCAGCAAGCTGATTGGTCGCTATGGTCACCTCTAATAACCCAAAATCAGTCGTCATAGTCACCACAGAGCATCTGTACCCCGAGCGAGGCTAGAATGTAGTAGGATAACGGAATGTTGTAGGATAACAAATAAGTACCTAAATAATATCCCCCTTATATATAATTTCTTCTTATAATAGCCCCTTATATTTAACAGTCTATCCCCAATTTACCATACTTATAATAATTTCTCTCCTGTAATAGCCCCCTTATAATAGTTTCTCTCCTATAATAGCCTATAATATAATCTTGTACTCATGTTACCATGCTCCCAGGATGAGCGGTGCAGCCACAGACTCTCCCAGTAGTAGTGGCACAGGTGGTGCGATGCAGTAATCATCACGCCACCTGCGCCCGTGTATACATCTTCTATGGCAAGGCAGGGACTTTTTAGTTCTCTGCTCTGTTATAGAATTAAGCAGTATCCACGTGCACAGCACAGCATGCCAATACTGTTGTGGAGCTCCCGGGATCCAGAGCATCAGGCTAAAAGCCTGCATTTACTGTCACACTGTCCAGGGCAGTGGGTCCTTGCTGCATCAACTCATCAGCATCCGGAGGACACCAATTAGTTAGTGATGAAGTAGGGAACCGGCTGCTCCCTGCTTCACCACCTGGCTGCTGTCTTTGCTCCAGGTGTCCTGGGAGCAGGAGGCGCGAATTCACTACATCACGCCTGTTACTCCTTAAAGACTCCAGGACCAGAGAGAGGTGATAAATGTGAGTATTAAGGTTTGTTTTTCTATTTGATATATACAGTTGAGGACATGAAACTGTGGGGGAAACCTGAGGGATGGGGGAGATGATACTGTGATGGCAACTTGGGGAGGACATGAAAATGTGGGGGACACTTGAGGGATGGGGGGACATGACAGTGTGGGGGCAATTTGGGAGGGAGACATGAATCTGCGGGGGCAACCTGGAAGGGGACCTTATCAGGGGAATTATATTGTATGGGGCCACTAGGGAGGCATTAGACTATGTGGGGGCCATTGAGGGGGCATTGTGCAGAGTCAAGTAGTTCTAAGTGGTGTGTGGGGGGGGCACTTATGAAATCTTTGCACAGGGCCCACCAATGTGTTAAAATGGCCCTGGTTCAGGGTATTTATTCACCCAAGAGTTACTTGTGTTATCAGACTTGTTCAGGGGTTCTTCTGCCACACTCTCTGGGTTATCCATCCTGGCATCAGTTTGCATTGCTATTGGATGCCACCCCCCAGAATCACCATAGTGTACCTTATTTACACCATTCTCTACATTTGTGTATTTCTCAATACAATTAAATTCTTTAAATGTGGCTCCTAGGCCCACCGGAGTATCATCTCCCCCCTACCCTCTGGGAAACTAAATATGGGCGAGACACCTGCCTCCTCTCCCAGCTTTCCCAGATCACAGAAGATGCTTTCCAAGGGGGGCGTATTGTCAGCACAATCCTTTAGCTCTGCTAAATTGGTGTGTGTTAAATATTATTAGATTACAATATTCATGACATATAAGGGTTAAAGGGTTATTTCCATGTAAATAACCATTTTTAAATTTGTAAATAGTTAAAGTTAAACATTTTTGCAAATATAAGTAACTAAACATTTAGCAGAATTTTAAAGATTTTCTTTAAATATCTTGTGGTCACAGTTTTGTTGTCTTGATCGGTTATCATGGATACGATCATGAGTGCAGGAACTTTCTAAGGTCAGAAAATCAGCCATGATTTCTTTATTTATTCTTCTGATACATGTAGTGTCCCTGCCTGATAACCCAGGTACAATAAGAAAATCATAGCTGGGTTCCTGACCATAGAAAGTTTCTGCATTTGTGGTCATATCCATTGGCAACCGATCAACACAACAGACTGTCACCACTAACATGGTTAGAGAAAATCTTTAAAACTGCAGAATTTTTAATTACTTATATTTGCAAAAATATTTACTTTTTAATCACCTACAAATATAGATATGATTATGTTCATAGGAATACCCCTTTAAGTCTATTCTGCTGACAGCACTCTTCTATTTTATGGTACATGGGTGTGGTTAGGGTACACTATTTTAGTGTTGTCCTAATGCAGTTACAAAGAAGCTAGAGGAAGATCGGGAACACTCCCTCTCATGAACATAAACGAGTGACAGACACACGTCTGGGAGTGTGTGTTCTATCTGTCCTCTCTGTCACCTGGAGAAGATGTTGGAACCATCTTGGGACAATCCCACACAAGTCCTACAGCCAGATGAACAAGCATGAACCAAGCTAGAATTACAAGATATCCAGATTGAAGGAACCTAACTCTGAGCTTCTCCCATGATGTAAGCTAATAAGACATTGCCTGATATTTCTGTTATTCTGGAAGTTTTTCCTGTATCTATTTTTCCACAAAGACTATATTAAATATACATGTTTTTATAAGAAGCCGAGTACTCCAATAATGTCACCTAATGGGTCAACAAATGAATCATTCACCCGAATATAGTATATTTTAGAATGCAGCCCAGTAAAATGGGCTAGGACTCCTGGCTTTCAATAACTGAGGGAGGAGAGGCAGCCACACTGAGTTCCTCTGTAACACTTTCTGGGTGACAGATCACAGCTGATATGTCAGTTAGACCTGGGCACCCTAGGTGTGGTGGGTCAACTTGGGCATTGACATCAGCTACATCATCATAACAGTCATCATAGCATGTTACATTATAATCAACAGACAATTTTACATCACAATCATATTTGGCACAATCAATAGGAGGACACAACAATTTATTGTCACCTGGATCCACTTAGGAGGAAGGCTCCTCAGCCACATATTATCCTCAGTATCATTATCCCCTGATCAAAGCCACATATTGGCACAGTAAACATTCAAGTTTAGTCTCCAGTAGGATATTAGTGGAAATATCCTCAGACACCCCCCACTCTTTTAACCCCCTTCCTGCACCCCAAGCAAGATATACCCGGGCCATGGTAAAGGTAGGTTGGACTCCCCCAATTCAAACTGTCTGTCAGGGTTTTACCTTGTCATTAGGTCCCTCCTCCTTCCCACAAACTAAACAGCTGGGGTAGATACAGTTGGTTTGAGCACAGGGGAATTCCTCTGTTAGTCATGGCTTGTTGTTGCGCACAAAACATCTACAGAAATCATGGACAGGCTTTTTGGTTGGGAAAGGGGAAGATCCCTGAGAGGGAAGATTGGCAATAGGAACAGTATTGTAATTGTGTTATTCCTCTGCCTAATGGCCACAACAGCCCTCCACATGGCTTGTTCTCAGTTGGCTTCATAGGCATCCGCAATCCACACCAAATGGGCAATGTCTTTGAACTCCAGATCCATTACGAACTGTTGCACTTACAAGGGACAGCCCTGCAAAAACTGAACCTTGGATACATTGTTGTAGAAAGGTCTTGAAGCCATCTACTATATCCGAATAGCTATCAGTAGGTATACGTTGTAGTGTCTGGAATCTCTTGCGAGATACCTCTGGGGTGAGGTTGTACTTCACCATTAATGCTTGTTTTATGGTATCCCATTCAGGTCTAGGGGAAGAGTTCCACAACCTGGCCCATTGCCCTCTGCGAAGCTGGTACTGTTTGGATGTCCTCCTAAGAAAGTGTCCAGATACTCATTTTTGTCTCGCACAGGAGAATGCTCCAGACAGGGTTTAAACGTCTTTATGTCATGAAGATCCTTTTATCAGGCTAATTCCCCTTTATCAAGTACATAAATGGAAAGAGGAGACAGCAGTACATTTGCCAATTCATAAGGACATGCACAGAAGCCCCCCCCCCCCCACACACACACACACACTGGGAAGAGCTAGCCCCCAATTCTTGATACACCCTTCTTCTTGTGAAGAAACTATATAGAAAACAAAGTAAAAATCAACAATGTTTTGTAATGTGGGCTGGGATGCTGCAAAAAAAGCAGCCAAAAAAAACAAAAAACATATTATGACGCTAAAAATCTTTATGGCAAATATGATAAATACAATATGCAGTTTTGGTGTTTACATTACCTATTACTCTCCATTTTATAGTCTGATGATTAATATGTTAGAGATATTAAGTCATGTCACATGAAAATACAAAGAGTCATGGTTTATATTTGATAAGGAGTGAATCATTTTTAACTTTTTTTTATGTTTTTTTTTAATAAAGCAATAAAAGGTATAATGTCATACAATAAATGTAAAGCATTTTAATGGCCTTCTGTCAGGCAGATGTTAATGATAACAGCAGGTTAAAACAATATTGACAATGTATTTACCGATTTGAACATTGATTTTACTAGTGAGATTTATTCAGGTACAGAGACTCTAAGTAACATGTAGGATTTACTTGTATAAGCTGCCTAATGCAGCAGGCAAAAAAACTGAGAGCAATGGGGAGCTAAACAGAGGCTAAATTCCTCTTCATTTCCTGCCATGTGAACAGATCATATCCTAAAACGTAGCTTTTACCTTTTCGCACTGTCATTTAGGCTTTATTCACATCTACGTTTAGGTATCCGAAGCAGTTACCTGGGAAACCCGTGGATCCCATAGACTTTAATGCGATCCGTGTGGTTTCCACTTGATTTTCACAAAAAATGTGGAGAATGAACTGCTGCTTCAGAAGCAAACAGGGGCTGAATAGTTATTTAAAGTGTATCAATGCTACATGAATTGAGAATTAAAATGGGAATTAGCACATAAAATTAACTTTTATTATTAAGTTTAAAATCGGCGCAAATGATTAAAACACACTATTCCTGCTGATAGGGAAGGACCATAAAGAGGTTATCCATTAACCCTATATTAAGTTGAATGTGGTAACGTGGATTTGGATTTGGGGCTGAATAGTGAAGCAGGAAGCAGACAGATTCTGCTTCACCATTGTATTCAACTCATTTTCCTCCTCCAGACTTAGAGTTTAAGCCAGGACATACCTCCCACCAACGTAGACAGTGGGACAGGACCTGGAATACATGACAGTCCTGCTGAATCCAGGATGGGAAGTATGTATTTAAAGGGATCTGATCATTAAAACACAATTTTTTCCGCCTACCACGTATTCTTCTCATACCTTTAGATGTCTTCTCCGCGCCGCCGTTCTGTAGAAATCCCGGTTTTCATCGATATGCAAATAAGTTCTCTAGCAGCACTGGTGGCAGACCCCAGCACTCAAACAGCACTGGGGAGTCCCCAATGCTGCGAGAGAACTCTCCAGCTACGCCTCCATCTTCTTCAGGAACATCCTCTTCACGCGTCTTCTTCCGGCGCAGGTGGTCAAACTTGTTTCAATAGAGTTGGTTCTCTTTTTTTGTTTTAATTGATTTTAACTGACATATTTGTGCCTATGAAGAACTTTGTTTATTTTTTTTTTTCAGAATATTGGATTGAATGGGGCCACACGGTGGCTCAGTGGTTAGCACTGCAACGCTGGAGTCCTGGTGTTCAAATCCTGAAAAGGGAAAAAAAAAAACATCTGCAAGGAGAACATGTTTGCATGGATTTCCATCCCGTATTCCAAAAAAGACATAATGATAGGGGAAAAATGTGCATTGTGATCCCTATATGGGGGGCTCACAATCTACATTTAAAAAAAAAAAAGAAAAAGAATATTGGATTGAGATTCTTGTTTATAGGTATGAAACTAATAAATAAATAATAAATAATAACTTTCTCTTGTTTGGTGTCAGATCAACGGCTGTATGCTCTGTGACATTGGAAATATACATACATGTAAATGTTTATATGGTACAATGTTTATTATACAGATAGCATGAAATAAAAATACCATTTATTCAGGGAAAATAAATGAAAATAGCTTTAAATGGAATAATTAGAAAATTAACATTGCCAGCAGCTATACCGATCGTGGGAACATAACTTGCCTGTGTTTAACCTTGAAGCGAGTCTCACGGCTTTAAAGATCATAGATTGACAAAAAGCAGGAGGAAAGTTAAATAAACATTTTACTAGCAGTTACATAACATGCTCATAAGTCTCTGTTACAGCACATCAAAAGTCCAAGATTTTATTTTTCCATAAAGATTTCTAGTTCAAGCTACGGAATTAAAAAGAAATAGAAAAAGTACAATCCATGAAAGGGTGTTTTGTTTCATTATATTATTACTAATATCTATTTATGTGTCTGTTTTATTGTAAATTTTACAATTTATTAGAGCACTAGCTGCTACCCGTGACTTCGTCTGCGGTGATTGTAGAAGTGTGTAAATAGAGTGGCGGGTGAAATATTAGTAGTGTGTATAAGGTATGAGATATGATTTTTTGTAAATTGAGAGAATACGTGAGCCTTTTTTGTTTAACGTAGTTTTTATTTGAGCTACTCTACGTTGTTTTACGAAAGTGTACATACAGTGTTTGGGAGCGAGGTCTTTCAAGTTAATATACTTCGATATACGCCATTACATGTAAGTTTTGGGCACAGGATACTCTTGAGCAAGCCACATAAAGTTGTCCATGTGAGAAGCCTGGTGTGGCTAAATGTATTCCTGCTACGTTTAGTGTTTGTCCTTGGGATTTATTAATAGTCATTGTAAAAGCCAACTTAAGGGGAAATTGTAGTCGTTTGAATTGAAATGGGAAATTATTTGGTATAATTGGAATGCGTGGGATTAAGACACTGCCCTAGCTCAGTGTAGGCGGCAGAGATGAGCAGAAGGATGCCTACGCGCAGCGAGGGACAGACCGGAGCCGTGGGACAAGTAAGAGAAGGCGGCAGATGAGCTAATGTGGGCACGAACTGGAGACATGACGGGGGTAGCGCACTGTATGAGCGATTGTGGAAGGGAAGGGCTATGGCGGGCGTACGGCTAATGGCCACCTGGCATACCGAAAGTGCCGGCATGCGCCGTAGTACAACGGGGTATGCTGGCAGGGAGCAAAGGCAGTGTAAGGGAAGTGAGTGGTGGTATGCAAAGTAGTGGCGGCTATGGCGGGTGGTTGGCATACGAACATGAGTGGCATAGGCCGTAGCAAGGGGGGTGAAGTGAGGTGCAAGTGACTGCGAGGTGTGTTTGGGGAGGAGAAGTGGAACGATAGGGCATTGCAGGAGAGGGGTAAGGTTATTATGGAGCGTCAGGTGTTGGTACAGTGGAGTATAGAGGCCAGAGGTCCTGGTAGTGGAAGAATGGTATGTGAACTTGAATGGGTTTGCAAAGTGTCCGCTCATGAGCATCTTGTGCCTCACCGCGACGAAACCGTTTTTTATTTTTAACTAGACACAAAGTTCTGCATGTCCGACTTTGTGTCTGGTTAAAAATCACGGTTTCACCACGGAGAGGCACAAGACACTCACGGGTGGACACTTTGCAATCCCATTCAAGTGAATGGGTTTGAAAACTGACTGCCAGTTTCCGTCTCCTGTCTAGTTTCTCAGGCAGAAGACGGAAACCTGCAAAGCGAAGATTGGGCGCAGGTGTGAACCTGCCCTTAGAAAAAACTTAGAAAACTAAAAACATATAAATAATTATCATTTATCACTGAAAAAAGATGCAAAAATTATTTGAATAACCCAAAGGAAACCCCCAAAAGCCCACAAAACCACGTTTCTGAAAAATCCTGAAAATATATCCAGTTTTGAACCGGGAAAAATTGCCAGGTCCTAAAGTGGTTAAACTGAGTTTGGTCCATTGGTCCTCTTTCAGACCAATATTGAGAGACAATGTTACTGTTTGTATAATAAAAAGTTATACAATTTCCAGTATACTTCCTGTATCAATTCATCATGGTTTTCTAGATCTCTGCTTGCTTTCATTCATTCTGCTTATTCCCAGTGGATAAAGATCAGTTCATGGTCATGTGATGTACAGTCCATGGTCAACAATAGGTAAGGGTTAGAAATTAAATATTCCAAGACACATTGTAAACAAATCCATGTTTATCTAAGTAAACATGACATGTTTGCAGCTGAATCTAGATACAAATTATGGCACATTAGTATTGTATAATTGTTTGTGTATGATGTATTCAATCAGTAAAATATCCAAGAAGCAATTCTTAGTTTAATGTATAAAAGCACCTTCCTTTGTAGTGAACCCGAACAGAACAGATGTAAAGTGCCAAAGCAGAATCTCCTCTCTCAACAATTATTTTGCTTCTGGCATAAGGTCAAAAGGTAGAATAGGCTTCAAACTAATGAGGTGGAAAATGTCATAATGTTCACTGCCCAAAGGATAAGGCTGCTATGTATTGTAATATTTACTTGATAAAGTTCCCTCTTTTGTTTCTGTAGTATTTTAACTCCTTCACCCTTCTGATTTTTAGGCGAAGGCCCCACATAGTGGCCCGCAGCAAAGAAGCGCTGCAGGTATATCTGTGTAAGCAATGCATTGCAGTTTTTTCCGCAGTGCTTTTCACAGAAAGTTCGCAGTGTTCTGCTTTTAGGGGGCGTTCACACTACCGTCTGTGTCCAACAGGTAGTGTCCGCTCCTAGTGTCCATTCAAAATCTGGCACGGACATTAGGAGCGGACACTAGCTGTGTCCGTGACACCTGTCATTTATTTAAATGGCGATTGGGTGCGTTCTTTTGCACTCCGTGCCCTTCCTTCACTGTCCGCATGTAAAGATGTCCGACTTTTCAAGCGAACAGAAAAACCCGACATGCAGCTAGTGTCCACTCCTAATGTCCGTGCCAGATTTTGAACGGACACTAGGAGCGGACACTACCTGTCGGACACAGACGTTAGTGTGAACGCCCCCTTACTTTCTGCTTCAATTATATCAAACTGTGGTGTTTACATCACGTGGGGCCCACCTTTATTCTATCAATTTTCTAATTTCATTTTACATTTACAATATTAGAATGTAAAGGGTAGGCCATGAAAAATAGGACCCTTTTCTCCTTGGGTGATTTGTACAGATGTACCCACATTTACATAAAAAATATAGATCCACAATACATACAACCATATTCAAGCACCAAATGTGATACATGATTCATCTGTATGAGTTGAGTAACCCACACTCTCTTCAGTCAGAATGGAATAATGGCAATTACTGAGATCTGGTAAGGTCTGATTTTCATCAATACCTTTGGTATCATGGAAAATGGAGGGAATATATACCCCAGAATTAACCTCGTTGGGATAGACAGGGCATCCACAGTAAAGGGATTGTCCTCCTGGTAAAGAGAGCAGATTTTCTCCACCTTGGCCTTGAGTCTGGTTGCCAACAGGTCTACTTCTGGATAACCCCATTTCTGGGTGATCGCCTGGAAAACCTGTGGATGGAAAGACCATTTGCCTGAACTGGCGAATCCTCAACTCAATTGAATCGCTATCACATTCAGCAATCTCTTGATATCCACGGCAGAAAGATAGTTTAGATCTTTTTCTACCAAACTCATGATCTTCTCCACTTCACTGAGAAGAGGTTGAGATTGAGTTCCTCCCTGTTTGTTCAAATAGAGAACTATCATCATCTTGTCTCACATTCTTACCACTTTCCCTTTTGGTTGATCAGAGAAGTGCTAGAGTGCCAAATGTAGAGTTCAGAGTTCTCTGCAGGTGGACGACATCATCCTCTCCCCCATATCTTCAATCTCCTTTCCCAATCTGGCCACCAATCACTATAATGAAACCCTTAAAAATGCATTGGATGAGGTGGCTCCCCCCTCCACTCGTAAAGTCCCACATAGGAGGCAGCAACCCTGGCACACGCCACAGACACGATTTCTTCAGCGGTGCTCTAGGTGTGCCGAACGTCTCTGGAGAAAATCACGTTCACCTGCAGATTTCCTCCACTTCAAATTTATGCTTAAAACATATAGTTCTGCCCTTTACCTCGCCAAATAAGACTATTTCACCGCCCTCATCTCTTCTCTCTCCAGCAACCCTAAAAGGCTTTTTGAAACTTTTCACTCCTTACTCACACCCAAGGTGCAGACGCCATTCACAGACCTTAGTGCTGATGACCTGGCCACGTATTTCTATGATAAAATTGATAAGATCCGTCAGGAAATAACTGCCCAAGCCCCAGGTGGCATTGATCCCATCACCTACCATAGTAGTGATTCACTCACCAGCCGCACTTCAGACTGTCTCTTCTCATCTTTTGAACCTGTTACAGAAGAGGAAGTCTCTCAGCTACTTTCTTCATCTCTCCCTACAACCTGCAGTAGTGACCCCTTCCCCTCGCACCTTCTCCAACCTCTGTCACCTGCTGTCACGACTTACCTTACAAAAATATTTCACCTCTCTCTCTCTTCTGGAATCTTCCCATCCTCCTTCAAACATGCTGTTATAACCCCACTATTGAAAAAACCCACCCTGGACCCGTCCTGTGCTGCTAATTATCGACCCGTCTCTAACCTCCCCTTCATCTCTAAACTCTTGGAACGCCTGGTCTATTCTCGTTTAATCCGCTATCTCTCTGCTAACTCTCTGCTTGACCCCTTACAATCTGGTTTCCGCGCTCTGCACTCTACTGAAACAGCTCTCACAAAAGTCTCCAATGATCTCCTAACGGCTAAATCCAATGGTGACTTCTCTCTTCTTATTCTTCTGGACCTCTCTGCAGCTTTTGACACTGTTGACCATCATCTCCTCCTCACTATGCTCTGCTCAGTCGGCCTCAACGACACTGCGCTCTACTGGTTCTCCTCTTATCTCTCAGACTGCACTTTCAGTGTATCATTTGCGGGCTCTGTTTCCTCCCCTCTTTCTCTTGCTGTTGGGGTTCCTCAGGGCTCGGTCTTAGGCCTCCCGCTCTTTTCTCTCTACACAGCCCCCATTGGACAAACCATCGCCAGATTTGGCTTCCGGTACCATCTTTATGCCGATGACACACAATTATACACATCTTCCCATGACATCACCCCTGCACTCATACAGAACACCAGTGACTGTCTTTCTGCTGTCTCTAATATCATGTCCTCGCTCTATCTGAAACTAAATCTCTCTAAGACTGAACTACTACTGTTTCCACCATCTAATAGATCTGTCCCTGATATATCCATTGCAGTCTCAGGCCTTACTATAACTCCTAGGCAGTATGCCCGCTGCCTCGGGCTCATGTTTGACGCAGACCTTTCCTTTACCCCTCATATTGAATCACTCGCACGTTCATGTCACCTCCACCTCAAAAACATCTCCAGAATACGCCCTTTCCTCACCAGAGATACACTAAAGACACTTATTGTTTCTCTGATTCATTCTCGCCTTGACTACTGTAACTCCTTACTAATCGGTCTTCCCCTCACTAAACTCTCCCCTCTACAATCTATTCTGAATGCAACGGCCAGGCTCATCTATCAGGCTAGACGCTACAGCGATGCCTCGGGTCTGTGCCAGTCGCTACATTGGCTTCCTATTCATTATAGAATAAAATATAAAGTTATCACTCTCATCCACAAGGCTCTCCATAATGCCGCACCTCCATACATTTCCTCCCTCATCTCTGTCTACCGCCCAACCTGTGCTCTCCGCTCACTCAATGACCTAACACTTACATCCTCTATTATCAGAACCTCCCACGCTCGTATACAAGACTTCTCCCGAGCTGCACCACTTCTCTGGAATGCTCTACCCCGGACAATCAGATTAACTCCAAATTTCTACAGTTTCAAACACAAACTAAAGACACATCTTTTCAGACAGGCCTATCACAATTTCTATACTACTATAATTAGAATACTACTATAATTAGAATCCCCAAAAGTTCACCTTCCTCTGTCCCCACTCCCACATTACCCCACATGATATAATGTCTTTTCAGGCTAACTTTATCTGTCTAAGCTCCATCCACATGTTACAGGACACTACTAGTGATGGCTCATAAGGTTTTGTTTGTGTAATGACAGTAACCTCTATTACAAAATTGTCTGAATACTGTATAAGCAATGCCGCCCCTGCTACCTCTTGTGTCACCCCCTCTACACCTCTTGCGAGCAGGTCCCTCAGTCCCATTGGGTGAAATGACGTTCTTTGTTATGTATCTGTCTGTATTTGAACCCTACAAATTGTACAGCGCTGCGGAATATGTTGGCGCTATATAAATAAAATTTATTATTATTATCTTCTCATGGGCTTTCCAAGACCCGTGGAGAGGTGGGCTCCTCAACCCGAGAGTAATGCGTCCTTTGTCGACCGGGTCCAAAAAAGTTGGACTATTGACTTTCCATCTTTTAGTTGAATCCACCATTTGAGGGATAAACGGGCTTCTTGAAACAGAGAGAACCTTTTGCCTAGTCCGCTGGGATTGTGATTCCAGGCCAGAAGTACCTCCCTCTGGAGGGAGCGAAGATACCATAATGCCTATTGAATTGCTTCTATGGCTGTGGACATTGACATTGACAGAAACTTTGCGGCTGGTATAATCCTCTCCCTTCTGGAGGGTGAAAGCGAGACCTTCATTAGACTGTAATCAATGTTGGAGTAAGTTGATGGTGATATTTAGATGCTGCTGTGGACCTGCTCTGGAAGAGGCATTTATCGGTAAATCATCCAGGTATAGGACAATGGGAACCTCAGTAGGTGAAGACATGGGAAACTGACGTTATCCCGAATGGAAAAGAGGTAAACTGTAGATATCTTAGATGACCTTCTATGATCACGGCTATCCTCAGATACATCTTGTGGGAAGGGTAGATTGGAAGGTGAAGATAGGCATCCTTCAGATCTTGTTAGGAGTATTTAGGTTCATTGCTTTCTGTTTTTCTTACCTGGGGAGTTTTTGGCTGCGCGGTGTCTGGGGTGGCATCCTGGTGCTGCGGGGTTGTCCTGTCGTGGGTATTGGTGCACACCTTCTGACTTGCACGCGCGCACTGCTGGTAGGCAGCTTTATTTCCTGGTTGATTAGTCTGTCCTCCCATTTGCACCTGGGAGGAGTGGTCTCTACTCTGTATTTAAACCCATGCCTCCCATGGTTCTGTGCTGAGTGTCTCTTTTACAGTGCTAGGCCTTAGCAGGAGGAGTAGGTGGTGATCTGGGATAGAGGAAGTTCCGTGGTTGGTTTTTTGGGAGGTTTGGGTGAACTAGTTGGAGTGTGAGTTTTCCCTTCTGTGTTCACCAATCCTTCCTCTGTGTGTATTGACTGTGTGAGTGAATTGCCTTATCCTTTGATTTCTACTCAGTTTCCCTGTGTTTGTTTCCTAGTGTAAGGTACCTTCCCATATTGGTTTGGGGGAATCCTTTCCCACATTTTTCCTGTGTGCTGCTTGTGTTGTTAGTCAGCGCACACCCTTGTCAGTCCCTGTCAGTAGCAGCTTCACTTGTTCGTTAGGGGTGACCCCCTTTAGTCTCCAGTCCCTAGCGATCTTATAGGGCATTCCTTCTCCCACTTCCCTCTAGGCCTACGGTATCAGTGAGAGAGGAGCTGTCGGGGTCAGGCTTAGCCTGAGTACAGCCGACCCACACCCGTGAGGCAGGGACCGGGATAGCTAGTGGGAGTAGTGCAGGGCGAGATTTCCTACTGCTATTCCTTAGCCCCGTTGCAGCTACCTGGACTGACATAACAGATCTTGCATGGCCATAAAATCTCCTTGTTGGAGAATAGATATAACTGATTTCACAGTTTCCATCCAGAAACTTCTTTTTGTGATAAAATTGTTGTTATCTCAGGTCTATAATCATCCTCTAGTTTCCTGAAGGTTTTGATACCAGGAAGACTGGAGAATAACATCCTTGAATGGTCTGAGGAAGGGATTTACCTTTCTTCTCCACAAGACCCTCCATTATTCTATCCAACTCCTGCCCAAATAATTTTCCAAGTTCATAAGGAAGGCCACATATATTGAACTTGGAAGCATTGTCTGCCATCCAGGGCTGGTTTTCATCCGCATGTGGATGCACCTTAAGGCTATACACACATGACAGTTAAACGCACATTAAACATATATTGCTTTCAAATGGTCTACCCAACAGCTGCAAAACAGCTTTGAAAAAAAAACCTGTTGCATCTATTTTCATAGCCATTAAAACAACATTTATATGCATGTATCCTAAGTATATATCATAGATATACCTGAAGTTTAATGAACTTGGGGTTACAAAGTGATGTTTAATGTCTATGGACACCTTTGTGTATAATAAATTGTACTAATCTCTTTAGCAATGTCCTGGCCTATGGTCTTTATTATCTACGTATGCAGGAGTGAAATGAACTTCTACTTTCTTGTATTGTCATTCTTACTACCCGAATGTGCTGTGACCTAAGCTCTCTTGTCCTATGAGAATGTAATGCTCTGTCTTACGGTGCACTGTATTCGTCTATGCTCTTTGCCTTATTGTCACCCTGTCATGCTATGATGTGTTGTTCCATACTGTTTAACTTCATGCCTACTTTTTGCAAGCTATTTTCTGGGGGGGGGGGGGGGGGGGGGGGTATTTCTTGTAAACTTATTTGAAATTCTGTAGAAAAAAAAAACTAAATGAGGTTATCTTTGCCAACCCTAGTATAAGTTACCAAAAAGGATCCAATATTAGATATATATGTTGATACATATATAAATTAGTCTGCTCAGCCCTCTGAACCATGCCCAAGCAATACTGAATCTGCCACTTCTGATTGTACAAGAGTTGTGTACTTCACTTCACTTTGGGTTATCCTGATTCTGTGCTTCTGCCTATACATGTATGACTTCAGTCTGTTCTTAACTACTGAACCTGACTTGTCCACTCTGGCCTATTGATTTGTCTACAACCAAGTTTGTCTGCTACCCGCCATTGAACATTTCCCTACTATCCCTCTGCTGCCTCATACCAGAGTCTGTTATTCCCTGATCAGCAGTGACTTATGCCAATACCCCATTAGTAGGTGGCAGAATGGGTCCATACATTCACTCCCCATTACATAAACACTGACATATTCCAATTTATAAACTGTCAAATGATGAGCATTAATTATGCCGCCCAATGCCCTTGTCTAAAGTTGTGGGCAAAACAGATGAACAGTTAAAGAGGCATATGTCACAACATATCAGAACCCTCAATAATGAAGTTGAAACTTGATAATCTAGACATAGATGCTTATATATCAATAATAATTACTTCATCATGTTTTGTGGTCTCATCCATTTTTCTTAACAGTACATGTTTTGCTTCTGTCATTATACTTGGGGACTTTATTCCTCCTCTTCTTTCCACCCATATGGACAAGGACACCATGATTTTGCATACAAGCAAACCTCTTGTTTAGGTTCCTAATCTCGAGCTGCCTTTCATTGGGCGCTGGTGTCAACCCAGCATCAATTGTTGTGAGAACCTCCTTAGATTTGGTACATTTTCTGGTATTGTCATCTGGGAACAGAGTAGAAAAAAAATAAAGCACTTGGTGGCCAGCCTAATGAGAAAAGAAAGGAATAAGAAGCAGTAACAGAACATTACTTTTTTAGATTTCGGCTGAAACCTCATGTTGCAGAGACCCAGCGTTTTACAGTACCTGCAAAAAGCAATATAAATGTGATATTACCATAATCGTCCGGACCTACTGGACAAATTGGTCATTTCATCTGTAATGCAAAGTGTACGCCATAAAAACAAAATGCAAAAAATTATGATAAAAGTTTATTTCACTTGGACACCGAAAAACGTAAATAAAAGTTAATAAAAAAAATTATGGGTATCCCAAAATGGTGGAAAATTAAAGCACAATTTGTACTGCAAAGAATAAGCCCTTAGATATGTTGACAGAAAAATAAAAAAGTTAGGAATTTTGGATGACGGGGAAGGGAAAATATGAAAAAAGTGGCCGAGCGTTAAATGTATAAACTACCCTGTGAATTAGAAAATCTAGTCTAGATAAATTACCACAACTGGCTAATGCTAGGTTCACACCAGCGTTCTTCTTTCCGTTCTGTGCTTTCTGTCTTCTGCATGCCAGAAGACGGAAAGCACAGACCGGGTCCGGCCGTGAGCGTTTTATGCTCTCCGCCACGAAACCGGATTTTTTTATCCGGACACAGAGTACTGCATGTCCGACTCTGTGTCCGGATTATAAAACCCGGTTTCGCGGCGAAGAGCATAAGACGCTCACCGCCGCTCACGGCCGGACATCTCTCTCACCCATTCAAATGAATGGGTGAGAGAGACTCCTGCAGGTTTCCGTATCCTGCTCTGTTTTAGGCAGGAAACGGAAACCTGCAGAATGGAGTTCACAACGCTGATGTGAAAGAGCCCTGATAATTAGCAGAAAAATCCTAATTAACGAAGTAACACTGTAAGCTGAATCAATGTCTAATAGTTTTCCCTTTATACAGTGATGTACAAAAGTATTCAGCCCCCCTGTACTCTGATTCCCCCAAATAAAATCCAGTGCAGTGAATGGCATTCAAAAATCAGTTAATTAGTTAATAGAGTCCAGCTGCGTGTAATTGAGTCTCAGTATAAATACACCTGTTCTGTGAAGGCCTTAGCCAGCGCTGCACCTCTAATGAGGCGAGGTGAGGCGACAGCCTTAGGAGGCGGTCCGCGGGGGGAAGGGTGCGTCAGCCGCAATGATTTTTTTTTTAAACTTTTTTCTAGCGCAGGAGAAGACTGCTCTAAAGATGAGTGGCCTTCTTCTGCGCTGGATACGACGTCTGTGTATCAGCGCAGGTGGCGTGATGATGTCACCTGCGCTGATACGCAGACATCGTATTGCCGAGTGAAGAGGAGTTGGCGCGGGAGCAACAGCGAGGTTGGTAAGTATCAGACCTTTTTTTGTTTGTTTTATAATAGGCCTCAACCTGATGGAGTATCCCCAGCAGGTAGCGGCCTTTTTATCTACCTCCCTCGGCTTGCTCACTGCCGTCCCCGATTTCCCTTGTACTTTAGGCTACAGGGGTGGCTGTGAGTAGGCTCGGGCCCAGGCCACGATCCCACTACCACTATTATTATACTTGGGGATCTTTCCAGACCCTCAAGTATAATAATCAGAGCCCCAGGGGAGGTGAGGGAACATAATAAACAGTGTTATTTCTCTCTTCGGGATCCGATGTTAATCCTAGCAGGCTTTGGACCTATATGGTAATGTCCCAGACATTACATGGTCTGGGATATTACCATATAGTTCCGAAGCCTGTGCTAGTAATAACAGCTGTTGCTAGCACAGGCTTCAGGCCTATATGGTAATATCCCAGACCACGTGAGAGGTGAATAACATTGTTTATTATATTCCCTCACCTCCCCTGGGGCTAAGATTATTATGCCAAAAAAACGAAAAAAAGTTATATGACTCACCACTCGATGCAAGGTGCACGACCTGATTCTTCCGGACTTTCAGAAGAAAAATACTTGCGAGGATGAAGGAGGTAAGGTCCGCAACTCTTGTTCGTAAAAAATATCAACTTTATTCCATCATTTTAAAAAAGTTTGACAAAGGATGTCATACAAAAGAAGTGAAAAAAAAGAAGAAAAGAAACGTGAAATAAAACACACAAAAAATCACATCTCTGGCTTGGCTGACGCGTTTCGAAACCGCAAAGGTTTCTTAATCATAGCCTGATGTATGCCAGAGATGTGATTTTTTGTGTGTTTTATTTCACGTTTCTTTTCTTTTTTTTTCACTTCTTTTGTATGACATCCTTTGTCAAACTTTTTTAAAATGATGGAATAAAGTTGATATTTTTTACGAACAAGAGTTGCGGACCTTACCTCCTTCATCCTCGCTAAGATTATTATACTAAAGACCCCTGAGAATAATAATAGCGGTAGTGGGTAGTGGGATCGCGGCCTGGGCCCGGGCCTGCGATCCCCCTACCCACGGCCCCCACGGCCAAAAGTAGAAGGGGAAGCGGGGCGGCAGTGAGCAGATCCGGGGAGGTAGATTAATAGGCCGCTACCTGCTTGAAGGGTCATAGATAAATGATTGCAGCATATCATTTTACCAGCGTAGTTTTAGGCCCTTTAACCCCTTCCCGCCGATGGCATTTTTTGATTTTCGTTTTTCGTTTTTGACTCCCCTCCTTCTAAACCCCATAACTTTTTTATTTCTGCGCTCCCAGAGTCATATGAGGTCTTAATTTTTGCGGGACAATTTTTTCTTCATGATGCCACCATTAATTATTCTATATAATGTACTGGGAAGCAGGAAAAAAAATTCAGAATGGGGTGGATTTGAAGAAAAAATGCATTTCTGCGACTTTCTTACGGGCTTTGGTTTTACGGCGTTCACTGTGCAGCCAAAATGACATGTCCCCTATATTTTGTGTTTCGGTATGGTTCCAGGGATACCAAATTTATATGGTTATATTTACATTTTGACCCCTAAAAAAAATTCCAAAACTGTGTTAAAAAATTTTTTTTCTAAAAGTCGCCATATTCCGACGGCCGTAACTTTTTTATACGTAAGTGTACGGGGATGCATAGGGCGTCTTTTTTTGCGGGGCTGGGTGTACTTTTTAGTTCTACCATTTTCGGGAAATGTTATTGCTTTGATCACTTTTTATTCAAATTTTTATCAGAATCAAAACAGTGAAAAAACGGCGGTTTGGCACTTTTGACTATTTTTCCTGCTACGGCGTTTACCGAACAGGAAAAATATTTTTATAGATTTGTAGAGCGGGCGATTTCGGACGCGGGGATACCTAACATGTATATGTTTCACAGTTTTTAACTACTTTTATATTTGTTCTAGGGAAAGGGGGGTGATTTGAACTTTTAATACTTTTTATATTTTTTTATATTTTTTTTTTATTTTTTTTTAATTTTTTTTTTGCATTTATTAGACCCCCTAGGGGTGTTGAACCCCAGGGGGTCTGATCACTAATGCAATGCATTACAATGCTAATGCATTGCAATGCATTGCAAAAAATCATCATCTCTTTTGCAGGCTGCATAGACCAGCCTGCAAAAGAGAGAATTTGCAGACCGGCTGGGAGCCTTTAACAAGGCTCCCGGCTGTCATGGCAACGTGACGTCGGCCCTGGAGCATGCTCCAGGAGCCGGCGATCTCTGCCAAAATGGCGGCGCCCATGCGCTGCCGGGAAAATGGCGCCTCCGGCGCCTTTGACAGCAGCGCCGGAGGGGTTAATGCCTCCGATCGGTCCGGGGACCGATCGGAAAGCAGTAGACACCCGGCGGCTATGGCGGCCGTCCGGCTCCCGGGCGGTCGCCATAGTTACAGACCGTTTCCTTACTATGTTCCTCACAGTGGAAACTGACAGGTTAAATCTCTGAGACAACTTTTTGTATCCTTCCCCTGAACAACTATGTTGAACAATCTTTATTTTCAGATCATTTAAGAGCGGGCTGTCCATGCTCGGCGACCATCAAACTTAACTGAACTTGAATTGTTTTGTAAAGAGGAATGGTCCAAAATACCTTTATCCAGGATCCAGGAACTGATTAAAAGCTACAGGAAGCGACTAGAGGCTGTTATCTTTGCAAAAGGAGGATCTACTAAATAATAATGTCACTTTTCTGTTGAGGTGCCCATACTTTTGCACTGGTCAAATTTTGGTTTAATGCATATTGCGCATTTTGTGTTAGTACAATAAACCTCATTTCAATCCTGAAATATTACTGTGTCCATCAGTTATTAGATATATCAAACTGAAATGGCTGTTGCAAACCCCAAAATATTTAGAACTAAAAATGATTAAGAGTAATAGGGGTGCCCAAACTTTTTCAACATTAGAAGTTTTATTGAAAGTTTTACAAATTTTACAAAACCAGAGGGGGAGGGGGGGGAGGAAGGGGGCCAAAATAATGTACAGAAGTATCAAATAATGGCAAAACTTAGGGGAGAAAGAAGGGGGGTGGAAAGGAGGAGGTGAAAGATGGGAAATGAGCAAGAAACAAATAGCCCAAACTTTTTCATAGGACTGTATTCTTATAAATCTGAGGTCACCTAATTTCACCAGCCAATTAATTTTTCCTTTTTTTTTTCTTATGCCTACGTTTTCCTGCTTCCTGTGTCACCTTCCCTGCACAGTTATTGATGCAAAAAATCCACCAGGGACAGTGGGAGGGCATACGAATTTTTACTACGTTTACCGCGTGGTATTCGATTGGAATCGAATATGTGGAATACCTTAAAATTCGATTGAATATCTACTTGATCAAATGGTATTCGCTCATCTATAGTCAGCTAAGCCAGCTGTAGTCAACGGTCATTTTAAACTTAATATGCCTGCCCTTGTCAGATTTGCAGCAACCAAGAAGCATCAGGCCTTGCAAGTACCAGCGTGGGAGACCTCCTGGGAATCCCTGGTGCCATTGACTCCTTTATTCATTTTGGGTTTTTTTTTAAATGTCTATTGCTGCTATTAATGCGTTAATAAATGTACCTATATACTTTTTAGCATGTATTGAGTTATTTCTGAGTGTCTCTTCTTGGGGCCCTAGTGTTTCCTCCTTTTGTTTACATCCTTATGCTTCCTTCTATGTAACTTTCTAATCCTCTCACCTTTCTTCCCTCTTCATTCCTCCTTCCTCACTCCCCCACTCCCATACACCCCCTCCAGGTCTAGCTTCCTATCCTATATGTCCTACCCTAGCTACTCAGCCCAACCACCGACACATATTATATACTTACCCTCCATGGCTTCTTCCTGTGGGACTGCCTCTTCTCCTCCTGTACTGTACAGCCATCAGCGGTATTATGAGAGAGGCAATAAGGCCCACTCCCTTTTGGTTACCCAAAAATTATATCTGTGAACTGGTAAAATACGATCCTTTATTTTGGGTATGTAACCCTATAATAAATAAATGTTTAAAAAAATGCTTGTGAGTTGTAGTTTGATTCACCTAAGACAAGGGAAGGTAATATTCACTCCTAACTTGCCGTTTTGGAGATCAGATCAATAACTTCCCTTTCGAGCCTGACTACGCACAGACCCCCATCAGGTAAGTATATGATGAGGAGCAGGAGGAATCAACTGACAAGTTAGTCAGTTCTTCAAACACCCCTTTGTTCACTCAATAAACCTGTTAAATATAGCGCTGCTTGATTATCGGCAGGAACTGAATGGGACTTAGAGTGGTAAACAAGTGGTGTTGCCTAATATGTCCTGAAACAAGCATATCATCATGCAAGGACTCAGAGTAGGTCATCCTTACTGGTCATCCTTACTCAACCGTAGATCAGATACACCGGTTGCAAACCATGTCAATACTTACCATCAAGGCAAATCCAATAGTATTAGGTTCCTTGTCCTGGAAAAAGTTGAACCATCTCCCAGGGGTGGAAATTATGAAAAGAAAATCTTAGAACATGAATGTCGATGGATTTTTCGTTTAAATACTTTGAAACTATACGGTCTGAATGAGGAATTATCTTTCCAACCATTCTTGATGCAATAGATCAAAATGTTCTGATATGGTTCTAGCATGAGGAATCCAACCAGTTTGTTTTACCCCGATTCTCTAAGCATCTCCAGGTAGTCATCATTAAAATCTCCATTTTAATCTTATTCTCTGTTGGTTTGAACCTAGACACATAGAATTGATCAGGTTGAATAATACAGCTGAACGTAAGAGCTCACTAAATGTATGAGGGTGCATGCACACTACGTAACGCCGGCGTGTATCAGAGCCGTACACGCCGGCGTTACAGCAGGGCTGTCGGACACTTCCCATTCATTTCTATGGGAGCCGGCATGCGAGCACTCCCCATAGAAATGAATGGAAAAAGCAGTCCATTCATTTCTATGGGGAGCGCTCGCATGCCGGCTCCCATAGAAATGAATGGGAAGTGTCCGACAGCCCTGCTGTAACGCCGGCGTGTACGGCTCTGATACACGCCGGCGTTACGTAGTGTGCATGCACCCTGATTGTTACTTTCATAATCTTTTATCTAGGGCATAAAAGGAAGTTGATACATCGAGTACATAAACGAAATGTGTGATAATCAGTTTTGTGATCTTTGATATAGAGCATAAAAGAAATTGACACATTGAGTACATATATACACTCACCGGCCACTTTATTAGGTACACCTGTCCAACTGCTCGTTAACACTTAATTTCTAATCAGCCAATCACATGGCGGCAACTCAGTGCATTTAGGCATGTAGACATGGTCAAGACAATCTCCTGCAGTTCAAACCGAGCATCAGTATGGGGAAGAAAGGTGATTTGAGTGCCTTTGAACGTGGCATGGTTGTTGGTGCCAGAAGGGCTGGTCTGAGTATTTCAGAAACTGCTGATCTACTGGGATTTTCACGCACAACCATTTCTAGGGTTTACAGAGAATGGTCCGAAAAAGAAAAAACATCCAGTGAGCGGCAGTTCTGTGGGCGGAAATGCGTTGTTGATGCCAGAGGTCAGAGGAGAATGGCCAGACTGGTTCGAGCTGATAGAAAGGCAACAGTGACTCAAATAGCCACCCGTTACAACCAAGGTAGCCAGAAGAGCATCTCTGAACGCACAGTACGTCGAACTTTGAGGCAGATGGGCTACAGCAGCAGCAGACCACACCAGGTGCCACTCCTTTCAGCTAAGAACAGGAAACTGAGGCTACAATTTGCACAAGCTCATCGAAATTGGACAATTGAAGATTGGAAAAACGTTGCCTGGTCTGATGAGTCTCGATTTCTGCTGCGACATTCGGATGGTAGGGTCAGAATTTGGCGTCAACAACATGAAAGCATGGATCCATCCTGCCTTGTATCAACGGTTCAGGCTGGTGGTGGTGGTGTCATGGTGTGGGGAATATTTTCTTGGCACTCTTTGGGCCCCTTGGTACCAATTGAGCATCGTTGCAATGCCAAAGCCTACCTGAGTATTGTTGCTGACCATGTCCATCCCTTTATGACCACAATGTACCCAACATCGGATGGCTACTTTCAGCAGGATAATGCGCCATGTCATAAAGCTGGAATCATCTCAGACTGGTTTCTTGAACATGACAATGAGTTCACTGTACTCCAATGGCCTCCACAGTCACCAGATCTCAATCCAATAGAGCATCTTTGGGATGTGGTGGAACGGGAGATTCGCATCATGGATGTGCAGCCGACAAATCTGCGGCAACTGTGTGATGCCATCATGTCAATATGGACCAAAATCTCTGAGGAATGCTTCCAGCACCTTGTTGAATCTATGCCACAAAGAATTGAGGCAGTTCTGAAGGCAAAAGGGGGTCCAACCCGTTACTAGCATGGTGTACCTAATAAAGTGGCCGGTGAGTGTATATGCAATCTGTAGTAAGGGAATCCTCCTTGGATAAACACACTTGATATCTTATGTCACCTCTCTACAAGTCTTATGTTTACTTGGACTATATACACACCACATGCGGTTCCTTTGGTTAAAATCACATCCAAAGTCCGTACAAAGACCATGTGCCAATGTATTAATGAGACATTTTACATTCATTAACAACAGATGTAGAAAATAAGAGATTTGATGTTGTAAGACATATGGAGTGCGTAGGTTTTGAAACCATACTGTACTCGGATGATGAATTCCTAAAAGTCCGGATTAGGCTTCAAGACGATGTACTCCGATAGGATTGTACTAAATTCTTGTAGCCGCTGTATTCTCCGCTTTGAAGGTTGATACACCCACTGAGGGAGTCGGGTCCAAGAGAGGAGGTGTCTCTCCGTATGAGACAGGGCAAGATTGCGGTGGCAGGCCCTGATTGGACACCACCGGAATTGCAGACTCCTCCCAGGGGGTGGTGACAATCTACGAGCGCTTGTCTATTTTAAGCGCTGTTCATTCAGCCGCGAACTGCGGTCAATATAGCACCGAAGGGGGCATTGATGCGGTGACACTAGATGGTGGCCGCCCGATGCCTCCTACATAGAGAGCTTACTTATACCCTTATAATTATCGGAAATACCCTGTCAAACCCCTGATGAGCCATGATATGGCATGGCGAAACGTACCTATCCCTAGGTACTGTTTCACATTTCCCAAATCTTTGATCTCAAAGTGTTGATCCAGAATTCTCTGTATCTCTGTTACATCCCTTTCTTTTTCAAAACAAACTAAAGTATTGTGAACATATATCAGTACATAGATCCATCTGTCTCCCAGTTTCTTTGTGTATAGACACTGATCTGCTTTACTTCTTTGAAAATGTTCATTCCCTTGCGTCCCACCAGCGGCACAATATGGGGTATTTTCTGCCCCTGTGTGCTGGTAGGACAGGCGGAATTTTTAATTAGCCAGACTTAACACCTGGCTGGACCCTATAAGAGGGCACCAAACCCCTCCTCCTGTGTGTTTTTTTCTGTCCTGTGTGTGGACAGGTGGGGAGGACTTGTTGTCCTCCTATAGGGTTCGATGGGTCACTTATCTGATCCGGAGTCCTGTCCCTCGCTGGGGCTCCTGACCTGGAAGAGAAGGCAGGGCTGTCAGCAGGGTTTTTTTCCCTTCTTTCCCCTTGCTGCCCGTCCGCCGGCACTTACCTGCAGTGTTGGCGCTCCATGCGGAGACTTCAGCTTCGGCATCGGCTCTGCGAAGGGCCGGAACCTTTCGCGGGGTCCCTCGTTCCTGGACGGGGAGGAAACTTTGCGGCGCACTTCCGGCGCCGCACTTCCGGTCACGCTGCGACCGGAATTCTATAAACATTTGCTCCCGGGGAAGGATCTAAGTTAGGGGCAGGGTAGTGCAGTCCCCTGGCCCCATCCCCCCCCTCCTAGGTAAACAATTTGTTTCGGGGGTCTTAGGGGGGGTGGGAAGCGGGAAGGGGGCGGGGTTCGGGCGGACCCGCCCCCTTTTTTCGGCGCTCAGTTTAAAAAGGAGGGCAGGACACTCAGTCCTTGCCTTCCTAGTTTCCCACTAGTGGGGCTGTGCATTTTGCATTTTGCAGCTGAGCATCGTACTGGAGCATCTTGGCTAAGCTGTTCCTCCATCTCTCACCTGACGCCCGGTAAGAAACCATTATTGAGTTTCATGTTTTGTACTCCTCTCATACAATAATTTTATTTAGGTGGCATAGCGGTCGCTATTTTTTTCACTACCATGTCCTCTTCCACCACTCTTCCTGGGGACCAGGAGAGAAGGAAATCCTCGGCTAAGAGGAAGCATTTTTCCTGCCGGGATTGCGATATTCCCTTACCTGATGGTAAGTGTAGTCTGGGGTAGGGGCACTCTGCAGTAGGAGGTTGCTAATTAACCTCTATGTTCCAGGATACGATTGGTCACGTTGTCGGTCCTGCAGAGGGCCTCCTGCTGAGGAACCCTCCCCCAGGGACATGGTAATATGGATGAAGGAGTATATGGTGAGTACGGTACAGAAAACAAGAGGAAAGATGGTTTCCCCACTTCTGGTAAGCTCCTCCTCCTTTTTTGTAGGACGAGTCACTAAAGGACATCCGTGTGTCCATCACCCAGCTCTCCAAGAAGCAGCGGACAGAAGGGCGCTCTGCTTCTCCTCGCTCCCTGGAAAGACTGCAGATGGAGGATGACTCCTGCCCTTCCGTGGTGCAGTCGAGCGTGGCCAGCAAACCCATATTCCCATGGGATAAAACAACCAGTTTGCTGAAGGCCATCCGGTCAAGGGGCCTGGATGACATGGGGGAAGCCTCCGCTTCTACCGCTGAAGGGCAGAGGGCCTTTCAGGTAGATGCGGCATTAATGGCCATTATGGAGCAGGAGTGGAAATTTCCTGAGAAGACTCACGTGGCCTCCAGAGTATTTAAAAATTTATATCCGGTGGATCCTGTCCAACTGGCTTGCTGGGGGCCGCCCCCAAAAGTAGACCTGGCGGTAGCCAGGATGTCCAAGCGTACCATTGTACCTCTTGAAGACGGCTCTAACTTACAGGACCTCTTGGATAGGAGAATAGACTCCACACTTTAAAAGGCTTATTCATCTGCTTCAGCTCAGACCTCTGTGGCCATTGCCTCCACCGAAGTGGCGGACTTTCTACGTGCCCGGCTGACGCAACTGGAGCGGGACATAGATACTGGCGTCGATAGAGACGAGATCCTATCATCTATGTCCTCTATTCAGCTAGCAGCAGATTATCTGGGAGAGTCATCCAGACAACAGTTACGTCTGTCAGCAAAAACCATGGCTCAAACCACAGCCGCGAGAAGGCCACTGTGGCTCTGTCCTTGGAGGGCGGACTTACCATCCAAATACGCCCTTTGCGGTCTACCCTTCCAGCCGGGTAAGGTGTTCGGGTGCAGCCTCGATGACCTAATGGAAGGTCTAGCCGAGAACAAAGGCAGAACCTTGCCGCAGGCCTCCAGAAGCAGAAGGCCTCCCCCAGGGAGGGGGCATGGAGCTCAATCTAGAGCACAACCTCAAAGGAGGTCCAGAATACGATCTAGAGGTACCGGCAGGGGGCGCGCCAGGGATGATCCAAAAGGTAAACCTACCTTTTGAGGGTGCGCAGCTCTCTGCAGCCAAACTTGCGGTAGGTGGGCGTCTGGCCCACTTTGCCTGTGTGTGGGATCAGATCATCAAAGATCCTTGGGTTTTGCGGGTGGTGGCCCAAGGCTACGCCTTGGAGTTCAAGCAGCCTCCCCGCGATCATTTCACCAGCACTCGTATCCTGCCTGCTGCCCAGCAGTCCATCTTAGAGGCAGCCGTCCTGGAATACAGGGCGAAAAGGGCCCTGGAGAGGGTCCCCTCTCTGGAGGAAGGGCTCGGTATCTACTCTCCGGTGTTACTCGTCCCCAAACCATCTGGGGACTGGAGGATGATAGTACATTTAAGATATCTCAATCGGTTTCTAAAGGAAAAACCATTCCGAATGGAAACAGTAGATTCTGTAACATCTTTCCTCCAGCAGGACGAAGTAATGGTAACCCTAGATCTCAGGGACGCTTACCTGCATGTCCCTATTTTTTGCCCACACAGGAAATATCTAAGAATAGCTGTTCAAATAGCCAGCCGCAGAGAGCATTTTCAGTTTACCACCCTCCCCTTTGGCGTATCGTCAGCCCCTTACGTCTTTACCAAGACGGTCGCCCCCATCGCCGCCGCTCTAAGATTAGAGGGGCTCTTCGTGGTTCCGTATTTAGACGACTGGCTCATAAAAGCTCAGTCTACTTCTCTACTCCGCCAACATCTTCAGATCGCTGTAACCCTCCTCCAGAAACTAGGATGGGTGATCAATTGGGAGAAATCCGAGACAGCGCCGTCCACCTGGAGGAAGTTCCTCGGATTTATTCTGGATTCCCAGAAAATGCAGATCTACCTTTCCGGCCCAAGGAAACTCAAGATAGAGGCAGCTGCCCGGTTTCTGTTCAGAACTCGGCGAATAACCATCCGGACCGCCATGAGAGTTCTAGGCCTGATGTCTTCTTCAGCCAGGGCGGTTCCTTGGGCCTTATGGCATTAGCGTCCCCTTCAGAGGGAAGTGCTGAGCGCCTGGAACAGGTCGCCGCGGGGACTGCAAAATAAGATGTGCCTTTCTCCCACTACCTGTCTTTCCCTCAGATGGTGGATACACCTGAAAGACGGAAGGTCTACGGTCCCACCAGAGTGGGTCCTGCTGACAACGGATGCATCCCAACAGGGATGGGGAGCCCACTTGGACGACAAAACTATACACGGCGTATGGGCACATCCGGAACAGGGGTCATCCAACCTGAAGGAACTTCAGGCAGTGTACCTTGCCTTGTGTCACTTCGCCCCCCTCCTCAAAGGGAAGGCGGTCAAAGTCCGGTCGGACAATATGACAACGGTCATCTATATAAACAAACAAGGCGGTACCAGATCCCTGGCCCTTCAAAGAACCACGAACCTAATCTTCTCATGGGCAGAAAAGAACCTGTCCCATCTATCCGCTGTTCACATCAGAGGCTCCCTGAACATAGTAGCGGATCAGCTGAGTCGGGGTATTTCCGTATCCGGAGAATGGTCGCTTCATCCAGGAATATTCCAGCAGATCTTCCAAAGATGGGGTCTCCCAGAGGTCGATCTTATGGCAACCCGACTCAATGCCAAGGTACAGACCTTCTGTTCCCTGTATCAGGAGGACAACCCCTTGGCAGTGGATGCCCTGTCCATCCCATGGAGGTTCAGGCTGTTTTACATCTTCCCTCCAGTTCCCATCATACCCAGGGTATTGATGAAAATAAGACAGGACCAAGTCTCGGGCATCGCCATAATCCCGCCATAATCCAGGCATCTATTGGAGGCTTCCCCCCCTCCCAGACCTGGTAACTCAAGGAGAGCTGCTCTGCCAGGATCTGAGGAGGTTCAACTTGACAGCCTGGAAGTTAACCAGTTCCTATTAAGGAATAGAGGACTTTCAAGGGCCGTCCTAAAGACAATTTCCTGTGCTCGCTCAGAAGCTACAAATAGAAGTTACCAAAGGATTGGTAACATCTTTAAAACTTGGTGCCAGGAGCACGAAGTGGACTCCGTGGATCCTCCTGTGGGTGTGATCCTGGACTTTCTTCAGGACGGCCTTGACAGGGGCCTCTCAGTTGCCACCTTGAAGGTACATATGGCCGCCCTGTCCGTCTGTCTGGTGAGGCGGTTATCTCGACTCCCTAGTAAGTTCCTTCCTTAAAGGGGCGGGGAGGTTGAGACCAGCAGTATCTGCTCCCGTCCACAAGTGGGATCTCAGCACGGTCCTATCGGCGCTATGTGGTAAGCCCTTTGAACCTCTGGAGTCGGCAGAGCTGAAGTTCCTCTCCTACAAGGTAGCATTCCTCTTGGCAATAACATCAGCCAAGAGGGTAGGAGAATTACAGGCGTTCTCCTGTGAAGAACCGTATATCAGCTTCTACGAGGACAGAGTCCAGTTAAGATATCTACCGGGATTTACTCCCAAGGTTCCCTCTGTGACCAACAGGTGCCAGTTGGTCACACTTCCAGTATTCTATCCAACACCCTCCACTCCGGAGGAGGTAAGACTTCATTCACTTGACTTATCAAGGTGTTTAAGAATTTATCTAGAACACACGCGCTCTTTTAGAAGATCGGAAAACCTCTTTGTAAACTTTTTCGGGAAGTTAAAGGATCTGGCGGCCTCGAAACCCACCATTTCTAGGTGGGTGAAGGAGGCCATTAAAGTTTCATTTGAGATACAGGACTTATCACCTCCGGCCTTCTTGACAGCGCACTCCACGAGGGCAGTCGCTACCTCGTGGGCAGAAAGGTGCGCCTTGCCGCTTGACCAGATCTGTGCGGCGGCATCGTGGAGCTGAGACTCCACATTTGTAAAACATTATAGACTGGCTACCCAGTCTGCGGAAGCTTCGGCTTTCGGCCGTACAGTGTTGAGCTTTGTAGAGCGCCCACCCCAATAAGGGGACTATGCTTGCTATCTCCCCATATTGTGCCGCTGGTGGGACGCAAGGGAATGATGGGTTATGTAGATAACCTGTTTTCCCTAAGTCCCAACAGAGGCACAAGTCTCCCTCCCTATAATTTGATAGAGGAAAACAGACTAAATGTGTATAAGTTGCTTGTATGCACTTGTAAAGATTGTATGTATGTGGAAAATACCAATATCTTTACTGTAAATATATTATATTGTATACAGCCTATTATGGGTTACTTAATACTAACACGCAGGGGGAGGGGTTTGGTGCCCTCTTATAGGGTCCAGCCAGGTGTTAAGTCTGGCTAATTAAAAATTCTGCCTGTCCTACCAGCACACAGGGGCAAAAAATACCCCATATTGTGCCGCTGTTGGGACTTAGGGAAAACAGGTTATCTACATAACCCATCATTTGTGAGCACTTCTGTGACTTTATCATTCCAGGCTTTAGCGGCTTGCTTTAAACCATAGATACTTTTCAATAGCTTACAAACTGTGTTTGGTTTTCTTTTATCTTTGTATCCTGGAGGTTGTTCCATGTAGATATCTTCTGTTAAATCTCCATTTAGGAACGCTGTCTTTACATCCAGATGTCTCAATTGCATTTGTTTTGTTGCTGCAACTGCAAACAATGTTCTAATGTAGTATGTTTGACGACTGGTGCAAAAACTTCATCATAGTCTTCTCCATATTTTTGAGTATAACCTTTAGCTACAAGTCTCGCTCGATATCGTTCAGCTGTGCCATCCGTTTTATATTTTACCTTAAAAACCCATTTACATCCTATAGTTTTTTCTTCCTTCTGGTAATTCTGTCAGTGTCCAGGCCTTATTATCACACATGGATTTCATTTCTGTTTCTGTTGCTTTTATCCATTTGTTAGCTTCTTCTTCTGAAAGTTTTGATATGTCTTCCCAAGATGTAGGTTCATATATCTTGTTTGTACTTGCCTTGTATGAAAGACGTACAGGTGGTTTTCCCTTGTTCTCTCTTATTGAACGTCTTGATTCATTGTTTGTCTGTTCTTGTATCTCTTTACTTTCAGTGTTTTGATTTTCGGCAATTTCTACTTCTTTATCATCAGATATTCCTGCATTGATATCACTGCTTTCGTCATTTCTCATTTCCAGTGATGTCATTATGTCATCATTTAGATCCTCAATAAATATCACACTGTTACTCACTGTAACTTTGTCTGTCTTCGGATCTAGGATTCTGTATCCTTTGCAGTTTTCACAGTATCCAACAAATATTCCTTCTACGGCTCTGTTTTGAAGTTTGGATCGTTTCTCTTCTGGAATAAACACAAAGGCTTTACAACCAAAAACTCTTAAATGCTTCACACTTGGTTTCTTACGTTGCCATAGCTCATATGGGGTCTTTTTCAGTTTCCTTGAAAAAATTCTGTTTTGCAGATAAGTGGCTGCTTCACCCCAATATTTCTCTGGTAGTTTGGAATCTGTCAGCATACAGTTAGGGCCAGAAATATTTGGACAGTGACACAATTTGCCCGAGTTGGGCTCTGCATGCCACCACATTGGTTTTGAAATGAAACCTCTACAACAGAATTCAAGTGCAGATTGTAACGTTTAATTTGAAGGGTTGAACAAAAATATCTGATAGAAAATGTAGGAATTGTACACATTTCTTTACAAACACTCCACATTTTAGGAGCTCAAAAGTAATTGGACAAATAAACATAACCCAAACAAAATATTTTTATTTCAAATATTTTGTTGCGAATCCTTTGGAGGCAATCGCTGCCTTAAGTCTGGAACCCATGGACATCACCAAACTCTGGGTTTCCTCCTTCTTAATGCTTTGCCAGGCCTTTACAGCCGCAGCCTTCAGGTCTTGCTTGTTTGTGGGTCTTTCCGCTTTAAGTCTGGATTTGAGCAAGTGAAATGCATGCTCAATTGGGTTAAGATCTGGTGATTGACTTGGCCATTGCAGAATGTTCCACTTTTTTGCACTCATGAACTCCTGGGTAGCTTTGGCTGTATGCTTGGGGTCATTGTCCATCTGTACTATGAAGCGCCGTCCGATCAACTTGGCAGCATTTGGCTGAATCTGGGCTGAAAGTATATCCCGGTACACTTCAGAATTCATCCGGCTACTATTGTCTGCTGTTATGTCATCAATAAACACAAGTGACCCAGTGCCATTGAAAGCCATGCATGCCCATGCCATCACGTTGCCTCCACCATGTTTTACAGAGGATGTGGTGTACCTTGGATCATGTGCCGCTCCCTTTCTTCTCCAAACTTTTTTCTTCCCATCATTCTGGTACAGGTTGATCTTTGTCTCATCTGTCCATAGAATACTTTTCCAGAACTGAGCTGGCTTCTTGAGGTGTTTTTCAGCAAATTTAACTCTGGCCTGTCTATTTTTGGAATTGATGAATGGTTTGCATCTAGATGTGAACCCTTTGTATTTACTTTCATGGAGTCTTCTCTTTACTGTTGACTTAGAGACAGATACACCTACTTCACTGAGAGTGTTCTGGACTTCAGTTGATGTTGTGAACGGTTTCTTCTTGACCAAAGAAAGTATGCGGCGATCATCCACCACTGTTGTCATCCGTGGACGCCAAGGCCTTTTTGAGTTCCCAAGCTCACCAGTCAATTCCTTTTTTCTTAGAATGTACCCGACTGTTGAATTTGCTACTCCAAGCATGTCTGCTATCTCTCTGATGTATTTTTTCTTTTTTTTCAGCCTCAGAATGTTCTGCTTCACCTCAATTGAGAGTTCCTTTGACCGCATGTTGTCTGGTCACAGCAACAGCTTCCAAATGCAAAACCACACACCTGGAACCAACCCCAGACCTTTTAACTACTTCATTGATTACAGGTTTACGAGGGAGACACCTTCAGAGTTAACTGCAGCCCTTAGAGTCCATTGTCCAATTACTTTTGGTCCCTTGAAAAAGAGGAGGCTATGCATTACAGAGCTATGATTCCTAAACCCTTTCTCCGATTTGGATGTGGAAACTCTCATATTGCAGCTGGGAGTGTGCACTTTCAGCCCATATTATATATATAATTGTATTTCTGAACATGTTTTAGTAAACAGCTAAAATAACAAAACTTGTGTCACTGTCCAAATATTTCTGGCCCTAACTGTACATCTTATCATTTCAGTCAAAGTTCTGTTTTTTCTTTCTGCTACCCCATTCTGCTCGGGTGTGTATGGAACAGTCTTTTGATGTTCTATTCCATTCTGTTTTAAGTAGTTTTCTATTTGGTGTCCTGTAAATTCACCTCCATTATCACTTCTAATGATGATTGGCTTCCTTCGAAACGTGTTACTCAACTTTGTCACATAGTCTTATAATTTACTGAAAACTTCACTTTTATTCTTTATTAAGTACGTGACTGTGTATCTTGAATAGTCATCTATGAAGCTCACCATGTATCTATTACCTCCTGATGTGGTCACTTTCATGGGTCCACATACGTCAGTATGTACCAAGTCAAGTGGTATTTTGCTTCTTGTTTCACTTTCTTTAGACATTGACACTCTTGTAGCTTTTGATTTGATACAACATTCACACTTCATGGTCATTTAGCAATTAGATATTAATAGATCTTTTGTCAAATGTTTCTTCTGTAATGCCATTATACTTTCAGGATGTCGGTGTCCTAGACGTCTATGCCATACATGAATACAATTCTTGTGATCATGTGTACATAACTTTACCTGTTCCTGTACTGTGTCTAGATGATATAATTGTTCTCCTGCATTTACACTGACTATAACCTTGTCTCCTGTTAGGATTGTACAGTTATCACCTTTGAATTTTACAGTAAGTCCTTTATCTGTTAGACGTTTTATGGATAACAACCCTCCTTCTAGTCCTGGAACATACAATACATCCTTTACTAGTACTTTTACATTATTTCCAGATTTATCAGAACAGATCAACATTCCTTGTCCAATACCTTCTGCTGTTATTCTGCTCCCATCTGCAAGATAAATTGCTTAATTCTTATCTAAATCAAGCTCAGTAAAGAAGCTTCTATTACTTGTCATGTGACTTGTTGCTCCTGAGTCAATAAACCAACTTGATGATGATGATGATGACTTTTTATCTGCTGCTTTAAACGTACCATTGCAGTGATCTGCATGTGAGTTAGAAATTGAGCTTTTCACTTTCTGTTTACTGTCTCTCTGTTGTAATTTTTTTGTTCTGCTTTCCATATAGTACAATCTTTTTCTTACATCTGAAACACTCTCTTGTTTCTGTCTTGTGGCGCTTTTTATCTGTAACTTTAAGAGCATTCCCACTAACCTCTTCTGTGGATTCTTGTGTTTGCTCTTTCCTTCTCTGGTATTCATCTATGAGTCTAGTCTTTACAAACTCTAGTGTAATCTCTGCTTCAGGTCTTGTTTCTAGAGCGTTTATCAGAGCAGTATACGAATCTGGTAAGCTGCATAATAATATCGCTGCTATATGACTTTCCTTAATATCTTCACCAATAGATCTCAGCTGTGTTATCACTTCCATCATGGCGTTTATGTGCTCATGCATGTCTTTCTCTGCACTTAATCTCCTCTTGTACAGTTTCCTTAACAGAAATAACGTGATTTAAGCTGGATCTTTCATGTAACTTCCTCAAAGCTTGCCACATTCCCTTTGCTGTATCTTCACTCCTTATGTGAATTAGCTGATCATCCTCCACTAATAAGCTGATAGTAGCTCTAGCTTGTCTGTTTTTCTTCTCCCATGTCTGATCATTCTCATTGGGTCTATCTGTGGTGATTACTTCCCATATATCATCCTTAGACAACAACATCTCCACTTTGAACTTCCATAACTGATAGTTCTCATTGTTCAGCTTAGCTACTGTAAGTCTGAGCTCTGAGCTGCTGTTCATCTTTAACTTATCTTACTTTGTTGTAGAGACTTGTTCTGGAGAATTCTTTTGCATTCACAGAGTCCTCTTGTCTTCTGTACCTGGTTGCTGGGTCTGTCTGGGTCCTGGGGTGTCTGGGTGTCTGGGCCCATAACCTGTTGCAGAGTGCAGTCTTCAGAGTAGATTATATGGATTAATCTTCAGTTTACTTCTCAGAACATGAGGTAACATACATCAGCATGTCTATATAGCAATACAACAAGGAACACACTGGAAAGAACTAACCATAGAATAGATGCAGCAATGTGAGATATAGACAAGTCTCCATTGCATATCATTACATGTATTCAGCACATAACAATAATAACATCGCCATCTAATGTCCGGAATCAGGTGTTAATCTATAAGGGCTACCTTGCAATAGGTGGCACTAGGGCCAAATTTGTCTCTTTCAACAATGTGGTCATATTTGTATATTCCTTATCCAGAATTGTTAGCCTGATATACATGGTCTATGCAGGGCCGCACCTCTAATGAGGCGATGTGAAGCGCCCACTTCCGGCGGCGGTCCCGAGGGGGCAGCAGCCCAGGCGTTTCCCCCCCCCCTCACAACCAGCACAAGGAGAGCTGCCGCTCTCCTTGCGCTGGTTCAGACATCTACGTATCAGCGTAGGTGGCATCATCACGCCACCTACGCTGATACACAGACGTCCTGTGAGAGAAGAGGATGCGGGAGCAGCAGCACGCAGTCGGTAAGTATAATAACTCTTTTTTGGTTTATAATAGGCCGCTGCCTGCTGGAGCAGCAGGCAGCGGCCTATTTACCAACCCGGACCTGCTCACTGCCGCCCCCGCTTCCCCTTGTACTTAAGGCCGCGGCGGGCAGTAGTGAATAGGCCCGGGCCAGGCCGCAATCCCACTGCCGCTATTATTATATTCAGGGGTCTTTTCAGACCCCGAGTATAATAATCAGAGCCCCAGGGGAGGTGAGAGAACATAATAAACACTGTTACTCACCTCTCCGGTATCCGGTGTTAATCCAAGCAGGCTTCAGGGCTATATGGTAATGTGTCAGACATCACGTGGTCTGGGATACTACCATATAGGGCCGAAGCCTGTGCTAGTAGTAATAGCCTGTTACTGCTAGCACAGGCTTTGGGCCTGTATGGTAACAGGCTGTTACTGCTACCACAGGCTTTGGGCCTATATGTTACTCCTAGCACAGGCTTTGGGCCTATATGGTAATATCCCAGACCCCGTGACGTCTGACACATTACCATATGGGCCCGAAGCCTGCTAGGAGTAACATCAGATCCCGGAGAGGTAAGTAACAGTGTTTATTATGTTCCCTCACCTCCCCTGGGGCTCCGATTATTATACTCAGGGTCTGAAAAGACCCCTGAGTATAATAATAGTTCATGGGTGTGCAACTGTGGCGCATAATAGAGCTTGAAGGGTCCACTGTGGCCCCTGCAACCTCTATTAAGCCCCACAGTCTATTGTGCCACTGTGGGGCATAATATAGGCTGCAGGGGCTGCTGTGAGATAAATATATATATATATATATATATATATATATACTGTATATATATATATATATATATATATATATATATATATATATATATAGCAGTTGGATGTGTGGAGATGTGAGGAGTCAAAGATGTCCGTGTTTCAAACTTTACAGAGTCAAGTCACAGCTGGAAGAAGTGGTCATGGCAGTCCAAAGGGAAGAGACAGGAAATGTGGGAAGATGTCTCCTGTGAGTATTACTGCACAAAATATCACATTGCATTGTATTTATTGTAATGTTGTAATTCATTATAATAGTACTGCTAGCATCCCCCAATCCCCCCGCTGTCTGAGGCGGACGATCAAAAGATGAACAAGCCCCCCCCCCCCCCCGAACTCAATACGGGTTGGGGGGGAGCGTCTTTTGATTGTCCGCCTCAGGCAGCAGAGAGACTAGGTTCACCACTGGGTCTATGTACCATTATCTCCCTAGAAGTTTGACCCCCAGCGCCGGAAGAAGACACGTGAAGAGGCCGTTCCTGAAGAAGATGGAGGCAGCGCTGGAGAGTTCTCTTGTAGCATTGGGGACGCCTCCAGTTCTGTTTGAGCGCTGGGGACCGCCCTCAGTGCTGTGAGAGAACTCATTTGTATACCAACGAAAACCGGGTTATCTACCGAATGGCACCACGGAGAAGACATCTAAAGGTAGGAGAAGAATAGCCTTTCTTAAGGCTATTCCTACATGTTAGTCACAAAAAATTGTGTTTTACTGATAGGATCCCTTTAAAAGAGTGCACTTTTTCATTGTACTTTGCTTCTTGTGTCCTAACCAATAGTGTATTTTAAAATAAAAGCTAAAGGACAGGTACAGGCTTTGCAGAGCAGTGTTGTATTGAACAAGTAGGTGTAAGGGGAGTGCCAGTTGAGCGATTCCCCAATTCTTTTGCTGAAACTTGGAGAAGGGGAAGATAGAGACAGTGACTCTTTAACTCGACCCAGCCCCTGTCCCTACCTACTTGCAGCAACTGCCCTAATGACAGGGACAACTGGGTGACAGTCCCTTCTCTAAATAAGTGTAAACACACAATGCAGACAAGGCAAAATAACACAAATGACACATCGGTGGTCCCAGTGCAGAGGGGTCATAAATGGGACCCTTCTCCATCACCACCATTCAGACATACATGACCCGCACAAACAATAATTTCCCTTCAGTGGCCCCTACAAAGTAAAATTTCCTTCAGTGGTTCATTACACATTAACCTGCCCCTCCATTGGCTCATCACATTGGCCCTGTAACCCCTCGGACAATATTTTATAAAGTTGCCTTCTCAGTATGTGTGTGTGTCTGTCTATACTATTATATAATATATATATATAATTAGTCCACTTCTGATGCTCACTGTACAATGGATAAAAAAAAAAAAGGCTAATAATACAGGGAGCAACAGCCACGATGTAACTGATGTCACTATATCACACTTACTGCTCCATAGACACAGGGGCTGGGGGCATGCCGAGGTGGTGCGCCTGGGACATCGCGAGATTCACAGATTCTTAAATGTGCATGATGGTGTGCGTACTGGGCCTTGACATGGTGCCCCATTGGCTGAACAGTGTGCATGCAGAGTGCATGCTTGTGACATCATTGGATGTAATTTACAGCTCCCTAAACGGAAAGAAGGTGCTGGTGAGTGGCATAGCGTGGCGTTTTGTGGTTATGAGGATGCACTTTTAGCGTGAAACAGCTGTCAACCATTGCCAGTGCTATTTTATCAGTGTCTATCCTGCATCTCTTCCACCTTGATGTATAAATATGGACATTGTTCCTGTATAAAAAAAAACAACTTATGTTTATTCTGTGCCATATGTTTACTCTTCTCAAGAGGACTTTTTAAACATGTTGGAATAAATGATAAAATGAAACATCTGCTCTTGCAGTCTCACTGTCTTCTGAACTCTTGATAGAAGTCTTTCAAGGCAGCCAGTGTGTTGGCAGCAGAGTACATGGCCTAAGCAAAGTATAACAGACAGCTGATCATGGACCCACTTCACCACCTAACTTTGGGCGACTCCTGAGGGCATTGTGGTCCCCTGCTTTTAACCCCTATACAGGGATCTGGTCTTCACTGCAGGAGACCACCACTTTACTACTTCTAGGAGTGGTCCTGGTCAATGGCGTAACTACCGGGGTAGCAGGGGTAGCGGCGGCCACAGGGCCCAGCGACAGCCACTACCCCTGCGCAGGGTTGAACTGTACCACCAGGAAACCAGTGAATCCCCCGGTAGACCCCGAGCTACGACTATTAAGTCCTCATCTTGCCAAAGCAGATGCACTAGTCGGGGGCCCGATTGTGCACCTGACCAATGTATTTGCCTCAACACACACGGGCCCCCATTAGCTGATGCTGAAGCTGTACATAGTGTCCTCCCGATATATAGGGAAAGTACATACCAGAGGACACCATGTGCAGCTTCAGCATCAGCTAATGGCTGCTTGTAATCCATTCACTTATCTGCAGCAGCTATGGCTGCTTTCCTATGAAGTCTCGTCCCTTCTGCCCAGACTTCCTAACTCCCTCTCCCCCTCCTCCTCACAGTGAGTCGTCTCTCACATCGGAACATGTGGGGAAGACAGGGAGTGTCAGTCAGGAAGGGGGGGCCCCATGTCAAAAGATCGCCATTCGGCCCCCCCATTCCTAGTTACGCCACTGGTCCTGGTGTAGGTGGCAACTCACACGAGGGCCAGAGAGGCCAATGGAGAGCACCAGAGGGTCAGGAAAAAATCGTGGCCAAATCTGGTCTGAAAGTTGGGGGCAGGGTTGTTAGAAGATAAAAGTTATACATGGAAGAACAGAAGATCAGGAACAGTATCAAAAGTGGACTCAGAGCCATGCCAAAGTCATTGAAGCTGAAGGTCAATCAGGAACTGGAAATCCAACAGCCTATATTCCTCAGGCACAGTGCGAAGGTGATAGCTGCTTGGAATTGACTAGGCACAGCTTACAGATGTCATCATTAAACTCTCAAGTTTCTGAGAGAGAAAGTGTTTTCTGTGGGTAGGCCCAGAAACAAAAGCAGGAGTAGGATGGCTACATCGAGAAGTACAGTGAAAAGCCAAGGTAACCAGCAGACAGTGTTTGCTGCGAGTAGTTGTACAATGGGGTCTTGTATGCTATTCCATACAGTAAAAATAGGTAGACAGACATACAGTATGTATGTATGCTAGTAAGACAATTTTGGAGCCCTATAAATAATTTGGGTGTTTGTTTGGTAAGCTTTCCTAGTTCATCCACTAAACATAATGTTAAAACAGGATGGATGTGAACAGACCTTAAAAAGCATATATTGTACACCAGGATTATTGGACACATACCCTGAATGGCTTTTATTCAAATCTTTCAAAACACATTTACAATGTGCAATAACCTTTCACAAAACATGAGTTAAATGTACTTTCATGCATGACTAACACAATCCCTCCTGCTAAGCAGAACTGAGATGCTCAAGAGAATTAATGATCCAAATTCATTTCCTTCCTCATAGATAGCAGTAACACAGAGAGAAATATCACGTCAATCCATGAACATATTTGAAGGCTATGAACCAGAATAAATAGCTAATATCAAGTATAACAGCCTACATTTTCACTGCGTGTTTGCTTGTGTTGGTCCAATAAAGATTAATGTTTAACTTCATACTAGAGTGGTTTTCATAACCGATGACTTGATAGTTATGACTTTAGTTACTGGATGTTCACTCAAAGATGTTGGTGGGCTAACAAAAGAAATGCCTCGTGCAGCAGATAACAGTTTTCATTTCTATATTTTTTTTAAATCAATCTTCCATTGTATACATGTAACTAAGTTTATTTACTGTGCTGTTATGGTATTTCTTTGAATAGATAATTAGACATTATATGAGATGGTGTCCACAACGTCAATAAAACTTACACCTTGTACATACAATATGACCCGGTAGTAGCTTAACTAGAGTCCTATGGGTCAGGGTGGAAATTTTGAATGGGGGCCCCTACTTCATCCCTGAAGCAGTGTCCTATAAATGTAAATAGGATAGAACCAAAACTTATCAAGACTATGGCATATAAACAATGGCGATAGCTCTGGTAAACAGCTGATTAGCAGGGGTCCTAACTTTCAATGTATGGTCTATTTTAATGATAGGCCTTCAATTTTTAAGATGTGGATTAGACCGGGGCCCCATGTGGTGCATACAAAGTTGCAAAAACTGTGCCGTTTCATAGTCCCTACAAAGTGGATCCAGCCTTGTACAGGTCTATGATCTTGTCCCTGACATCCTTAGACAGCTCTTTGGTCTTGCCCATATTGAAGAGGTTACAGTCTGACTGATAAATGAAGTCTCTGGACAGGAGTCTTTAATACAGGTAAGATAAGAGATAAGATAAGATAAGATAATCCTTTAATAGTCCACCATTGGGGAAATTTCAGCATGTTACAGCAGCATAGTAATACAGGTACAGGATAATACACAGTAATATATTACAGAAGTAGACACACATATGCTGAGAAGAGAAGATATATTAGGAGTCCATAGCAGCTAAGGAAGAACGGAAGAGAAAGAGGAAGACCTCATGGTCTTCGTCATAATCATTAGTTCTCTGTGCAGAGTGATCTTCGCTTGGTCTGATGTAGATTATACAGCCTGGTCACGGTTGGAAGGAAGGACCTGCAATAGCGCTCCTTCTCACACTTGGGGTGAAGCAGACGGTCACTTACAGTGCTGCCAAGTCCCATCACGGTCCCATACATGGGGTGGGATTTGTTCTCCCGCATGGAGGTCACCACAGACAGTATCCTTCTGTCACCCACCACTTGTACTGGGTCCAAGGGGCTCCCCAGGACAGAGCTGGCCCTCCTGATCAGCCTGTCAAGTCTATTTCTGTCCCTGGTTGATATACTGCTCCCCCAGCAGGCCACACCTAAAAAGATGGCTGAAACAACCACAGCGCTTCTCCGTTTACTAAAGTCCATCACCATCTCCTTAGTCTTCCCAGCATTAATCCTGAGCTGGTTCAGCTGGTACCATTCAACAAAGTCCCGGATTAAGTCTCTCTATTCCCTATCGTCACCATCAGTGATAAGGCCTACTATTGCAGGAGTCATCAGAGTACTTCTGTAAGTAACAGCTGGATGAGTTGTGTATAAAGTCAGCAGTGTACAGTGTGAAGAGAAATGGGGCAAGAACTGTACCTTGTGGTGCCCCCGTACTAAAGATCACAGTGTCAGACACACCGTCCTGGGCTCTCTCACATACTGAGGGCGGTTTGTCAGGAAGTCTAGGATTCAGTTGGACAGGTGATGGTCCACACCACCAAGGTTCAGCTTCTCCCTCAGTAGCCCTGGCTGAATGGTGTTGAACGCACTGGAGAAATCAAAGAACATTATTCTCACAGTGTTCCCGGGTTGTTCCAGGTGAGAGAGAGCTCTATGAAGAAGGTGATTAGGAGCGTCTAACTGGTCTATAGGAGCCAGAACTCTTAATGGTTGGTAGGGAATAGTGATGAGTAGAGATGAGCGAGAAGTGAAATATTTGATATTCAATATTTGTTTCGAGTAGCCCCTCAATATTCAACTATTCGACCATATATCGAATCCCATTACAGTCTATGGGGAAAAAATGCTTGTTTCAGGGGAAACCACAATTCAACTAAGGAGAGTCAACAAGTCCACAATGACATCCCAGGAAATTATGACAACACCTCTGGAATGCAACTGGGACAGCAGGGGAAGCATGCCTGGGGGCGTCTAACATGCCCAAGTCCCAGGATTACCCCACTATCACAGCCTATCAACTAGACACTCCAAACTCAATATGGAAAGTGGAAAAATACTTGGAAACCTTTTTTCTTCCAAAATAGTATGGACAGAAACACAAATTTAAAGCTAAAGAAACATTACCATGCACCCCTTTAACCCTTTTCTTGCCAAGCACGTAGTTATACGTGCTCCCAAGGTGGCACTTCAGTAGCCGAGGATGTAGCTACTACGTCCTTGCTACTGAAGCCCATAACTCTGTCAAAAATTGGATTATCTCGATAGTTTTGGTGTCATTTTAAAGCCAAGGATCTTGACGTTAAAATGGCAAAGCATTCTGCTCCCTGTTTTTTCTATAGAAATGTAGGGGGAGGCACTATAAAAAGTAGTATAATGAGCTGAAAATGGCCAATAGGTCACCAGATCGATCCTATCTGCATAGAAACTGTCCTTACCTATCTAAAGTGAGGAGCCCAGGAAGCAGTGTCACTAACCACTAAGCACTTCCACCACATCCAAAACTGTGAAAATTGCTCTGTCTACTGGAGGTGCAAAATTTCCAGAGACAACTTGGCAGTGAAAGGGTTAAATCAAGTTGCCCATGACAACCACAGATGGTATAGGCAATGGGAAATCCAACAAGCCCCACCCTTAACTGTCATTGTTTATGTGTGTGTGTGATGTGGTGAGACCTCCAAAAATTACTTTTCTGGCCCTTCACGTGAGCCCTACCAAACTAAGTTAGAGTCCATTAAGCTGAGATACCAGCACAGAGTGAGGCCCTTGAGGTGACTTCAGCCTTTTACCAGCATAGTTTTAGGCCCTTTAAGTTAGTTCAGCCTTGCACCAGTGGAGTGTTAGGCCCTTTAAGTGAGTTGCTCCTTGCACCAGCAGAGTTTTTGGCCCTTTGGATGAGTTGAGCCTTTAACCAGCAGAGATTTGTTGGCAGTTGAGGTGAGTTGAGCCTTTAACCTGCAGAGTGTTTGGCCGTTCGGGTGAGTAGAACTTTGCACCAGCAGTGTTTTATTTTTTGGCCCTTGGGGTGACTAGAGCCTTTAACCAGCAGTGTTTTACTTTTTGGCCCTTGGGGTGACTAGAGCCTTTAACCAGCAGTGTTTTATTTTTTGGCCCTTGGGGTGAGTTGAGCCTTTAACCAGCAGGGTTTTAGTTTTTGGGCCTTGGGGTGACCCCTAAAAAATTAGATTTCAGGCCCTAGGGGGAGCCCTGAAACATTAATTTTTAGGCCCTTGGGGTGAGCCCTAAAAAAATTATTTTTCAGGCCCTTGGGGGGAGCCCTAAAACATTAATGGGGGGTTTAACCATTTGTTAAGGGTGAAGGTAGTCGTGCTACAGCAGGAGGACGAGGAAGACGAGGAGTAGGACGAGGAACTTGTGTGCTGGCAAAGACACATGGAACTGTGTCTCGTCAGTACTGTGGATGGGACATGCTGGTTGTGGGTCCACAATATCTGCTATCCATCCTAGCATAGGTTGCTGGTGCTCGGGCCTCGTCAGCACTACACCCTGCACCCTGCTTTATGTTGTGGCGCTGCTGGCTGCCCCTCTCCAGTATATAATTGGAGTCGAGCTACTGCGGCCTGGATCCCCAGCTGTATTTCCTCGTCCATGTCCCCGTCCTCGGCCCCTTGTGCTACTGACGAGGGGCACTGCTGGCAGCCCCTCTCCAGTACCTGGAATGTGGACTGGATCCCCAGCTGGATTTCCACGTCCACGTCCTCTTGTGCAACTGATGAGGGGCACTGCTGGCAGCCCCTCTCCAGTAGCTGGACTGTGGACTGGATTTCCAAGTCCACATTTTCGTCCCCTTGTGCTACTGACAAGGGGCACTGCTGGCAGCCCCTCTCCAGTAGCTGGACTGTGGACTGGATTTCCAAGTCCACGTTTTCGTCCCCTTGTGCTACTGACAAGGGGCACTGCTGGCAGCCCCTCTCCAGTACCTGGACTGTGGACTGGATCCCCAGCTGGATTTCCACGTCCACGTGCCTGCCCCCTTCCCTTGATGCTACCCTGACGCATCATTGGCAGGTTCAATGTATGTGTACACTGTTCCTGCAGTGTAGCTATGAAAAGAGCTGTTAATTACAATGTTTTCCTGCCTAGCAGAAGCTACAATTTCTTTCTCACCCTCAGTACAATCTCTCCCTATCTCACCAAAATGCATCTGACATGAATATGGCTGACACTATTCTCATAAATCCGAGGTCACCTGATTTAGCCAGCCAATTACTTTTTCCTATTTTTTTTCTTATGCCTACGTTTTCCTGCTTCCTGTGTCACCTTCCCTGCACAGTTATTGGTGCAAAAAAAGTGCCAGGGAAGGTGGGAGGGCATACGAATTTTTACTGCTTTTACCGCGTGGTATTCGATTGGAATCGAATATATGGAATACCTTAATATTCGATCGACTATCTACTCGATCGAATGGTATTCGCTCAACTCTTGTGATGAGCGGGTAGTATTCGATCAAATACTTCCCCGGCATAGGAATGTGTGTAATCAGCCGACCACCAAGGGGTTAAACGCTTTGAATATTTGATGTGTTTAACCCCTTGGTGTTCGCCCAATTACACACATTCCTTTGCCAGCGAGGTATTCGATCAATTACTACTTGCTCATCACTAGAAGGGAATCAAATGCCTATTTCTCCACTGGAGTCCTGGTGTTCAAATCCTGCCAAGGGCATAAAACCATCTGCAAGGAGTTTGTATGTTCTCCCTGTGTTTGCATTGGTTTCCATCCCATCTTCCAAAAAAAAAAAAAAAAGACATATTGATAGGGAAAAATGTACATTGTGAGCTCTATGTGGGGCTCACAATCTACATAAAAAAAACAAAAAAATACTTATTTCTCTATGCAAAATGCAAACAAATGTATAACATTTATAAAATGTGTTTTTATGGATTATTATTATTATTATTATTATTATTATTATTTATTTATTTATTTATATAGCACCATTAATTCCATGGTGCTTTACATTTGGGGGTTTACATACAATAATAATAATAATGGATTTTTTTTCTTGATATTCTCATTCTTACTGTTAAAATTAACCAACCCTTAATATTATAGACTTATAGCCTAATATTATTATTATTTTTTTTTTATGTAGATTGTGAGCCCCACATAGAGCTCACAATGTACATTTTTCCCTATCAGTATGTCTTTGGAGTATGGGATGGAGATCCATGCAAACATGGGGAGAACATACAAACTCCTTGCAGATGGTTTTATGCCCTTGGCGGGATTTGAACAACAGAGCTCCAGCGCTGTAGGGCTGCAGTGCTAACCACTGAGCCACCGTGTGGCCCCTGCATAATATTATAGCCTTGTCCCACGCTCTCCTATGCTATAAGGTTGTAATTATATCACATAGTTTCTGACTCCACTCTGAATGAACCAGCAGAAAATCCCACTTGATCCAAAATATTGTAATAAGCCTTACCAGAATAATAGAAACTTAGCTGCAATGGATGACCAACTCCATATTAAAGGGGCTATACCACTGGGAAAAGTCATTTTTAACTAATCACATGCTTGCATAGGCTTTAGAAATGCTATTCCACACCTACCTTTAGTATGTAAATTGCCTCAGTGGTCTCTGAATAATCCGTTGTTATTCATATGCTAATGAGCTTCCAGCCAGCACAGGAAGTTCCCAGCAGCACTCGTCCCTGCTATTATCTCCTATATGTATGTGCAAACAGGAAGCTGAGTCATCAGCAGCAGCAGCAGCAGCAGCCTCCCATAGAAAACAACAGGGAGAGGTGTGCACGATGTATCGTGCACCAGTCTAATTAGCATATGAATAAAAACGGACTTATTCAGAAACCACTGAGGCAATTTACATACTAAAGGTAGGTGTGGAATAGACTTTCTAAAGGCTATGCAGGATGTGATTAGTTAAAAATGACTTTTCCCAATGATAGAGCTCCTTTAATGTGTTTTGATTTAGAATAGGATGTCATAAAAGCTTCTGTAGGTATAAAATGTAAGGGTGCCAGTACCTTTGTCCATATAGTGTATGGGCCTATTAGTCTGTATAAGATAGTCATGATGAGAGAGAGTAAGTGGAGCATCAGAGGAAGACATCTGATTGCCTTACAGTATCATCATGATGTCCAGGAAGTTCCCAAATGTACTTTTACCAGAAGAGGGAAAGAAACAGACCCAAAAGATTCAGTTTAGTGCACAATATCTAGCAATATGTTTTTTTTTAACACATTCCATTTCTCTATAGGTGAAATGCAATACAATGCAAGGACCATGAGAAGAAAGTAATAGACCAAATGATCTTTTTGTCTACTTATATTTTATGCCAATTAAAAAAAAATAAAAAAAATAATAATAATATATATATATATATATATATATATATATATATATATATATGGGCAGCAATAGTGCTCATGACCGGACAGAAGGCCAACAAACCATTTTCAGTCTGTCTCTGGTGAAAACAAAATTAAGTGTCTTTTTAAAATTTTGTATTACATTTAATTTTGTAGGAAAATGTTAGTATGTAACCAAATTACTCTTGGACAAGATAAGGAATAAGTAAACAAGTCTGTGGTGTCATGGCATGATTCATACAGGCGAAGGATCCAAGCCTTGATCAAATCCACTCAAACTACAAATAACCCTGTTTCATTACAGTTTCTTAGATAAACTGTCAAGTGTAGATGTTACACTCAGATTATGCTACTTGTGTCCTCCTGTTTGCCTCTATTTCAATGATATTTTAAATATAAACTTCCTCTGAAGGAGGAAGGGAGGGAAAGGTTAAGTTTTTTTTTTTCTGATGACATTAAGATGAAAGGGGTTTCACAAAAGGCATTTAGTCTGGTTTTGTCTATGAACAGTAGAAATCCCTTGACTTGAAAAAAAGCTCCTTTATCATGTTCTCATGTGTACTGTGGTAGTCAATACACAAAGTACAAAAGGAATCTAAAAGATGGTTTACATTAAAATACTATGGTGTTTATGCAAAATACAGCTTTAATATTCATGTAAGGGCCCGTTCACACGGGCACAGAGGGGGCGGTTTATGGCGCGTAATCCACGTCATAATCCGCCCCCTCTCACTGGTGGTCTATGGAAACCGCTAGTGGAAAAAAGAAGTGAGTTGTCCTTTCTTCAGGTGGATTCCGCGCCTCGTTGAGCTGTGGTGTCTACCTGGTGGCAGCAACCTCCGGAGTCGGCCCATTCATTTGTGTCGATTCCGGAGGGGGAAGCCGCGACCGCGACAGTCATGGCAGGCGGGTTTTGACCCGTCACTCTCGGTGCCAAAATCCGCCCCACCGCTCCCCGTGTGAACTAGCCCTTAGTGTTTTAATAAATGTTCACAAAAAAGCATTGATACAGTGCCTTGCAAAAGTATTCATACCCCTTGAACTTTTTTTACATTTTGTCACCTTACAACCACAAACTTAAATGTATTTAATTGAGATTTTAAGAGATAGACCAACACAAAGTAGCAGATAATTGTGGAGTGCAAGGAAAATGATATGTGGTTTTCTAAATTTTAATTAAATAAAAATCTGAAAAGTGTGACGTGTTAAAGTATTCATCCCACTATATCAATACTTTGTAGAGCCACCTTTCGCTGCAATTACAGCTGCAAGTCTTTTGGGGTCTGTCCGTACCAGCTTTGCACATCTGAGACTGAGATTACTGCCTGTTCTTCTCTGCAAAATAACTCTAGCTCAGCCATATTGGATGGAGAACGTCTGTGAACAGCAATTTTCATGTCTTGCCACAGAAGCGCAATGGGATTTAGGTCTGGACTTTCACGGGGCCATTCTAACATATGAATATTCTTTGATCTAAACCATTCCACGGTAGCTCTGGCTGTATCTTTAGGATCATTGTCCTGCTGTAAGGTGAATCTCCTTCCCAGTCTAAAGTCTTTGGCCTCCTCTAACAGGTGACCAGGAGGCAGAGAAAGCTGGAGGAGAAACCTGCATGGAAGTGTGGACTTCATCTTTCAATTAGATGATTTTTGGCGCCTATTGCTGATGTGTGAAGATGTCTACAGCTGACTGGTATTTCTTTCTTTTACTGTGGACTCGTGGGACTCTGTTACAGCCTGGGAACCTACAATCACCCACCTACCCCATGAGTTTAAGGAAGCTTGGCAAGAAGCAGCACCCTGTCTACCTGGATGGCTTCAGACTTCTTTGGGCAGTAGAACACAGTGGTAAGAAGAAAGGAGGAAGACTGTGATGAAGGACATTTGGGGCATTTTTTGTGGTTAATGGACAATAGTGCTGATGCAAGATACCGAACTATCAGCTGTGAGCAGGAGATCTCACCACCTACCAAAGGAACTGCCACATGTTATCATGATAGCTGCATATGTCCCCCACCTTTGCAAAAAAACGTTTCTGCCTGTTATATCTACATGCTGTGACCCCTCCTCGTGTCTACCAACCATGGTCAGGCCGTATTATCAACATCACTACACACAGAGAACTAAATGATCCTGCAGTGTGTCTTTGTAAATTTTTCATTTTAGTTACTATGATTCCTAGTATTTCTCTATCTGCCATGAGCTTGTATGTGTTTTCTCTCTTGTTATATACTACCATCCATGAAACTGTATCACTGAAATTTCTACATTGTGGGACTATTAAAGGATTATCTTATCTTTTCCAGGATTGCCACGTATTTAGCTCAATACATCTTCCCATCAACTCTGGTGGTCTTCCCTGTCCCTGCTGAAGAAAAAAATCCCCACAGCAAGATGCTGCCACCACCATGAGGATAGTGTGTTCAGGGTATGAGAAGTGTTACTTTTCCACCACACACAGCACTTTACATTTAGGTCAAAAATTTCAACTTTGGTCTCTTCTGACCAGAACACCTCTTACCACATATTTTCTGTGTTCCCTATATGGGTTGAGGCAAACTGCAAATGGCACGTCTTATGTCTTTCTTTCAACAATGGTCTTCTTTTTGCCATTCTTCCATAAAAGCCAGATTTGTGGATTGCACGATTTATAGTTGTCCTGCGGAGAAGATCTTCCTGTACTTGAGCTGTGGATTTCTACAGCTCTTCCAGAGTCATCATGGGCCTAGAGGCTGCTTCTCTAACCAGCGCTCTCCTTGCTTGATGTGCTAGTTTAGGTGGATGGCCATATCTTGGTAGGTTTGCAGTTGTAGAATACTTTTTCCATTTATGGGTGATGGGCTGAACAGTGCTCCTGGGGATGCTCAAAGCCTTGGATATGTTTTTTTTTTTTTAAACTGTAACTTTTATTTGAAAATTTTTGTAAATTTTACAAAGAAAACAAAGAAAACCAAACAAGTACAAGTCAAAGTTTGAGTCAATTTACAAGCAACATCAACTAAAAGGTGTGTGTGTGTGTGGGGGGGGGGGGGGACGACAAGGGTAGAAGGAAGGAGAGGGGGGTAAAGGAAGGAGTCAAAGACCATGCAGAGCACAGTGTGCGTCACAAGACGACCACACAGCCTGGAAGGCATCCATTGCATGATTAAGGGAGGCCGTCAGATATTCCATGCTGCGAACATCCTTCAACTAAGCAATAAGATCTGCGCCAGAGGAAGGAGAACTCCTTTTCCAATGGAGAGCGATACGGGTTTTAGCAGCCGTATATAGATATAGGAACAATTTAGAGGTCTGCTTGCCCAAATTTCTAGGTGGGAAGTTAAGCAGATACAGTTTTGGCCAAATGTATTGGCACCCCTGCAATTCTGTCAGATAATATTCATTTTCTTCCAGAAAATGATTGCAAGCACAAACTCTTTGGTATTAATATCTTCATTTATTTTGCTTGCAATGAAAAAACACAAAAGAGAATGAAAAAAAGTCAAATCATTGATCATTTTACACAAAACTCCAAAAATGGGCCGGACAAAAGTATTGGCACCCTCAGCCTAATACTTGGTAGCACAACCTTTAGACAAAATAACTGCGAACAACCGCTTTCGGTAACCATCAATGAATTTCTTACAATGCTCTGCTGGAATTTTAGACCGTTCTTCTTTGGCAAACTGCTCCAGGTCCCTGAGATTTGAAAGGTGCTTTCTCCAAACTGCCATTTTGAGATCTCTCCACAGGTGTTCTATGGGATTCAGGTCTGGACTCATTGCTGGCCACTTTAGAAGTCTCCAGTGCTTTCTCTCAAACCATATTCTAGTGCTTTTTGAAGTGTGTTTTGGGTCATTGTCCTGCTGGAAGACCCATGACCTCTGAGGGAGACCCAGCTTTCTCACACTGGGCCCTACATTATGCTGCAAAATTTGTTGGTAGTCTTCAGACTTCATAATGCCATGCACACGGTCAAGCAGTCCAGTGCCAGAGGCAGCAAAGCAACCCCAAAACATCAGGGAACCTCTGCCATGTTTGACTGTAGCGACCGTGTTCTTTTCTTTGAAGGCCTCTTTTTTTTTCCTGTAAACTCTATGTTGATGCCTTTTCCCAAAAAGCTCTACTTTTGTCTCATCTGACCAGAGAACATTCTTCTAAAACGTTTTTGGCTTTCTCAGGTAAGTTTTGGCAAACTCCAGCCCCGAGCGGAGGGGGCGGGGCCGAGCGGAGCGAGCGTCTTTAGCAGGCAGAGAGCAGGCAGGGAGAGGACCTGCTCTCTGCCTGAGCATGAGGGGCGGCTGCTCCAGCGGCCTCCCCAATCCACCGCTCAGTGACGGTGACCCTAAGCCAGTCCAGGACAGCTTGTCCTGGACTGGCTTAGGTCAGCAAAAATGCCGCCCTCCCCGTGGCCCTGCCATAGTGCCGCCTGAAGCGGTCGCTTCAGGTCGCCTCATGGGAGGTGCGGCGCTGCTTGTAGCCTTGAGATTGCTCATGCTTCCTCACAATTTTGCTTCTCAAGTCCTCAGACAGTTCTTTGGTCTTCTTTCTTTTCTCCATGCTCAGTGTGGTATACACAAGGACACAGGACAGAGGTTGAGTCAATTTTAATCCATTTCAACTGGCTGCAAGTGTGATTTAGTTATTGCCACCACCCGTTAGGTGCCTCAGGTAAGTAACAGGTGCTGTTAATTACACAAATTAGAGAAGCATCACATGATTTTTCAAACAGTGCCAATACTTTTGTCCACCCCCTTTTTTATGTTTGGTGTTGAATTATATCCAATTTGGCTTTTTGACAATTCTTTTTGTGGTTTTCCATTGAAGACTAATTAGATGAAGATAATAATACTAAAGAATTTGTGCTTGCAATCATTTTCTGGAAGAAAATGAGTATTATGTGACAGAATTGCAGGGGTGCCAATACTTTTGGCCAACACTGTGGGTGAGGGGATCAAGTGGGACACCTTGTACAAAGAAGGCATCCAATAGGGACTTAACCTCCAGCTAAAAGGGACGGATACCCGCACAATCCCCAAAAATATGACACAGTGTGCCCACTGCAGTTTCACAACGCCAGAATTGGGAGGGAATACTAGGGATGAGGGAATGGAGCAGTGCGGGGGTATGGTACCAGTGCATAAGTAGTTTATACTGTGTCTCACAAAACGAAACACAAGTAGAGGAGTTAGCTGCGTGAGACTAAATAATTTGCCACTGTCTGGGTGAGATCTGCCTATCCAAAGCTTCAGACCTCCTGGTCTTGTACTTATGGGAGATAGGAGGGCATACCTCAGGAGAGGAGAGAAGACCATGAATATTTGATATCAATCCAACCAATACCCACCAAACACACCTTCTTGAAGGCAGTAGGTGGCTGTACCCTCAAAGAGCCAAATTTAGAAGACACAAAGTGGACAATCTGCTGGTAGTGGAACCACTCTGAGGAGGTCTAGTGTAGCTCCAAGGTAATGTAGTCAAAGGGCCTGAGCTCCGGAGTCAGCGGGTCCACCAAATCAGCAACGAGAAAGAGGCCCAGCTGACGTGAGACCCCAAGGGAAAAGCGGATTAAACAAAAAGGAGATCATGGAAGAGCACGGGGATACTAAAGGAAAGAGTTTAGAACAAGTGAGCCAGATAGCTCGCGTGAAGCAAATGGGTTCCAGGAGGGGAGCCGGGAGAAGGGGAGGGGAGCGGGACAACAGAAATGCATTGGGGTGGATCAGAGCCAACCAAAGCTTCTCGATCTCTACCCACTTCGTATAGGCCTGTGAGGCAGCCCAGAATGGGATGCAGCATAGGTGGGTAGCCCAATAGTAGTGCAGAATATGTGGAACTACCAGCCCCCCTCCCCCTTACCCGAGAGCATCACCGAGCGAGGATTACAGTGGCGCCTGCCATTCCAGATAAACTGGAAAATTGATTTCTGAAGGGCACGCAGTTCCGAATGCAGAATGGCCACTGGGAGAGTTTCAAAGAAATAAAGAAGTTTTGGGAGAAGGGTCATCTTAACAGCTGTGATGTGCCCAATAAGTGAGATAGGGAGGGTGCGACACTTGTCGAGAAGAGCACGCAAGTCACCAAACAAACGAGGGAAGTTAGCAGAATAGAGCGTGGAATAGGAGAGGGAAAGCGGAATCCCCATGTAGGGAGGGCGTGCATGCGTCACTGGAAGACAAAGTTGGATTTGAGAAGCTTTAGTTTTAGTAGGATTAACCTTGTACCGAGAAAGGTCACCATAAGTTTTCAGCTCTCGGAGTAGGACGGGGAGGGACGTGTGGAGATTAGTAAGAGCTAAAAGGATGTCATCTGCGAAAAGGCTAATTTTAAAATCCCTATCCCTAACCATAGCTCCAGTAATATCGGGATTGGAGCGAATCTGAGAAGATAAATGTTCAATGCATAGCACAAATATAAGTGGGGACAGAGGACATCCCTGACATGTCCCATTGTGGATGAGGAACGGGGGGAAATGAAATTAGGGCGCTTCACCACAGCCAAAGGGGAGGAATACAATGCCCCAACAGCCGTAAGGAAGGCCCCCGAAAACCCAAATCTCTTAAGAGTCATAAACGACTTTTCTGCATTTAGGAATAGCAGAACGATTGGCCATCGAGTCCACAGTCCTTCTAGTGTTGTTTCTTACCTGAAGACAAGAGACAAAACCCACTTGGTCCTTGTGAACTAGAGATGGGAGCCACAAGCTATGCCTATTAGCCAGAATCTTAGTAAAAAGCTTCAAGTCAGTGTTGAGGAGAACGATGGCGCAGTAATTAGCGCACTCCTGGAGGTCCTTGTGAGGTTTGGGAACTAGCGTAATGTGGATGTGCATAGACTGGAGAATAGGAGCGCCCTCAAGGAAAGAGTTAAAGAGACGACTCAGACGGGGAAGGAGATCAGGATAGAAAGTTTTATTATAAAGATACGTAAACCCATCAGGGCCTGGGGTCTTACCATTTGATAAACCTTTGAGGGTAGTGGTAAGCTCGTCCTCTGTAATAGGGGCATTTAAAGATGAGATCGCAGAGGACGAGAGTATGGGGAGGGGGCAAGCATCCAAGTACACCTGTAGAGCAGCATCACGGGACGCAGGATCAGACCTTTGATGGGTTGGGAGGTTATATAGCTTAGAGTAATAGTCCTGGAATAGGGATCAGGATGGTGCAGAAGAACACCGTGGGAATCATGGACAGCGTGGGGAGCAGAAGAGGCCTGATGGTCCCGCATGGTCTTGGCCAAAAGGGAGTGGTCCAAAGAGACTTTGTGTCCAGTGATGGCCCAGAAGTCGTTCACAACCTAAATATTACCCAAAAATTATATCTGTGAACTGGTAAAATACGATCCTTTATTGTAACCCTATAATAAATAAATGATTAAAGGATATAGACTTATTGTGTTATACTGTGTTGGAGGAACTTACAGCTTTGCATTGCATTAGTGATCAGACCCCCTGGGGTTCAACACCCCTAGGGGGGTCTAATAAATGCAAAAAAAAAAAAAAAAAAAAAAGTTAAAAAAAATATAAAAAAATATAAAAAGTATTAAAAGTTCAAATCACCCCCCTTTCCCTAGAACAAATATAAAAGTAGTTAAAAACTGTGAAACATATACATGTTAGGTATCGCCGCGTCCGAAATCGCCCGCTCTACAAATCTATAAAAATATTTTTCCTGTTTGGTAAACGCCGTAGCAGGAAAAATAGTCAAAAGTGCCAAACCGCCGTTTTTTCACTGTTTTGATTCTGATAAAAATTTGAATAAAAAGTTGGAGGGGCCACACGGTGGCTCAGTGGTTAGCACTGCAGCCTTGCAGCGCTGGAGTCCTGGTGTTCAAATCCCGCCAAGGGCATAAAACCATCTGCAAGGAGTTTGTATGTTCTCCCCGTGTTTGCATGGATTTCCATCCCATATTCCAAAAAAGACATACTGATAGGGAAAAAATGTACATTGTGAGCTCTATGTGGGGCTCACAATCTACATTTAAAAAAAAAAAAAAAAAAATTTGAATAAAAAGTGATCAAAGCAATAACATTTCCCGAAAATGGTAGAACTAAAAAGTACACCCGGCCCCGCAAAAAAAGACGCCCTATGCATCCCCGTACACCTATGTATAAAAAAGTTACGGCCGTCGGAATATGACGACTTTTAGAAAAAAAAAATTTTAACACCGTTTTGGAATTTTTTTTAGGGGTCAAAATGTAAATAAAACCATATAAATTTGGTATCCCTGGAACCGTACCGAAACACAGAATATAGGGGACATGTCATTTTGGCTGCACAGTGAACGCCGTAAAACCAAAGCCCGTAAGAAAGTCGCAGAAATGCATTTTTTCTTCAAATCCACCCCATTCTGATTTTTTTTTCCTGCTTCCCAGTACATTATATAGAATAATTAATGGTAGCATCATCAAGAAAAATTTGTCCCGCAAAAATTAAGACCTCATAAGGCTCTGGGAGCCGAGAAATAAAAAAGTTATGGGGTTTAGAAGGAGGGGAGTTAAAAACGAAAAACGAAAATCAAAAAATGCCATCGGCGGGAAGGGGTTAAAATCAAGTTCTTCTAGTTAGAGCAGTCTTCCTCCTTTTTTGATGAGCTGAATGAGAACAGTCAGCATTATGTACAAGTAGAGGAGGGAGACATGATAATGGTTGGTGATGGAGGTAGTAGTGGCAGGGGGTGTGGAACTAGTTCAAGTAGTCCTTCTGGTAGGGGAGCTACATATCAGATGAAAAGGGTGGTGGCAATGGTGATGGTGATAGAAAAGATCAAAGATTACAGCCATTATGTAGGCCTAACATCCAAAAAGCCTGGGATGTTGGTCATATGTAATTAAACTCTATGTACACACATAAAAATGCATCGCCATAGCATTTGGCCAAAAACAGCCTAGACAGTGGAACTGGCAGGGAGAGTGAATGAGACTGTTCAACTCCTTCTCCCCATGTTCTTCCTTGTAGGCAGGCCAATCTAAACTAAGCACATGGTTGTCATCAATTATTTCTCCTATTCCTCTTCCACACCAACGTCAGTCATCCATAAAGGAATGTGTAAAAGGAAAAGAGGGAGACACCGATCGCCAATAGTGTAATATTCCCGATAAGATGAGGCAATAGGCATAAATTAAAGCCCCTTACCTTTACCCCTTACCCAATATGGGGCTCACAATCTACATTAATAAAAAAAAAAAAAAAATGCGGGGGAGCAGGTCGGTCGGGGTCTTCAGCATGGGGGGGTCTTCACCATGGGGCCTTGCCATTACTAATTATGCCACTGATTTACACCCAATTAACAACATAGTGCGACCCTTCCCTCCTCTCTCCAGTGTAATTTATAATTAGTTCATGGACAAAGGAGTAAAATTGGTTTCCAGTTACACAACTATCTATTGTAGGGCTTCAGTGATGAAAGCTCCCTGTATAATAAGCAAGTCTTACTATGAGGCTGTTATCGCCTGACCAGTATTTTTGCTCAGTAAGGCTGCTTGCACACTATAGTAACACTACAGTCTCTGGGCCGTGGATTCTACATCTCTATAGACTTCTATGGAGTCTGCAAAATTCACAGCTTTGTGCACAAAGAAGTCTATGGAACTACCAAATCCATGGCCAGGAGGCCTGAGAAAAATACTATAGTGTACAAGCAGCCACTAAGGATACCAGACATATTTTGTCAGTGCATGCGTGCGTGTACATGTATGTGATCCATGTGTGTGTATGTATGCATGTGTGCATGCATGTGTGTATGGTCCGTGTATATGTATGCGTGTGCGAATGTGTGTGTGCGTTTGTGCGTGTGATCCATGTGTATGTATGCATGTGTGCATACACGTGTGTGGTCCGTGTATGTGTGTGCGTGTGTATGTGTGTGATCCATGTATATTAATGCTTGTGTGCATGCACATTTGTGGTCCGTGTATATGTATGCGTGTGAGTGCACATGCGTGCGTGTATTTGTGTGTGTGCACACGTGTGATCAATGTGTATATATGCGTGTGTGGTCCATGTATATGTATGTGCACATGTGATCCATGTGTTTCTGCATACACAGAGCAAATGCCCATGTGTACAGTAGTTGTGTGTGAGTACGCTTGTGCTCTGTTGGTTCGTGTGTGGTCTGTGCGTGTGTGTGGTATTTATGGGTTGGTGTTGTGATATTTGTGGGGTGGTGTTTGTGTTGTGTGTCTAAAGTGCTCTGGTGTTTGCATACCTCCCAACTTTTGAAGAGCCGAAATAGGGACAAAATATGCGGTGTGCGTGCACGCCGTGGAAAACTTAGCTCCACCCACTTATAGGTTGACTCCGCCCATTCTCATTCATTTTTCTTGTGCTCCCACACAGTATAATCTTCCTACAGTCACCTGTAAATTATATTCCCCCCTCCATCTCTCCCAGTTTCATATAACCCCTTTATTTGCCCCCAGTTTCATGTCCCCCTGCTCATCTCTGCCCCCAGTTTCATGCCCCCCATCTCTGCCCCCAGATTCATGCCCCCCATCTCTACCCCCAGATTCATGTCCCCCCATCTCTGGCCCCAGATTTATGTCTCCCCCCTTTATCTGCCCCAGTGTCCTGACGTTCTCCCCCCCTTCATCTGCCCTAGTGCCATGCCATGCTGTTCACCCCCCTTCATCTGCCCCAGTGTCATGCCGTGTATATGTATGCATGTGTGTGCGCGCGTGCGTGTCTTTGCGTGTGTGTGTGCATGCGTGTGATCCATGTGTATGTATGCATGTGTGCATGCACATTTGTGGTCCATGTATATGTGTATGTGCCCATGTGATTCTTGTGTTTGTGCAGGCGCAATGTAAGTGTCCATGCGTGAGGTAGTTGTGTGTGAGTACACATGTGCTCTGTTTGTCCATGTGCATAGTGTGCATCCGTCTGAGTGTGTTTGCATGCGTTTGTGGTCCTTGCGTGTGTGGTATTTATGAGGTGGTGTTGTGGTATTTGTGGGGTGATGTTTGTGTTGTGTGTGTCTAGAGTGGTCTGGTGTTTGTGTGCTGTCTGTGTGATGTTTATATGGTGTTTGTGAAATGTTTGTGTGTGGTGGTGCAGCACCTTTCCCCTTTAGCAGTGACTTTTTGGCTCTGTCGCTATAATTCGTCCCTGTCAGTCACAATGTAACACTCAGGAGGGCCAGGGCTGGTATCACGGGTAATATATCAGATGTGGCCGGCTTGTAGGTAGTCCCTAGGTCCCAAAATGTGCACCAAATCTCCTTTTTGATGTCCCCGACTACCCACCCCCACGTGGTACCTGACAATGACAACAGACAATCAGGTCTCGGGGGTAGTCGTTGCTCTTTTACTAGCAGGACCAGGTAATACAAATTTACATATGGAGTAATTCTTCACATACAATACAGTGATGCCTGTAGGAGTGTCCAGGCAAGCAGGTGATGGAGCTGGGAGCAGGAATGCTTTGGATAGTTTAATTAGTAGTTGCTTGGGTAGTTAAACTTGTATATACTTGTAAAGATGGCCTGTATCTAGGGGGTTAGTCCTCAACAAACTGGGTACACGTATGTAGGAGAGGAAATAGGGGTGTCGACAGCGGGAGACCCTCAAATTCTGCCCGACTGGCTGTGGGCTTCTTAAATATAGATTTGTCCCAAAGACTTACTTGAATAGAGAGATACGTGTAGAGGTCCCAGATGTATGGATAACCAGGTCCGTATCCTTTAGTACTTGTAGACTTGGAAATTCAGAGTAAAACGCTCTCTGAAGAGGATCTTGAGTACAGAGGAAAAGACATCTCTGTTTGAAGTCTCCTGATGCTTGGCTGCCATTTTCAGCTCCACATGTCTTGAACTCTTCACACAAAATACCAAGACAAAGGGTTCCCAACCTCTTCTAGAGAGGCTGTAACTCCTCCTCCAGGCCAGTCAAGGGAGCTTGATTGGTCCTGAAGGTCACCTGATCATACTGGACACTCCTTTACATTGGCAACATAAATTACAATGGGAAGTATAGGCAGGTGTAGTTCACAAAATATCCACAAGATGGCGCATTAATAGACCCTCAGGTGTGCTGGCTATGGTGAAATAGAAACACTGGTAAATATATAGAAGGAATGAAGGGGGGAGGAACCTCTTTACCTTATATGCAAATGTCCATACCATCTCGGTCTGCAAGGACTATTACAGGGAATTGGACGAGCAGGACCGGGACATTACAACAACTGTTGTTTTCCCCTCAGCACTTTCACTTTCATTTTTCCCCATTATATGTATAGGACCTAACTTCAGAGGCTCCAATCTCATGACGGGGGGATACTAGCTAGATGTGACATGCCCAGTATTCTGCTCCTGTAGGTGGAGAGAGGGTGTGCTAAATTTCACACAAATCAGGCAAGAACTGTGGATTTGTATAGAGCAGACTACTACAGAATTTGAGTTTTATATATATAGATTAGTTAAAATTTGTCTATGTAACATTTTTTTTCTTGACTTTTATTGTATGTTTATACCAAAATTCCTTTTTTTTTTTTTTATTTTCAAACCTGCATGAGAATAATAGCATTAGTATCTAAAATAGCATGTAGTATCTAAAACTCAAAAAAGGATATAAGGAACACATCATTTTTACTGCACAGTGAACACCTCAAAAACGAAACCCTAAATTTGATGCTCATGTATGAAAAACAGGTATAGTAATGGTTATCCTGCTTATATGGCAACCTCTAAGGGTGGGTTCACATCTGCGCCCTGGTCTCTGCTTTCAGGTTTCTGTCTTCTGCCGACAGGAGACGTAAACCCGTCAGACAGTGTCCGCCCATGAGAGCTTGCGAATGTTTTGTGGTCTCCACGGCGAAACAGTTTGGTTTTTTTTAACCTGCATGTCCGACTTTATGTCCAGTTAAAAAATACTTTCCCGCGAAGACCACAAAACGCTCACAGGTGTTTTCGGGTGGACACTTTGCAAAACCCATTTGAATGAATGGGTTTGAAAAGTGACTGCCGTTTTCCGTCTGCTGTCCAATTTCTTAGGCGGAAGACGGAAACCTGAAAGCGGAGACCAGGGCGCAGATGTGAACCTGCCCATAGCATTATTGTGCTTATACCTGTATATAATTTATTTCCATTACTGTGAACTTTGTTCTCCTCTGTGGCTAGAAATACTTCTCAAATATTAAAAAAGGAGTTTAGTGTGACCTCTGGATACATGGAGGTGGATGAAGTCACAGTTACTGCAGAAGTTTACCTACATAGTTGATCAACTTGGTTTCTCAAAAAATATATGCTGAGAAAACCCCTTTAAGACACTAGTTGATTCTTCTAATGGGTTTATGGAGAGTAGTAGGCGCTAATATGACTGCCTATTGGTGAACAGAACTGGCACAGCTGCTGAAGAAAGACAGAAATACATCACCAGCAGGCCTTGGGTCAATGAGCTGAAGACTGACATTTTTATGGATAAAGAATTTCCACTGAAAGATGACCTACTACAGTGAGACTGGAAGACTAATCTAAGATAAAATTCATTAAATCCAGTGAGTCTCCTGAGAGGAGTCATATCCCTGTGTGTTTATCAGAAAATAATTCTGCCATTGCCTCTAAATACTGCTGCTAAAACTTGATTTATAGGTCAACAGAAAAATGAACAACCTCCTGCATCAAACCTCTACTCATTGGGGTACTCTTTGATGGTGACAGTGGCGTAACTACCGCCGTAGCAGCAGAGGCAGCTGCCACAGGGCCCGGGACATTAGGGGCCCGGTGACAGCCGCTACCACTGCTATAATTATACTTGAGGGTCTTTTCGGACCCCCGAGTATAATGATCGGAGGCCCGGGAGAAGTAAGAAACATAAAAAAACACTGTTACTTACCTCTCCACAATCTGGGCAGGCTTCGGCCTAGTTGTCTGACATTTCATGACCCCGGCCTGTGTCCCGGGTCATGTGACGTCTGACGTCATTGAAGATGGACTACTTCGGAGGCCGACAGCGTAGAAGCCGGGAGATAGGTGAGTTTTTTCATGTTTTTCTCCCCCTGGGTCTCCGATTATTATACTCTGGGGACTGAAAAGACCCCAGAGTATAATACTTGTTTATGGGTGTCCACAGTGGGACATAATACTGTGTGCAGGGGCCACTATGGGGCATAATACTGTGTGCAAGGGCCACTATGGGGCATAATACTGTGTGCAGGGGCCACTATGGGGTACAATACTGTGTGCAGGGGCCACTGAGAGACATAATAAAGCGCGCAGGAATGCGTAGGAGGGGGTCAGTCAAGGTCTTCGGCGTTGGTGCAGGTCGGGTAGGGGGGGGACCCCATGTCAAAAGTTCGCCACGTGCGCCCGGCCATTCCTAGTTATGCCACTGAATGGTGATAAATAATGACTGATGTGACACCCACCATGACGCGAATGACTTTGCTTAATGCCAGCTAAGGATTTGAATGCATCTAAGGGCGTCGGCATCCAGGCAGCTTCTTCTGGCGTAAGTTACATGTAAAAGCAGGGTCATGTAACTCACTCAACTCCAGGGGGTAAAGGAAAGTAGTATATTAATACAGGAACTAATACTTTCCTTTATAACTCTGTTTCTTAGCTTGTCTAACCTCTTTGTTCTCAGAGAACTGGACAATAGCTTGATATTGTAATTCCTGTGCTTGTGTACACTGCTCTTTGTTTACACTCAAATTCCTTATCATAAACACATTTCAGACTTCTTCTTTTCTTCTAAAGACGTGGATTTAATCTATTTTGTTGTTTAGATCTTGTTTTCAGCCACTGGGGATGGAGAATCCTTTAGGGTCCATTCACACAAAGGAAAATGGTGAGGAATTTGGTGTGGAATTTCAGCGCTGAAAAAAAAGCCTCCCATTGACTTCAATGGGTTCTTTTTTCTGCTAGCTAGTTTTTGTTAATTACCTTTGAAATGGATATGCAAATCAGTCTCTCTGTGCATGGTGGGCATTCCATGCACCCTCTTGTTTGTGCTGCAAAACTCCTCCTCCTCCTTATTTTTTCCCGGCCTCCAGCGGACTACTCCATGTATTTTCCTTACATAGAACTACTGTTTTTCCCTCCATCTAAAGCACTCCAATGTAAAGTATAATACTTTAAATAGAAATATCATTTTTACATAGAGGGAAAGGCAACAGTCCAATGTAAATAAAGAAAGGGGGCAGACCAGTGGTGAACCTAGCCTCTCTAAGGCACATGATCAAAAGATGCCCCCCCCCCCCAGACTGAATACCGGGGGAAGGGGCATTTCGCAGCGCAGGGGGGAGGGCTAGTGGTAACATTACAGTGAACACAGTGCAGTAATATTTTGTTACTTACAGGAGACGTCTTCCCATATTTCCCGTCTCTTCCCTTTGGACCGCCATGACCACTTCACGCACCTTACCCCCATATGTATAATAGCCTCTGCCAGAAACTTCATCTGCGTGTTTTTGGTATCGATGATCCACCTATATTCAGCAAATTGCTGCTGTTAATGATCCGCCTGCTCCGGCATTTCTGCTCTGCTACATCTCTGCATATGCATAGCATACTCAGCTCTGCTACATCTCTGCATCTATTTCCTACGGGCTTTGTTTTTACGGCATTCACTGCGCAGCTAAAAATGACATGTCACCTATATTCTATGTTTCGTTACAATTCCGAGGATACCAAATTTATATGATTTTATTTACATTTTAACCCCTTAACATTACATTTTAACCCCTTAACAAAAATCCAAAACTGTGACAAAAATTATTTTTCTAAAAGTATTCCATATTCATATATTCCATATATGCCATATTCTGACACCTGTAGCCTTTTTATACTTCTGGGTATGGGGATGCATAGGGTGCCTTTTTTTGGAGGGCCCATTCCCTGAGCTTGAGGACTGGGGATTAAACCCCCCCCCCCCCACACACACACACACACACACTTGGAACTCAGCCTGGCTGAATATAACATATCTGCAGTGCTCCTATTAACACCTTCCCAATGGAAGGAGCTCAAGGTCAGGGAGGGGGCAGACAGACAACCAAAAGGCTCCCCCCTTCTTCCTCAGCATCTACTGCTCCCCAAACCCCGCCCCTCCAAACACCCTACCCATCCCCCCACCCCATCAACATCAATCTAGTATTTATCCTCTATCCTATGGATAGAGGATAAATACTTGAAAAATCACTTTTATTATTATTTTCAAACTGCAGAAGCTTACTTACCTCTGCTAGCCTGGCTGGAGACCGCGCAGGAACACATAACACACATCGGGCGCGGCCACGTCACCAGGCGTGTGGTGGAGCGGTGGGGGGTCAGGGACGGAGAGCAAGGCAGGGAAGCCTGCTTACTGTTTAGGATATGGGCAGCCGCTGGAGTAGCGCTGCTGCTGATAGGTGTGTTGTGAAGTAGTGCTGTCTCCAGGGGCGCTACAAGCTATCTCTCTCCTCCCCTGCAGAAAATGCTAAGCCAGCCCAGGACAGGTCGCATGCACCTTGTTTTTTTTTGTAATGCGGCCATTAGTACCTACGAGGGTACTAATGAAGGTCCTCAATGATGAAGATGCTTAATTATTACCTCCATATAGCTCACATCAGTAACCCTTATGTAAAGCACACATGAGGGACATGATGGGGTTAACTGCTATTATGTATAATCAAGTTTTATTAAAGATTTTTATAAAATAAAATACAGAACAAACAAAAAAAGCAATAATCGCAGGCCCAGACAGAAAAGGTGGGCGAGGGAGGCAACCTCCGACCGACACACCACATTAGTAAAGTTAACTGCTATTAATACATACCTCCCAACTTTTGAAGAACAGAAAGAGGGAGAAAATTGGGTCTGCCCACTTTTATGTTGACTCCACCCATTCTCATTCATTTTTCATGTGCCCCACACAGTATAATCCTCCTACAGTCACCTGTAAATTACATGTCCCCCTACATCTCTCCTTCAGTTTCATATACCCCCTCCATCTCTATCCCGTTTCATCTCCCCTCTCCATCTCTGCCCCGTTTCATGTCACCCTTCCATCTGCCCCCAGTTTTATGTCCCATCATCTCTGCCCACAGTTTCATGTCACCCTTCCATCTGCCCCCAGTTTCATGTCCCCCCATCTCTGCCCACAGTTTCATGTCCCCCCATCTCTGCCCACAGTTTCATGCCCCCCATCTCTGCCCCCAGTTTTCTGTCCCCCAATCTCTGCCCCCAGTTTCATGTCCCCCTATCATTGCCCACAGTTTCATGTCCCCCCATCTTTGCCCACAGTTTCATGTCCCGCCCATATCTGCCCCCAGTTTCATGTCCCCCCATCTCTGCCCCCAGTTTCATGTCCTCCCATCTCTACCCCCAGTTTCATGTCCCCCCATCTCTGCCCGGAGTCCGACCAGGACTGCGGGACAGGACACCGAATCCATGTATGTCCCGCGGAATCTGGGACGGTTGGGAGGTATGTTAATGTGAGGCACGAGGAGTTGCTGAACTGTAATGCACATGTCTATACTTTTTATCCACAACTGAAGATAAAAGTATGGACCTGTACATTTCAATGGACCCGTACAACTAGACGTTCTTTTTGTGGAATTTTTTTGCCAAACTGAAGTGCTGCAAATTATGGAACAGGTCCTATATCTATCTTATAGCTGTCTGCATTTCTGGCTCTGTCAATTCATTTTTAATGTATAAGTCAGTAATAACCACATCCGTGCCATTTGTGTGAAGGAGACCTCCTAAGCCTGGTGTGGACACCGTGCGGAAAACACACGGACCCCATTATAGTCTTTGAGGTCTGTGTGCTTTCATTGCTCATCGCTTGTCAATGCATTCGGTATTCTGTTTGGGGGATCCCCAAGTGGACCCCCTGAGCGGAATAACGAATGCAGATGTGAACCAGGCCTAAAGCTGAGGCCCCATGTTGCAGAAACACAGTGTTTTTGTTGCACTTTTTTGAGCCAAAGCCAGCAGTGGATTGAGCAGAAGGTAGAAGTATAGCAGCTTCCTTTATATTTCCCATTCCTTTAGTAGCCATTCTTGGCTTTGGTTGAAAAAAAATGCAGCAAAATCTGCAACAAAAAAGCTGCATTTACAGAACGTGGGGCCTCAGCCTTAGGGTGTTTCTTTTAGGTGGTGACACACTGTGTACCCAGATGCGGCTACAGCTAAATGCAATTCACGGGCACCAGTGCTGTCACTTTGGGGTAAGTGTGACACTCAATTACTGGCTGTGGTTTTTCTGTTGCCGGACAGTTAGGAATTAAAAGTAGCTGAAATTAATCTGCGTTTCACTTACAAAAAAGTGGAAGTACTGGTGGCCAGGAACTAGATGCAACATCCAGGTACATCGTGTGTCACAACCCTACTCACTCTGCCCCCAGTCACATACATTTACCTCTAATTGTAGGTTACACAAGTACTGACATTGTTTCCAATTGAAAAGTACACATGTATCCAGGCAAATAGCGGTAAACGTATACACATCTTGCCAAGCTTCCATAACTCCTGGGGTAGGTGGGTGATGGTAGGTTGCCAGGTTGTAACAGAGTCCCACGTGTCCACAGTAATAAAAAGAAATACCAGTCAGCTGTAGGCATCTTCACACATCAGCAATAGACGCCAAAAATCATCTCCTTGAACGAAGAAGTCCGCATTTCCATGTAGGTTCTCCTCCATGCCACATGGTGTCCATGCTGTCCTTAGCTGGGGGGATGGTAACAGGCACATGTGTACACACAGGAAACCAGCTGAGTCATTGTCCATGCTTTACAATAGAAACAAAATACTCCACAGGGTCTTCCATTCGATTTATAGTTGCTAATTTATAGTGCTGGTTTGCTTGGTTACCGGATTCTTGAAGATACACAGAAAAAGAGTGAAAAAGGATAGATAAAGGTTGCTCCCAGCTTGGAGCACTGTATCAGGCAGCCAGCCACTCAGGGGGTGGCGCCAGATGCTGGCAAATTCTCTTGCTTGGGGTGTTAAAAGCTTTGAAATTCATCCAAAATACAGTATGGCATCAAGTCCTGGTTCACACGTTTGCTACTCCATTCGAGGAGTCCGTTTGGGGACCCCCCGAAAGGAATACCGAACACATTAAAAAGTACTTTTCACTACACATGACTGGTGCGGACACCGTACGGAAAACTCACAGAGCCCATTATAGTGTATGGGGTCCATGTGCTTTAATTGCTCACCACTTTTTAAGGCATTCAGTATTCTGTTTGGGGGTCCCCAAGGGTACTTTCCGAATGGTATACCAAATGCAGATGTGAACCAGGCCTAAGCCAATAGCATAATAAAGCCCCAGTCACATTTGCACTGTGCGATCCTGTGGTTCTGCTCCATGATAATACTAGAACAGTCGATACTACCATGCAAGTTGAAGCCTTTTTTCTGATGAATCTTAACATAGGTACAGTGACCATCTGTCAGCTTTGGAGTTGCATATCCAGTAGGATTCACTAAACTGTTTTTTTAGACGTGTTTGGTAGTCCCTGGTTCATTATCACTCATGATATAAATATGTGATATAAATGATATAAAGTAGGCACAGCTTTTGTAGAGAAATAATGGAAGTTTGGTATCCTCTGTCGAGGTTGAACATGCCATCATTTGGCGAAATGCAGTGGAATCCACTAAGTGGTACTGTAAAGACTGCACTGCCAGCAGCTTGACCAGGTGAGAGTTACCGTAAGTTGCAAAACCACCAGAAGACTGAGTGCAAATTGCTGTTTCCTGGACACACATTCCCATGTGGATGATGTTGCCATAGAAGAGGAGGAGGTGTAGATGTTGCCTTCCTACAAGGAAGATCACGGAGAGGAGTAGAACAGTCCTGTTCACTTCCCCTGCCAGTGCCACTGCCGAGTGAATTTCACCAAATACAATGTTGATGCCATTTCATGTGAGCACATAGAGATGTCGTTCTTACATTTGTTCCTGCACGGCCATGTCTAAGTTTCTGCAGGCAATGCACGGCAAGCACATGGACCCAATTATACAATTGCAATTGTATTCCCTCCGGGGGGACTCCATGCGGACTCTCACCTGACGGAATACATACGCTAATGTGAACTAGGGGTAAGATGACAAAACTGTATTATAACTACACCACTAGTTCCTCCCTTCCTCATTAAAGAGGACCTTTGATGACTTGGGGCACATGTGGTTTTCTATACTGCTAGAAAACCGACAGTGCGCTGAATTCAGTGCACTGTCGTCTTTCACGATCTGTGCCCCAGGTGAAGAGCTATCAGTGCCAGTACCGTAGCTCTTCACCATCAGAAGGGCGTTCCTGACAGTTAGTCAGGAACGCCCTTCCTCACAGCAGCACCTATAGCACTGTACTGTGAGAGCGGTGAGGAGGCACAGCTTTTGACAGATGGTCACTGCACCTATGCTAAGTTTCATCAGGAAAAAAGGCTTCAATCTGGATGTTACCAGTATTATTACCAACCCCAACTTCTCACCTTAAAGCACCCTTTTATATAGGTATTGTGATAGGTTTAGCAATTAACCTCCTGTGAACTGCTAGAGCGCTAGGGGATAAATGGTAAAGATATTGGGAATCCAATACTAAAAGGACTGATTCATAAATTTCTGAATTCAGCCCCACTGAAAATTTCCCTATTACCAATTCCTCCCCAACATAAAAATATACACGCTCACCAATATTCACTCACACCAGGTAGGTATCACACTATCACTGACACTAATCTAGGGTCTTAGCATATATACGGGGCATTGGCCACATTGGCTAACCTTTTGACTATATTAGCACCATCATTCACACAGCAACACTGCCTGACGCGTTTCTGCGGCCTACCGCAGCTCATCAGAGGCAGACAAACACAAAAATAGTCTATAGTTGATTAGAGCATTTAGAGCACTATAACGAGCAGCATATTCGCATGCCCGGTCAGCCGTGATGTATGGCCGCAGCGAGCGCTCAGCGCGACCTAGTTTAAATAGTCTATGGTCTCGCCCATAGATCCACATCACTCCGGGAGGAGTGGTCCAATGCCACACCTCGGCGAAACACACTCCCTCCGGGCGAACACGCCTCTCTTGCCCAACCTCCTTGGGCGTAACTCTCATCGGCGCTAGAAAACACGTATCAACGTGTGAGTTACAGCCAGTAATCCTCGCGGTACCGCATTATCAGATCGTCCGCCATTACCAGGTATGTATAGATGACACCAGAGATATCCGATCATGACAACGACAATCAATGTATCTACTAATAATAGAGCTTTTACAGAAATGCTGCAAATGAATTATATTCATTTAAGCCCTTAGGATGGATCATGTCCAGGATATAAATCCATTTACGTTCACGCTGCAGCAATTTTTGGTCAAAATTTCCCCCTCTAGGAAGGGTTTGAACCCTTTCGATTCCCTGAAATTTAAGGACCTTAGTATCCCCTCTATGGCATTCATTAACATGTCTAGCCACTGTCGTACATTCATTACGAGAGATATTGTTAATGTGCTCCCTGATTCTACGGCGAAACTCTTTGCAGGTTTTGCATGTTATAAATCTTTCCAGAGGTGGAACTGGAAAAGGGTTTCCCCTTACCAATAGATGGACAAGCCACACATGTACCACATGTGTAAGTACCAACCAAGCTGGAAGAATGGCTAGTTAGCCAATTTGCTGCATTAGACGGTGACCTAAGATGGCTATGCACCAACATATCACGTAAATTACGTCCCCTGCGATAGGTAATCAGGGGTCTAGTATCAATAAGGGAGCCAATATCAGTATCAGTACCCAAAATCGACCAAGCTGGTTAAATGGGAAAAAGAATCTATAGAAGCCTCCCTTAAAATTATGTCTATCTTATTAGAGGAGGAAAAAAATATTCTGTCTAATACAGCTCAAGCCTTAAAAGAGAACATTGAGGCAGTGAGAAAATTTCATACTAACCCAGACTTTGAACGAAAGGAAGCTATTCTACAACAAACAGTGGAAAAGTTTGTGGCATATACAAAAGAACTGTATTAGCAGGTCCTTCTGGTATTAACCATTCCCCTTCTGGGTCACCGAGAGCAAGACGGAGAAATATAAGTGTGCGTGGGAGAAAAGGTTTTTTAGCCCCAACCCCCCCCCCCCCATTTCGGACTACCTGTAGCGGAATCGCAAATAAGATCGGAAGGTCCGTCTGTTTTAGGGGGGAATAGTGGTGGAGGAATTACATCATCGGATGAAATGCAGATTGTCAACTTGTCCCAACGGAGGTTGACATCTAATGAAATTATGTTGTTAAGAAAAGGTCTCTCATTTGTGCCCACTCCACAATTCGACCCATTTATGTGGATTAAAGATCTCCATCTCTTTTGCAGAAAATTGAAATGGAGAAAATTTTTCAAAATAAATGACAGAAAGAGATGTGAGAAATTAGGGATCACAGAAGATGACTTACCATCAGTTGATCTACTGGGAGAATTGTGGGAGGAGGGACAAAGGGATCTGGGTGAAGGACCTTTTAGCACACGTAGATTACCCTAAAAAAAAAAATCCACCTATTGGGGAAGAGGGTGCAATTGATATTTTTCTCAAAGTGGTGACGCAAAAAATTAGAGAATTCAGTGATACTCAATGGTCCAAAAAACTACTCCAGGATAGGAGTAATCTGAATGCTGCAGAAAGAAAAGCCCTAAAAGATTTGGAGAATGATGAAATGGTCATAATTAAGCCTTCCGACAAGGGGGGGAACCTGATACTATTGGACCGGGAGACATATATCCAGATGTGCAATAACATACTTTGTGACCCAAATGGCTATGAAATCATCAATGAGAGATGTATGAGGGATTTTAAATCTCGCCTTAAGACTATCCTTGATGGAGCCTTAGCTAAAAAATTGATTAGCAAAACGGAATTTGATTTCATGTTTCCAGCTTTTCCAGTTCAAGCTACTTTTTATGCCCTGCCCAAACTGCATAAAGGCTTAGTACCTTTAAAAGGAAGACCTATTGTGGCGTGCATTGGGTCCCTAACACAGTATGCTAGCCTGTATTTGGACGATATCCTGTGTCCTTTTGTCACTAGTCTTCCATCGTACGTGAGGGACAGCATGGATGTCCTCCATAGATTGGAGAACATCCAGGTGTCCAAGGATGTACATCTGACTAGTCTTGATGTGGAGGCCCTGTACAGCTCCATACCCCATCACTATGGGTGTGGAGCTGTCAGGGCCTTCCTTACTACTAGGGGCAATTTTTTGGAAGAACATAACGCTTTTGTTCTTGAATTGCTCATCTTTGTTTTGGAGAGCAATACCTTCCTCTTTACTGGCAAGACCTTCCACCAGCTCAGGGGAGTTGTGATGGGGAGCCCTTGTGCCCTATCGTATGCAAATCTCTTCCTGGGCTGGTGGGAGGAGAAGTGGGTCTTCATTGAACATCATGAACAGTGGACCAGACATGTACTTCTCTGGGTCCGCTTTATTGACGATGTGCTGGTGCTGTGGGATGGACCCAAAGAGAAGTTTGAGGAATTTGTTGGGGTATTAAACCATAATGAGATAGGGTTATTTTTAACATCGGACATCCAAAAAGAAAAAATAACTTTTTTGGACTTAACCATCTCAATTGAGCCATCAGGTAAACTTCGTACATGTATCCATCGTAAGGTGAATGCCACAAATTCTTTATTACTATGGAATAGTTGGCATCCCCAACCTTTGAAAGCAGGGATCCCAAAGGGCCAATATTTGAGGATGCGTAGAAATTGCTCCTATTTATCAGACTTCCAGGTTATGGCAGAGGATTTGAGAGGGAGATTTGACAGAAGGGGATACCCGAGTAACATCTTACGTCAGGCATACCACCATGCCCTCTCTTCTGAACGTACGCAACTTTTAAATCCAAGACCTAAGGCTAAAGAGAATGAGACTATTTGCATTGTAGCCACCTATGATGCAGCAGCAAGCGAAATGAAACAAATTTTGCAATCAGCTTGGTCGATTTTGGGTACTGATACTGATATTGGCTCCCTTATTGATACTAGACCCCTGATTACCTATCGCAGGGGATGAAATTTACGTGATATGTTGGTGCATAGCCATCTTACGTCACCATCTAATGCAGCAAATTGGCTAACTAGCCATTCTTCCAGCTTGGTTGGTACTTACCCATGTGGTACATGTGTGGCTTGTCCATCTATTTGTAAGGGGAAAACCTTTTCCAGTTCCACCTCTGTAAAGATTTATAACATGCGCCAGTTTATTAACTGTAAAACTAACGGAATAATTTACCTTATCATGTGCATTTGTGGCCTTCAGTATGTAGGCAAAACCTGCAGAGAGTTTCGCCGTAGAATCAGGGAGCACATTAACAATATCTCTCGTAATGAATGTACGACAGTGGCTAGACATGTTAATGAATGCCATAGAGGGGATACTAAGGTCCTTAAATTTCAGGGAATTGAAAGGGTTCAAACCCTTCCTAGAGGGGGAAATTTTGACCAAAAATTGCTGCAGCGTGAAAGTAAATGGATTTATATCCTGGACATGATCCATCCTAAGGGCTTAAAGGAATATAATTCATTTGCAGCATTTCTGTAAAAGCTCTATTATTAGTAGATACATTGATTGTCGTTGTCATGATCGGATATCTCTGGTGTCATCTATACATACCTGGTAATGGCGGACGATCTGATAGTGCGGTACCGCGAGGATTACTGGCTGTAACTCACACGTTGATACGTGTTTTCTAGCGCCAATGAGAGTTACGCCCAAGGAGGTTGGGCAAGAGAGGCGTGTTCGCCCGGAGGGAGTGTGTTTCGCCAAGGTGTGGCATTGGACCACTCCTCCCGGAGTGATGTGGATCTATGGGTGGGACCATAGACTATTTAAACTAGGTCGCGCTGAGCGCTCGCTGCTGCCATACATCACGGCTGACCGGGCATGCGAATATGCTGCTCGTTATAGTGCTCTAAATGCTCTAATCAACTATAGACTATTTTTGTGTTTGTCTGCCTCTGATGAGCTGCGGTAGGCAGCAGAAACGCGTCAGGCAGTGTTGCTGTGTGAATGATGGTGCTAATATAGTCAAAAGGTTAGCCAATGTGGCCAATGCCCCGTATATATGCTAAGACCCTAGATTAGTGTCAGTGATAGTGTGATACCTACCTGGTGTGAGTGAATATTGGTGAGCGTGTATATTTTTATGTTGGGGAGGAATTGGTAATAGGGAAATTTTCAGTGGGGCTGAATTCAGAAATTTATGAATCAATCCTTTTAGTATTGGATTCCCAATATCTTTACCATTTATCCCCTAGCGCTCTAGCAGTTCACAGGAAGTTAGTTACTAAACCTATCACAATACCTATATAAAAGGGTGCTTTAAGGTGAGAAGTTGGGGTTGGTAATAATACTGGTAACATCCAGATTAGTCAACCCAGTACAATTCAATACTTACCTATTAACACCTACGGAGAGGCTATCTGGATTCCTTTACTCTTGTAGACACCACACACAAAGTCAATGAGTCAATATTCAGAGCAAATTCGTTTATTGTATTCATACTTTTGGCGTCTCGAAAGCTGATTGGTTGCTATAGCTACCTGGTTTCTGCTGTCTTATACAGCAGACACCTAGCGCTAATGCCCACGATCGGTGTTGAGGCTACATTTTCCTGACGGCGCCAGTGCACTACCATTTTGCCAGGGATTGTCAGCACCCGAAGTGAGCTCCAAGGCTGGCGCCCCGTTACCATGACAGCCGGAAGCCTTTTAAAGGCTCCCAGGCCTGTCTCTCATTATCTTCTATTGTCGGCTGCTTTATGCACTATGCATTGTAATGCAATGCATTAGTGATCAGACTCCTAGGGGGTGTAATAAAGGTAAGAAATTTTTTAAAAATATATTCAAAAAAATTTAAAATATAAAAAATTCAAATCACCCCTTTCTTTACTACACATATAAAAGTATTACACACATTAGGTATCTCTGTGTCCGAAAACACCTGGTCTATAAATTTATAAAAATATTTTTCCAATATGGTAACCGCTGTAGCCTGGAAAAAAAAACAAAAGACGCCCTATGCATCCCCATAAATGGAAGTATAGAAAATATATGGGTGTCAGAATATGGTGACTTTTAAAAAAAAAAAAAAAAATTCTGCACAGTTTTAGATTTTTGTAAAGGGGTTAAAATGAAAATAAATCCATGTACATTTGATATTCCCAGAATTGTACCAAAACTTAGATTATACAGTAGGTGACCTGTTATTTTGGCTACAGAGTTAACACCGTAAAAACGAAGCCCATAAGAAATTCGCATAAGTGCACTTTTTCTTCAAATTCGCCCCTATTCTGAATTTTTTTTCCAGCTTCCCAATTCATTGTACAGAATAATAAATGAAATAATAAATAACAAATCATAAAGAAAAATGGGTGCCACAAACATTAAGACCTTATATGGCTCTGAGAACAGAAAAATAAAGAATTTGTGGGGTTTGGAAGGTGGAAAGCCAAAAAACAAAACTCAAAAATTTCTTCCGGGGGGGAAGGAGTTAAATTTCTTTGCAAGATATCACATTAGCCTCACAGAGCTGCTCTTTTGATGTGAATTGCCTTTCACCCTGGTTCTCAATGAAGTTATGATCAGGGAGGACGGTGACCACACCATGAGTTTCTCTCTTTTTATGCCCATAGCAGCCAATGACTCAGAGCCATTCTTTGCTGAATGAGATGGTGCATAGTCATGCATGAACATGATATTGCAGTGGAAGGCATGGTTCTTATTTTGTGCCATAGAAGAAAGTGGTCAGTCATTAACTCTATATACTTTTCAGTGATCATTTGCACACCTTCACTGAGATAGGGAAACATGTTGAGAGTTAAAGAGGTCCTTTCATCACTTGGGGCACATGCGGTTTTATATACCACTAGAAAGCCAACATTGCGCTGAATTCAGTCGGCTTTCACAATCTGTGCCCCAGGTGAAAAGCTATTGGTGCCGATACTGTAGCTCTTCACAGTCAGAAGGGCGTTCCTGACAGTCAGTCAGGAACGCACTTCCTCAAAGCAGCGCCTATAGCGCTGTACTGTGAAAGTGAAGAGGAACGCCTCCACCCTCTCCTCACAGTACTCGTCCATAGATAATACTAGAACAGTCGATACTTCTATGCAAATTGAAGCCTTTTTTCCTGATGAATCTTAGCATAGGTGCAGTGACCATCTGTCAAAAGCTGTGCCTCCTCACCGCTCTCACAGTACAGTGCTATAGGTGCTGCTGTGAGGAAGGGCGTTCCTGACTAACTGTCAGGAACGCCCTTCTGATGGTGAAGAGCTATGGTACTGGCACTGATAGCTCTTCACCTGGGGCACAGATCGTGAAAGACGACAGTGCACTGAATTCAGCGCACTGTCGGTTTTCTAGCAGTATAGAAAACCACATGTGCCCCAAGTAATCAAAGGTCCTCTTTAATGAGGAAGGGAGGAACTAGTGGTGTAGTTATAATACAGTTTTGTCATCTTACCCATAGTTCACATATGTATTCCGTCAGGTTAGAGTCCGCATGGAGTCCCCCCGGAGGGAATACAATTGCAATTGTATAATTGGGACCATGTGCTTGCCGTGCATTGCCTGCAGAAACTTAGACATGGCCATGCAGGAATAAATGTAAGAACGACATCTCTATGTGCTCACATGAAATGGCATCAACATTGTATTTGGTAAAATTCACTCGGCAGTGGCACTGGCAGGGGAAGTGAACGGGACTGTTCTACTCCTTCTCTCAGTGATCTTCCTTGTAGGAAGGCAACATCTACACCTCCTCCTCTTCTATGGCAACATCATCCACATGGGAATGTGTGTCCAGGAAACAGCAATTTGCACTCAGTCTTCTGGTGGTTTTGCAACTTACAGTAACTCTCACCTGGTCAAGCTGCTGGCAGTGCAGTCTTTACAGTACCACTTAGTGGATTCCACTGCATTTCGCCAAATGATGGCATGTTCAACCTCGATAGAGGATACCAAACTTCCATTATTTCTCTACAAAAGCTGTGCCTACTTTATATCATTTATATCACATATTTATATCATGAGTGATAATGAACCAGGGACTACTAAACACATCTAAAAAAACAGTTTAGTGAATCCTACTGGATATGCAACTCCAAAGCTGACAGATGGTCACTGTACCTATGTTAAGATTCATCAGAAAAAAGGCTTCAACTTGCATGGTAGTATCGACTGTTCTAGTATTATCATGGAGCAGAACCACAGGATCGCACAGTGCAAATGTGACTGGGGCTTTATCATGCTATTGGCTTAGGCCTGGTTCACATCTGCATTCGGTATACCATTCGGAAAGTACTCTTGGGGACCCCCAAACAGAATACTGAATGCCTTAAAAAGTGGTGAGCAATTAAAGCACATGGACCCCATACACTATAATGGGCTCTGTGAGTTTTCCGTACGGTGTCCACACCAGTCATGTGTAGTGAAAAGTACTTTTTAATGCGTTCGGTATTCCGTTCGGGGGGGGTCCCCAAACGGACTCCTCGAATGGAATAGCAAACGCATATATGTGAACCAGGACTTGATGCCATACTGTATTTTGGATGAATTTCAAAGCTTTTAACACCCCAAGTAAGAGAATTTGCCAGCATCTTTCAAATTGCAAAAAAAACCAAAAAACAAATGCAACTAATATGAACACATTTCCCATTTCCCTGGTTTGCGCTTATCTTACTGTAGGTCTAGAGGATACTATACTATGCTGTAGGTCTGGAAGGATACTATACTATATCTGGAGGATATTATACTATGCTGTATGTCTGGAGGATACTATACTATAGGTCTGGAGGATACTATACTATGCCTGGAGGATACTATACTATGCTGTATGTCTGGAGGATACTATACTATAGGTCTGGAGGATACTATACTATGCCTGGAGGATACTATACTATGCTGTAGGTCTGGAGGATACTATACTATGTTGTAGGTCTGGAAGATACTCTACTATGCTGTATGTCTGGAGGATACTAACTATTCTGTAGGTCTGGAGGATACTATATTATAGGTCTGTCATCTCTGCTCCAATGAGAAGACATCTCTGAAGATATCATCAGGGAAATCAACACAGAGCTGGCTACCAAAATCAGATCAACATCAGGCATCACTCTAGCACAACACTCCTCCATAGATAAGCGCCACCTATATAATAACAAACACCTCAATAAACATGGAGTCAGCCTACTAGCGAAGGAATTCAAAGACTTAGTGCTCAACAGAGACTCCGGGCCTAGACACCAAACAAGACAAAGACCCATGGAAATAACACCAGATAACCGCCAAAATACAAGACAAAAACCTCCAAAGAGGTCACCTAGCAAGAAAAAGCCAAATCCAATCAGAGCAACCCAGAGCACAGACATAGAGGTGATAAAGAGAATAGAGAGAATGGAGTCTGCGGTCACTACAATGGCCACAACAGCGACACACACTAACCAAACTATCACCTACTTAGCCAAATTGATACCAACCACGAACCCAGCCCATCCTCTGCAGGACAGCTCATTACAAGGTTTACCCACCAAAGATGATACCAGTAACTATCATTAGTTGGAACATACAAGGGCTGAATGCCTCAGCCTTTGGATCTAAACCAAAAGATCCAGACTTCATAGACAGAATAAAAAACATAGACATCCAAATCCTCCTAGAGACATGGACTCGGGCAGAAGACGAGTCCCTAACGCCAAAGGCCTACAAGGAATTCTCCATGCCTGCCCAGAAAAATAAGACCACCAAACAAGGCCGCCACTCAGGAGGCATACTAATATGGTTTAAGGAGGAGCTCAAAGAACACGTAAAAGCTACCAAACATGGAACCAATCACATATGTGTAAAAATAAGAAGCTCCATCCTCAGCGGCCAACAAGACATATATCTCTGCAGAGTATATATCCCCCCACCAGGGTCCCCCTACCATGACCCTGATACCTACGAGGTCCTACAAAGGGAAGCAGCCCAATTCCAACCCAAAGGCAGAGTACTGATATGCGGAGACCTCAACGCAAGAACAGGCACAGAGATAAACTACCTGCCCCCCGATGACAATCCACATATGCCCCCCGACGACAACCCACATACCCATGGAAGTGAGATCCACCACCCAGAACCCACACAGACAAGAAGAAACAGCCAGGACAGAATTGTCAACAAGAGAGGGAGACAACTTCTGAACATGTGCCGGAGCCTAGGTCTATACAGTATTGGCCAAAAGTATTGGCACCCCTGCAATTCTGGCAGATAATACTCATTTTCTTCCAGAAAATCATTGCAATCACATATTCTTTGGTATTATTATCTTCATTTAATTTGTCTTCAATGGAAAACCACAAAAAGAATTGTCAAAAAGCCAAATTGGATATAATTCCACAGCAAACATAAAAAAGGAGGTGGACAAAAGTATTGGCACTGTTTGAAAAATCATGTGATGCTTCTCTAATTTGTGTAATTAACAGCACCTGTTACTTACCTGAGGCACCTAACAGGTGGTGGCAATAACTAAATCACACTTGCAGCTAGTTTAAATGGATTAAAGTTGGCTCAGCCTCTGTCCTTGTGTGTACCACATTGAGAATGAAGAAAAGAAAGAAGATCAAAGAACTGTCTGAGGACTTGAGAAGCAAAATTGTGAGGAACCATGAGCAATCTCAAGGCTCCATCTCCAAAGACCCGAATGTTCCTGTGTCTACCGTGCACACTGTCATTAAGAAGTTTAAAGCCCATGGCACTGTGGCTAACCTCCCTAGATGTGGATGGAAAAGAAAAATTGACGAGAGATTTCAAGACGCAAGATTGTGCGGATGGTGCATAAAGAACCTCGAATAACATCCAAACAAGTTCAAGCTGCCCTGCAGTCTGAAGGTACAACAGTGTCAACCCATACTATCCGTCGGCATCTGAATGAAAAGGGACTGTATGGTAGGATACCGAGGAAGATCCCACTTCTTACCCAGAGACATAAAAAAGCCAGGCTGGAGTTTGCCAAAACTTACCTGAGAAAGCCAAAAACATTTTGGAAGAATGTTCTCTGGTCAGATGAGACAAAAGTAGAGCTTTTTGGGAAAAGGCATCAACATAGAATTTACAGGGGAAAAAAAGGGGCCTTCAAAGAAAAGAACACGGTCCCTACAGTCAAACATGGCGGAGGTTCCCTGATGTTGTAGGGTTGATTTGCTGCCTCTGGCACTGGACTGCTTGACTGTGTGCATGGCATTATGAAGTCTGAAGACTACCAACAAATTTTGCAGCATAATGTAGGGCCCAGTGTGAGAAAGCTGGGTCTCCCTCAGAGGTCATGGGTCTTCCAGCTGGACAATGACCCAAAACACACTTCAAAAAGCACTAGAAAATGGTTTGAGAGAAAGCACTGGCGACTTCTAAAGTGACCAGCAATGAGTCCAGACCTGAATCCCATAGAACACCTGTGGAGAGATCTCAGAATGGCAGTTTGGAGAAGGCACCCTTCAAATCTCAGGGACCTGGAGCAGTTTGCCAAAGAAGAATGGTCTAAAATTCCAGCAGAGCATTGTAAGAAACTCATTGATGGTTACCGGAAGCGGTTGTTCGCAATGATTTGACTTTTTTTTCATTCTCTTTTGTGTTTTTTTCATTACAAGCAAAATAAATGACGATATCAATACCAAAGAGTTTGTTCTTGCAATCATTTTCTGGAAGAAAATGAGTATTATCTGACAGAATTGCAGGGGTGCCAATACTTTTGGCCAACACTGTGCATAATGAACGGACGTATTAGAGGCGACTCCATAGGACGCTTCATACTAAACTCCCAAGTGGGCAACAGCAGGGTGGACTACGCCCAGTGGCGTAACTAGGAATGGCAGGGCCCCGTGGCGAACTTTTGACATGGGGCCCCCCGCCATCCCAACTGACGCCGAAGACCTCGACCGACCCCCTCCTCCGCACTCTATTATGTCCCTTACTGGCCCCTGCACACAGTATTAACCCCAATAGTGTCCCCTGCACACAGTATTAACCCCAATAGTGGCCCCTGCACACAGTATTAACCCCAATAGTGTCCCCTGCACACAGTATTAACCCCAATAGTGGTCCCTGCACACAGTATTAACCCCAATAGTGGCCCCTGCACACAGTATTAACCCCAATAGTGGCCCCTGCACACAGTATTAACCCCAATAGTGTCCCTCTGTGGACACCCATAAACAATTATTATACTCTGGGGTCTTTTCAGACCCCAGAGTATAATAATCGGAGACCCGGGGAATAAAAACATTAAAAAAAAACCCCACTGTTGCTTCTTACCTGTTCCCCGGCTCCTGTGCTGTGCTGTCCTCCTGTGCTGACCACCGCTCGCGTCCTTCATTAATGACGTCGGACGTCACATGACCCGGGAAGCATGCCGGGTTCATGTGACGTCAGAGACGTCAGACAACAGTAGGACGGAGGCCTGGCAGGATCGCGGAGAGGTAAGTAACAGTTTTTTATGTTTATTACCTCTCCCGATCCGACCCCCGAGTATAATGATAGCCCCTGTGGGGCCCGCGGTGTCACTTGCTGATCCCGGCCAGCCAGTGAATAGCAAGTGAATAGGGCCCGTAACAGCCTTATTTTAAAAAAAAAACGCAGTGGTAGCGGCTGTCACCGGGCCCCCTAATGGCCCGGGCCCTGTGGCAGCTGCTACTGCTGCTACCACGGTAGTTACGCCACTGACTACACTGACCATTACAGACGCAGACCCGTCAGACATTGAAGACTTCACAATCGCCCCTGACTCTCACCACTGACCATTACAGACGCAGATCCGTCAGACATTGAAGACTTCACAATCGCCCCTGACTCTCACCTATCAGACCACAACCAGATCCTGCTCTACATGAGACACACAAACAAAACACCCCCACAGGAGCCCCAACAGTCCGGCCTATACGACCTACCAAGATATTTCAAATGGGCCAACCACCAGGCCAAGGAATATACCAACGCAACCAACCGACCCGAAATCAAGACAGTGCTCACAAACTTCCATACAAACACCTATCAGTCAGACCAACAGGGAGTCTCCAGAGCTGTGAAGGATCTCAAGTACATCCTACTGACCACAGCAGAACTAACAGGCCTGAAACGAACCAAACCCATAAAACAAACCATCAAACAGTCCCACAAATGGTTCGACAGCAACTGCAGAGCATTACACCGTACAATAAGAACAGCCTCCAACCAAAAACACAGAGACCCCAACAACAAGAAGGCGAGGGAAGCCTAAGACAATCTGTGCAAGCGATACAAAGGCACCCTCAGAGAGAAAAAACAGAGGTACCTCTCCCACAAAATAGAGCAACTCGAGGACTCCCTCCAGGACAGCTCATTCTGGGAGACCTGGCACCACATGGGCACAAAGCCCAAGAAAAACTCCCTCCACATCCAAAACAGCAACATCTGGCTCAACTACTTCAGAGGTCTCTACAAAAACATCCCTGAAGAAGTCCTAAACCCAGAACAGCAATAGATAATCACCAAACTGAGGGACATGGAGAAATTCATTAAGAACTTCCAGAACCATCTGGACTCACCAATCACCATAAAAGATATACAAGAAAGAATTGCCCTGCTGAAAGGCAAAAAAGGCGGCCCCGACGGCATCCTACCAGAGATAAAGCAAAGCTTTTCACCTTCATCCTCAATGCAGGACACTTCCCACAAGACTGGAACAAAGGCCTCATAACCCCCATCTACAAGAGTGGAAACCAATATGACCTCAACAACTACAGAGGGATCTGCGTCAGCAGCACGCTGATGAAACTGTTCAACAGCATCATCAACCACAGAATCCTCACCTTCCTCACAAAACACGGGGTCCTCAGCAGGAGCCAAGCAGGGTTCACGCCAAACCATCGCACCATAGACCCTACACCCTGCACAGCCTCATCAAGACCCACGTCCACAACACCAGAAGAGGCAAGATATTCGCTTGCTTCGTAGACTTCAAGAAGACATTTGACTCAGTATGGCACCCAGGCCTGCTCCTGAAACTCCTAGAGAGTGGAATAGGAGGAAGAATGTATGATGTCATCAAGAGCTCCTACACCGGAAAACAGTGCAGTGTTAAGGTGAATGGGAAAAGGACAGTATACTTCCAACAGGCCCGAGGGGTCAGACAGGGCTGTAGCCTGAGCCCAGCGCTCTTCAACATCTACATCAATGAACTGGCTACAGCCCTAGAGGCCTAACCAACCCCAGGCCTCACCTTGAACAACCGTAAGGTGAAGTTCCTGCTATACGCCGACGACCTCCTACTTCTGTCCCCCACCGAGAAACACCTCCAAGAAAGCCTGTCAGTGCTGGGAAAATTCAGCACCACATTGGCTCTACCCATCAACCACAGAAGAAGGGCCACAACAAAGCCTCCACCCCACAATTCACACTGAACGGCTCCACACTGGAGAAAACCAACAGCTACACCTACCTGGGGCTGGAGCTCAACCAATCAGGAAGCTTCAAAGCAGCAATAGAAACCCTGAAAGTAAAAGCCTACAGAACCTTCTACACCATCAGAAGACAACTGTACCACCTCAAACCAGGGGTGAGGGTCTGGCTGAAGATATTTGACGCAGTCATCTCCCCGATCCTTCTCTATGTCAGTGAGGTTTGGAGCCCAGCCACCTACCCAGACCAGCCAAAATGGGACTCTAGCCCAATAGAGACCTTCCACCTGGAGTTCTGCAAATACCTGCTCCATGTCCACCGCAACACCCCCAACATGGCCTGCAGGGCAGAGCTAGGCAGACTCCCCCTATGGCTCACCATACAGAAGAGGGCGCTAGCTTTCCAGGTGCACATTCAGGGCAACAACCCCGACTCCTACCACCACTAAGCCTGGCTGAGCTACCGAGACCTGAGCAAAACAGACACCCCCCAACCAAACAATAGCCAACCACCAAACCAAAAACACCAACAGATGATGACCAAGGCTGAAATAAAGTCGACCACAGAGGCAAACAGTGAGCAGTACATCGAAGAATGGAGAAACAAAATAAATAACTCCAAGAAACTCACCGTGTATCAATGCCTACAAAGGGACAACACCATGGCCACCTACTTAGAGAGAATACCCCACCCTAAATACAGACAAGCCCTGAGCCGGTACAGACTGAGCGCCCACAACCTAGAGATCGAAACAGGCCGACGTACAAGCCATGGGAGAACAGACTGTGTCAGCACTGTGACCAAGGGGCCCTAAAAGACGAGACCCACTTCCTGCTATACTGCACCAAATACTCAGCCGTGAGGGCCGTCTACTACCAAAGACTCTCTGCCCACATCCCAGACTTCACATCTGCAGATGAAAAGAGAAAACTCTACATCCTACTGGGAGAAGAGGAGGCCACTGTGTAGATCGCTGCCCAATATGTGTCCAGCTGTCACCAACTAAGAGGAAGATGAGACGCATGGACTATCAAACCCCCCACCCCCCATGGACTATTAAACCCCCCACCCACCACCCAAAAGACCACTAAGCCCCCCATCACCCATCTACTCCATACGCACCGATACTGACAAGCCCCAAACAAGAATGACGAGATCCTAAGGACCCTCAAACCCCCAACCCATGTCTGGAGTATAGTATCCTCCAGACATAGTATAGTATCCTCCAGACCTATAGTATAGTTTCCTCCAGACCTACAACATAGTATAGTATCCACCAGACCTACAACATCGTATAGTATCCTCCAGATCTATAGTATAGTATAGTATCCTCCAGACCTATAGTATAGTATAGTATCCTCCAGACCTATAGTATAGTTTCCTCCAGACCTACAACATAGTATAGTATCCTCCAGACATAGTATAGTATCCGCCAGACCTATAGTATAGTTTCCTCCAGACCTACAACATAATATAGTATCCACCAGACCTACAACATAGTATAGTATCCTCCAGATCTACAGTATAGTATAGTATCCTCCAGACCTATAGTATAGTATAGTATCCTCCAGACCTATAGTATAGTTTCCTCCAGACCTACAACATAGTATAGTATCCACCAGACCTACAACATCGTATAGTATCCTCCAGATCTATAGTATAGTATAGTATCCTCCAGACCTATAGTATAGTATAGTATCCTCCAGACCTATAGTATAGTTTCCTCCAGACCTACAACATAGTATAGTATCCTCCAGACATAGTATAGTATCCGCCAGACCTATAGTATAGTTTCCTCCAGACCTACAACATAATATAGTATCCACCAGACCTACAACATAGTATAGTATCCTCCAGATCTACAGTATAGTATAGTATCCTCCAGACCTAGGTCTGGAGGATATTATACTATACTATAGATCTGGAGGATACTATACTATGTAGTAGGTCTGGACACCTTTCAGGTACTGGAGAGGGGTAACAATGGTAGGACATAGTAGGATTTGTATGACAGCGGGCAGCACCTAGGTCAGACATACAGAGGACACTTTCCTCTCCTGACTAGTCAGCAGTGAGACACAGCACGCGAGCTGAATGGTTATCCGGCTGCACCCTGAGAAGGCAGAGCAGTCCTGGAGTCGGCGCCACACACTAGGCGGAGAGCGCACACAAGAGTAGTGGGCTAACCCCTTGTCCTTGCTCTCCCAAACTTCCAGTCACCTCGTAACACACAGAGGAGTTCTGCGAGGACGACATCCCGGCCGCTTGTGAGTACTTGTCACTACTTTCCAGTCAGAACCGCCACAGCTTGTGCTGTCCTGGCTACAGGAGGTTCCGTGTGTTTGTGTCTGACGACGGTAACCGAGGACAGGGGTCGTCTCGCAGTGTCCTGGCGCTTATACTGCATTACCGTGCTTCATAGCAATAGTGAAATAAGAGGGAATGTTACGTCATAAGTCAGTGTGAATATATAGCTAAACTATCGTGTCTTGTCTATAGGTGTAGTTTTGTGTCTGTGTAGTTTTTATGTATGTCAGCATACACACTGTACCCTATCATATGTCTTGCGGCTCATTTCATGGGTTAGGCTTTGGTTTTAGACTTGGCATCTTTATAAAGTGTGATCCTTCCAGTAGGAGCCATGGAAATGCCTGGCCTGTATGGGAAGGTAGTCTCTGCTGTGGGCAGGTCTTTGGTGGAGTCAAGGACATACAGCAAGAAGTGGTCCTGCTCATCGCTTCCACCTTCGATCTCTAACAGCATGGTCCTTCCTCAAAACTACCACCTACCGCTTTGGCGCCCTATATGTGGGGGTGCTGTACAAATATGGCTCCTCTGGCCTTGTGTATATTTCTGCATCCTCCTACGCATTGGTACTCAACTACTTTTAGTAAAGGTTGGCTGACTGTGGGCTGCCATCAGGTGAAGGTGGAGCTGAACATGCTTACTATTTACATATGTTAAGTCTTTCTCGCTGTTGACATTTTTGCAATTTTCGTTTTTGACTTCGCACCTTCCAAACCCCTTAACTTTTTATTTTTCTGTTCGCAGAGCTACATGTGGGCTTAATATTTGCATGATGATGCCATTTATTGTTCTGTACAGTGTACTGGCAAACCGTAAAAAAAATTCAGAATGGGGTGAAACTGGGAAAAAGTGCAAGTTTCTTACTATCTTCATTTTTACGACGTTCACTGTGCAGCCAAAATGACATGTCATCTGTATTCTATGTTCCAGTATGATTCTGGGGATACCAAATTTATATAGTTTCATTTACATTATAACCCCATAGCAAAAATCCAAGACTTTGTAAAAAAAAAAAATGTTTTCCTTACAGTCTCCATATTCTGATACCCCTAACTTTTTTTTTATATTTCCGTGTATAGGGATGCATAGGACATCTTCTTTGCGGGTCCAGGTGTAATTTTTGGTTATACTATTTTTAGGAATGTCTATTGCTTTGATCGCTTTTTATTAAAATTTTTATCAGAGCCAAAACAGCGAAAAAACGGCGGTTCAGTATTTTTTTTTTCCATTATGGCATTCATGGTACAGTAAAAATAGTTGTAGTAAAAATAAGTTTGTAGACTGGGCAACTTCAGACACAGGGATACCTAATGTGTATGTGTTTGACTGAGGCCCCACGTTGCTGAAATGCAGCTTTTTTGGCTGCAGTTTTTTGAGACAAAGACAAAGTAGATTGAACAGAAGGTAGAAGTATAATTCACACGGAGTAACTTGGCGCTGATTCTGGCACGATAATTCGCGTAAGAATCAGCGGTGCAAACAGAATCCCATTGAGTTCAATGGGTTCCGTTTAATGTGCGTAACTCATTGAAATCAATAGGAGATTTTTTAACCCATTGATTTCAATGTGTTTTGAACGTTAAACGAAACCCATTGAACTCAGTGGGATTCTGTTTTGCACCGCTGATTCTTACGTGAGTTATCGTGCCAGAATGAGCACATTACTCCATGTGAATGCCCCCTAAGAGCTTCCTATATATTTACCATACCTTTTGTAGCCTTTCCTAAGTTTGGCTCAAAAAACAGCGTTTCACACTTTTATATGTATTCTAGGGAAAGGGGCAGGTTTTAGACTTTTTTCTTTGTATTTTTTTCACATCGGTTGTCCTGGATTTAATATGTGTGTATATAGATAGATAGATAGATAGATAGATAGATAGATAGATAGATAGATATAGATATATAGCAGAGCAAGTGAAACCCCGCCCACCAATGTGCCGAGAAATCCAGGAAGTGAAGAGGGCACAGAGCCTTCAGACTGCAGGACAAGAGTTATGGGAATGCCCCTTTAAGGTTGCAGAACTGAATGATAGGGGTGACCCTGCGGTTGACAGGAGTGACAGTGAGGCTGATGAAGGTTACAGTGCAGCTGGACAACAGGTCACACTGCTGTTTATAGAGGTGATCACTGTTTCTGATGTGGTTGATCGGGGGTGATCACTTTGGCTGATGAACGTCACATTTCGGCTGATGACAAGTTACACTGCAGCTGATGGAGGTGATCACTGCTGCTATAGAGAGTCACATTCGGCTGATGGGAGTGATCACTGTGGCTGATAGGAGTCACAGTGCCACTGATGCCAGGTCACAGTGCAGATGATGGAGGTGATCACTGCGGCTACTGAGAGTCACACTGACGCTGATGAGGGGTCACAGTGTGGCTCATAGGAGTCACAGTGCTGCTGATAGAGGTGATCAATGTGGCTAATGGATTGATCACTGTGACTATTGAGAGCCACAGTGCGGCTGATGGAGGTGATCACTGTGGCTGATGGAGGTGATCACTGTGTCTGATGGGAGTCACAGTTCAGCTGATGGGGGTCACAGACCGGTTGATGGAGGTGATCAATGCGGTTATTGAGTATCACAGTGTGGCTGATGGGAGTGATCACCAGGCGGTCACTTGCTGTAACGGCTTCAGCATCTAGACTGAAGCCATTACAGTGCCGCTCCATGTCTGCCCGTCCTCCCAACGGTTCCTTCTTTCTAGCACATTTCCGTAATGTACTATTACATCATGGTGCTGGAAGGGGTTAATATTGCCTAGATACCTATAATGTGTTAGTTTCTGATTTAATAAAGTTAACTTTTATTTATATTGCAAACTTCATAGTTAAATATATTTATTAATTTGTTATATTTTTATATGATTTATTATATTATGTAACACTATTTATTATGATATTACTTCATACAAGGGATGGACATTCTAGTCTACTTCTTATTCACAATAATACCTCAAGTGTCATGGTTTTCTATGGAAATCTGATATGATTTGCTGCGCCGTTTATAACACTGAACAACTTGTTTTTTAGGTATTTATTTATTGTTTGTCTCTTACCACTAACTTACTGTAATTTAGGAATGACTGATGTGAGCCTTTTCTGATTTTTATCATCATTTGATATACGTGCTATGCTCCCACTAGTGGAACAGTTTTACCGCCATTTTATGTTTAAATTTGTGTATATTGTTACTTGTGTAGTATCTGTGTAATAGTTAGATGTTGTGACCTGATGTGTCTACTAACCGGTTTGACTTTGGGGCAAGTAGCTGCCCCAGTCTTCATCCTTTAACCCCATACAGGGATCTGGTCTTCTCAATGTGTTTGACAGCTGGCTAAGGTGATGCCAGTGCAAATTGTAGTCAGGTACGTTCTGAAGGTCTATGGCAGGCAGCAGGGGAGCAAGGTGATAAAGAAGCCAAAGGGTCAGGATGGACAGCTCAGGTTCACAAGTTGGGGATAGACAGGTCATATATACAACTACTGAAGGTTGAGTGGATATAAATTGGTCAGGACTTCCTGGAATTGGCTGGAAAGACCCACAGGTGTACTAATTTGACCTTCAACTTGCGGGGGGAGGGGGGGTCCCCTGAGTCAGCAACGGAAGCATATGCATTGTGATGTAGGATCTGAACAATGTGTAGCTGATGTAAGCTGGGACAGCTAGCACAGAACACATTGCAGTCCACTTACAATAAACTTGAAGAATGGTTTTCTTTCTACAGTGGTACATTATGGCTAAGACCACATGTGTCAAGTCCACTATGGGATGTCTGATGTCTAAGAAAATATCACATTTAACCCCTTCCTGCCGCAGCAATTTTTTTTTTATTTTCAATTTTAGTTCTTTACTCCCTCCTTCCAAAGGCTAATTTCATGTCCTCAAATCCCATAAAGCCTACCTCCAGATATAAAACTACTTTTCATAAATGAACATTATAGGGGAATATAAGTCACTTTGTATTATGTCCTATTAAACAGTTATATTCCCTTCTCCACTTTTCAGTCTAAGTTACTCTTTACATAGTAGCATATGGAGAGTGAAGGAGCAAGAGGCTGTTGGAAAAGACACACTGTGAGTTTCGCTGGGTTCACACCAGCGCCCGATCTCCGTTTTTAGGTTTCCGTCTTCTGCCGACAAAAGGCGGAAACCTGGCAGACCGTGTCCGGCCGTGGGCTCTCCGCTACAAAACCATTTTTTTCTAACCGGACACAAAGTCCTACATGTCCGACTTTGTGTCTGGTTAAAAAAAAAAAACGGTTTAGCTGCGGAGAGCATAAAACGCTCACCGGTGCTCACGGCCGGACACTTTCCAAACCCATTCAAATAAATGGGTTTGAAAAATGACCGCAGGTTTCCGTCTCCTGTCCAGTTTCGGGCAGGAACCGGAAACCTGCAAAACGGAGACGGGCCGTTGGTGGTGACCCTTAGAGATCTTTTTTGAAACTGCTGTATCTTTCAAGGTAGGACTCTACCACTACACAGCATGAGACAGCAAAGCAAATAACAGACTCCTCCTTCCTTCTCCATAGGTTTCTGTACTTTTAGCTTCTCAGTAAGTGAAGCACTGATTCATTTCAGCTGTATCTCATTATTGGCCACACAGTAATCGCAAAACTGCTGGACCAATAATTAGACAGAGAAGAAATGAATGTGTGTCGATGTGTGGATTCGGATATAGCTGCATCCAGATACATAGTATAGCACCACACGTACAGAGCTGCTCCTTTGCTGAATCCTCCAGGTATCCCATTCTAGGAATATTGGTGTTGTTAGTCCAATTACTCATATCAGTTTACTGTCAAGTGGACTTTCTCTGGGCAGAAGACTATAAGTGTATTGCCAAGGGGGTATTCTCCACTGCACATGTTACTGTATATTTTAATTGCTATGTGGCTTTAGGTACTGTAGCATTGTCCCATTGAAGTCTTTGGAGCAGTACTGCAGAACCTAAAACTGCCTCTACACTTTGGACGGCAAGTGAGCAGTGCAGCTTCCATTATTGTAAACATTGCCTGGAGCCACACTGTCCTGGAGGAGCAAATCTGATGAGGTTCTGGGTGATGGACCCTCTATCCTAAGGATAGATTATACTTATTAGAAAGTGGATAATACCTTTCATTATCTGTCTGTCTTTACTAGTGAGGACACTTTCAGCAAGCCCTTTTTGGCTAAAAGGCTGTGGGGTGAAGGGGGAGGACTGCTTCTCATTGTAGAGAGACAGACATTTTTTCAGGCATTACTTCATGCAAATTGGGTTATTCCTGCCAACACAGAGACACATATCAGTAAACATCACTGTTTTGATGTGCTTGCCCTGAATTAGATACGTGCGCTGGGGATGTTGGGGGTCCTTTTAATTAGAGACTCAATGTGCATCTAAGGCATTTCTTTCAGTTATCTAGCAACCTTGTTCTTTACTGATGAAGGTAAAAGCATATCAAAACAGTGATGTCTACTGATAAGTGTCTCTGGTTTGGTTGGTATGAGCTAAGATAGGTATTAGAAGATTGCATAAAAAATGTCTTCATATGGATAATTCCACTAACTATGATATGGAAAGTGCTTATTATCCCCCTTCTTACTTCTAAATGCTAGCTATGCTACAGGACCTGACAAAAGCCTTAGAATGATTATATTCCATCATACAGTATGTACTCAAGGAATTAACTTAAATTGAATTTAACTTGTGGTAATTAGAAGATTATGGCTATGGCACTGTATAAAGTAATCCTATTTTTAACCCGTTCCTGACATGTTCGATGTTTAAATATGGCAACTGGTCAAAAGTGAGCGGCCACCATAGACATCAGGTCTCTGCTGTATTATATAGCAAAGATACGGTGGTAATATCTGTACTGATTACGAGTCAAACTGGCCCCCAAAGAAAGAAAAAGGGGCCACACTCATTGCCCCTGCTGCCCCCATTGATTCTTCTTCTAATATGGCTTCTGCGTGGCAAGATCACAAGAGCTGTCTGGTTATTATGACAGCCTTAAGACTCCCAGGCCTTATATTATAAAATATATACAATGTGATTTTCTGGATTTTATTTTTGATACTCTCTCACTGTAAAACAGATAAGATAATCCTTTAATAGTCCCACTGTGGGGAAATTTCAGTATGTTACAGCAGCATAGTAATACAGATACAGGATAATACACAGTAATATATTACGGCAGTAGACACACATATGCTGAGAAGAGAAGTTATACTAGGAGTCCATAGCAGCTTAGGAACAGAATAAAGAAATAAAATTTATTATTATTATTGTTATTATTAAAGAAAGAAGGAAGACTTCATAATCATACTCATTTAGTTTTCTGTGCGGAGTGATCTTCGCTTGGTCTGATGTAGATTATACAGCCTGATCACGGTTGGATGGAAGGACTTGCGATAGCGCTCCTTCTCACACTTGGGGTGAAGCAGACGGTCAGTTACAGAGCTGCTAATCAAGGTCTCATACATGGTCTCATACATGGGGTGGGATTTATTCTCCCGCATGGAGCTCACCATGGTCAGTATCCTTCTGTCACCCACCACCCAGGGCTACCCAGGACAGAGCTGGCCCTTCTGATCAGCTTGTGAAGTCTATTTCTGTCCCTGGTTGATATACTGGTCTCCCAGCAGGCCACACCTAAAAAGATGGCTGAAGCAACCACAGAGTTGAAAAAGGCCCTAAGAAGTGGCCCCTGGACTCCGAAGGCCCTCAGCCTTCTGAGCGGGTAGAGTCTGCTGTGACCCTTTCTGTGCAGCGCACCCAGGTGATCAGTCCCGTCCAGTTTATTATTGAGGAGCGCACCAGCTTGTCCGTTTACTAAAGTCCACCACCATCTCCTTGGTCTTCCCAGCATTAATCCTGAGGTGGTTCAGCTGGCACCATTCAACAAAGTCCCGGATTAAGTCTCTTAAGTCTCTGTATTCTCTATCGTCACCATCAGTGATAAGGCCGACTATAGCAGAGTCATCAGAGTACTTCTGTAAGTTACAGCTGGATGAGTTGTGTCTAAAGTCAGCAGTATACAGTGTGAAGAGAAATGCGGCAAGAACTCTGCCTTGTGGTGCCCCTGTACTACAGATCACAGTGTCAGACACACAGTCCCGGGCTCTCACATACTGAGCGCAGTAAATTAACCTACCCTTAAAATTATAGACTGTTCATGTCTTTGTCAGTGGGCAAACTTACAAAATCAGCAATGGATCAAAGAATTATTTCCTTTATTATAACAAAAATAAACATAAAAAAATATTATGCATTCCCATGTCCAAAAACATAGTTTCTACAAAACGCCTAAAAATATTCCCATAGCTGGAAAATAATTAAAATGGCCAGGTTGCTGTTTTTTTTTGCCTTTAAATAAAAAGCAATTAAGGTGACAGAAATTCCCCAAAATGGTATAAATAAAGTACATCTGGGTCTGCAAAAATGGATGTCTTATGTGTCCCCATGCAATTAAATTTAAAAGCGTTATGTGTGTCAGAATATGGAGACTCCAAGAAATTTGTTAGCAAAATTTTGGATTTTTTTAAGGGTTTAAAACGTAAAAAAAAAAAATTATATAAATTTGGCATCACCATAATTATACTGACCCACAGAATGCAGGAAAGATGTAATTTTGGCTACACATGGAATGCTATAAAAACAAAGCCTGTAAGAACGTCATGCAACTGCAGTTTTTCTCTATTTCAATCCCGTTCAGAATTTGTTTTCAGCTTCCCAGTACATCATATGGAATATTAAGAGGTACCATTGCAAACTGTAATTAGTCCCGCGAAAATTAAGCCCTCGTACAGCTCTGCGAACAGAAAAATAAAAAGGTTATGGTCTTTGGGAGGCAGGGAGTAAAAATCAACAATCAAAAAATTACTGTATCTGGAAGGGGTTAAAAAGCAAACAAGGCATATTTCTTCCAGGAAAAATAAACCTCTCTTTTTATACATAATACAGTATAATCTTACTGAAAGGCCCCCGTGCACTTTCATGGTATGCTGTTGGTGATCTTGTTGTAAACAATTCTTTCTACAGTAACAAACTGTACTAGAGAATATGCAAATATTTTATTTAGTATTTTTAGTAGTAAAGAATGAATATGTGCTCAGAGTCGACTGTCACTTCATTACACTAAAACAGTGCTGTATATAATCATGTTGTCAGTTACATATAGTTGCATGCTGTCACTATGCAACTCATCAAAACATTCCATGCTATTGATGTCACGCGTGAGGTTTGTAGTTCATTGTGTGATTGTAAATATATGAATGTAGTTATGTAGTGCTAGTGATCATGACATTTCAAAACTCATCTTATTTTCACATTTCAAAATCAAGACTGGTGATAATAAGTGATTTAATTTCAGGTTTTCTACATTTTTTATTTAATTATACAATAAACTACATGATTAAAGGGATTGTCCAGGGAGTTTTAATTCACTTACCTGGTCTCGGGATCGCTGATAATGGGCCTGGGGTTCCAACAACGTTACGACCCCCTCAGGTCATGTGATTCAAAGTATCATTCTGTTCTCAACCCTCCCCCCTCCCTTTCCCCATAGACATATGATGGCTTTTTTTATGCTGGTCAGGTTGTATATTTTAAAGGTACCATTTTTAGTTGCATATAATGTATTATAAATGTTATTACCGTATATACTCGAGTATAAGCTGACCCGAATATAAGACGACCCCCCCTAATTTTAACACAAAAAACTGGGAAAACTTATTGACTTGAGTATAAGCCGAGGGGGAAAAAGGCAGCAGCTACTGGAAAATTTCAAAAATTAAAATGGTCGGAGTTTTTGGGTGCAGTAGTTGCTGGGTGCTGGGGAAGGGGAGGGGGTGTTTTGGTTGTCTGTCTGCCCCTTCCCTGAGCTTGAGGACCGGGTTTTTTTCCCCCACTTGGAATTCAGCCTGGCTGAATATAGGGTATCTGCAGTGCTCCTATTAACCCCTTCACGACGGAATAGGAGCACTGCAGATACCCTATATTCAGCCAGGCTGAATTCCAAGTGGGGAAAAAAAAACAGTCTCAGGGAAGGGGCAGTTAGACAACTTTGTTTTCCAGCTACAGCGTTTACTGTACACGAAAAATATTTTTATAGATTGGTAGAGCGGGCGTTTTCGGACACAGGGCCGATAATGTGTATATGTTTCACTGTATTAGTTTTATATGTGTTCTAGGGAAAGGGGGGGGGGGGGTGATTTGAATTGTTTATACTTTATTATTTATTTTTTTTACTTATTATTAATTTTTTTTGCATTTATTAGACCCCCTAGGGTTTTTTTGCAAAAATCGTCATAGAGCAGCCTGCAAAAGAAAAGCACTGCAGCTGGAGAGCCTTTACAGAGGAGCTGAGGGGAATCCCCGGACGCAGGCAGGAGCGTGGACCTGAAGGAAGACCTCTGCCGCCGGACCTGAAGGGGAACTGTGGCCGGCCACCGGCAAAAGCGCTGAGGGGAATCCCCGGCAGACTCAGCTGCCTGGATTTCCCCTCAGCGCTTCTGCCGACGGCCGGCTTTTCTTTTGCATGCCGAGGTCTTCAGGTACATGCTCCTGCCAGGGATCTCTTCTTCAGCTCCGGCGGCCGAGGTACGCGCTCCTGCTGGCAGCCGGGGATCACACCAGCGCTTCAGGGCCGCATTTGAGAGAGCGGTCGCGTCTGCTCTCTCCAGGGGCATGGCGGCATCTCCACTGTAACTCCGCCATTACTACAGTAAGAGTTACAGTGGAGGTGTCGATTCTAATGGTGACCGCTCTGGAGCACAGCACAGACCCGGCATCCAGACACCGGGGCGGGTGCCGGGCCCGCAGCATCGCCCTGGCGATGCTGTTCATTGCAAACTACAGAAGTACTTACGGTACTTCTGCTAGAAGACCCAGTACTTCTGCCAGGAGCGTGGCGATGCTGCGGCCCGGCACCAACCCCCATGTCTGTATGCCGGGTCTGTAACTACGGTATTACTGTAATGACCCTAATATAAGCCGAGGCAGACTTTTTCAACCCAAAAACTGAGCTGAAAAACTCGGCTTATACTCGAGTATATACAGTAATTCTTTCAGGGAGGTAATGGGGAAAAAGCAGTTCCACAATTTTATAGATTTGTATAACAGTGCTTACTGTTACAAAGTAAATGTCAACTGTCACTCAAACTAACTTGTTCCTGGAATCAGTGGAGTGGTGCCCAAGGCCTCCCTTAAATGATGCCATGTGGTATCTTGTAGTTCACCTTTTTAATTCCTTCTCCTCAGACCCCAGAGAATAATAAGTAGATTCCCAGGGGACGTGATTAAAAAAATTAAATACTTATACTCACCTTGCTTCAACTCTTCTGGGCATCCTCACTCCATCTATCTCTGACTTTCTTCAGCATCTTCTTCAGTCTTTTTCTGTCTTCAACTGAGGTGACGCGCCCCAGACGTGACTACCAGGGTCTGTGATTGGGCCTCACGTGTGGTGTGCTGACGTCATCACATGTGACCTCCATCAAAGACCGGGAGAGCCCCGGAGAGAATGCTAAGGACTGCTGGAAGCCCAGGAGAAATGAGTATAATCATTTCTTATTTTCATTTACCACCCCTGGGCTGGCATTTGTTGGAAAGAGGCCTGGCAACATGCTGGGCCCCTTTCCATTAACAATATGTATAATCATTGGGAAAACAGTCTTTCCCCAATGGCTATCATAGTGGTCTAGGGGCTCTCGCCATCTCTAGCTGGCCTTAGACCCTGTAACTCTCCAATCGTTATGCCATTGCCCTTAACCCTAACTGTATGGTATAGTTTTGAAGGATAGAAAAGCATGGCTTGGGCATGCTTGGCTGCCAGTGGCACTGAGTCACTAGTGTTTTTTGATGATGTGGCACAGGACAGAAGCAGCCGGATGAATTCTGAGGTATTCAGAGACACTGTGTTCTCAAATCCAGCCAAATGTAACCAAACAAATTGGTCAGCATTTCATAATACAGATGGACAATGACCCAAAACATAAAGCCAAAGCAACCCAGAAGTTTATTAAAGCAAATGAGTGGAATATTCTTGAATGGCCAAGTCAGTCACCTGATCTCAACCCAACTGAGCATGCATTTCACTTGGTAAAGACTAAACTTCAGCCAGAAAGGCCCACAAACAAACAGCAAGTGAAAAGTGCTGCAGTAAAGGCCTGGCAAAGCATTAAAAAGGAGCAAACACAGCAGTGTCTGGTGATGTTCAAGACTTCAGGCAGTCATTGCCAACAAAGGGTTTTTAACTAAGTATTAGAAATTAACAATTTATTTACAATTCTTTAATTTGTCCAATGACACTTGAGCCCCTAAAAAGAAGGGATTGTTTTTATCTATAGGCTTTAGTTCCTCACATTTTTATGCAGTCATTTTGTTTAGACCACTGAATTAAAGGTGAAAGTCTGTACTTCAACAGCATCTGATTTGGTTTATTCAAAATTCATTGTGGCAATGTACAGAACCAAGATTAAAAAATGTTGTCTCTGTCCAAATATTTATGGACCTAACTGTATGTCCCAAAATTGTTGAATGCTAGTGTTATTATGCAGTGGCGTAACTAGGGCGGGGCCCCGTGGTGAACCTTTGACATGGGTCCCCCCTCCAAAGACCCCAACTGACCGCCCCTTTCCGCCCACATTCCTGTAGGCACTATTATGCCCCATAGTGGCCCCTGTACACAGTATTATACCCTATAGTGGCTCCTGTATACATTATTATACCCCATAGTGGCCCCATGCACACAGTATTATGCCCCATAGTGACCCCTGCACACAGTATTATGTCCCATAGTGTCCCCTGCACACAGTGTTATGCCCCATAGTGGCCCCTGTAGCACAGTAATAAGTTCACTGCCTGGGAAAGAAAGGGTTACAATGCCACATTCAGTGTCAACTTAGAGTGTTCTCACAGTTCTCACTTAAAACACTCTTCACAGACACTGAATGTGGCACTAATAACCCCTTCATCTCCAGGTAGAAGGCAGCTGCCAGCACAGTACTGTGTGCTGACAGCCTGCCCTGCACACATAGGTTAAACTCACCAGTCTGCACTCACTCAGAGCTGCTCACTCCATCCCCTGGCACTATCTTCTTCCTGCGTGATGTCTCTGCCGCTTCCCCACTGTCAGGACGCAAGCTGAGGCTCTCCACTGCTCGGAACCCGACACCTTAAGTGGCCTCGGGCCTCAAAACGTAAAATTTATTGTTTATTTCTTTTTTTGGCATATTAACTAGTGAGGGGGCCTGGGTCCCCTAAGGTGTAAGGCCCTGTGGCAGCTGCTACCACTGCTACCGTGGTAGTTACGCCACTGTTATTATGGATATTGCTTACTTGGATTATAGCAAAGGTTTTGATACAGTGCCACTTAAAAAGCTGATTAAAGATTGAACTTATTCAGAGTGTTGTTAACCCTTTCTCAACACCTGCCATTATCGTATGGTATTTGTTGGATATTTAATTATGCTGATTGTGGGCATTACCTCCCATTGGTGCCTTGGTCAAAACTGGCTCATTGAAGTTTTCCAGGCTTGTCTGGCATATACAGTACAGACCAAAAGTTTGGACACACCTTCTCATTCAAAGAGTTTTCTGTATTTTCATGACTATGAAAATTGTAGATTCACACCGAAGGCATCAAAACTATGAATTAACACATGTGCAAAAAAAAAAAAAAAAGTGTGAAACAACTGAAAATATGTCTTATATTGTAGGTTCTTCAAAGTAGCCACCTTTTGCTTTGATTCCTGCTTTTGCACACTCTAGGCATTCTCTTGATGTTCTTGAAGCCTTGTAAAGGCTCCCGGCCAGTCTGCAGCCTCTTTCTTTTGCAGGCTGGTCTATGCAGCCTGCAAAATAAATGATGATTTTTTTGCAATGCATTGCAATGCACTAGCATTGTAGTGCATTGCATTAGTTATCAGACCCCCTGGGATCCAATACCCCTAGGGGGTCTAATAAATGCAAAAAAAAAATTAAAAAAAATTAAAAAGTATTAAAAATTCAAATCACCCCCCTTTCCCTAGAACACATATAAAAGTAGTTAAATACTGTGAAACACATACATGTTAGGTATCCCTGGGTCCAAAATCGCCCGCTGTAAAAAGCTATAAAAATATTTTTCCTGTACGGTAAACGCTGTAGCAGGAAAAATAGTCAAAAGTGTCAAACCGCCATTTTTTCACTGTTTTGATTCTGATAAAAATTAGAATAAAAAGTGATCAAAGCAATAGCATTTCCTGAAATTGGTAGAACTAAAAAGTACACCCAGCCCCACAAAAAATACGCCCTATGCATCCCCGTACACAGACTTATAAAAAAGTTATGGCTGTCAGAATATGGCGACTTTTAGAAAAAATATTTTTTAACACAGTTTTGGATTTTTTTTAAGGGGTTAAACTGTAAATAAAACCATATAAATTTGGTATCCCCAAATCGTACCGAAACACAGAATACAGGGGACATGTCATTTTGGCTGCACAGTGAACGCCGTAAAATGGAGCCCGTAAGAAAGTCGCAGAAATGCATTTTTTCTTCAAATCCACCCCATTCTGAATTTTTTTCCAGCCTCCCAGTACATTATACAGAATAATTAATGGTGGCATCATGAAGAAAAATTTGTCCCGCAAAGATTAAGACCTCATATGGCTCTGGGAGCGGAGAAATGGGGTTTAGAAGGAAGGGAGTCAAAAACGAAAATCAAATAATGCCATCAGTGGGAAGGGGTTAAAGGGATTCTATCATTGGGAAAACTCATTTTTAACTAAGCTTATACTTGCATAACCTTTAGAAAGACTATTCCACACATACCTTTTGTATGTTAATCCCCTCAGTCGTTTTTGAATGAGCCCGATTTTATTCATATGCTAATTAGCCAGCAACGAGTACCCGGAAGTCTCCCTGAGCCTATGACTGACACGTGGGCTGCAACTTATTCAAGATTCACCCTGGACCACACATACGTCAGAAATCTGGGGGAGATATACCATGACTCCAGCACTCTGCCTGTCTCCTTGTCACTATATATATATATATATATATATATATATATATATATATTTTTTAAATATATATATATTTAAAAATTCAAATCACCACCCCTTTCCATAGAACACATATAAAGGTAAAAATATAAAGTGAAACACATTAGCACATTAGGTATTCATTAATCCCTGTACATGAAAATATATAAAAAAAAATTACGGGTGTCAGAATATGGCAGAATATTTTTTTACAAAGCAGTTAAAACATTTAAAAAAAACAAAAACAAAAAAAAAACACATACATTTTGTATCCCCACAATCATACTGCCCATAGAATACAGGTGACATGTAATTTTGGCTGCACAATGAATGCCTTAAAAATGAAGCCCGTAAGAGAGTCACAAAAATACAGTGTTTGGGAGCCATCACACGGAGTTTACGCTCCGCTCATTCTGAATGTAAACTCAAACTGGATCTTCTGGGCATCACTTCTGGGCTCTTCTGGTGTCAAAGGACATCAAGGAGTTGTTGGCCAACCAGAACAAGTGAAGCTTTCTGCTCAGAAGGTCCTGCCCCAAAAACAGGTAAGTATGATGGGGTGGGAGGCTGTTTTGGGGGGTGAGTTAGTTAAAAAAGGCTAGTAGTTGATGGGCTAGCTAGGGGAACAGCGAGGGGGTGTGAGTGAGAAAGAGAGAGGGGGGAGAGAGTCAGTGCAAGGCATCATGGTAATTGTAGGAAAAGAGAACAGGAAGATACCCATGTAAATAAATACAAATGATGCCAGGAGCTCACAGAGAAACCCATAAATTACTCAAGATACTGCTGAAGGTATTAGTAGTAGTACCTATTAATAGTACTAACCGACCTTTTTTAAAAAAAGATTTTTTCCCCAGAAAACCTTTTTAAATGATTTTGAGCCAGAGCCTTCTAACATGCAGCCCCCACTCTCTGGAAAGCATTACCCAGACCGATCAGAGAGATCTCAGTGTTTAACAACTTAAAATCAAGATGTGAAATGCATCTTTTCAGTCTGGCATTTGAGGGCAAATAACACCCTCACTATACACAACATGCTGCAAAATACCATTTAGTTAGCCACTGGACTGTGCTTAGAGTATATTGTGAGAAAAGCACATTATAAATGTTTGTTGTTATTTAAGGGGTCTGTAACAAGGAAAAATATTTTTAATTTTTTAGTTTTAAAATCTTTACTGGATTAATAGTTCAAACAATGAAAATCACAATATAACATGATGCACTTACTTGGGGAGAATAAACCCTCTATCTGAGTATCGTCTTAGCATTTCTGTGCGAGGACATCAGAAAAATAGGACTAAAGGCTAGCTCACACGTTGAGGAATTTGGTTAGGAAAAAATCCGCTCCGGACGATTTTGACGTGGTTTTTGACGAGACGCCGTTTTTCCACCTGAAAAATCCGACGGGAGTCAATGTGAGATGGAAAAACCGCCTTGTGGTTTTGGTCGCGGTTTTTGCCAATTTCGCATCCAAAAACCGTGACGTAGATTTTCTGCCTCCCATTGAACCCATTTGAATGGGTTTGCAAAGTGTCCGGCTGTGAGCGCCTGTGAGCGTTTTGTGGTCTCCGTGGCTAAACCATTTTTTCTTGACCGGACACAAAGTCAGACATGCAAAAAAAAACCTGTTTCGCCACGGAGACCACAAAACACTCACGGGCGGACACTGTCTGCCGTGTTCCTGTAAGCGGAGACCAGGGCACAGATGTGAACCCGCCCTAAGATACTTGACTATATATATATATATATATATATATATATATATATATATATATGTAGAGGTACAGTTTAAGTAAAAAGAGATACACTGTGATCGTGTTCATAGAGCACTAGTAAAAACACATTTGGAATATTGTGTCCAGTTCTGGATACCTCGTCTACAAAAAGACATAGATAAAATGGAATGGGTGCAAAGGCAGGCTACAAAAATGGTGGAAGGTCATAAGCATAAAACATGATAAATAGACTAAAAAAACTAGCCTTGAGGACAGAATGAAAAGGGGGGGATATTATCAAAACAAGTGTTTAGCCCACACTTAGCGCCTGTCTCTATAATGCTAAAAATAAAAGTAAAGTTTTTAAATGGTCCAAAACACATGAAATAAACCCAAAATACAAATATGTTTACATTATTGTTCAAACAAGCAACAATACATTATTATGTAAACTAATAAAACATTTGTATCACTATGTTCATAATGATTGGTTATATGAGAATAACTCATTCTACACTGTGTATAATAATGTAATATGAATAAAATTCATACTACACTGTGAACACCGTAAAATAAACAAAAGATAACAACAGAAATATTGTTTATGGGTTATCACTTTGCAAAATAAAATAAAAACAAAACGTGTACAAAGTGTATCTAATCATGCAAAAGACAAGCTAATAACCACCGCCATTGATGACAATATGAAAAGGTTATGGCTTTAAAGGGGTTGTCCCATCACAAGGATCCTATCTATACTGCTTGTTAATGTGGATGTAAGACTTTTCCTAAATACACTGCTTCAGCAAAGCTGCTTTGTTTGTCCACTATCTTACTTTATTCAATTCTTTGTGGCCACAGCCCTGACTTAGCTGCTCATGAGTCAAGTGATGTATCTGCTGCTCTCAGGGGGGAGGGAGGAGGGGCTAAGTGCAGGGAGCGAGCCTGTGTATCTAGCTATTCCTGTCTCTACACCACGTGACCTAGCTTCCTGTTAGCAGATAGGGGAGAGGAGCTGCTTTCATTTCTTCTGTTCTCCCAGTTATCAGGCTAGCTAATTCAGTTGTGTTCATTATGGCAGAGACAGGCAGGGTCTGTATGTAACACAGAATGGAGTTGCTGCTGCCTGTACTTCATAGTCCAATATGGGTGGGCGGAGCTACACACAAATTTGGGGGCAGAGCTAAATGGCAGGTTGCATGTGAAACCCCGCCCACCAAATGATGCAAGAAACCAGCAAGAAAGAAGATTTTACAGCAGTAAAGACTGATGAGTATGTGAGGTGGGAATACCCCTTTAAGAACATGATGACCCAAAACCAAAAATAAACACTTAAAAAAAGGGTAAAATTTATAAAACACAAAAAAACTATGGCCCCATATAGTGAGCCGCAGCCAAAAAGCGCTGCAAAAAGACTACGGTGGGAAAGGCATCACATTTTTTTCCCCCAGCATTTTTCACAGAAAGTCTGCAGAGTTTTCCCATGCAGATTGTCTGTTTCTATCTACACCTATAGAGAAAACATCCAGTGTTACTGTGGGTATAATCAAACGTTTTTGAAATAGCTGCGGATTTTTCTCTGCAATGTGTAGATGGGATTTGCCAGAATACTTGCTGATGGAGCACTGTTGTGTGAATAGCCCCTAATTCTAGAGGTGACTAAGCTGAAGGAGACAGTAGACTTCAACCTGCAAGTGTACCGTATTTTACGGACTATAAGGTGCACTGGACTATAAGGCGCACTGCCCATGAGCGCCTTATAGTCCGTCTCGGTTCATATATAAGGCGCACCGGACTATAAGGCGCAGTCCGGTGCGCATTATATGTTATTGAAAGCGGCGGCAGGCAGACTTTGCCAGCGGCCGCTTAACCCCCCGCGTGCCAGCCGCTTCTATTGGAAGCGCTCGGCAGGCGAGGAGGGGCTCTATCAGCAAAATCATGCTGATAGAGCCCAACCGTAAAAGTTACATTAAACTACCCCCCTCCCCCCGTTTTAACATAAAACCCTGAAACAGAATGTGAAACTTACCGAGCGGTGCAGGGTGGGCGGGCATTCAGGCCTCCTCTTCCTCCGATGTTCCGTCCTCCTCCTCCGGCACTCGCGAACTGATAATGGCCTGGGCGCATGCGCAGTAGCCGTAGTAGAAGCATTATGATATTGCGCATGCGCCCAGGCCATTATCAGTTTGCGAGCGCCGGAGGAAGTGGTCTGGACATCGGAGGAAGAGGAGGCCTGAATGCCCGCCCGCCCACCCACCCTGCACCGCTCGGTAAGTTTCACGTTCTGTTTCACGCTGACGTGACAGCAGGGCTGCCGGACACTTCCCATTCATTTCTATGGGAGCCGGCATGCGAGCGCTCCCCATAGAAATGAATGGACTGCTTTTTTCCAAAAGGTATCACCTACTGAAGACTTAAAAAGTTTTTTTGTTTTTTTTCATATTTCATAACCACTGGCTAACACGGTACCAAAACAAATATTTACCTTTTGCTTTTTTCCATTCATTTCTATGGGGAGCGCTCACATGCTGGCTCCCATAGAAATGAATGGGAAGTGTCCAGCAGCCCTGCTGTAACGCCGGCGTGTACGGCTGTGATACACGCTGGTGTTCCGTAGTGTGAATGCACCCTTACGGTGCCTTTTATGTATGTATGGAAGCGGCACGCAGACTTTGCCGCCGCTTCCATCCATATATAAGGCGCATCGGACTATAAGGCGCACTTACGATTTCTGAGGAAATCGTAGGTTTTTATGTGCGCCTTATAGTCCGGAAAATACGGTATCCCAATATCCAAGTATGGCCTGCGCTTATTAGGAGACCTTGAAACCTCAGGAAATTACAATTCAAGTCGAGCTCTTGTTGCGCCTGGTAGGGCGCAAAATAAGAATTGACCGAGTATAATAGGCAGCGTCCACCGGCGATGAATCTTAGGTCGGAATATATGATGCAAAATATAATGGGGAAAGAATTCCTCAATGTGTCCTCGGTGTAGACAAATATCGATACACGGATATGTAGACAAGAGAAGATTTATTGTAAAAGATGATGCATTTCGGGGTATTTTTGGTACTCTATGAGTGCCACCCCTTCATCAGATCTTTTATTGAAGCTATATCAGCATGTACTGATATAGTTTCAATAAAAGATCTGATGAAGGGGTGGCACTCATAGAGTACCAAAAATACCTCGAAATGCGTAATCTTTTACAATAAATCTTCTCATGAATATCCAAATGATGGTTAACTAATCCAAAAGAACAAAAGAGTATTATTTATATTAACACGGAGCCCAACTGCAGAAGCTGAGAAAAATGTATTTATTTATTTATTTCTCCCTTAATACATTTTAAGATAAAATAGTAATAAAATAATCCAAGTTTTCAATTTGATGTGTTTTGGTTCACGTATAACAGCATTCATTCATTCATTCATTGAGATTTCTAAGCAAAAACTAGGATATTTCTATTTCTACAGTGTACACCTACTGCACAAGGATTATTGGATTATTTTCCTTTTTGCACAGTATATGACTAGTTAATTCCAAAGCAGAGTAAATAAAGTAGATCATTTCTAATACCCTTTTGCGTTTTTGTTACCGGTAACTTTTTCTAGTAGCTGTGTAGCTCCAAATTCTCCTGTTTCAATGTCTCCAAGTATCTAGGCCTTTAGTTTTGCTTTTGTTTCCATAACCCCAGGTGAACTTTGGCTTTCTTTCAAGTTTTAAAGACATGAGATTGTTATCTAAAATATGTGACCTCTTAGTTTTTTACTCTAAATTAAAGGACATAGTTACAGTACATTTACAATATACAAAATAAGATATGCCTAGTTTTTTCATTTATGAGCTTCAAATTACATTATATGACAAAAAATATTTTTAAATATTGGCTACAATGATTTAGTATACAGTGAGGTTACTAAAGAAGAGTTGATGCCGCAATAGTGGGGGCACCTGGGCTGTGATATATCCCTGTATTATGTCACAGTACAGGGATACTAAGCAGTGGGGAAAATGAATCATAGGAATGCTGCTGCCATTAATAGCTGTCTGACTATTAATCTGAATTTGAATTTGGCTTCTAACTACCTTCTTTGGTGCTAAATTCAAATGAACCTATCACAGAAACTCGGAGAAATCAGTTGAGGTGCTGCCTCTTCTCTGATTGGTCCATTTCAAATCAGTGACAAAGCATTTGTTTGGCATGCAAATGAGCCAAAAAGAAATAAGACAATACCATTATTGTGTCAGATTATGAGTAAAAATTAGCAATCCTACTAATATTATGTTTGGATGGTTGTGTGTTTGGATGTTTGTTCCTCAATCACACCTACAAGGGCGAACGGATTTGTCTGAAAATGCGCACATACATACCTTGGGTCCCGGATTTAACGATAGGCTACATCGAATTCCCGTACACCACCGCAATTCACTCCCATGCCCAGTGCGTCTCACAGTTCAATTTGCTGCAGGACCTGCCACGCTGTAGAACCTGGGATGACATCATCCCAGCCCTTTCAGCAGCTCACCTGATTGGGTGCTGCTTCTCTATGTGGGCGGAGCTATCGTCCGGCCACCGTCCACACCAACATGGCGTCTCTGAAAGGTCCGGAGCATCCTGCACAAGGGCCTCTATTCTGGGGCAGCGACAAGTCCATACGCTGCCCCACCTGTGTGGCCTCACCACGGGACCACAGTACCACGGCCGGACATGGGGTCGCCTGCACTGCGCTCTGGACGCCGCTGGCCAGCTGTCCCGCGGCATCTGCCGTCTCTGAACACTACAAGTCGGAACATCGGTGCACGGGAAGCCCAGGGTGTGGTGAGAACGGGGACACTGGTTGGTAGGGGGAAAGGGGACACACGGTCGGCAGGGTCTGGTGGGGGGAAGAGGGGGCACGGGGTAGGTAAGATGGGGGAAGGGGGCATGGGATAGGAGGAAGGAGTGACCACATGGGGAAGTGGGTAGGGACAAAGGGGGGTGGCGGGCACCAGGAGGGAGACCAGGTAAAGAGTTCCAGCGGGACGCAGGGTGGGGGGGCACAGGGTAGGTAAGACGGGGGTAGGGGGAAAAAGGGCACGGAGTAGGTAACACGGGAGAAGGGGGCATGGGGTTGGGGGGGAAGGGGGCACGGGGTAGGAGGAAGGAGTGACCACATGGGGAAGCGGGTAGAGAGAAAGGAGGGTGGTGGGCGCCAGGAGGGAGAGGAGGTAAACAGTTCCAGCGGGCCGCAGGGTGGGCCCCGAGGGTCCATGGACCCACAGGTGTAGGAAGGGCCCGCTGCGGACACAAGGCAAAGGAACAAGCCTGCCCACCGCTCCAGGTGGGTCCCGCAGGGGGTCGGGGTTCCGCAGACGAAGTCATGGGTAAAAGCTAGTATATCATATACTAGAACATAAAATGATCAATTTGTAGAGAATCATATATCTTACTGTAATAAAAAAAAGCCCATTAAAGGGAGTCTGTCAGTAGGAAATTCTAATTCTGAGGACTTAGGTACGGAGAGGGAGGTCCGAGAGGTGAAGTAGAAAGAAGGCCGGGGTAGAGGGGAAGGGGGGGGGACCGAAAAACCTGACACAACACCTTATGGACCGCATTCCAGAAGTCAAGGCAAGCACAGTCCCAGAACACATGCAGAAGGGTCCCCACCTCTGAGCCACAGCGCCAGCAGACAGAAGAGGAGGAAGGGTAAACTTTGTGCAGCTTAGAAGCAACATGATACCAGTGGGTCAAGAGCTTATAACCCACCTTCTGATACTTACTGGCAACTGAACTCTTGTGAGCGAACCTGGTATATTGAGAGTCAGAGAGAGATAAATTCAGATCTGCCTCCAACTTGGCAAGAAAGGGAGGTCTGTAGCAGAAGAGGGGACACCATAAGTAAATAAAAGTCAGAGAGGGAGTGCATGATCGGGCCTGACCACGAGCAAGTCACCTCAAATTTTGTAAGGAATCTGTCAAAACCCAGGAAGTCTGGCAACAAAGAGAGGAAATGGGATAGCTGGAGGACCCGCTGGAACACTCTTGTGTGAAAGCCTGTAACCCTAGGGGTGACCAAGCTGAAGGAGACAGCAGACATTAACCTGCAAGTGTGTCCCAATGGTGTGTCCCAAATGATGGTTAACGAAGCCAATATAAAAAAAGGAGTATTATTTGTAATTTTTTCTTTTGTCAAACATAGAAACACGGAGCCCAGCTACAGAAACTCTGAAAAACAAAATTATATGTTTATTTCTGCCTTGATACATCTTAAGAAAAAAATAATCCAGGTTTTCAATTTTCATGTTCCAGCAGTGGTAATTATGCTATGCAGTACTGCACTGCTGTCCCAGTATAGCAGCCACCTTATCTGTAGCAGATAACTGCTCAGCCTTCAGCAGTGGGTTCGGGAAGGTGAGTAAAAATAGCACTTATTCTCACCTCTCCTGGGCGCAGTCCCAGGGGGTCACTGCTGTGGCCTGTAATTGGGCCTCATTAGTCACGTGGGGCGAACTTATGTCATAACGCTGGGTTGATGTGTCATGATGTCAACGCGCTCTAGGTGATTGGGTGTCAGCATTGATCCCAGGGGCATGTGACCTCACAAGAGGCTTGAAGAGGACGTGATTTAACTGCAGGACCCTTCCAGACGCCGTGAAAATGCCTATTATTATGCTTTGAGAGGCTATTGTGGATCATTATACTGTGCAGAAGCACTGTAGAGCATTATAATGTCTGGGGTTATTGTGGAGCGTTATATTGTGTGGAACTACTGTGTGGACTGTGTGGGGCCACTAAGGAACATTATACTATGTGGGGACACTATGGAGCATTGTACTGAGTGGGGCCATTGGAGCATCATGCTATCTGGGGCTACTGTGAAGCATTATACGTTGTGGGGCCACTGTTGAACATTATACTTTGTGGGGTCACTGTGGATCATTATTATTGAGTGGGGCCACTATGGAGCATTGTACTGTGTGAGGAAACAATAGGAAATTTTTAATGCATAGTTGCTGGACACATGATAGAATCACTGTGTGTAGAAGATATTCATAGGTAGACAGGAGCACGATCAGGTTAGTAAGGCTTGAGGTTTATTTTGTTTTTTGTTGTTTTTATAAAACTATTTAAGAATGGCATTTGAATAGTTTGTGTTGTAAGTATGAAATGCAGTGTGGTTCATTAAAAAAAAAAAATCTACTCATTTAGAAATCGATCTAAAAAAATTGTAAGATAGGGTCATATCTATCATTGTGTATCATCCTTTCTTCTTTTCACAACTTTCTATAAACATTTGGGTATTAACCCCATAGAGACACAGCCCAAAAGTGACTTAAGGACCAGGCCTCTTTTTTCAAAACTGACATGTGTCACTTTAAATGTCAATAACTTTGAGACGCTTTAACTTACACAAGTGATTCTGAGATTGTTTTTTCGTAACACATTGTACTTCATGTCAGTAGTAAATTTTCGACAATATGTTTTGTCTTTAATTATGAAAAAATAGGAAATTTGGTGAAAATTTTGAAAAAAATGCAGTTTTCAAACTTTGAAATTGCAAGCCTTTCAAATAGAAAGTCATACTACCCAAATTTTTCCATAAATATAATTAACCATGTCTCATATTTATGTGGCAATCAAATTTTAAGCACCCTTTCATTTTTTTCAGAAATTATAAGGCTTACAAGTCAAGCAGTAATTTTCCAAATTTTCAAGAAAATTTCCAAAACACATTTTTCAAGGGACTAGTTCAGTTCTGAAGGGAAATTGAAAGGCCTCTATAATAAAACCCCCCAAAAGTCACCCCATTCTAAAAACTGCACTCCTGAAAGAATCCAAAACAGCAGTTAGAAAGTTTCTTAACCCTTTCAGCATTTCACAGCAATTACAGCAAAATGGAGGTCAAATTTACATTTTTCAATTTCTGTCACTAATATATTCATTTAGCCCTAGAATTTACACATTTACTAAGGGTTAAAGGAGAAACTGCACGCCACATTTTGTTACACAATTTCTCCCGAACACAACAATACCCCGTATGTGCTGGTACCCTAATGTACGGGCACACAATCGCTCTCAGAACGGATGGAGCGCTAATTGGATTTTGTAGGCCAGATTTTGCTAGAATACTTTTCAGGCACCATGTCCCGTTTGCAGAGCCCCCAAGGTGCCAAAACAGGGGAAACCCCCAAAATGTCACCCCATTTTGGAAACTAGACCCCTCAAGGAATTTATCAAGGGGTATAGTGAGCCCTTTGACCCTACAGGAGTGTAGCAGAATTGGCCCAACAAAAGGAAAAGTAACATTTTTTGCTATAAAATGTTGCTTTAACCCCAAATTTTGCATTTCCACAAGGGGTTAAAAGAGAAAATGCACCCCACAAATTGTCAAGCATTTTCTCCCAACAACAGAAATGCCCCATATGTGGATGTAAAATGATCTATGGGCACACTGTGAGGTCCAGAGCGGAAGGAGCGCTATTGGGATTTTGGAGGGCAAATTTAGCTGGAATCTGTTTCAGGCACCATGTTGCATTTGGAGAGCCCCTGAAGTGCCAGAACAGTAGAAACCCCCCCAAAATGACCCCATTTTGGAAACTAGACCCCTCAAGGAATTTATCAAGGGGTATAGTGAGCACTTAGACCCTACAGGTGTTTCACAGATTTTTTTACCATTGAGATGTGAAAATGAAAAATTACTTTTTTTATAATAAAATGTCACTGTAGCCCCAAATTTTTCATCTTCACAAGGGGTTAAAGGAAAAATTGCACCCCACATTTTGTTACACAATTTCTCCCGAACACGACAATACCCCGTATGTGCTGGTACCCTAATGTACGGGCACACGGTCGCTCTCAAAACGGATGGAGCGCTAATTGGATTTTGTAGGCCAGGTTTTGCTAGAATACTTTTCAGGCACCATGTCCCGTTTGCAGAGCCCCCAAGGTGCCAAAACAGGGGAAACCCCCAAAATGTCACCCCATTTTGGAAACTAGACCCCTCAAGGAATTTATCAAGGGGTATAGTGAGCCCTTTGACCCTACAGGAGTGTAGCAGAATTGGCCCAACAAAAGGAAAAGTAACATTTTTTGCTATAAAATGTTGCTTTAACCCCAAATTTTGCATTTCCACAAGGGGTTAAAAGAGAAAATGCACCCCACAAATTGTCAAGCATTTTCTCCCAACTACAGAAATGCCACACATGTGTATGTAAAGTGATGTATGGTCACACAGTGGGAGAGAACAATAGTTGGAGGGTAGATTTGGCTGCAATTGGTTTTAGTTACCATGTCACATTTGCAGAGGCCTTGAAGTGCCAAAACAGTGAAAGCCCCCAAAAATGTGACCCCATTTTGGAAACTAGACCCCTCAGGAAAATTATCAAGCGGCATAGTTAACACTTGGACCCTATAGGAGTTTCACAAAATAATTAACTATTGGGATGTGAAAATGAAAAATTTCCTTTTTTACAATAAAATGTTGCTTTAACCCCAAATTTTGCATTTCCACAAGGGGTTAAAAGAGAAAATGCACCCCACAAATTGTCAAGCATTTTCTCCCAACTACAGAAATTCCCCACATGTGTATGTAAAGTGATGTATGGTCACACAGTGGGATAGAACAATAGTTGGAGGGTAGATTTGGCTGCAATTGGTTTTAGTTACCATGTCACATTTGCAGAGGCCTTGAAGTGCCAAAACAGTGAAAGCCACCAAAAATGTGACCCCATTTTGGAAACTAGACCCCTTGACTTCAGTGACGTCAGTGTTAAATTGCACCCAAGTATAGCAAACATTTGGATGCAGCTTGTATGGCAATAATTTATTTTGCAGAAATTACTGCATAACCGGATGAAAGTAATTGTGTGCAGAATACGTGATGGTATAAGGAGGCGATATTCCATGGAAAATAAATTCTAAAATTAATATTCCATGGAAGTGTGGTACAATCTAAAGCACTCCTTCATGCACAAGCCAGGTTTATCAGGGCAGGTGTCACACTGATAAGTGGTGTCTCTCCTTATTCCTCTTTTGTAACACACTATGCATCTTTTTTGGTTTTTCCCTTTTTTAGCAGTTTGGGGGACTTCGCCGGGAAAATGTTGCCCTGGTACTATACGGGAACCATGAGTTTCAGAAGTACTGGGGCCTGGCACTTCTAGGTCCCCAAATATCAGGGTCTTGATAATTGTCTCCTGAAACTCAAGGAAAGTTCCTGTGTGGCCTGCACATCGTGATAGCACGTACGCGTTATACAATGCCATCTGAACCATGTGCACGGCCAGCTTTTTGTACCACACTCTTGTTTTTCGCATGGCACTGTAGGGCTTTAGGACTTGATTAGATAGATCAACCCCTCCCATGTACCTATTGTATGCCAGGATGCAGTCTGGCTTGGAGACAGTGGTACTGGTGCCACGCACAGGGACAGAGGTGCTGCCGCTGCCATGAATTGTGGTCAGTACAAAAACATCCCTCTTGTCCTTATACTTGACCAGCAGCATATTCTCATTGCAGACGGCACTACTCTCACCCTTTCTGAGGGGCTGCGCAATATGTGCCCTAGGGAGGCCTCTTTGATTTCTGCGCACAGTCCCACAAGCTGCAGTTCCTCTGGAACTCAGGGATCTAAAGAGTGGGATGCTGGTGTAAAAGTTATCTACATAGAGGTGATAACCCTTGTCCAGCAGTGGGTGCATCAAATCCCACACAATTTTCCCACTAACTCCTAGGATTGGGGGGCAGTCTGGGGGCTCAATCCTTGTGTCCCTTCCTTCATACACCCTAAATTTATAAGTGTATCCTGAACTGCTCTCACATAGCTTATACATTTTAATGCCATACCGTGCCCGCTTACTGGGCAAGTATTGGCGGAATTTTAGCCTCCCTTTGAAACTGATCAGAAACTCATCAATTGCAATGTTCTGATCAGGGATGTAGGACTCTGCAAATTTGGTACTAAAGTGTTCAATAACTGGCCTAACTTTGTATAAGCGGTCAAAATTTGGGGCATCTTGGGGCGGGCACTGGGAATTATCATTGTAATGAAGGAACTTTAGGATACTTTCAAACCGCTTCCTGGTCATAGCCATTCGATAGATTGGAGTGTTGTGCAAGACATCTGTACTCCAATACTGACGAATTTTAGGTTTTTTCACTATGCCCATATGCAGAATAAGACCCCAGAAAATCTTCATTTCTGCTGCATTTACTGGGGTCCAGTTCTGTGGCCTGGCATAGGAAGAGGTGGCATTTTGTTCCAAAAATTGTACAGCGTACAAATTCGTTTGGGCCACCATAAGATCTACAAACTCATCAGAGAAAAAGATTTTGAAAAAGTCATTTTCTCTGAAGCCCTCAGTCTCAATTTGTATTCCTGACCGGGCAACAAAGTCAGGAAGCTGAGGTTCAAAATTTTCTGGTGGTGGGGTCCACATGGGCTCTACAGGTGTGGCAACTAAATCAGCAATTGTTCTGGGGCGCCTCCTTTGGGGTTGCTCATCACTGGATGAGGAGGAGGAGGAGGAAGAAGAGGAAAAATAAAGGAATGGGGCATTTTCCTCTTCTCCCTCGCTGGCGGTATCAGTGTCAGAGGCCAGTATGGCGTACGCCTCTTCTACTGAAAACCTTCTTTGGGATGATTGGGACTGTTGGGACATTTTTGTGTGTGTGTGGTGTTTTACTTGAGTATATAAAACTTTATTTCTTGAAACTTTATTGAAAATTCAAAGTGTGGGGTGTGTGTTGTGCTTTAACACGTGTATTTGATGTAAAAAAAAAAACCTGCAAAAAAAGTACAGATGTGATCACTAACGTTTATTTGTTACTGATCACTGCGCTGAGTAGCACAAAGGAAAAAAAAAAGATTCTTTTCTTCTAACTAAAATTGAATTAACTAGAAAAAAAGTGCGCAAAAAGTACAGATGTGATCAGTAACGTTTATTTGTTACTGATCACTGCGTTGAGTTTAGCACAACGGAAAAAAAAAAGATTCTTTTCTTCTAACTAAAATTGAACTAATAAAATATAAAATAGACGGAGCAGTCTATATATATTTTATTACTAAGTCTAACTAGAAAAAAAGTGCGCAAAACAGTACAGATGTGATCAGTAATGTTTATTTGTTACTGATCACTGCGTTGAGTTTAGCACAACGGAAAAAAAAAAGATTCTTTTCTTCTAACTAAAATTGAACTAATAAAATATAAAATAGACGGAGCAGTCTATATATATTTTATTACTAAATCTAACTAGAAAAAAAGTGCGCAAAACAGTACAGATGTGATCAGTAACGTTTATTTGTTACTGATCACTGCGCTTTAGAAAAAAACTGAGTTTAGAAAAAAATTCTTCTCCTAGCTAAAATTGAACTGCAATAATACAGATAGAAGTGTGTGTGTATATATATATATATATATATATATATATATATATATATATATATATATATATATATACACACACACACTATATCTTTATTGCAGAAACTAACTAAAAAAAAAAAACCCAAGAAGGGCTTTCCAAAAAAAGTTCTGCTGGTAAAGTGTTAATTTTACCAGCAGTCAGGAAGAAGGGGGAGGGAGGCTCTGTTCTGCACCCACTGGCTAGGTGCAGATTGCAGAACTTTTTAGGAGCTGATGCAGCCAGACGTGAGATCAGAGGTTGGTGGAGAGGGGGGATGGGAAGGGGATGGGAAGGGGATGGGAATGGGGATGGGAGGGTGGAGTGGCTTGTGGAGTGGCTGGGGGGAGATTTTTAGGAATGACAGGAGAGGGTGGCTGGCAGCAGCAGCGACGGAGCTCTGATCAGATCAAATATGTCACTGAAGACACGCAGCAGCAGCGGTAACGCACAGAAGGCTCACAGGGCAGCACGGAGGTCTACTCTGCTCGCAAGTCCCAGGGGAACTGACATGGGAAGCAAAGTGACCCCCGGTTAACACTGTCCTGCAAGCCTGCAATTGGTTGATCGGCCGTGACACGAGCCGATCAACCAATTGCAACATCTGGAGGGTTGGCGCCACTGTACGCCCCCCAAACACTCGACAGGGATTGGTGGTATGTATACCTCCAATCCCTGTCACTTTTACTGACATCTGCCGGCGCAGATCCAATGATCTGTGCCGGAAAGCTGCCGGAAAGCTGAAATTTACCGATCTGAATAGATCGGTCATTTTCAGCAATCTAAGTGGCAGGGAGGGGGTTAAACCTCCCGATTCACGTGGAGAAGGTTGTCTGCTGTCATGGACAGCAGCAACCTTCTTACAGTTAGCGTCTCTTGAGACGCGGAGACTATTTATAACCATGACGTACTATTACCTCATGGGTCGCTAAGTACCAAGCTCCCATGAAGTAATAGTACGTCAAAGGTCGCTAAGGGGTTAAGGAGACCGATGGCTGGAAAAGAATGTCCCATTCTAGTCTAAATTAGTATTCTAGCTGCTCAATAGTCCTTTGTCTTCACCTGAATTTTTGTTTCATAATGTGCAGACAGACCAGTTCACCACACAGACTTTTGTTCTACCAAGTCATGCTATTATGATGTATGCAGTATGTGGTTCAGCACAGAATTGGGAACAATTGTTAATTTTAATTATATTATACATTTATTAATGCTGTTGTTACGTCTGCACCAGTTTGAACTTCTGCACCTTCCACTCTCACACTGCGGTGCAGGAGGTGTGTTCAGTTTTGATTCCTTGCTTAGGGTTTTGTTGCTCTGTCCTATTCCCTCACCCTCACCTTCACCTTGGTTTCCCTATTTTTGCATTTCCTGTGTTATTGACACCCTATCTTCCTATTAAGTCTGGAGCGGGCTCTTCCTTCCTATCCATTGTTTGCTCACATTCACATTGGTGCTTGCTATTGCTTGGGTGTGCTGGCTATTTACTCTTGCTGTTTGGTTACCTGTATTCATATTCCTGACCTCTGGCTGTACCTTTGACTATTCTCTTAGATTCCGATTCTGTTCTACGTTACTCAGCTGTTACCAACTCCTTGGCTAGCTAACCACCCTTTGTTGTTGTATGTCTTGTCTATGTTCTGTGTCATCACCTATGTCTAGGTAGGGTTTTGCCATCACACTTGTCATCTGTCGTCTAGGACTGTTCAGGCAAGTAGGCAGGGGGGGGGGGCAAGGGGACAGGAAGGGTTCAACTTAGAGCAGGGGTGGGCAAATAAAGGGATCCTATCAATCAGATGGCATTTTTTGTGCCTAACACGTCAGAATAGACATTTTTCCTGTGGCCATGGGCATGTGCAGTAGGCTCTGCCCGAGGCCTACAAGTTTCACCGCCTCCACTGGAAGAAAACACAGGAAGATGAAGTTCCTGTAGAAGATGGAGGCGGCGCTGGAGAGTTTTCTGGCAGCATTGGGGACGCCCCCAGTGCTATTTGAGTGCTGGAGCCTGCCCCCAGTGCTGCGAGAGAATTCATTTGCGTACCGGCGAAAACCGTTATTTCTATGGTACAGAGAAGACATCTATAGGTAGGAGATGAATAGCCTTTCTTAAGGCTTTTCCGACATGTTAGGCACAAAAAATGCCATCTGATTGATAGGATCCCTTTAATGTTCCCGTGGGGCTGCCTAAGAAATTGAAACTATTCTAGAAGGCTATGCTCACCGTGGCAAATGTAGCTCCACCCACTTCTACATTGACTACGCCCATTCTCAATAATCTTTCCATGTGCCCCCACAAAGTATAATCCTCCTACAGTCACCCCCACATTATAATGTTCCCTTCCAACTGCCCCACAGTATTAAGTTCCTCTCCTGGTGCCCCAGTTTAAACTGGAGGAAACTAGAGGGGACATGAAACTGGAGCAGCTGGAGGGGGACGTTAGCAGTGGGGGTAGTTGAAGGGGAACAATAAATTAATGGCAGATAAAATGGGACATTAAACTGGAAGGGGGACAACTAGAGGGGGGACTAGAGGGGGACATTAAACTCACGCAGCTGAAAGCAGATATTAAACCATTGGGGTAGCTGGAGGGTGACATTAAACTGGGGGCAACTAGAGGCATACAGGTCCCCCTTCAGCTACCTCCACGGTTTAATGACCCCTCCAGTTGTCCCCATCTTAATGTCCCCCCAGTTTCATGTCCCCTCTCCATTTCTCCCCCAGTTTCATATCCGCCTTCATCTGCCCCATGTCATATCCCCTTTCCATCTGCCCCCTCCATCTCTGTCCAAGTATAACATTCCCCTTCCATCTCTGCTCCATGGATACTGAGAGACACACAGATACACACACACAGACACACACACAGAGACACAGACAGACACACACACAGAGACACACACTCTCCACCCTGCAGCTCACATTCTCCTCCCCTCTCAGTACCTTAGGACACACACCACACGTCTCCATCTTCTTGCACTGTCCTGCTGGCATTAAGACACGCCTCCCTAGTCACGTGACGTCTGACGTCACACAGATCCTCTCAGTACAGTAGTACAAGCTTTCCCCGGTCATTCCCTGCTGTTATCACTGTTATAAGAGCGGGGGTGATTGGAAGAACAGTTTCTTAAGTAAAACACTAAAGGGACATGCAGAGAGCTGCGCGGGGCCGGAGTATAAAAGCGGGACTTTCCCGTTAAATGCGGGACACTTGGGAGCTATGCTTTTATCCCACAAGCTATGCGGGCCGGACAGAATCAGAGGGCTGGATATGGCCCGCGGGCCGTACATTGCCCAGGTCTGGCTTAGAGCTTTCTGTCTTGTCGTGCCCCTCCCCCCGGAGTTTACCAGCAGCTACTAGAGAGTTGCTCCTCTAGCAATCCACTTACAGTTGTATTGTAATAATAATGACTTTATTTATACAGTGCCGACATATTCCACATTACTTTACAAGTCAGCAGGTACATGTGATAAGGTCAGAGGGCCTGTTTATGACCAAAGGACCAGTAATCCTGGGTAACTGTCGTCGTCCTAATTGATAAGGCTGAGTGTCAGGCAGTAAGGATAATGACACCAGGCACTTAATGTTGGTATTAGTTCCTCTCTCAGCTGAGGTGTACTGATGTAGTTTATTTAAGACAACGTGAGGTTAAATAGCAGCAGACAAAGGAAAAGAGATAAGAACAGCCTAAGTTCTATTTTCGTTCCTGATTGGTGTAATACATCTTAATCACACAAAAAAGAAAGCTTAAACAGTTCCATATGTAGTCAGCTACTTCTGCTCTTGGTGGTGTCTTCTGGTGGAGGTCTCCTGGGAGAGGTCTCCTAGCAGCAAGCCAAGCATGTGCTCTTCTTTACACAATGGGGTCTTATCCTGGGTGCAGCCACCATCTTGTATTTCAGTTTTGAAACTTAAAGAGGATCTATCATTGGGAAAAGTCATTTTTAACTAATCACATCCTTGCATAGGCGTTAGAAAGGCTATTCCACACCTACCTTTTGTATGTAAATTGCCTCAGTGGTTTTTGAATAAGTCCGTTTTTAATTAATATGCTAATTAGACTGGGTGCATGATGCATTATGCATCCTCTTTGCTACTGTTTCCTATGGGTGTATACACCACAAGCTGCTACTGATGACTTCCTGTTTGCACAAACACATAGAGAGAATAGCAGAGACGAGTGCTACATGTTGGCTTTTTCTGTCCGATTGAAAAGTCGGACATCTTTACATGCGGACAGTGAAGGAAGGGCACGGAGTGCAAAAGAACGCACCCGATGCCCATTTAAATAAATGACAGGTGTCACGGACACAGCTAGTGTCCGCTCCTAATGTCTGTGCCAGATTTTGAGCGGACACTACCTGTCGGACACAGACGGTAGTTGTGAACGCTCCCTTAGAGGAGCTTTGCTTATTTTGACTAACCATGAACATCATCCTTCTGTGGTGGAGGTTATGGAAAAATGGATGAGTCTATCTATAGACAAATGGCCTACCAACTCCACATCCCTGGTTTAGCACTGTTTTGCAGAACTATGCAAGACGTTCCCTGAAAGATGTTGTCTGTATGAAAGCAAATATTGTTCTGAAAGCTCTGTATACAGTTCAGCATTGATAATGTCTTTCAAAATGTGTAAGCTGCTGTTAAATATCATGGGTTGCAATATTCATGTGACGTAAGGGGTTAATCCTATACACTAATAACAATGTACTTAATACAATGTATGCTGAGTGGTCCCTCTTCTCATGTCCACAGAACACAACATTCTTGATTTCCATGAAAAATTTCAAATTTTGATCACCTCATCCCATCATCTGATCACAGAATAGTTTATTATTTTGCCACAGTCCATGTTAAATAAGCTTTCTATGGCATTTTGTGTGGATGACACTGCTGTTACGTCCGTACCCGTTCGAACTCCTGCGCCGTCCTCTGTCCTCATTGTGTGACACAGAAGGCGTGTACGCTCATGATTCTCCCGGGCTCTTGTCATTCTGTGTTGGCACTGTTAGGGTTAACCTTTGTGTGCTCGTGATTGACAGCTTATCTGCCAATCAAGCCTGGGGTGGGTTCTGGACTTCCTTAAACTGGCCATCAGCCCACACATGGTTGCTTCCTGTGTCTCTGACCTTGCTAAGCGTTTTCCCTGCTTTTGTACTGTATTTACTGACCTCTGCTTTTTGGCTTTTTTACTACTTTTATGAAATATGATTTGGTACTGTTTTGTCTCTTTGTTTTGACCCTTGGTTTGCTGAATCCTCTTATGTGCTGTGTTGTATTGTCCTGTTCTGTGTATCACTTATCTAGAGTAGGGTTTGTCATCCAGTTGTCCCTATCATTAGGACAGTTACAGCAAATAGGTAGGGACACAGGGTGGACCAAGGTTTAGGGTTCACTGTCTGTCTTCCCTTTCCCCTAGCAGCTGTTATTTGTAATTACCTTCGGGCAATTTTTACAACTGCTTCAAGTTGCGTTTGTAGATTACACAGTGAACTGTGTTCACATGTAATGATTTCTGAACGTATTTCTGAGCTCATGCAGTGATCTGCATTACTGATTTGCTTCTAAGAGACTCTACCTCTTGTGAGGGGCAAGTATAGTCATGTATCTCTATATACGCCATTTTGTTCTATAAACTCCATTTTCTAATATGTCATCCATATTGTATCCTAACATACAGTCCTATGAAAAAGTTTGGGCACCCCTATTAATCTTTATCATTTTTAGTTCTAAATATTTTGGTATTTGCAACAGCCATTTCAGTTTGATATATCTAATAACTGATGGACACAGTAATATTTCAGGATTGAAATGAGGTTTATTGTACTAACAGAAAATGTGCAATATGCATTAAACCAAAATTTGACCGGTGCAAAAGTATGGGCACCTCAACAGAAAACTGACATTAATATTTAGTAGATCCTCCTTTTGCAAAGATAACAGCCTCTAGTCGCTTCCTGTAGCTTTTAATCAGTTCCTGGATCCTGGATAAAGGTATTTTGGACAAACAATTCAAGTTCAGTTAAGTTTGATGGTCGCCGAGCATGGACAGCCCGCTTCAAATCATCCCACAGATGTTCAATGATATTCAGGTCTGGGGACTGGGATGGCCATTCCAGAACATTGTAATTGTTCCTCTGCATGAATGCCTGAGTTGATTTGGAGCAGTGTTTTGGATCATTGTCTTGCTGAAATATCCATCCCCGGCGTAACTTCAACTTCGTCACTGATTCTTGAACATTATTCTCAAGAATCTGCTGATACTGAGTGGAATCCATGCGACCCTCAACTTTAACAAGATTCCCGGTGCCGGCATTGGCCACACAGCCCCAAAGCATGATGGAACCTCCACCAAATTTTACAGTGGGTAGCAAGTGTTTTTCTTGGAATGCTGTTTCTTTTTGGACGCCATGCATAACGCCTTTTTTTTTATAACCAAACAACTCAATCTTTGTTTCCAAAATGAAATTGGCTTCTCCAAATGTGCTTTTGCATACCTCAGGCAACTCTATTTGTGGCGTACGTGCAGAAACGGCTTCTTTCTCATCACTCTCCCATACAGCTTCTCCTTGTGCAAAGTGCGCTGTATTGCTGACTGATGCACAGTGACACTATCTGCAGCAAGATGATGCTGCAGCTCTTTGGAGGTGGTCTGTGGATTGTCCTTGACTGTTCTCACCATTCTTCTTCTCTGCCTTTCTGATATTTTTCTTGGCCTGCCACTTCTGGGCTTAACAAGAACTGTCCCTGTGGTCTTCCATTTCCTTACTATGTTCCTCACAGTGGAAACTGACAGGTTAAATCTCTGAGACAACGTTTTGTATCCTTCCCCTGAACAACTATGTTGAACAATCTTTGTTTTCAGATCATTTGAGAGCGGGCTGTCCATGTTCGGCGACCATCAAACTTAACTGAACTTGAATTGTTTTGTAGAAAGAAATGGTCCAAAATACCTTCATCCAGGATCCAGGAACTGATTAAAAGCTACAGGAAGCGACTAGAGGCTGTTATCTTTGCAAAAGGAGGATGTACTAAATATTAATGTCACTTTTCTGTTGAGGTGCCCATATTTTTGCACCGGTCAAATTTTGGTTTAATGCATATTGCGCATTTTCTGTTAGTACAATAAACCTCATTTCAATCCTGAAATATTACTGTGTCCATCAGTTATTAGATATATCAAACTGAAATGGCTGTTGCAAACACCAAAATATTTAGAACTAAAAATGATTAAGATTAATAGGGGTGCCCAAACTTTTTCATAGGACTGTATATACTATGAGGTGAGGTCATTCAGAGTGTGAAGCGTTGCAGGCACAGACTTTCAGTAGGCCATTGTTCAGTTATCTCCAAGGCTGGAGTTGTCTGGCACCCAGCATGTCTCCTTATCTCTTTTGCCATGATATATACATCTAAGGCTGCCTTCACACGGAGTAACACCGGGCTCAATTTGAGCTTATTTTTACAGGCGTAAAAATCTGAAGGTCGCGTTAACGTTGCATTTACGCTGCGTTTTTTTGCTATGAGCAAATACGCGACGTTTTTTGCTTGCGTACACGCTCCGCATTTTTTAATGGCGCGTGTACGTGAACAAAAAATGCAGCGTATGCGCTCATAGTAAAAAAAAACGCCGCTTAAATGCAACGTTAACGCGACCCTCGGATTTCTACACCTATAAAATAAGCTCAAATTGAGCCCAGCGTTACTCCGTGTGAAGGCAGCCTAAGTGTCAGCTCACACACAAGTGGTTTGTATCTTTCTTTGTTTCATGAGAAAGTCCATCCCAGTTTGGAAAGTTATAATGAGATGCAGATAGCCACTAGTCACGTGCCAGACTTACTGTATCTTATAACTCTATAACCAATCATGTTATACTAATTAGAATAGCCAAGCCAGCTCTTTGTCTGAATTGTACTTAAACTACCTTTTTTTCCGCCATTAAATGAGATTACTTGAATACAGCATCTGAGTGTATGTCTGTGTCTGTGATTTTCCGAGCGCTCTTACCCAACTTTTCCATATTCGGATACAGGCAACATCTAATCCCTGAGGTGTTCCCTCAACACTCTCTAATATGTTTTTTGTATATATAGTCATGTGACTTTTCATTAGTAACACTAAGGCCGGGTTCACACGGAGTATTTTGGTTCGTAATGTAAACGGCCCGCAAAAGATCCCACGGCGTCTACGTTCCGTAGACGCCGTGGGAGCTTTTGCGGGCCATATACGCTCGCATTTGTTTTGCGGCCGCTGCAAAATCACGGCCGCAAAATAGCGCCGTGTATACGGTACCGGCTCCCATTGAAAACAATGGGAGCGTATACGGCCCGCAAAAGCTCCCGCGGCGTCTACGTTCCACACTACGAACCAAAATACTCCGTGTGAACCTGGCCTTACTTTTCCAGACTTTTTTTTTTAACTTGTCCCAAGTTTTCTGAGCTGTGTTGCAGCCAGCAATTTCTAAATGAGTTAATTTTTCCATTGAAATGGAAAACTTTTTAACTTTCAGTTTCTTATAGATTTCAGAGACAACCTAAACACCACACATCATACCCATTTTAGCATTCTAACATGAATAATTAAACAGACATAGAATTAACTCATTAGTGGATGGGGTTAGCCACAGCTGTACTAAAGTTCAAAATTAACATTTCTTATAACTTACAACCATCTTGAAAAATGGTGGGTATCTCCCTGTGGGCAAGTCCACCTTCACTTCCACAAATCTTCACTTAACAGACCACCACCTGTGGCTTGTAATTACATTCCAGAGCAGCTCTAAAAGAGAAAAACTGTGAGAAAAGTATGACAGGTCCCCCAAGAAGAAACACTTCTATACCACATCCATATCTACATCCTTTCTACTCCTTTTTTTTTTAAACTAACCAAGGACATAATATAGGTTGCATGAGCTGCTGAAGGGCATAAAAGAGGTTGCAGGGGGCCACTGTGGGGCATAATAGAGGTTGCATGGGCCACTGTGGGGCATAATAAAGGTTGCAGGGGCTGCTGTGGGGCATAATAGGAATTGCAGGACCTACTATGGGGCATAATAGAGGTTGTAGGGACCACAGTGGACCCTGAAACCTCTATCATGCCCCACAGTGGCCCACCCAACTCTATTATGCCCCATAGTGGTCCACCCATGAACTATTATTATACTCTGGGATCTTTTTAAACCCTGGAGTATAATAATTAGAGACCCATAGGAGATGAGGGAACATAATAAACACTGTTACTCACCTCTCCAGGATTCGATGTTACTCGTAGCACAGGCTTTGGGCCTTTATGGTAATGTCCCAGATGTCACATGGGTACTACAGCAGGTAGCGGCCACCGCCTCCTCTTCACCCGGTAGTAAGACGTCTGCGTCTCAACTACGCTGACTTCGCTGAGATGCAGAGGTCTAAACCAGCCCAGGACAGAGCCGCTTAGTTTATTTTCAGAGCGGCCTGTCCTGAGCTAGTTTAGTCCGAAAGTGCCGCCTGAGGTGGCCGCCTCACCAAGCCTCATTAGAGGTGTAACCCCTTTACAAACCCCTACCAGAGGGAATTAAACATGCCCAATAGGGAAAAAGAGGGATAGAAAGAGGAAACGATAAGAAGGAATAACCCACTCCTGTTACTGTTCCAAAACACCTTCTCCTGGTCTGGTGTATCCCATGAGTTATTGTTCTATTGTGAAAAAAAACATGGCTAGATCATTTTTGTAACTTGTTGCATTGTTTCTATTTGATTTTACACAACGTCCCAATATTTTTGAAACTGAGGTTTTAGATCAAGGTATGCAAAATTCATATACAGATGTAGAAGTCATTAAAAGAATTTGCACTGAGTTAGCAAACATTTGTTTTGTGGTAACAAGCATTTGTTTGTTCATTTTGTATGAAAAGGGTATACGTAACTCACCATAGTGCGAAACTGGCTCAAAGAACCTTCTTTTACAAGCTGACAAATCTCTATACAGATGTGTCCACCTTTAACTTAGCTCTAATTTGGCCAAAGAGATCGTCCAGGTTCGGATCGTTTAGCTAAAAATTGCCCATTAGCAGGTTACGGGTTAAAATAAATGGTGCACTACTCACCTTTTGAATCCCTCACCGTTCAACCTCTGCTGTTTCCCATAAGTTATTGAGCTGAAGCAGTGACATCAGGTTGATGACACATGAGCAATGCAGCCAGTTAGTGATGTGCTACTGAACTGATCTAATTGCTTGAACTGAACAACAAACAAGCATCAGGGAGAGGTAAAAGCAGAATGCTCCCCCCCCCCCCCACACACACACACACTGCCAGTGGACAATTTTCAGCTGAACCCTGACAACCTCTATAAGGATTACAATTCCTTATGAAGGCTAAAGCCCCACGTAGCGTCCCCCAGAAAAAAACGCTTCAGGAAAAACTGTGGAGGTTTTTCCTGCAGTGCATTTCAGAGAAAGTTTGCAGAGGTTTCTGCTTCAGTTATACCTATAGGAAAACCGCCAATGTTTCCGTAAGTATAATTGACATGTTGTGATTTCCAAAACTGCGATGAGCGTATTTTACCGCACCATGGAGATGGCAAATCCCATCCATTACACTGTGACTAGAATGCTACTTTTTTTCGCAATATTTCCGCCACGGGCAAATCACAACGTTTGCGTCACCTGGGGCCCAAGCTGAAATCAGTTTAATAAAATATTATGTTATAATAACAAAACCTTTGAAAAGCTGTAGGATGTATTAACAAAAAAAATTGTGATAGCATATCACAAAAAGTTACACATTTCATGGCAAACATATCTGGTCATGTCCAGCCAAGAGGAAAGATAGGAAGGACACATCTACATCAACAAGAGCTGAAACAAAGGCGACACAGTATTTTCCTGTCATCCATGATAAAATATATATTGTATGCTTCAAACAGCTACTAGGCTACCATAATCTACACTTTACTCCCTACAAGAGCAAACAGGTGAAATGTATGTCAGGGTAGCTAGTGGTTTACTTTGGTGTGTATATCCAGTATGATTTTTGTATTATATGCAAACTATTTCATCTGTGATTATCACATCACACACAAATAGATGTTTGCATATCACCTTGCTATTGAGTATGATATTGTTAGGGAATAGCCAGATGATAATTCCCCAGAAGCTGCTGGTGAACCCTGGAGGGAGGGGCACAAGGGACAGTGAGCCCTAAGCTGAAGCCCCCAACTTTCCCTTCCTATTGCCAGACCCTATCCTAGGTAATAGGCGACAACCACGAAGACAGTCCCTCCCTGAATACGTGAAACACAAAACGCAGACAAGACGAACAACAACAAAGGGAGGTCAGCTAGCCATGGTTCGGTAACAGTAGAGAGATGCAGTGCCAAATCAGAGTCCAAAAGAATAATCAGTAGGGAAGCCAGAGGTCAAGGATTAGAATACAAGTAATTTAACAGCAAGAGAAACCAGCAAGCAAGAGGCAACATTGGCAGAAGACGGGTGTGGTGCAAATGCAATCACAGAACTAGAGCTGAGTTCACACAGTGCGACTAAAAACTTTAAGCAGATTATCAAGCAGCACGCGAGCAGAGGGTGGCGCAGAGGCCCGAACAGGCAGAGATGTTACAGTACCCCCCTTTTATGAGGGGCCACCAGATCCTCACCAGACAAACTAGTTCTAGAGGGATTCTGAGTTTTCCCTGCCTTGTATTTTGGTTATGCTTGAACCACAGACGCTTGAGAACCAGGCAAACATTTTTTATTCATCCGGCGTTTCTGATACCACCAGGTTTTAATACCGGAGGGGCGTTCCCAACTTTTAGTAGCTAAGACCTTCTCCTCAGTGACACAATCTACAGAATGTAAAGCAATACAGTGGGATGAGCACTGATCTCCCCACTTTACCAACTCCTTTTTACCCCAATCAAAAATAGGGTTATGGAGCTTCAGCCAGGGGAACCCCAAAATAACATCAGCAGACAGATTCTCCATAACAAAAAGGCTTATGACCTCTGAATGTGTAGAATCCACTTGCAAAGAGATTAAGGGTTTTTTAAAACGGACTTTACCCCTGGCCAGTGGAGTAGAATCTGCTCCAGTAATAGACATAGGCGAGTCCAGTGGCAAAAGCTCAATGCCTAAAGATGCAACAACTGAATATTTAATAAAGTTTGCTGCAGACCCAGAGTCAACTAGGGCCTTGCCAGAAACAGACCTGTCCTCAGAGGACAGAGACACAGATAACATTATCTTATTCCCCCCAAATACCTGGTTGCCTGAATGGTTCTCTTGATTACCACTCAGGCACTGAAGTTTTTTCGCAGGTGACAAGGGTCTGATTGAGCAGTCTTGGATGACATGACCAGAGGAACCACAGTACAGGCACAGGTTATTCCTGAGACGATGCTCTCGTCGTGTCTTGGCGTCCACAGCTCCCAGTTGCATGGGTTCCTCACCAGAAGTGAGGGGAGGAAAGGTAGGTTTTTCAGAGGAGAGGGAGGAAGAGATAGAAAACTTGGAGGCAACAGGCCCTGCTCTCTCTTTTAAATTTTCTCGGATCTTACGGTCAATACGGACCGCCAAAGTCATGGCCTTCTCAAGAGTAGGCGGATCTGGGTGACCAACCCAGAGCTCCTTAACACGATTACATAGCCCTTGTTTAAAGTGAGCCTTAAGAGCGAACTCACACCAACCTGCCGTTACACTGTACTTACGGAACTCAGAGCAATACTCCTCTGCAGAGCGTTTGCCCTGCCGCATGGTGAGGAGTTGAGATTCCGCAAGCGCAATGTGGTCTGGTTCAGCATAAATAGAGCCCAGGGACTTAAAAATTTTTTCCACATCAACCCACTCCTCAGCCTCAGCAGGGAGTTTAAGGGCCCAAGCTTGTGGGTCCCCCTGTAAAAGAGATATAACCACTCCCACCATTTGGGCCTGAGTCACATGTGGATTAATCCGAAAATACAAGTGACAAGTGTTAGGGAACCCTGGAACGGGGACACAAGAGACAGTGAGCCCTATGCTTATGCCCCCCGCTCTCCCTTCCTATTGCCAGGCCCTATCCTACGTAATAGGCGGCAACCACGAAGACAGTCCCTCCCTGAGTATGTGACACACAAAACGCAGACAAGACGAACAGCAACAATGGGAAGTCAACTTAGCCAAGGGTCAGTAACAGTCGGGCAATACAGTACCAAATCGGAGTCCAAGAAGAGAAGTCAGTGAGGAAAGCCAAAGGTCAAGTATAATAGAGTAATCAAAAACAGCGACAGTAAGAGCAGGTATCCGCACGGCAATAGCAAGCGCTGGTGTGAATAGGAACCAAGGTTAAATAGGGAGGAAGAACCCACCCATGGAGTTGACAGGAAGGCAGCTGTCAATCACAGGGCAAGGCCAGATTAACCTCTAGAGGATCAGAGCAAACTGAAGGTGAAGGAGATGGGTGTGGTGGAAAATCAATTACCAAGGTGAAAGAATAGGGCAGTGTTCAGACAGAGCAAGGAGAACCAAACGGAAAAAATCACAACCGAACACATCTCCTGCGCTGCAGCATGCGGCCGGATGTTACAACAAGACTCCCTGAACGTCTCAAATTTTTCACGGTCCCCTGAGAAATGATCCGGGAGTAACATCTTAACCCTAGGAAGGGAAGAAACAGCTGGGGATGGTGCAGCAGCCTCAGTAAGGGTCTGAACCTGTTTTGCTAGCTCAGCTACCAGGCCTGTCAATCCCTCCAACTTGGCTGCAAGGCACTGAATAGGATCCATGCTTATCTGTAGGGAAGCAATGGATGTAGTTTTTTTTCGGGCCGGTTATTCTGTTAGGGAATAGCCAGATGATAATTCCCCAGAAGCTGCTGGTGAACCCTGGAGGAAGGGGCACAAGGGACAGTGAGCCTTAAGCTGAAGCCCCCCACTTTCCCTTCCTATTGCCAGACCCTATCCTAGGTAATAGGCGACAACCACGAAGACAGTCCCTCCCTGAATACGTGAAACACAAAACGCAGACAAGACGAACAACAACAAAGGGAGGTCAGCTAGCCAGAGTTCGGTAACAGTAGAGAGATGCAGTGCCAAATCAGAGTCCAAAAGAATAATCAGTAGGGAAGCCAGAGGTCAAGGATTAGAATACAAGTAATTTAACAGCAAGAGAAACCAGCAAGCAAGAGGCAACATTGGCAGAAGACGGGTGTGGTGCAAATGCAATCACAGAACTAGAGCTGAGTTCACACAGTGCGATTAAAAACTTTAAGCAGATTATCAAACTGCACACGCCTCCTGCACCGCAGCACGCGAGCAGAGGGTGGCGCAGAGGCCCGAACAGGCAGAGATGTTACAGATATACTCACATTCGACCATTTCTCATACTACATTAATATGCATGATAAAGTGTACCAGTATGATGTTCGTATTTGTCCTTTTTACATTTCTTTTAGTACTTTGGTATTATAATGATGATATTATATGTGCTTTTAAGTCACATAATCTACATGTGTTGACAGTGCTGAATGCTATGTGTAAACATATAAAATCACTAAATAATTTATACACACAACCTCCTTCAGGCTACTTTTCATCAAACATTAATTATAAGTCAAATTAGAGGCCAATTTTCCATAGGTCTTGTGTATGTACTGCTGAGTATGCTGAAGCATGTAGATTTGTCTTTGCTAGAACTAAGGTGTCTAGGGCAACCCCTGAAAACAACATCATAGCTATATCCCTCTCTGACCAAACTTTATAGTTGGTACAATGAAGGCAAGCAGGTAACGTTCATCTGGCAATCAACAAACCTACAATCTATCAGTCTGTCAGATAGTGTGATTCTCTATCCACAGAACACATTTCTATTGATCTGGAATCAAGTGGCAGCGTGACTTACATCGCTCCATTAAACACTTGGCATTCCGCTTGGTGACATAAGGCTTGCATATATTTGCCATGAAGCTTCCAGCTCACAGTTTTTGTGATGATGTTAAAGGGAGTCTATCAGCTGTAAATTGATTATAAATTTATGGTATGTTCAAACTGAGTTTTTTGCAGGCTGATTTTGAGGCAGAATCCAGTCCTGAAGAGTTTTGGAACTCTGCACTATGTACTGTATGTGGTCTGCCATTTCAAGGCTAAGTTGCTGTCCTAAATGTTTCTACTTTTCAATAATAGAACTCATAATTAATCATGGAATATCTATGAGGGGAGAAGTTTCATGAAATGACTTGTTGCAACAATGGTGTCCCCTTATAGTACCACAGTGGAATTTTCTGAGCTCTTTAGAATGACCTATTTTAATTTTGTGAAGGGTTTCTTAGACATGCTATCTGTAATACACAATATTAGCATGGAATTGAGGGATCCTTCCTGGCAGCTTTTATTGGGAGTACTGGAAATCGGAAAATCTGTAGATATAGTGTATGTAGGCTTTTCAAAGCCTAATACACTGTCTACCAATAAGTATTTGGATACTCATGTAACTGAAGATACAGTATCTGCGGTCGTGATGGACGTCATGCCTTCTGACGTTAAATAGGAAACAGCATTGGCATTAGTCGCATGCAAGATGCCACGAAGTGCAGAGCTGTCCGATTTTGAAAAAGCAGTAATTGTCGGGTACCACAGAAATGGTCGATCCTTAAAGGGGTTGTCCCATCACAAGGATCCTATCTATACTGCTTGTTAATGTGGATGTAAGACTTTTCCTAAATACATTGCTTCAGCAAAACTGCTTTGTTTGTCCACTATCTTACTTTATTCAATTCATTGTTGATACAGCCCTTGACTTATCTGCTCAAAAGTCAAGTGATGTATCTGCCTGCTCTCAGGGGGGAGGGAGGAGGGGCTAAGTGCAGGGAGCGAGCCTGTGTTTCTAGCTAGTCCTGTGTCTACACCACGTGCCCTAGCTTCCTGCTCTCAGATAGGGGAGAGGAGCTGCTTTCATTTCTGAACTTGTCTTCTGTTCTTCCAGTTATCAGGCTAGCTAATTCAATTGTGTTCATTATGGCAGAGACAGGCAGTCTCTGGATGTAACACAGAATGGAGTCGCTCCTGCTTGTACTTCATAGTCCAATATTGTGCATATAGTGTTGTTTGAGGACCTTTGATGGCATCACAGGCCCTTCAGCCACCCCATAGGATCACGCTATGCGTTGGGCGGAGCTACACGCTAATTTGGGGGCGGAGCTAAACGGCAGGTTGCATATGAAACCTTGCCCACCAAATGACGCAAGAAACCAGGAAGAAAGAAGATTTTACAACAGTGAAGACTGGTGAGTATGCGACGTGGGAATACCCCTTTAAGAGACATAGCAAGCAAACTGAATTACCCAAAATTGACAGTGGCCTCTGTAATTACGAAGTGGAAGGTGAATGGTGATTGTCAGAATATGCCCCAAGTCGGCACCCCCCCCCCCCCCCCCCCCCCCCCGAAACTGGGAGATAGAGACCGATGGATGCTGGCCAGAGAAATTTGGAAGAATCGTACCCAACCAATGGCTCACATACACCAGGAGTTTCAACAGGCATCCTGGAGTATAGTGTCGATCAATACCATCCGTAAGGAAGCATCTGCTGGGTTCTACCAACTATTCAATATGAATAAATGTTGTTTTTCTATTCTACCACAGGTGTCCAAATATTTATTGGTAGACAGTGTATTGCAGTGCTATAATATGTTCACACAGCGGAAAATGAAGAGGAATTCTTCTTCATTTTCCGACGCCGGCATTTTCGCCACGGTCTAGCCCCGACGGGATGCCGATGCAATAAATCAGCATTCTGTCTGGATGAATGGGCCTAATCAGGAGGGAGTTTTGAGCCACGAACACCGCGGCTGAATCAGCCGTGGAATCCATGGCAAGATTGAGCAGGATGCTTCTTTTTTCTACATACTGCTGCGATCTCTGCCTCATATTGAAAACAACGGGAATCTGATTGCGGGAGGAATCTGCTCCAAATCTGATACAGAACACACCCTAAATGATTTCCAGAGATATCTTGGTTGAAAACACAATCAGGATTAGGATATTTATATGCAAATGTATAATAAATTTCATATAAATATCCCATTCCTGACTGTGTTTTCAAACAATGATATGTCTGAAAATAATTTAAATAATTAAAATAGCACTGCAACCTTAGTTTCATATGATTATTGTGTCTGCTTCTTGATAGAAAATCTAGTGGGTACTGCTTAACCTAGAAGATTTTATAAGGTTCAAAAATGTTATCTGTTTATTTTATTTTCCTTGCTTACATACCTAGGACTAGGACTCCAGCACTGCAAGGCTAACCACCATGCTGCCCTTATGACTGAATTAGCTTGCTAGGACTGAGCTTCGATTATTTCTCCATGTATAATATTAAAGAAGTAGTCTCACGGTAATGTTAATAGACATTCCCTTTAGAAAACCTTTTTTCATCAAGATTTTAGAACCTCAATTTGCCTTTACCAGTGAACATTTACTCTACTCGGTTCAATCTAGCATTGCCTTTGCATTATTGTGGTCTGGTCACAGCATGCTAACAAAAGGTTTGAGAGGCTGCAATTCACATTACTCAACTTGCACATAGGTACCCGGCATTTGTGTAGCACATTGCAGAGCGTTTTGTAGGACTGTTGCAATATTGTATTGAATTGGTTTCATGAGAAGTTGGATCTGTTTTAAAGAGTTTGTCCAGGAATTTTTAATTTATAGCTTACCCTTAGAATAGGCCATAAATAGCCAATTGGTTAGGGGCCAAAAGGCAGCCGCAGCATGAATAAGCTGCACACATTGTTTCTGATGCTTGCCATACAAACTCCTCTTTCGTTCAGCAGTTATGTGTCAATCTTAAATACTGGTGTTTTGGTACTCCTCTCTGAGATACGATGACTGCTCGCCCACTTCAAAAGCATTGCCATCTTATGTACGCCACAGTCCAGTTTTGTTGAAACGACTCGAGGGTGTCTTGGTGGGAGATTGTTGCCTCTTGTGAAGTATTGATGTAGAGGCTCTATATTCCCCTCGAGTAGCTGTCAAGTACTTTCTCCAAATGTGAGGTTATCAGTACTGTGCCCACAATAATCTCATAGTAAAACTTTTGGGATTTGTGCTCACTAGAGCAAATGTAACACAGAAACAAAACAGAAGTATGTCAGACAATCAAACTATTTTAGGAGTTGGTTTCGGGAACGGGATTACTCGGACTCCATTCTGTGGACAGTTTATAGGGAGGCCCTGAAAAAGGACTGTGTTGAATTATTTGGGAACAATAGCATTGACCCAGAGGAGGCTGGAATTGTAAGACTTATTACCTCCTACAATAACAGAGCCAATGCAGCATGGGAGATTTTCTCCAGACACTGGGATTTTACTGATGTAAAATATGATGTAACTTGGAGATATTTGGAGAGAATAGTGGGAATCAGACCATTGATTATGTATAATGGAGGTAGATCACTTCACAACAGGCTTGTGCACACTATAAGTGACAGAAGACAACTACCTGGCTTGACAGGCCAGTCCTAGGCAGCTATAGATGTAGTGTCTGCATAGCCTGCCCCTTCATCCAAATAGGGAGGGTTTTCACTCCAAAAGTGACCTGGGAAACGTATGATGTAAGATATTTCATCAGTTGAAGGACCATACTTTAAAAAAATATATATATATTGATCTTAATGTAAATAGATGGCACCAATTTCTATCGTTTTTTATATCTTTTAAATGGATGTAAAAACTTAATGTCAAAGGTCAGGATATTGCCAGTTGTGTGGTATAATCATGCCCCCATTCTTATGTTCTCATCTGCTAAGCTAAGGCACACTTTGCTGGAACGCAGCTTTTTTTGTTGTAGATTTTGCATTATACTTTTACGTTCTGCTCAATCCACTCCTGCCTTTGGCTCAGAAAAAAAAAATGCAGCAAAATTCCGATGAGATTTGAAAAATTCTGGATAGAGCACTTGAACTGAGTCTTATCGCTAAAAAGAACTTTTATTCATGAAACTAAAAAACCTCTCAGATTTCTACCAAAAGTTCATAAAGGGTTTGATCCTCTTAAAGGCAAGCCAATTGTCTCGGGAATAGGCGGCATATCCTATTAATATTATAAATGTGAAAGTTTGTGAGTTTGTGGGTTTGTGTGTTTGGATGTTTGCATGTTCGGATGTTTGTTCCTCAATCACGGAAAAACCGCTCCACTGATTTGGCTGAAATTTTCCACAAACATAGTTAATACACCCGATTAAACAATAGGCTACTTTTTGTCACAATAGCGCACATACGTTTTTCCCAGGACCCCCACAAAACCCAAACTCACACCACTATCTCTGCAATCTCACACACTTTGGACCCCGATTTGGCTGAAATTTTCCACAAACATAGTCCCTACACTCGATTGCGCAATAGGCTACTTTTCGTCACAATAGCTCACATACGTTTTTCCCAGGACCCTTTGGATGTTCGGATGTTTGGCGGTCAATCACACAAAAACCGCTCCACCGATTTGGCTGAAATTTTCCACAAACATAGTCCCTACACTCGATTGCGCAATAGGCTACTTTTTGTCACAATAGCGCACATACGTTTTTCCCAGGACCCTTTGGATGTTCGGATGTTTGGCGGTCAATCACGCAAAAACCGCTCCACCGATTTGGCTGAAATTTTCCACAAACATAGTTATTACACTCGATTAAACAATAGGCTACTTTTCGTCACAATAGCGCACATACGTTTGTGCCAGGACCCCCACAAAACCCAAACTCACACCACCATCTCTGCAATCTCACACACTTTGGACCATAGCAAGCCACAAAATTCATATTGCCCTCTACAGCCTAGCCCCTAACCCCACACAATCACATATACATATACTTTACCACTTTGCCCCTCACCTTAACGATTCTCTAGGAGGCGCTCTTTAACGCTCCGGAGCAGCCATGTTTGCCCCCACCACTCTGACAATCCGCGACACCGCCCACCCATGTCAATACCCCTAGGCGGTCTAATAAATGCAAAAAAAAAAGTTTAAAAAAAGTAAAAAAAAAAATAAAAAAAATAAATAAAAAGGATTAAAAATTCAAATCACCCCCCTTTCCCTAGAACACATATAAAAGTAGTTAAAAACTGTGAAATACATACATGTTAGGTATCCGCGCGTCCTAAATCGCCCGCTCTACAAAGCTATACAAATATTTTTCCTGTTCGGTAAGCGCCGTAGCGGGAAAAATGGTCAAAAGTGCCAAACTGCCATTTTTTCACTGTTTTGATTCTGCTAAAAATTTGAATAAAAAGTGATCAAAGCAATAACATTTCCCAAAAATGGTAGAACTACAAAGTACACCCGTTCCCGCAAAAAAAGACGCCCTATACATCCCCGTACACGCAAGTATAAAAAAGTTACGGCTGTCGGACTATGGCGACTTTTCAAAAAATAATTTTTTAACACAGTTTTGGATTTTTTTTAAGGGGTCAAAATGTAAATACAACCATATAAATTTGGTATCCCCGGAATCGAAACGAAGCACAGAATACAGGGGACATGTCATTTTGGTTGCACAGTGAATGCCGTAAAACCAAAGCCCTTAAGAAAGTCGCAGAAATGCATTTTTTCTTCAAATCCACCCCATTCTGAATTTTTTCCCTGCTTCCCAGTACATTATATAGAATAAATAATGGTGGCATCATGAAGAAAAATTTGTCCCAGGAAAAATTAAGACCTCATATGGCTCTGGGAGCGGAGAAATAAAAAAGTTATGGGGTTTAGAAGGAGGGGAGTCAAAAACGAAAATCAAAAAATGCCATCGGCGGGAAAGGGTTAACTTCAAATACCTCTGTCCCAAAGTCACTATGTAAAGTTTCTCACAACACCGTATATATAGCAGCTCTAATACAAAGTAACTGCAACACAAAAGTCTCACGGATTCTCTGAATTACAGCAACAACAAGATACAAACTTACATTTCATATCCCATCCCTTATACACAGTACGAAAACCTTACCCACCCCTGTATATACCCAATTCTACAATCACCGCAGACGAAGTCGCGGGTACAGCTAGTCTTTTATATAAAAAGACTAGGTGTGGTTTGTCCCTTGCCCTCAAGGGGGCAATAACGTGCAAAGGATGATTGATCTGATAGACATTGCCTCCAGATCTGACTCTGAAATCTTGGTGCTCAGCTTGGACACTGAGAAGGCTTTAATCACTTAGAATGGCCTTTCTTGTTTGCAGCTTTGAAGAAGTTCGGTCTACATGGTCCTTTCCTGACTGCCATTAAGAGCTTTACACAGCCTCCACTGCCACTTTTAAACTTATCCACACCTCCTCCCTGCCATTTACCCTTAACAATGGCACACAACAGGGATGCCCACTATTCCTCCTTCTGTTTGTCATGTGCATTGAACCCTTGGTGGCTGCCATCCGTCTGCATCCTGACATTGGTGGGGTGACACATTACTAACTTCCATGCTCTTTTAGATATGTTTGGTCGTTGGGATGCAAAATGAATGCCTCTAAATCTGAAGCTTTGCCCATCCAGATCACCCCACCACATTTAGCCCAATTGCAAGCCTTGACTCATCCCTGAAATACTTAGGCATTTATCTCATTAATTCTTTCTCCCACTTGTACCAGGCATTCCCGTCCTCTGTCTCTCTTTGGACTGGATATCTGTTGTGAAAATAAACATCCCACTCAAATTGCTTTATTTCTTTATTTCTTTGAGACCCTGCTAATCCCGTTCCCTCTTACAGTACTCTATATTGCGTTTTGTCTGGGCCGGAGGGAAACACAGGATTTCAAGATTGCTAATGATAACTTTGTAGCATAAAGGCGACTTGCTTCTTCCTAATTTGATTCTTTACTACTGGGCTGCCCAATTCCAGAGCATTCCGGCTTGGTCTACCCTTTTAGCATATTTGAAGTGGATGGAAATAGAAATGCTTTGGTTGGCTCTGAATCATCCCAACTCTTTGTTCTGGCGTAACTCCTACTCCCCTCCCTCTACTACCCTTTTAGGATCCATTGGCCATGACCATTTGTCTGGGGCACCTGTGCTACACACTTTCATTTTTCCTCCCCGCATTCTGCTATGACCACTTTTCTTGTTCATCTGCATTACACATCTGGCCATATATCGGGGTCCTCAGGCTCCCATGCTCACACTTTTTGTGAAACTTTGTAAATCCGACCCTACAGCAGGCCTTATTTTAGATATTTATTGTATTCTCTCGGATCCTACTCCGGAGAATTATCTCCATTATCTGTATATGCTAAAATGGGAGGGTTATCTAGGTGAGACTCCCTGGACCATTAATTGGAGACGAGTAGCCTAGACTTCTTGATGTGTTATCTACAAAGAGAATCTCTACTTTGCTTCATTCTTTTAATCCTGCCATGCTTGCTCGAGGTGTGATGTTCGTGGAGCTCACTTATTTAATCTTTTCAGGTCGTGCCCTCTAATCCAACCCTTTTGGCACCAGGTCCAGATTCTTACTGATCGAGTACTAAGTCTTCACCATGCGCTTCTCCCCCATACATACTTTCTTTATTTTCCCATGGAGGAATTCAGGAAAAAAACTCTTTAATTACTTCTAAATATACGCAGGTCTACACGCTGCGTTATAACTAAACATTTATATTTTCTTTGTGCATTTGCGTTTTCTTTTTTGCCTGTTTTAGTTATTTCATTGTATTCTATTGTACTCTATTCCTACTTCATTTTCCCTTGTATTTGTTTTATTGTGATACATGTTTTCAAAAACATTTTAATAAAAATTACAATTGAAAAAAATGAAACACCTCACCAGCTCAGCTTATGAATAAAACAGCAATTTTCTCAAGAATGCATTTGCAATAACAATTGCGTATTTGGAAAACAACAACATTCACTCACACTCATTATATGACGTTACAGCGAGGTGCTGAGATGCTGGAACAATCACAGGCACAGTGCAAGAAACAAGTTCAGCAGCAGGCCAGTTTGACAGCTGTAGAAACGCCAGAGCATGCGGATCATCAATGCCAACAACACGCTCATTATATGGCGTCCCAGCGAGCTGCTGAGATGCCGGAACAATCACGGGCACAGCGCGAGGAACGAGTTCAGCAGCAGGCCAGCTTGACAGCTGTCGAAACGCCGGAGCAGGCGGCTCATCAACACCAACAACACGCTCATTATATGGCACCCCAGCGAGCTGCTGAGATGCTGGAATAATCACAGGCACGGTGTGAAAAACAAGGTCAGCAGCAGGACAGCTTGAGAGCTGCTGAAATGCAGGCAAACCATTGACAGCAGCAAATTGCGGAATATAGGCGGATCATCAACGCCAACAACCCTCAGACGAAGTTGTGGCAGAGGCTAATATATATATATATATATATATATATATATATATATATATATATAGTTGCCTATAACAATAAATACAAGAGTAGTTGGGAAAAGTCACTCAAATGTCCTCACAAGAGAACTTTTAAACAGGTCTAGAAGATGTTTTCTAGGGCTTCATTAAGACGACATCAGGATATCCAATTCCCTGCTTTTTGCATCAAATAAGGATGTATTTCATCGGACAGCAATCTTACCCTAGATTTTAAATAAAGATAAATATTGAAGTTTATTTATCTTTTGCACAACATTGTCTTTGTTGTGCAGGACAATGTCCTGCCAATTACAATTGTTCCTAAGGGTGAATTCACACTGAGTAAACGCTAGCTTATTCTGAACGTAAAACACGTTCAGAATAAGCGGCGTCTAAAGCAGCTCCATTCATTTCTATGGGAGCCGGCATACGAGCGCTCCCCATAGAAATGAATGGGCTGCTTCTTTCACTCCGTGCAGTCCCATTGAAGTGAATGGGAAGTGCCGGCGTGTACGCTCCGGCATGAGCAGAGCTTGCCGTATACGCCGGCACTCCCCATTCACTTCAATGGGACTGCACGGAGTGAAAGAAGCAGCCCATTCATTTCTATGGGGAGCGCTCGTATCCCCGCTCCCATAGAAATGAATGGAGCTGCTTTAGACGCCGCTTATTCTGAACGTGTTTTACATTCAGAATAAGCTAGCGTTTACTCAGTGTGAATGCACCCTAAACATGATTATGACAACTTCATTGATGGTTGGTGAAGTGAATGTTCTAGTATGTTGGACTTGCGGTATTTTGTCAAATGACCAATCTGTTAGTATGCAATAGCTTTGATCAAACATACACAGGAATTATGCGCATTAGTGAGGGGAGTCTTTCTGTGATTGGCATCTTCTGTGTAGTCGCCAATATATAAAAAACTTGAAAATATAAAGGCTGGATGCTTCCAGATTGTCTTTGTTAAACAGTGACAAAAGAGATTAATTTATGTAGTATGCTGAATCTTGAATATTGAAATGTTTCCTGCACATGTTTTCCACATCCAAATTACATCATCTGGAATGCATTGGTGTAGACCTGGATATATTTCAGAAAGTTGAGTATGTGAAGCATCGAGCAAAGTTGTGAATTCTTCTGGTGGAACAGGTAAATCACATATTCTGCCAACTTTCTGCCAGAGTAGCACATTCCTGGTTGTTCACCGTCAGATTTAAGTGCACTACAGTGTTCGTATTGATTCTACATTATTCCCATATTGGGATTTTTATGGTAATGAAAAGCAGCGTTATGCATCAGCCCAGGCAGCAGCTTGTTGAATATCATTTTGGACCTGGAAATCGAGACGGGCTTGGGTGTGTTGGGGAGTCTCTGCTGTTCGTCTGTCTCACTTGAGACTGCAGCCATGTCTCAGTGTGCTGTGGTACTTCAGCATGACTATATATCAAGGACGGTATAGATCCCAGAGAGAAGAAATCAAAGATAAATCTAAAGATTTTAGACCTGAGTTTCTATAGGACCTACCTTTTCAGACATATTCACAAAAGGAAATACAGCAGGACTGACTTCTACGTCAAGGGTCTTCCTCTATATCACATCACACCACACACATGATCCATATTAGTCAATAGAAGTTTGAAGAGCCTTCATTCTTAAAGGGCGTCTGTCACCAGGGTGAAGCATATTTAACCAGCTACATGGTTAGATATCTCAGGCTCATCTAAGTGTGACCCTTTTTCCCCATGAAAATTTATCCCACTGTTGCCAAGATATTATAGAAGTTTGATGGTTGATCCTTCCTAAAAAGGTGAACCTTCAGAGTCCTTTTGAAGCTTGTAAATGTGGGAGACAGTCTTATGTGTCATGGTAGTGATTTCCAGAGTATGGGACATCGACAGGATAAGTCTTGGAGGCTGCTGTGTGAAGATTGGATTAGAGCAGATTGGATTAGGGTTTTTAAGAATATCAGAGGTTACATATGGGTAGGTAGCCTGAGATTAAGGAGGGGAAAGGTGTGGATGGATTTGTATGTCAGTGGTAACATTGTAAACTCTATTCAGGTGGCAATGGGTAGCCAGAGAAGCGAATGGCAGATAAGAGAGGCTAATGAAAAACAGGAGAGTTGGATTAAGCGAGCGGCACAGTTTTGGATGGACTGGAGAAGGGTGAAAACATTTGCTAGGAGGCCATGGAGAAGGGTGTTAAAGTAGTCTAAGCAGGATATTATGATGGCATGAACTAGCATTTTTATTTTTTTTTATTTCAGGAGGTGAGGAAGGCGCAAATGCAATGTTCTTGAGTTGGAAGTGTTGAAGTTTTGGATGTGAGGCTTAGAGGATAGGGAAGAATTAATGTGTACCCAGTGGTGAACCTAGCTACTCTGCTGCCTGAGGCAGCCGATCAAAAGACGCCCTCCGCCCCCCGGAACTGAATATTGAAGGGGGAGGAGGTGTCATCTTTTGATTGTCCATAGTTTGACACCCGGCATCTACGGTACTATTAGCCACTTCCTGACATCTGCCGTACTAGTACGGCGGATGTCAGGAAGTGGTTAATAGGAGCAGTGCAATTCAGTACACTGTGGTATATAATATCACGCATCTCTGAGGACATAAAAGGTTTGCTTTAGGCTGAGGCTCCACATTGCGGAAATGCAGCTTTTTTTTGTTGCACATTTTGCTGCGGGGTTTTTTTTTTTTTTTTTGAGACAATCCCAGGCGTGGCGACAATAGAAATGGGAAATAAATAGGGATCTCTTATACTTCTACCTCCTGCTTAAACCACTCCTGGCTTTGGCGCAGAAAACCGCAGAAAAATCTGCAACAAGAAAAAAGTTGCTTTTTTTTTTTTTTTTTTTTTTTTTATAGGCAGAACCATACATTGCAGAAACACAGTGTTTTTGTCTACTGCAGAAAAAAAAGTGTTTTACAGAACCAGCAAACTGAATGAAATGTAATCAATTTACTGCATGCTGACATTACAGGAAAAAAAAAATGTGGAAGATGGTGCAAATTGTAAGATTCGTGCGCTTATACCGTGGCGGGGGAATTCTAGCTGCGCTATCACCAGCATTTCCACATATAATTGATAGGGGGAGAAAGTGCAGGAAAATGCATCAAAAGCTAGAAAAAAATACTGTGGAAAAAAAACTGTGATTCACCGCTATTTTTTTCCACAGTGTTTTTTTTAGCTGCGTCTCAACGTTGGGCCTAATCCTTATCATCTGTGTATCACACTATAAGGATAAAGCCTCACGTAGCAGGCCACAGCAAAAAAAAAAAGTGCTGCGAGAAAAACCGCAGCGACATTACATCATAGTTTATACCGAAGCGACATTGCATCATAGTTTTTCCCGCAGCGCTAGTCACAGAAAGTCAGTAGAGGTTTCCTTCCATTATACCTATAGGGAATCCAATGGCGTTTCTGTAGGTATAAGTGACATGAAGCAATTTCCAAAACTAGTATACTGTATATACTCACACATACCACACACATATATACTATATATACCTACAGTCATACATATAACATATATACTCACTCATACCACATACATCATACCATATAAACCTATACATTCATTCATATACAGTGTTGGCCAAAAGTATTGGCACCCCTGCAATTCTGTCAGATAATACTAATTTTCTTCCAGAAAATGATGGCAATCACAAATTCTTTGGTATTATTATCTTCATTTAATTTGTCTTCAATGGAAAACCACAAAAAGAATTGTCAAAAAGCCAAATTGGATATAATTCCACAGCAAACATAAAAAAGGGGGTGGACAAAAGTATTGGCACTATTTGAAAAATCATGTGATGCTTCACCTAACAGATAGTGGCAATAACTAAATCACACTTGCAGCCAGTTGAAATGGATTAAAGTTGACTCAACCTCTGTCCTGTGTCATTGTGTGCACTACATTGAGCATGGAGAAAAGAAAGAAGACCAAAGAACTGTCTGAGGACTTGAGAAGCAAAATTGTGAGGAAGCATGAGCAATCTCAAGGCTACAAGTCCATCTCCAAAGACCTGAATGTTCCTGCGTCTACCGTGCGCAGTGTCATCAAGAAGTTTAAAGCCCATGGCACTGTGGCTAACCTCCCTAGAGGTGGACGGAAAAGAAAAATTGACGAGAGATTTCAACGCAAGATTGTGCGGATAGTGGATAAAGAACCTCGACTAACATCCAAACAAGTTCAAGCTGCCCTGCAGTCCGAGGGTACAACAGTGTCAACCCGTACTATCCGTCGACGTCTGAATGAAAAGGGACTGTATGGTAGGATACCCAGGAAGACCCCACTTCTTACCCAGAGACATAAAAAAGCCAGGCTGGAGTTTGCCAAAACTTACCTGAGAAAGCCAAAAACGTTTTGGAAGAATGTTCTCTGGTCAGATGAGACAAAAGTAGAGCTTTTTGGGAAAAGGCATCAACATAGAGTTTACAGGAAAAAAAAAGAGGCCTTCAAAGAAAAGAACACGGTCCCTACAGTCAAACATGGCGGAGGTTCCCTGATGTTTTAGGGTCGCTTTGCTGCGTCTGGCACTGGACTGCTTGACCGTGTGCATGGCATTATGAAGTCTGAAGACTACCAACAAATTTTGCAGCATAATGTAGGGCCCAGTGTGAGAAAGCTGGGTCTCCCTCAGAGGTCATGGGTCTTCCAGCAGGACAATAACCCAAAACACACTTCAAAAAGCACTAGAAAATGATTTGAGAGAAAGCACTGGAGACTTCTAAAGTGGCCAGCAATGAGTCCAGACCTGAATCCCATAGAACACCTGTGGAGAGATCTCAAAATGGCAGTTTGGAGAAGGCACCCTTCAAATCTCAGGGACCTGGAGCAGTTTGCCAAAGAAGAATGGTCTAAAATTCCAGCAGAGCATTGTAAAAAAAACTCATTGATGGTTACCGGAAGCGGTTGTTCACAGTTATTTTGTCTAGGTTGTGCTACCAAGTATTAGGCTGAGGGTGCCAATACTTTTGTCTGGCCCATTTTTGGAGTTTTGTGTAAAATGATCAATGATTTGACTTTTTTTTTCATTCTCTTTTGTGTTTTTTCATTGCAAGCAAAATAAATGAAGATATTAATACCAAAGAGATTGTGCTTGCAATCATTTTCTGGAAGAAACTGAGTATTATCTGACAGAATTGCTGGGGTGCCAATACTTTTGGCCAACTCTGTACATCCTTTCTAGCTGACCCATCGAAACCCAATAAACATTATTGGCAGTCTTGTAAACAGAAGACCGTATTGTGGGCTAAGATGCAGCAGCTCAAGACCCTAAATCTGAGGCCCAGCTGTTTCACTTTGGTAATAAGGTGGGGGGCTTCTGGCCCATTTTGTGAAGGGTAGAAGCCCCATTGAGCACTTACAAACCCTGCATCACAAGAAAGGGGGTTACTCACTCGTCCCCAGGGAGATTAACTATATCCTGGGAAAAATTTCAATCTTACTCTACCATAGCGAGTCATGGAGTCATCACCATCTACATGGTTACAACAGGCTCACCTGCCTTCCTTGTCGGATGAAGACCAGGAGTCCCTCAACACCCTTTAGGTGAAGAGGAGTTATTCAAGGCGATATCAGTACCAGGTGCTCTGAAGGCCCATGGGCCTGATGGCTTTATGGAGGAATTTTTGAAAATCCTGAAACAGACTGTGTTTGCTTAGCTTCTACACTTCCTATCTAGAAGGCGACAATATCCCATTAGATGCTTATACGGCCTATATTAAAATTTTGGCAAAATCTGGCAGAAACCCGATACAAACAGCCTCTTACCATCATTTTACCATAAGCTGGCTGAACAGGAAACTATGAAATAATGAAATATCACAATAGTTATGTAGATCAGATAATATTCACATAGAGAAGGACTCAGTGAGGTAACCTGTCAGGCGACTGTGGGTTGTGTAAAATAAAAAATAAAGCATGCTCACCAGGTGCTCCGTTGTTCCCCACCAATGTCCAATTGGTCTCATGCAGAGGCTGCTGATTGGTCTCAGGGGTCACATAAGGTTGAGGATCTCCGGCATTGAGGTGGAAATCAGAGCCCCAGGGAAACTTTCTTTAAAGGGAAACAGGGAAATGCATAGCTGTATATTGGAGAATTAACAATGTATTTTGCTAATTTTCTGGTACAAATTGAACTATAGTGAAATATGATGTTCAGATTGAGTGCCAGCTCCAATATTTATTAAATAAGGAAGTCAGGAAAAAATAGAGTGTGAGGGTTTTTTCTATTAAAAATATCTTCAAATTACAGTAATGAATTAAAAAATCAATGGGAGGTATCAAAATTTATGTTTTGCACTATGATATCCAAAGATAGAGCATAACCTATTACAACAGACCATTAAAATATCAGTCACTTGAATAGCCCCCATTCATTGACGGTAAAATTAATGCATCCGACTTTCACTGTTGTGTGGTTATAGGGAAAGTGTTAGTAAAAAGCTGTCTAGTTTTTTTTAGTCAGAGTTATTACCAGTAGCATAGATATACAGAATCTTTTAAAGCTATGTACTATAACCAAAGACAGCATTGTTCCGCCATACAATGTGTGTATAGTCTAGCTCCCCAAACGGTTGTTTATTTATATAACACAAGCTGGAGGAACCTAATCCTCTTGACAAGGAGGTCATTAAATGTTATGTTTTGTATCTACTGTAGATCGGTTCCCATCCTTTTAAGGTAATTCCAGCTAAATGACTGATTATTTACTTCCTATTATCATAGGATAATAATAGATCTATGTCTGCTGCCTAAACTTTGTTTAATCATCTGCCACATCATGTAAGTCACTTTGTCAGGTTTTTACATCTAGTCCGTACATGTGTAAATTGCCAAAGCTGATAAAAGCTATTAATGTGTTGTTTTTTTGTTTTGATTTTTTTTTCTAAATGACAGTTCTTATCTGGAGTTCTATTGTTTTCTGTTAAAAAAAAAAATCAGTCTTCATCAAATATTTTTTTTTTACTGTAAAAGATGATTTCAAGCAGACATTGTTGCTAACAATAACATATACACACGTGGACAAAATTGTTGGTATCCCTCGTTTAATGAAAGAAAAACCCACAATGGTCACAGAAATACCTTGAATATGACAAAAGTAATAATAAATAAAAAGTACAATGAAAATGAACAAATGAAAGTCAGACATTGTTTTTCAGCCATTCTTCAACAATTTAAAAAAACAAAAAAAACAGGCCTGGATAGAAATGATGGTATCCGTAACTTAATATTTTATTGCACAACCTTTTGAGGCAATCAAACCATTCCTGTAACTGTCAATGAAACTTTTGAACCTCACAACAGGTATTTTGGTCCATTCCTCATGAGCAACCCAGTTGTCTCGGGTTTGAAGGCTGCCTTTTTCTCACCACATCTTTCAGCTCCTTCCAAATAGGAAATCCAAATATCCTCCTCAATAGGATTTGGGTCAGGGCTCATAGAAAGTCACTTCAGAATAGTCCAATGTTTTTCTCCTAGCCATTCTTGGGTGTGTTTTTGGTCATTATCCTGTTGCAAGACCCATGACCTGTGACTGATACTAAGCTTTCTGGTACTGGGCAGCACATTTCTCTCTAGAATCCCTGGATAGTCTTGAGATTTCATTGTACCCTGCACAGATTCAAGACGCCTTGTGCCAGATACAGCAAAGCAGTCCCAGAACATAACAGAGTCTCCTCCATGTATCACAATAGGGACAGTGTTCTTTTCCAGACATGCTTCATTTTTCCATCTGTGAATATAGATCTGATGTGCCTTGCCAAAAAGCTCGATTTTTGCCTCATCTGTCCATAGGACATTCTCCCAGAAGCTTTTTGGCTTGTCAACTATTAAAATTTATTTATTATTACTTTTGTCAGATTCAACTTATTTCTGTGACCATTGTGGATTTTTCTTTCATTAAACAAGGGATACCAACAATTTTCTCCATGTGTGTAAATAGCACAAATGAAAAACAAACAAGTTAAAATTTATTTTAGTGCTAAAAAAGTTTTAAAAAATACAAAATAAAATTATTACCCTTTCCCTATATCACATATAAATAAATAAAAATAACAGAAAAAGGAAAAATAGAAAAACGGGGGGCACTCACCCAGAAAAAGTATTTTCTTAAAACCTTAATCCTTTATTGGAAAACATTATTAAAACAAATAGGGAGGGAGCGACTGCACGCACGGCAAGTCAACAGCCGCTTCGCACCATCGGGCGCAAAACGGCTGTTGCCTTGCCGTGTGTGCAGTCGCTTCCTCCCTATTTGTTTTACTAATGTTTTCCAATAAAGCAGGGGTGCTCACACTTCTTCAGCATGTGAGCTACTTTATAAACTGGCAAGGCAAAAGATCTACTACCCACTTCTTGTGGGTGGGGTCGGGGCGGGGCCGGGCGGATCGTGAGAATAGGAGACAGTGGCGTTCTGTGGCTGCCCAGGGATGCCCAATGTCTGCTTCTTCACAGTGCAGGCTGACAGTTATCTCTGGACACTGGCAGGCTGGGGCTGCGGCAACCCCACCTGCCAGTGTCTGGAGATGACTCTCAGCCTGCACTGTGAACAAGCAGCACCCCGGCTCCCTCCATCCCTAAGAGCGGGCAGCGCGTCATCCTCCGGAGCTGCTGCTGCCCGGCCTGCAAGTGTCCGGAGTGCTTGTTCACAGCGCAGGCTGAGAGTCGACTCTCAGCCTGCACTGTGAACAAGCAGACACCGGGGATCCCTGGCTGCATTCTGTGATCGACCCATACGTCCTTTGCGATCGACCAGTAGATCGCGATTGACGTATTGGGCACCCCTGCAATAAAGGATTAAGGTTTTAAGAAAATACTTCGTCTGGGTGAGTGCCCCCCGTTTTTCTATTTTTCCTTTTTCTATGTTATTTACTTTTCTTGAGAAGAAGAGCACCACTCAGGAAGTTTATATGTGACAAATAATGCACATCAGTATATAACAATGCAGTGTGAATATGCCTCTATGATATAGTGATAGTGCCACTTTTTTCCTTTTGTGCGTTCTATAAATAAAAGTAAACATAAAGACATTAGGCACCTTTATTCCACCTCAACCTGATTTTTTTTTCCTGTTTCCCAGTAAATGCTATAAAATAATAAATAGTACCATTTTGAAGTACAACTTGTGACTATGTAAACAGAAAAATTTGAAAATTATGGCTTTTGTAATGCGGAAAGTAAAAAAACAAAAACTCAAAAAAACCCACTGCGCCACGTAAGGGTTAGGAGCGTTTGACCAATGTATCTCAGGTTTTGTTGATGTATTTGAATGGCTGATAGTACATGATTCAATTATGTCCTTTTGTCAATGTTCCCTTATGATCCACTAGAATCAGTCTTAAGATATCAGGAGCAAAATTCTGTTTTCCTAAATAAATAAACCTCTGTGTTAAAGCTGGAAACCAGAGGACTCTCTCTTTATTATGGGTAGTCTATATAATGAGAGTTTCCCTTCAAAGAAATTTACCCAGGAAAGGAAGTAGAACAGAAACAATTGGGCTCAAATAGTTATTTTCCTAAGTATCCGGCAGCACAAAATGGTAAATATGTTCCTTCAAATTAGGTTGTCTTTAAAGGCAAATGTACAAAAAGGATCTTCACTTTTTTAATGTAGTTTGTTAATTTATGAGTTTTAATTGAAAACAGCATGTGAAGTGCCCCTCTCCAGATGCTCACTAAGTGAGATTTGCTAAGAAATATCAGCATGTACTGTAAACACTGGATAACTACACGCAGAGCTGGATTTTCTGCTTGCCTCTCCTCTCCTTGACCTACTGCTGTCAAAGAAACTGTAATTTTTAGGTTTGCCTTAAACTATTTACCCTATTCTATGTGTATTTTACATTGTGTTTTGCTGTGATGAAAGACAATGCCTGCCCTGCTTCCTTCCTGGCGCAGCTTTGGTAGGTAGAGGAAAGCAGGGCTGTCAGCATTTAAAGACACAGTTAAATGCTCTTTTTATACACATGAACAGGCACATGCTGCCATGGATGCAACACAAACACAAAGAATGCTGCAGAGCTGAGATAGGACAGAGATATTTGCAAAGAATAAGTATGTGAACTTTAGGCTGCATTCACACAGAGTAACGCCAGGCGTCATTTGTGTGTCTTTTACGGCCGTCATAAAACGTTTACATAGAGTTCTATAGGAAAAGACGGCCGTCATTTACAGCCGTCATTTACGCCCGTCATTGTAATGACGGCCGTAAATGACGGCTGTAAATGACGGCCGTCTTTTCCTATAGAACTCTATGTAAACGTTTTATGACAGCCGTAAAAGACACACAAATTACACACAAATGACGCCTGGCGTTACTCTGTGTGAATGCAGCCTAAAAATGAATTACTGCCATAGTTATTATCTGACCTCAGTTTTTGTGCAGCAGTTTGCTGCTTCAATGTTTAATGTTTGCTGCTTCAATGTTCAATGTTTAGATCTTTTAGTCAAATGTTTGTATGGCATAAAGTCATGGCTGTAAGTGTTGGCACCCCTGAATTTTTTTCCAGAAAATTAAGTATTTCTCCCAGAAAATGATTGCAATTACACGTTTTGTAATACACCTGTTTAATTGCTTTGTGTGTACTGGAACAACACAAAAAAACAAAAGAGAAAAAAAAGGCTAATTGGAAATAATTTCACACACAACTACAAAAATGGGCCAGACAAAATTTATTTCAAGCATGTGACGCTCAGTCAAACTCACCTGTGGCAAGTAACAGGTGTGGGCAGAAATCACACCTAAAATGAGATAAAAAGGAGATAAGTTGGCTCAATCAAGTCTGTGTGTGCCTGTGTGCATGGAGAACAAAAAGAGGTGAAGAGAATTGTCTCATGGCTTGAGAACCAAAACACTGGAAAGATATCAAGAATCTCATGGTAACAAGTCCATCTCCATAGATCTTGATGTCCCTTTGTCTATTTTGCACAACATAAACGTGGAACTGTCCCTATGGGTCTTGAATCTGACTTCAACAGATCGCTGGTATTATAGACTACAATATAATTGTATATGGCAAAATATTCCAGTGTCTATTGAGACTGACAGTGAAACCATGGCAGGCGGCACAACAGGAGGGGGGAAATCAGGGGCTAAAGTAAAAGGATAATGCCCTGATCAGAGCAGGTTGTGATCACAGGTACTTGCGGCCATTTCTCCTATGTATGAAACAGAGGTATTAGGGTTGAGATATTGCATTGCAATTTGTACATAAATCTTGTCTACTTTCACACTAGTAACTTGTAATATGTAATTTTGTGCTACCAGGATAGAGAGGGCTTAAAAAACTGGTGAGACCAGAGAGGCACTTAGAGAGAGTCGTGCGCAGTCAGGGTTAACTCCATAGCAATCCACTGGGCAAAATAAAATTTAAATAAATGGGGAACAGAGAATCCACCCGGCCTCTTGTGGAGGTGAATAATACGTTTTTTGTATGCCCAAATAAAAGTAAATATTTCCTCTGCAGCTTTAGCAGTCAATGGGGTTGGTAATTTGCAGAAATAATAGTGAATGCTTGGTAATGTCACCATTTTGATCATGTGAATTTGATAAATCCAAGATAGGATAGGGGAATTCCATGTGTCTAGGCCTTTATAAATAATGGGAGTGTAATTCTACTTGAATAATGTGTCTAGAGAGTTGCAAAGATTAATACCTAAGTATAGGATATAGTTTTCCCCTATTCCAAAAAGCAAAGTTTAGGTTGATAAACTTGCAGGTGGGGAGAGTGAATTACACATTACAGTGAAGAATCTCCTATTTAGATGTATTGATTTTAAGGCCAGAAAATTTGGCAGATAGGGAAGAGGTGTGAAGCAAGGTAGGAAGCCGGCATTTGGTAATAGTAAGGAATACGGTATATCACCTGCAAATAGATTTGCTTTCTATTCACGTTTCCCAATGTGTACATATGAAATATTGGAATTTGCTCACTGTCTGTACACAGAGGGGGTGAGACTGTATAAGGTCACAACGTGCGCGAGCGATATGTGAAAACCAGTCGAGAGAAGACAGCGAGAGCAAAATATCTCTCTCGTAGAGAGAGCAACTGTGTGTAACTTAGCGATATGTGCCTGGCGGTAGATATGGGCAGTGGACGCGCTCCCTAATGCAGCAGCACAGGCCTGAGGCAGCGGCCATGCTAGGGGCAAGTTAATGATGTTGAGTTGTGGGGCCAGTGTCACAGTCAATGTCAATGTTGTTCAGAAAAACATTCTTCACTGGCAGTGTATGTGGCACTGGTCCCCCCATGGCAGTCCGATTGAACTTAATTAATTGACTGCTGGGGGAGAACCAGTGTCAGTAACCAGTGTTCTATGGAAGAACGCTAACACTGATCATGGCACTGTCCCTCCTTATCTTAGGCCAGGTTCACACAGAGTATTGTGGCTCGTCATTTGGTACGTACACGCCGCGGGATCTTTTGGGCCGTATACACTCCCATTGTTTTCAATAGCAGCCGGTACCGTACATGCGGCGATATTTTGCGGCCGCAAAATAGCGCCACATGTACAGTACCGGCTCCCATTGAAAACAATGGCAGCGTATACGGCCCACAAAAGATCCCGCGGTGTGTATGTACCAAATGACGAGCCACAATACTCCGTGTGAACCCGGCCTTACACAGCCCCATATTCCATACACAGTAAGAATCAGTGAAAGGCAGAAACAGCTCTCAATACAGAAACAAGGAAAAGTGGGAAAAATACAGGATTTCACAGAAAGAATCCAAAATTTATGAATAAAGTGTATTAAAGAAGATGTATTAATGACATAAATACTGCCAGAAAATCAAGAATCCGAAAGTTTAGTTATGCTTTAAGTCCATGGTCATCCGCCATCATCACCCTAGAGATAAACTAATTTTCTAACTTCATAGGGTAAAGTTAGGGGGTGATGGAGGACAATTGTGGACTTAAAGGTTTGTTCAGGAATTGGTGGCATAAAGGCATATTTACCTACCGCTTCACTAGATCGTCTGCTCCTAATTCACCATCCCTTGTGTGTCAAGGCTTGCAGCGTTGTGAAAAAATCCAACCTATATCTCATCTTATTTATCATTATAGGATAGATGACGGTACTCACTGCTCTCTGAGTGGGAATGTGCTTGCTTTCTGAGCTATCTGCTGCTCTGCATTCTGGAAAATCAAGTCCTGTCCTGTGTACTCCCAACTATAGACCATATATGCTTTTAAAATTAGACATTAAGATTTTTGCCTCCAATTATTTCACACAGCCTTTAAACAAAGTAGCACTCCTAAACTAATGTATTTAGGTAAATTATTGAATTTCAATAAGCTAGCAATTTAGATGGAAATACCCAGCTAGTTCACACGTGGGCAAAGGGGAGGTTTTTGACAGCGGAATTCGCTTCAAAAACCTCTCCTTTAACATGGTGGTCTATGTAGACCACTAGCTTTTTTTTTCCTCCTAGCGTTTTCCGCCTGAAGAAGCGACATGACCTTTCTTCAGGCGGAAAACGCCTGAAGAATTGCATAGAAGTGAATGGGAGGCGAAAACCGCGCGGTAAAAAACCGCGCGGTTTTTTGCAAAAAACCGCGCGGTTTTCGCCTGCAGTTTCTATAGCACATATAGGAAAAAAAAACCCTAGCGAAAACCGCTAGCGAAAACCGCGTCAAAAACCTCGTCAAAAACCGCGTGGAATGCAAAAAACAGCGTCAAAAAAACTCCTCGAGGTTTTTTACCTCGCACAAATAAGCTAGGCGGTTTTCACGTGTGAACTGACCCTAAGTAGCATAAGAAGAATCAGGAGATCTGGGAGTGCAAGTAGTCATCTTAGATTATTTACACTTGGTCTACCAGGCGTAGTTTGGTTGCTGTGAAAGAGGATTTGGGATGTCCGTCTTATTGATGGGTATTTTATTTGCACTTTTTGGAGATCCAAGGTAACTGGGTACATGTTTCTGCAGCAATACAGTGTGGCTGGATTGACAAGGTCAGCAAAGAGTAGAACAGATGGTGCCATTCCTGGTAGAAGCTGAATGTTCAGAGACCACTGCTAAAATTGGTCTCTCATCTCCAGGTGCAATTAGAGAATAGTGTCCCTAAATACGTTAGTGTTTTTTAGGGTCTCCCAAGGCCCCACATTATTATCTAGGAACTGATTCTCTCAAAACTGAGTATATACAGTCCTATAAAAAAGTTTGGGCACCCCTATTAATCTTAATCATTTTTAGTTCTAAATATTTTGGTATTTGCAACAGCCATTTCAGTTTGATATATCTAATAACTGATGGACACAGTAATATTTCAGGATTGAAATGAGGTTTATTGTACTAACAGAAAATGCGCAATATGCATTAAACCAAAATTTGACCGGTGCAAAAATATGGGCACCTCAACAGAAAAGTGACATTAATATTTAGTACATCCTCCTTTTGCAAAGATAACAGCCTCTAGTCGCTTCCTGTAGCTTTTAATCAGTTCCTGGATCCTGGATGAAGGTATTTTGGACCATTTCTTTCTACAAAACAATTCAAGTTCAGTTAAGTTTGATGGTCGCCGAACATGGACAGCCCGCTCTCAAATGATCTGAAAACAAAGATTGTTCAACATAGTTGTTCAGGGGAAGGATACAAAACGTTGTCTCAGAGATTTAACCTGTCAGTTTCCACTGTGAGGAACATAGTGAGGAAATGGAAGACCACAGGGACAGTTCTTGTTAAGCCCAGAAGTGGCAGGCCAAGAAAAATATCAGAAAGGCAGAGAAGAAGAATGGTGAGAACAGTCAAGGACAATCCACAGACCACCTCCAAAGAGCTGCAGCATCATCTTGCTGCAGATGGTGTCACTGTGCATCGGTCAACTATACAGCGCACTTTGCACAAATAGAAGCTGTATGGGAGAGTGATGAGAAAGAAGCCGTTTCTGCACGTACGCCACAAATAGAGTTGCCTGAGGTATGAAAAAGCACATTTGGACAAGGCAGCTTCATTTTGGAAACAAAAATTGAGTTGTTTGGTTATAAAAAAAAGGCGTTATGCATGGCGTCCAAAAAGAAACAGCATTCCAAGAAAAACACATGCTACCCACTGTAAAATTTGGTGGAGGTTCCATCATGCTTTGGGGCTGTGTGGCCAATGCCGGCATCGGGAATCTTGTTAAAGTTGAGAGTCGCATGGATTCCACTCAGTATCAGCAGATTCTTGAGAATAATGTCCAAGAATCAGTGACGAAGTTGAAGTTACGCCGGGGATGGATATTTCAGCAAGACAATGATCCAAAACACCGCTCCAAATCCTCAGGCATTCATGCAGAGGAACAATTACAATGTTCTGGAATGGCCATCCCAGTCCCCAGACCTGAATATCATTGAACATCTGTGGGATGATTTGAAGCGGGCTGTCCATGCTCGGCGACCATCTAACTTAACTGAACTTGAATTGTTTGTCCAAAATACCTTTATCCAGGATCCAGGAACTGATTAAAATCTACAGGAAGCGACTAGAGGCTGTTATCTTTGCAAAAGGAGGATCTACTAAATATTAATGTCACTTTTCTGTTGAGGTGCCCATACTTTTGCACCGGTCAAATTTTGGTTTAATGCATATTGCACATTTTCTGTTAGTACAATAAACCTCATTTCAATCCTGAAATATTACTGTGTCCATCAGTTATTAGATATATCAAACTGAAATGGCTGTTGCAAATACCAAAATATTTAGAACTAAAAATGATTAAGATTAATAGGGGTGCCCAAACTTTTTCATAGGACTGTACCTACATTCCCATTGGAACCTGGTTACCTGCGAATATCTACCGCTGACCATCTAATTACATAAGCTAACCTTTTTATTGGCTTCAAGTGGATACCAAAACAGCATAGCACTGTTTAAAACATCACAATATACTCTTTCTCATCCTGGAAGTTAATATTGTGTACAGGCTACTTATTTGTCCGCAACCTGAAGATCCGAAAGGACCTCCACAGTACCTCCTGACTCCTACTCATCTGGCTTGTGCGTCTTATCTGGGCTACAAAATAGTCTCCACTAAATAACTATAAGCTATAGTGGCAATATCTTCTTGGACCTGCGATTTGGCGTATTGTATGAAAGGGATACTCAGACACAGATGTATCCACATCTGCCCAAAGCAACAGGAATAAGTACACTCATCATTAAGTGAGTACCTACATACATTCCCATTCAAAGCTGACAACCAGCGTATAGGTATTGCTGAACAACTAGCCGCACAGAAAAGTTCTGCTGTCTTTGAACTGGGTGCTTCTCAGTCACGCCAGTTTTGAACTGCTCATATTGTAATGACAGAAGCTTGCCAAACACCTCTTTGTTTATCCAAAGACTGCATACTTTTAACAGTCCATGACTCTTATCCCTCATTTGCTCCTCCTGGTAAACACAAAGTACTTTTTTGGCCTTAAGGGATAATCGAAACAATATAGCATTCTTTGACATACTACAGTGTGCTCTATTTCAAGCAACAAGTCAATATCTTAAGCAAGCTGTTACTCATTTTTTGAAGCAAACATTCAAACTACTTTGAATGGCAACGCAGCAAAGGTGACAAGCACGGATATGCATTATTTATCCCTGTCAGTATTGCCCCCCCCCCCCCCCCCTTCACCCTGTGCCAACTATTTAGTGGGGGAAGGATACTATGGTGATGCAATGTCTGACCACTAGATGGACACCCCTGCTCTCCATCTACCTCCAACTCCAGACAATGTAAGAAAGATCCATGCACATAATCCCCTGAGATATCATGCTTCTGCCAAACACTTGATATGTCATCATTATCCCCTGCAAAAAGTCCAGTCACAAAATAACCTTGTATGGGCTTTCCCCTGCATGCTGAAACCAGCATCCCTCAGATGTCCACACCAGTGCCTCTGTAATAGGTAAAATGGACTAGACAATTTCCAAACTTCCAACAATCCGGCATCAAAGTCCACTTTAAAAGCTTTTGGCTCTGTGAAATTCCCTTCAAATTGACTTTTTGCAGTTATTACAACCACTACAATCATCAGCCTCAGTTCTTGACGGGATAGTACAATACATAGAAACAAAAATGAGGGACTTTGCAACTACCCATAAAGTTTTCAACACCCACATCGATCTGGCCGATGATTTTGAAAAGCTGAAGATAAAGATGGCGGATCTGGGAGATCATTCCTGGAGAAATAATATTATATTCCAGGGTATTTTGGAGAATGTCACCCCTGTTGACCTAACGTCTTATTTGCAGATTTTCATTAAACATCTTCTTCCAGGCCGCTTCTCATGAATATTATAATTAACAGCGCACACAGAGGCCCCCGCCCTAAACACCTCAGTGACAACATTCACCAAGATGTCATGAAAATATCTCTTTTTTTCCATGTTGAAGAGAAACTTAACCAGAATGGTACCCCTCACACTGGGAGCTGCTGCTTTCCTGGAATATTCAGTTATCATTAGCCCAAGATGGAGACAAACATCCTCAATGTTCCCGCAGTTGACGCCACACCTTCCACCCTGATTGAGTCCCAGCCTAGAACTCATGGAACTATGTTCACCACCTCTCTATCTGTGGACTACTCCCGGGTTCTACCAGCTCTACTAAATTGTTTCCTCCGATTGGAACACTGTTTTCTGTATTACTTCTCTGAACTTACAGTTAGTTCATTATTTGTCTCACACTTTTCAACATACTTAAAGTTTATATAGTAACAACTTCTGTGCCTTCAAGATACTGGCATATTTGTACACTACTGTATACTGCTTGTTACTGCATCTACAATGGTAATTAAGTTTACATTGCTCAATGTACAGTAAGGGGTTTGAACTGTCCCCAAAAGAGATCATTTCTGTGGAGGGAAGCGTTGTCTTTGCAGGTGGATGTTCTCTGTATTCAGGAGTCACACCTTCTGTGGAGGGACACTGACCAACTAAAACATCTTCTCTTCCTGGGTGTTTTCCAGACACACCATGAAAAGAAAAATAGAGGGGCATTCACGTTACTTGACCATAAAGCAGACACACAGGGTAGTTATCCCATAGTTGTCTGCCTAATCGTCAATGTGCACTATACAATCTATATCACTATACGTTCCCCCAACATCTTTTCTTACGTGAACAAGGTCCACTCAAACTGGCACATTTTGATTACTAATACCATGGCCCAACTCACAAAATTAGAAAACGAAAATAAACGCCATCCAACCACAGCCCTAACTAATCAAATTCTCCAAACTCAACAACGTCTGAAAACGTCTGAGTCTACTTCTAGTGCAAGATTGTGAAAAGACACTGAAATGCTCTAAAGTAAAATTATATTCCCAGAGTAACAAGGCCAAAAAACTATTAGCCAAGCAACTGAAAATGAGGAGGCTAAATTTAAAATCCCATTTCTTCTACATTCCGCTATGTCTGGATGATATTGCTAATTGCTTCAAAGATTATTTCAGACAATTTTATAATCTACAAGACCAAGCCCCTCCCCACCAAATCACCCTACCCTAATATCAGAGTTTCTCACTATCTTAAAGGGGTTGTCCCATCTCAAGGATCTTATCTATACTGCTAGCTTATGTGGATTTAAGACTTTTCCTAAGTACATTGCTTAAGCAAAACTGCTTTGTTTGGCTGCTATCTTAATTTATCCATTTCATTGTTTACACTGTGTCTCCATAACCACAGACCTGGGGATGGTCTTATCTCTCCGCCCAGGACAAGTGACGTAGCTCACTGTTCTCAGGAGGGGAGGGGGAGCTAAGTTCTCATTGCTTGTATTTCTGAGCTCTTTATCTCTCCGCCCAGGATAAGTGACGTAACTCCCTGCTCTCAGGGAAGGGAGGGAGAGCTGAGTGCTTGGAGCGAGCTTTGATTTCTGAGCCCTTTATCTCTCCGCCCAGGACAAGTGACATAACTCCCTGTATTGTGTTTGTTGGCTAATTGAATTTTACTGATAAGGGCTGAGACAGGGAGTCCATTAAACACAGACCTAAAACTGAGTTTATAGCAAGCTTACTCGTGGTCCTGTAGCATGTAAGTTTGGGATTCTCATCACCTAACAAATCCAGCTTTGCTACATCAGCTTCATATTGTGCATCTTCCAGTGATACTGTGCTAATTTATTTACAACCATCCCTCATTACTGAATGAAAACATGTACTGCTATGAAGAGAGATAGCAGAGCTGGCTTTGTCTGTGAGATAGCAAGTGAAACCCCGCCCACCCATTTACCAAGAAAACCAGGAAGTGAACAGAGTACACCGCCTGCATGGTGGTAAACAAACGAGTTGGGAATACCCCTTTGAACTTACCTAGCCTGTCGGAGGCACAATTATCATTATTAGTCATACCTTGCCAAAAGGCAAATCACCGGATGGACATGGGTTGCCTTCACATAGAAGTCTCCTTCTAAGTAATATGCTATTTTTGGGTTTGACTTAATCAGTATGTGAAATTAGTGTTAACTTATCTCTATATCCATGCGGTGTGTTGGGCCTCATGTCTACCCAAATTTATGGCTATTATTTTATAATTTCTAGTGATGACTAAAGTATACACATTACCCTTAGCTTCAAATTTTATAATTTGTTGTTGTTTATTCTGCACAATATACTTTATATTACTGATGTATAACGCTACCTTATTAATGTCTTTGTTTTCCTCTTAGTCTTGACTAATATATGATTTGATGTATGCTGTAGGCTGCTTTACAACCTATTGTCCGACAGTTGTATTTTATTATGTTGACTGTCATGTTCTTTCTGTATGTTTTGTTTTAAAATGAATTAAAAAAACCTATTGCAAAGAAAGAAAAATAAACAGTATTTACTTGTGCAATGTTTCAAATTCAGAAGCGATATCAGATTCCTCACTCATTAAGCTATTGTAAAGATGGGACTGTAATTTTTTCACTTATACATCATAGATAAAAAAAAAATTACATGTAAATAACTATTTTAGTAGTGTCAGCAATACAGAAGTGAGAAGGGACAAGCCTGTTCATCACTAAAAGCAGTGTGCTAAGAAACACACAAGTTTATGCAAAGACTGAATATTTACAGTGTTGATCCTTATTTTTCAAGACTTCTGTAAATTCTCCCTGACATGCTAGATTTATTATTGATGGCAAACCATTCTTGCCTAATCAGTACTTGAAGTTTATTACAATTTCTGTGTTTTTAGTTGACAACCCACTTTTTAAAGAATTGACAACAGTTTCTTGGACTTGAGAATTGGGTAGTTTCCTGGCCATGTATCTAAAATTTCAATGTTCACCGAGCCACTTAGTTATCACTTTTGCCTAGTAAAATGGTACTCCATTATACTGTAAAAAGCGTTACTCAACACCAAATTGATTCTGAGAAGTTGCCCTTGGAGGATGTTTTCACTTGGATGAAAATCAACCCCACACATGAATATTGGTATGACCAAGGACTCTTGGTAGTGCTTAACTTTCCTTCTCCAAATAATCATTCTTCCAGAAGTCAGTTCTCTCCAAACATTATACTGATATTCTAACAGCAAGTACAGTGATTAGATAGTAAAGGACTGGGGTCAAATTATCTTCATCAATGAAGCCCCTTCAGACTGTATCGGAGATGTGAAAGAATTATTGTACAGAGCAGAAAAGGTGAGCACTAACAAAATGTAAAGGCTGAGGAGAAAATACTGTGAATAAATACGGTGTGTAGGATGAATGCTTTTTTGAGAGTAGCAATTGGGGGATGGAGTGGGCAGAGAACGGATGTAAAAGCTATGCTATTAGTGTAGGAAATGTAGTAGGGAACTGGCATTGGAAGTGATACATGTACAGAAATGGAGATCACCGAAATTAGCCCTGTGCCAAAACATGGAGAGAACAAGTTAAAAGGTATTTGGGATCACTGTGACAACATAGTTGCCCCCCCTTCAAAAATACTTGGGGTCAATACTTGAGACATTTTTGCCCAGTTGACAAGCAACAAATTCCCCACCATTAGTATTATTATTATTATTTACTTATATAGCACAATTAATTCCATGGTGCTTTACATTTGGGGACCATGTAGGACATTCTGACACAGCTGTTAGGAGGTGTTGTGAGCATTTATTTCACACCCATGTCTCTACCCAGACCTTTTCCAGGCACTTAGCAGAAAGAAATATGGTGTCCTTGAAGCTTTACATGTCCTGCCATTTACAACCAGCCACTGTTTCCTTCATTTTCAATGGTGTTGTGAAGAACAGGAGCAGAACTACTGCTGTAGCAGCTGATATGGGGTCCACACTGCATTCTCTCTCTCTCTTTTTTTTTTTTTTTTATTACTTAAGCAGATAACAATTGATATTAATTTACCTATCCCCACTGCAGCCCACTGCTGCTTCCTGCTTCACCTTCACGTGAAGGAATTTAGACGGAATACGTCTGAAGAACAAACTAGCAGCAAAAGTCCATTATTGCCTCCCACTGAAATGAATGAGAGGTGGATTTCAGACAGAATCTGAGGCGGATTCAAATTCCTACTTACCCAAAGCCTCCAGGGTTGTCATAGGACACAATATGAAGCAAAAGATTGGAGCTGAAGCAGAAGAATCCCGGGAAAGGAGCTGGAATGGAAAGTGAATATCAGTTATCCAGTAGATAGTGGTTTAAAGTCTATGGGGGCCTGTAAAGGGAGCAGTTTCTGTATGGGGGCCTGTAATGGGGGGTTTATACCATGTGGGAGCCAGAAAAGGAGGCTTTATACAGTGCAGCGGCTGGGTGGCAGTATTTTCTAGATATGCCCCTTGTGAACGAGAAACCTGGACTACTATGGACTGAAACAATATAGTCTTAAGCAACAAATTCAGGTTCTGTTCGAGATCTGATAACTGTAAGGTTAGAGTATGCAGGCGTCATAGTGAGGGCTTTAATCCTGCCTGTGCTATGGAGTAACACACTGCCCCATTGCTGGTGTGATGATCTGGGGAGGCATCACATACAGTCAGTCTCCCCTAGTAGTGATATAAGAGACACTAACAGCTCAGCGATATGTGTTGCCTTTCATAGCTGGACCTGTATGCTTCCATGCCCAACCATATTTACCCATATAAAGTTTAGTTTGATTCCAACAACTCCTTGCATTGAAATAAACTGTACAAACTGGAATTAAATTCCAACAATAAGGGTGCATTCACACTACGTAACACCAGCGTGTATCACAGCCGTACACGCCGGCGCTGCAGCAGGGCTGCCGAACACTTCCCATTCATTTCTATGGGAGCCGGCATTCGAGCGCTCCCCATAGAAATGAATGGAAAAAAGCAGTCCATTCATTTCTATGGGGAGCTCTCGCATGTCGGCTCCCATAGAAATGAATGGGAAGTGTTTGGCAGCCCTGCTGTAGCGCCAGCGTGTACGGCTGTGATACACGCTGGCGTTACGTAGTGTGAATGCACCCTTACTATGTATTTTCTAGATAAAAAAAAAGTCCTCCACCAGAGTGCACCTGAAAAGTCCCTTGCAGGGAGCCATACGTGGTGGTGTAAAGCCTAAGCTAAAATAAATTGCTCCATTATTTAAATATGCTGTTGTTTCCCCTATCCAGGTTGGGAAACTGGGATTCTGCATTGCATCTTGGGGAAGGTTTAACCTTGGTTGGCGCTGTTTTAATTTTTTTTTTTTTTTTTTGCTTTTCTAGATTGTTACATTTATTTTAAAATGAATAATCATATTTCATACTATGTATCAATGAAAGATTTTCAGAACGGAGTCCATCCATATAAATTGAGTTGCTGCCATACATAGTAATTAAAAAAATAAGTTAAAAAAAAATAGCTCAAACTTATGTAAACTAGGTCATTGTTAGTGTAGTATTTTAGTTAGTATTTTGTTTGCTGCTGACTAGGGTGATAAATCTCTGACATTTGGAGTAATATTTAATCAGCTAGAAATAGACATCATTTTAAAAGTCATTATCTGCCGCCCTCTTGTGGCTGTATATGTGATTGTTTCAGTTCCCAGTTAATTTTTTTTTTTTTTTTTTTCACTTTCAAGGATCAGAGTATTAACCAGATTAACAATGAGACGAAGTCGAACAATGTCCTTTCTTACAAATGAGGTAACAAATCTTTTACAAAAAATTTACAAATAATCTTTGTATGTTTTCTGACAGAAATAAATAATAATGTGTGTTTCTAAGGGCTATCCTGTTAAAAATATTATATGGTACCAGTATGTAAGTATGAAGATAAAATTACAAATTGCAAACGAATTAAATCATATTTAGTTTTAGTTCCTAAGTTTATTGATGGCTCTTTAGATTTTATTTAAAGTGGTTGGTGTTGCCAGGAATTTTTTTTAGAACCGATCCTTAGGATAGGCCATAAATATTTGATCAATAGGTGAATCAGCTGTTCAGGACTACTTCTGATGCCCATTTTATACACCGCATGGAGCTGAACAGGGTCACTCTAACCATAAGGCCTATGGTAGCGAGGGCCCCTTGGGACAGCAGGGACCTGTGTTCAAAAGAAAAAATACTGCAAAATTTTCCTCATGCGGTGGGCAGCTACTGTTGATCGTGGGCCAGATAAGTCGAGACCATGTAACCCAGACTCTAGCTCCTGAGTGTCAACCGGCATGGGTTCTCTTGTAAGCAGAAAGTTATGGAGGACCACCCAGGCTTTCACCACATCATCCACAGCTTCTGGTTCCGCTGGATAGTGTTGAGAATATGCCATTTTGAAGTGAGGATCCCAAACACACAGTCCACAATCCACCTGGTTCTTTACAGTGTGTTTCTGGTAGTTGAGTCCATGACTGGAGTGCTATTTCCACACGTTTGGAAGGCCTCATCGCCAACAACAAATAGCATAGAAGGTCCATCAGTTCCAAGAAATGGCTTTGGTGCTGGCAATCCAAATTTTCCAAGAATATATTCTCCATCCCATTGCAGAGTCCTTAAAGATTGCGTAGTCGTCAGTGTGGGATTATCGTCCAATGTCCACAGCCACAAAACGAAATTGTGTATCAGCAATTGCCAACAGCACAATGGAAAAGTACTTCTTGTAATTGAAGAACAGGGAGCCACTCCTTGCAGGTTTTTGGATATGGATGTGCTTTCCATCAACTGCTCCTACACAATTTGGAAAATGTGTAATTTTCCAGAACTTGTCTGCAATGTCTTCCCATTGTTCTGTTGTTGGATATGGGATAAATTCTTCATGCTGCAAATCCCACAGGGCCTGGAAAGTATCCTGGTTGATTTAGGGGATTGTTGACTTGGCAAGACAGAACTGAGAGTGCATGGAAGAGAAGCTCTTGCCCGTTGAAATAAACAAAAAAACCCTGTGTGTGTGTGTGTATATATGAAATATAGTGTTGCTACTCATTGAAGGGTCACTATCAACTGCTCTTCTGGTGTTGTTTCTCTGCAAGTGGCTTACCTGTCTCTGGAGTCTAGTTGACTGCCGTTGAAGCCATTGAAGTTAATCAAAGATGGAAATACTCATATGCAGGTAATAGCACTTCTCCAGATTTAGGCGTAATACAAAACTGGAAAAGACTCCCATTGTCATGCAAGCGGATGTAATAGGATGAAGTCAGAAGCGTCACCTTCACTGTTGTCTCTGCCTGGCAATTCTTCTCCACTTCATCCTCAGCCTGATCATCTCTAGGTCAAAAATAAAAGGTGGAGGAATCATTTTCATAAATGACAGCAGCAGCACAAGTAGAACTGGCGTTCAAGTAGAAGTGCCGTTCCTGTTAGTCATTTAGTGTCTCCATAAACAATGTGTATTAAAAAAGTGTGGCCTAATTACACTTTTTTAATACAAATTATTTGTGGAGACACTAAATGACTAACAGGGACGGCACGGCATTGTTTGGTTGATAATGCTACCCTGACTAGGGGATAAAAAGTACCCGGTGTACTCCATCTCCTGGTGTCCTAAAATAGGCATTGGTTTAGGTTACATCACCATTTTTTCTCTTAGATTATGGTGGAGTAGCATAAATAGCTCCTTTGCCAACCGGTATTGGACATAGGAAAAGTTAGGTGTCCTTGTCCACACTGTTATTTTAGGGCCGATGCGTTGTTTTAAAGTATAATAATAAAGGTTATATTTTACTTCATCTTTATTTTGAGGGTACCCCTGTTTAGTAAAGAGTACCTTATGAATTGTCCTTGGTGTAGGTACTGTGGTGTAGCTGTTACAAGATAAGAGTTATAGTTACTAAAGTGATTTCTGGCTCTATTCCCTAGATCAGTGATTCTCATCCTAGAGTACATGTATCCCAGGGGTTATGCCCTGTAGTTGGCAAGAGTATGCACTGTGGCTAAGTACCACTGGTCTGTATTACATGTTTCACTGTATGCAACTCCCCCATTCCCAGGATGGATACCCGAGGAGCAAGTGATATAAGGATATTCCATGTGTTGACGGGTTCTCCATTATCCCGTCTTTCCAGTTTACAGTTGGCTTTCCCTGACATCCTTCTCTCGGTTAGAATATAACCAGCTCTCCTCTGTGCTTCCTCCCTCGACCTTGCCTTTCAATTAAAGACTACTGTTCTGCAAGGTTTCCTCCTGGGATCAACTGACCCTGCATGCCCCTTCTCACTACTATATGGCCTTCTCCTCAAGGGAACTACCACTGATAGACCCAGTTACACCCTATCCTGACTGGGAAAAGGAGTCGTCTTCACTTCTCTATGCTGCTGATTGGGATAGGTCCTTCCTCTTGGCCCATACATGTCTTTGGCCTTTAAGGCTCAAGAAGCAAAATTTAAGCTCCTCACTCGGTGGTATCGCTGTCCAGTTCTTTTGCCCAAGATCTATCCCACTGTGTCTGACTGATGTTGTCATTGTGGAACTGTTTTGGAGTGTCTCTTTCACTTTTGGTGCGAATGCCCAAGCATCAGACCCTTCTGGGACATTGGCGTAGTCCCCATTGCCCGACTATGGATAAAATTGATTCAGTAACTTAACATCATTAACAAAATGGGGCTCAGAGGACTCTTTAGACTCTGGTGCATCTTCTGATCTTTGGCAGATCTGGATTGTATTACAAAAGTCTGCTGACTTCCAAAATCTGATCACCTAGCCTGTTGTAGTGTCTCCTTCCTCTGACTTACATTGACCCCGGCTGTGTATCCTGGGAACTGTCCCCTCCTTGTCCTCTCCTCTCCTTTTTTTCCTTTCTTTTCTCTCCCTCTTCTTATGAGTTTCTTCTTTGTCTTTTCCATCATCCTACTGCTATCCTGGTCACCACTTCTTTGTAGTTCCCTTTGTCATTCCACTCTGGCATTTAGTACTCTTTTAATCCTAACCCTGATTCACCTGTTGGTTTGTTCCTTATCATGAGCTGATTGTGTCTATTGTGTCATTATTGTTTGTAATTTCCCACTAGCCATAGTGCCTTAACTTGATATGGTTTCATGTCTGTACAACATCTGGTTCCTTATTTGTACTTGGTCTTTCTTGTGACATTTTTTGTAAACCTTTTTAGAAAATGTTAATAAAAATTGATTAAACATAAATGACGCATATGCCCAGAGGGAACCACCAACCCAAGGACTGGTTCTAACTGACATGTCAGCTGTGAGCTGCAGCTAGAGTGTTCATATTGCCAGTTCTCTCTGCTTTCTGAACACTTATTCCCACTCTACCACCTCAAAAATATTACAGGGGAGCCTGGTATGGCTGTCACTGTGACTCCTCCATTAGCTAAGCAAAGCCATGAGTTCCAGGCCACTGTGAGTGGCAACCCCAGCTTAGTAGAGTTAAGGGACTGTGTCGGCGTAATACCAAAAAAAAAGAAAAGCAGCTTCTGTAAATCAGGAAAGCTGTGTAAGGAGGCAAGTGTCCCGCTTGTGGGTAGCTTGCTAGCAGAGGGAGAGAGGGATACTCTGGTGGACCTAGTAGTCACTGTGAAAAAGGTTGGGTCTATTTAAATACAGAAATGTAGAGACAAGTGTAAATGTATGACAATGTGATTTTGTAGGGTGGGATCTCCTTGTGGCTGTAACTCAAAAAGAAATTGTTTAAGAATCTCAGATCCTGTGTATGGGTTGATGAAAAGAAGGATGTTGCGAATAGTATACCCTCCTCCTTAATTGGCTCTTCTCATTAGACAACCTGCCAGGATTTTCAAGTGGCACCACAATCTGATGCCAGTGTGGAAAAACCAAAAGAAAGCAGAAGAAGAACTTCTGAACAAGTCTGATTTGGGTACCATTGTGTAAATAAGCACTCTGAACCATGGAAACAGTTTGCAGTCTACCTGTGCAAGGGGAAGTAGGGTAGCAATGACCCAGACCCTAATACACTGGGCTGGTGGAACAGAGACCTGATACACAATGGAAGGTCATTCTACAGGACCCTATTGCTTTGGCTGATGGACAGTGTCACCTCTCAGCATCTCAAAGCTAAAGCTTAGCATCAAAACTATAATAATTACAATGTGCTCAATGGGAGACAAGCTCAGAGAATCTGCAGGCCAAGGTAGCACATTTTGGCTAAACAGGATGCTTACAGCCTGGCATTGTCCTATTCAGTAACGTGTCATGGAATATGTTGGAGTAGTGAATACTGCTGGCTCCATACCCAAGTCAAAAGTAATGCTGAGTTGTTAGTGTATCTGAATTGAAAACTATATTAGGTCAAAGCCCCACATTGCGTAAATGCAGCTTTTTTTGTTGCAGATTTCGCTGCGGTTTTTTTTTGAGCCAAGGCCAGTAGTGGATTGAGCAGAAGGGAAAGGTATAAGAACTTCCTATATTTTTTCCATTCCTTTTGTAGCCATTCTTGGCTTTGGTTAAAAAATGTAGAACAATCTGCAACAAAAAAAGCTATGTAGAATAGGGCCCGTAACAGCCTATTTAAAAAAAAACAAAAACAAAAAAAAACGCAGCGGTAGCGGCTGTCACCGGGCCCCCTAATGGCCCGGGCCCTGTGGCAGCCGCCTCCGCTGCCTCTACGGTAGTTACGTCCCTGCCTGGCATCCTCTGCATTTGTTTATTAGGTGTAGCTTCCTATGTACCTTCCAGACTACCTCCCTCTCACTGTCCCCTTCTCATCTCTCACTCCGCTATACCCCAACCTGTTTCCCTAGCAAAGCTATTCTGCCTATTGCTAGCACTTCCCAACAAATTTACTCAGCCCCACCACCACCATCATACTTACCTATTTTCCTCCTCTCTGGGAGACAGCTCTTCCTTTTTTTATTGTGCACAGGCTGGAGACTCTCCTAGCATGTGCACAGACCGCAAGTACCTGTGACGTAAGTGCAGTAGAGATTGAGTGCCACATATGTCGCAGGCACCTCCAGACTGCACAAGTACTTGTTTGCGAGGAAGAGTGGAGGAGCTGGTGCCAAGACAGGAAGACACATAAGTATTGACGGGGTTGGAGAGGGGAGAGTACTGATGACGTTCCATTTCGGAGGCGGCGATATGGATAATTATAGATTTTTTTAATAGATTATTGATTCTATAGTGCTGTACTGTGAGAGCGATGACGCTGAGCGGTGAGGAACACCCCCCAATATTCGTCTATGGACGAGTACTATCAGGAGGGGAGGGAGGCGTTCCTCACCGCTCTCACAGAACAGCACAATAGGCGCTGCTGTGAGAAAGAGCGTTCTTAACTGACTGTCAGAAACGCCCTTCTGACAGTGAAGAGCTACGGTACTGGCACCGATAGCTCTTCACTGGGGGCATAGAACGTGAAAGCCGATACTGTATATTTTATTGTCTGATGTACTTGTGAATGTTTTGGATTTTTGAACAAACTTGCATTATCCCGTGTCTTTCCTCTTTTTACGACAAACTTGCAGCCTTTTTCCAAAATGGAGCTTAGAACAGAGTCTTGATGTAGTATGGGTAAATAATTTTTAATAATCTTAGTTATTGCATTATAGTTTATGCTATAAGGTGTAGAAAACTAAACTTCATCACAAGTAGAATTAACTCAATTCTCTGCATTCTTTGATTGCAGTAAGTTTTTTCTATTTTTTTTAACTATATTTTTTGCTCTGTTCAACCTCCATTTAGGCTAGCCGCATTTATGTAATCTTTGGCATGTAACTTCAGCTTGTATGTCATATTGTTTCTCGTCTGAACAAATTCTCCTCATGCGAGTAAGTTTCACTACTGGAATCAATTTTACAGTATGAGCAGGGTGAGCACTTGAGGCATGTAAAACAGTGTTTCCTGCCTGTTTTTTACAATATAAATCACCCGGCTGTTCTCTAAATCACCCGTCAAGCGTACATCTAAGAAATTGATCGAGTCTTTGACTCGATCGCAGTCGGTCATTTAACCGTGTCCGAACGGGAGAGGCCACAGGAAAATGGCCAACGGCGCATGTGAGTCGGCACTTTTGGACCAAAAGAAGAGGAGCGCGAGAGAAGGAGCGGAGGCGGTGAAGAAGACAGAGGCCATCGTTGGAGAGATTTCAAGCAGCAGTGGGGACGCCATTGAAATGAATGGGTTTTTAAACTGACCATATTCAAGCCGTTCCCAATCTGTTTTTGTGCAATTTCGACGGAATCACAGCGGGCGCACAGCAAGCGCAAACCCAAGCAAGGAAGTACCAACTCTGCATAACTCCCCTGAATTAATGGAGAAAAGCCAGCAGTCCTCAGCTCGTTGGCTTTAGCAAACACCTCTAAGGGTCCGTTCATACAGACTAAAGTGGCGCTGATTCTGGTACGATAACTCGCATAAGAATCAGCACTGATAAACAGACTCCCATTGACTTCAATGTTCAAGGTTCTGTTTTCCACGCGGAACACATTGAAATCAATGGGAGGCTTTTTCACCCATTGATTTCAATGTGTTCCGTGCGGAAAACGTAACCCATTGAAGTCAATGGGAGTCTTTTTATCAGTGCTGATTCTTACGCAAGTTATCGTGCCAGAATCAGCGCCACTTTACTCCGTGTGAATGCCCTCTTATGTTTCCCCCCTGGAAGGGACAGGAAAACACTTGCTATGTTTTGATAGGGAGGGGATTTTAAACTCTGTTTTTCTGTTCCTATTAGGTACAATAGGCAACTCTATGACTATAGACTAAGACTATAGACTAAGGACTAAGACTATGTCCTGTTATGGAGATGAGGGCGAAACATAGATCTAAAATATAGACGTGTATGCTTACATATTTTTAATCATGTAACATCCATAGAAAATGATAGTTTTACTCTTCACATTTGTAATATAAAGTATTTTCACTCAAGATAACTAATGCATGTGACAGACATGCTAACAAACCTTATTTGAATATTCTTGCACCATTGACTCGTCTTTCTCCTCTAAAATGCTAATGTATTCTGTTGGATTCTGCTAGCCAAATGTCTGACTTGCCCTTCTTAATTATATATTCCCTAGTTTCTGGTCCTTTAATATGCCTGAAGATCCCTCTCCATCTGGATACATGTAGTTTCACTAGAGTAGATTGTCCATTGCAAATGAGAAGAAAGTGCAAAAAAATAGAAACGGATGTAATGATTTCATTTCAATTGTACAATTATGTAATCTTGGGAAGAAAGTGCAAGGTTTTTCCACATAAGGTACATTTCAAGTAAACTTTAAGTTAAGTTCATGTCTATAATAAGGAAAATCTGGCAGATGTGCTACAAATTTCCACTAGTAAAATCTGCAGTAGAATGCAGTACAAATTTTCTCTGCGGCATGTCTATCAAATCCACTTGGAAAGAATATGCAAATCTGACTTCCATGATGTAATTAGGAAGCCAGCGCCTCAAGTATGCACACCAATAGAGGGCACTGACTGAGAATATATAAGTCTGTCTTCCATGATGTAATTAGGAAGACAGAGTCTCACTCAAGACATCCAATAGAGGGCGCTCCCTTTAACATCATCGAAACGGCTGTCCTTGGCTGAGAAGACTGTATCTGGTATAATCCCGACATCATTGCAAACAAAGGCCTCTGAGAAGGTCAGCATGATGTTAAAGATGAACTGTCATGATGAAAGATGAACCGGAATGTTCTATTTTTGCGCTGTTTTGCTACAGCTGAAATATTGCGTGCAGCGATAGATTAAAAAGATCTACTTCTTCCCAGCAATGCCTGCTCTTGAGTAGTGGACAAAAGTCTGTAACCCGAAGTAAAACAGAAGTCATCCCTCCAGAAACCTCCATTGCATGCATCTACCTGAGGATTTTTTTCACCATTAGTGTGTATCCTTTGTACTGAGAATATGTTGCTAACCATTCCTCCCTTTCCTATATTCAAAGTGTCCTGAAAATTCTCTTTTGGCCTGCCACTAGCTATATGGTATACAAAATCCTTTGTTATTCAAGATTGCTATATACGATCTGACTCTTGTTCCTAGACAAGGAAGTATCCCTATATGATTGCCCACCACTGAGGCAGACCAGTGGATTGAACTTTGTGTATAGTGATGCTTTCATAAGTTTATTTTTCAACAGGCACTGGTCTGAGACTATTGATCATAATTAGTCATCATAATAATTAGAGATGAGCGAGTACTATTCGATACGGCTGTTTTGAATAGCATGCACCCATAGGAATGAATGGACGCAGCCACTTCCATTCATTCCTATGGGTGCATGCTATTCAAAACAGCTGTATCGAATAGTACTCGCTCATCTCTAATTAGGATATGTTCAGTAATATGTTATATTTTAGGTAATATCCCAGCGCTGCCTTCAATTAATGATGGTGCCTCTGAAAGACGTGTTGCAGTCAATCAATAGTAGTGTAGAATTATCATAGCACACCGGTTTTTTGATGCAAAACGTGAAATGGAATTATTGGCATATAGCACCACAGAAATCCAATATAGAAATCCAGTTAAGTATAAACATGAACAAAATATTCAATAAGTCAGGATGTTTCGGTGTAATCGATCTTCATGAGCAAATATTAAGGAGGCAACAGGGATTTGTTGATGCGGTAGGTAAACGACATTCTTTGAGGAAAACCTTCGTCTGATACCTCTCAGACGATAACATGAGAAGCACAGAGACCTTTATAAGAGGGGAATTCATTGGGCTAGGCTGTAGGGTTTAGAAAGAGAGAACAACCTATCAGAATGACTTATTGGCTAAAATATATGTCATTGAAACACTCTGGAGCAATGAAATTGCATGCTGAATTGGTGGAATTATGGAGCCAGTTGTGTGACTGTTTAAACATCAGTATGCTAAATTTAAATATTTTTCCCAATTTGACAAAGGTAGCAAACTAATTTCTCACCTTATAAAGAAACCTCCATCATTAGAAACTACCTTATAAAGGGATCTGCATTATTAGGGCTATCACTACATATCAGGGTATTACTGTCACTTCTACAGTCATGGCCAAAATTTTGAGAATGATACACATGTTCATTTTTACAAAGTCTACTGCTTCAGTTTTTCTAATGGCAATTTGCATATACTCCAGAATGTTATAAAGAGTGATCAGCTTAACAGCAATTACTTACAAAGTCAATATTTGCCTAGAAAATGATCTTTATCCCCCAAAACACATTTCAACATCATTGCAGCCCTGCCTTAACATCGTTTCAGTGATTGCTCCATTAACACAGGTGTGGGTGTTGATGATGACAGGCCTGGAGATCAATCTGTCATGATTAAGTAAGAATGACACCACTGGACATTTTAAAAGGTGCTTGGCATCATTGTTTCTCTTCTATTAACTATGGTTATCTCTAAAGAAACACGTGCAGTTATCATTGCACTGCACAAAAATGGCCTAACAGGGAAGAGTATCGCAGCTAGAAAGATTGCACCTCAGTCAAGAATCTATCGCATCATCAAGAACTTCAAGGAGAGAGGTTCCATTGTTGACAAAAAGTCTCCAGGGCACCCAAGAAAGACCAGCAAGCACCAGGACCATCTCTTAAAAGTGTTTCAGCTGTGGGATCGGGCTACCAGCAGTGCAGAGCTTGCTCAGGAATGGCAGCAGGCAGGTGTGAGTGCATCTGCACACACTGTGAGGCGGAGACTCTTGGAGCAAGGCCTGGTCTCAAGGAGGGCAGCAAAGAAGCCACTTCTCTCCAGAAAAAACATCAGGGACAGACTGATATTCTGCAAAAGGTACAGGGAGTGGACTGCTGAGGACTGGGGTAAAGTCATTTTCGCTGATGAATCCCCTTTTCGATTGTTTGGGACATCTGGAAAACAGCTTATTCGAAGAAGACGAGGTGAGCGCTACCACCAGTCTTGTCTCATGCCAGCTGTAAAGCATCCTGAAACCATTCATGTGCGGGGTTGCTTCTCAGCCAAGGGAATCGGCTCTCTCACAGTCTTGCCTAAAAACACAGCCATGAATAAAGAATGGTACCAGAATGTCCTCCAAGATCAACTTCTCCCAACCGTCCAAGAGCAGTTTGGCAATCAACAATGCCTTTTCCAGCATGATGGAGCACCTTGCCATAAAGCAAAGGCGATAACTAAATGGCTCAGGGAACAAAACAGAGAGATTTTGGGTCCATGGCCTGGAAACTCCCCAGATCTTAATCCCATTGAGAACTTGTGGTCAATCATCAAGAGACGGGTGGACAAACAAAAACCTACAAATTCTGACAAAATGCAAGCATTGATTGTGCAAGAATGGACTTCTATCAGTCAGGATTTGGTCCAGAAGTTGATTGAGAGCATGCCAGGGAGAATTGCGGAGGTCCTGAAGAAGAAGGGTCACCACTGCAAATATTGACTTGCTGCATTAACTCATTCTAACTGTCAATATAAGCTTTTGTTACTCATACTATGATTGCAATTATATTTCTGTATGTGATAAAAACATCTGACAAACACACATAAAAACCACATAACACACATAAAAACACACATAAAAACCAGATCATGTGAAAATATAATATTTGTGTCATTCTCAAAACTTTTGGCCATGACTGTACTATAACCTAGTGGAAAGCCTCAGTCTTGCTGACACACATATGACTCGGACCATAGATGCCTTTTAGAATAAATGTTGCCTTACTTATCTACTTCAAGTAAAGACATTTTATTACAGATTATCACAATGCAAGAAATTAAACGTACTAAGATGTCCATGCAAAATGGCAAGAACCCAGGGCCAGACAGCCTACCTGTAGGATATTTTAAATTACCACAACAAGTATTACTTCCACAACCTACCAAATGGCGTGAAGCCATTAGGCAAGGAAAGACTATCTAAACAAGCACTGGAGGCAACAATCACAATTCTATTCTCCCAAAGAATCCTGAAAAGTACGTCAGCTATCACCCGATATCCCTCCTTAGTGTAGACAAGAAGTTATGGGCGAAGTTGCTTGTGCATTGGCTTTAAACTGCCTATCTTGATAAATCCCAAATAGTACAGAGGGAAATCAAACTTCCTGTACGATGATGCATGTGATACAATGCACCCTATGGCATCGACTATTGTGCCTTATTGATACGGGTTAACTATCGTAATATCTTACTGAACCTTGCAGTGCTGGTGAACTATACTTATCTCCTTATTGTTATAAGTGCCAAATCATTGAGTTCAACATCTGTTGTTTTTTGTTTATTTACTATTTGATTTCATTAGTATATTTGTAATTGTATCCTTAATTGTATTATTGACTAGATCTCAATAAAAAGAGTAATGACAAAAAACCAAAGCAATGGAAAGAGCACTAATTGGTTCTTGAAGGCCAAAATTTGCTAGAATAGTTTTCAGGTACCATGTCCCATATGTAGAGCCCCCAAGGTGCCAAAACAGTGGAAACTGCGAAATTATTACACCAATTTGTAAACTACAACCCTCAAGGAATTTATCAAGGATTATAGTGAATACTTTGATGCTACAGATGTTATGCACAATTGGGCCGGGAAAATGGCATTTTTTTAAATAAAATGTCGGGGCTAAGGGTACTGGTACCAAGACAAAGGTGCTGCCGTTGCCATGAATTGTGGTTAGTACAGGGACTTTTCTCTTGCCCTCACACTTGACCATCAGCATAATCTCATTGCGGACTGCTCTATTCTCACTTCTTCTGAGGGGCTTATCCACATATAGATGATAAGCCTGGTCCAGCAGTGGGTGCCGCAAACCCACACTATTCTCCCTCTAACTCCTAGAATTGGGAGACATTCTGGGGGCTCAAGTCATGTATCTCTTCCTTCATAAATCCTAAACTTGTGGGTGTACCCTGAGCTACTTTCGCACTGTTTGTACATTTTAATACTGTACCATGCCCTCTTACTGGGCAGGTATTGGCAAAATTTCAGCCTCTCTTTGAAACTGATCATCTATAGAGGGATGAGACTCATATATAGATTTATGACACTGCAGGTTTGGCACCAAAGTGGTCAATGAGTGGCTGAGTTTTGAATAGGTGGCCAAAGTTGGGAGTATCTTGGGGCAGGCACTGAGTGTTATTTCAGAATTTTGAGGATTGCTTCAAAGTGTGTCCTGGTTATGGCCATTCTAAATATTGGATTGTTGTATAAAGTGTTTGTATTTAATTTATGTTTTGGTTTTTTGCAATGCTCATATGCAGAACAAGACCCCAGGAAATCTTCATTTCTGCTGCATTTACCGGGGTGCACCTCTGGGGCCTAAGTATATGAAGAGGAGGCATTATGTTCTATAAATTGCTAGACATACAAATTTGTTCAGGACAGCATAAAATCTATTAACTCATCAGAGAAAAAGACTTTGGAAAAACTAAATTTCTCTGAAGCCTTAATTTTCAATTTGGATTCCTCACCATAAGATTTTATATTGGTGGATGATCATACAATTTTTTTGTCACGTAAATAAACATTTGCTATAATTACAAGCGTGTGCAGTGGTGTTACATTATACAGTTGTAGAGAGTTTATAGAGTATTGATGCTACTTTTTTATTGCATTTATTAGACCCCTCCTAGGTCTAGTGCATTGCAAAATATTGACATTTGTATGACAGCCGGCAGCCCCAGATCTCGCTCCGGGTGCCATTGATCCCCAGCAAAATGGCTGACCAAGGTGCTGGGGCCTTTAATTCCTGCAAACTGTGCAGGCACTGATACAGGCATTAGCCCTGGGTCTCTGCTCTATAAAATGAATCCAAAATCATCATCATAGCCCTATCCAGTCCTGAAATATGGGGCTCTAAAGTGTGTCCCCCCCCCCTCCTGTCTCAGGAAGCTTCTTAATAGCTGCTGTAAGAGGAGAAGGGGGGAGAGGAGGAGCTCTGCGGACTGCAAAGAGATGAATCATTATCATCATTATCATCTGTGCATAACCTGTATGTGACTCTGGGGGGGATAGCATGGACTTGAGCAGAAGGTAGAAGTATAAGAACTTCCTGTATATATTTCCGATTCCTTTTGTAGCCAGTCTTGGCTTAGGCTTAAAAAAAACGCAACAAAATCTGTAACAACATTAGCTGCGTTTCTGCAATGTGGGGCCTTAACTTCAAAACAGATTTTTGTTCCTTCCAATTCTGGTGATTTTCTGAAGACATGTACATGCAGGTTTAGGCTTTAGTGACATGAATAAACTCTGCACATGTTGAACTCTTATTTTAAGGAGGTTTGGTGCATATAATTTTTTTGTTTGGTTTCCACTTTTAGCAACTAATATACATTTATTTGCATTTTTTAAAAATAAAACATTCAATTTAAATCAAAATTGCATGAAGGTGCCTATTCGTATACAGTACCAAGTGGCATTCTGACAATGCTGCAGGTGTCTACTTTTAGAAAATATATACCGTAGGTATAGGGGGTTAGCATTATTTTTTTATGTTGCAATTTAGGTTTTATTTGTCCATCTCAAAACTGTGAAAACGGCTCTGGCTAATGGAGGTGAAAGGTCCTTTTTCAGGGATCTCTGTGAAAAATAAGAATAATGCTAGGATTACAGTTTTAACCCTTTCCCGACATCCGGCGTACTATTACGGCGCATGCCAAGTGTGTAACTATGGCGACTGCCTGGGAGCCGGGCGGCTGCCATAGCCGCCGGGTGTCTACTGCTTTACGCAGTAGACAACTGGCGCTAATGTTTCCGATTGGTCCCTGGACCAATCGGAGATATTAACTCCTCCGGCGCCGCAGTCAATTTTGCCGGTGCATGCTCGAGGGCCAACGTCACGTTTCCATGACAGCCGGGAGCCTTGTAAAGGCTTCCGGCCGGTCTGCTTTCTCTTTTTTTTGCAGGCTGGTTTATGCAGCCTGCAAAAGAAATTATGTTTTTTTTTGCAATGCTTTAGCATTGTAATGCATTGCATTAGTGATCAGACTCCCCTGGGGTTCAAGACCCCTAGGGGGTTTAATAAATGCAAAAAAAAAAAGTAAAAATTTTTTTAAAAAGTAAAAAAAAATATAAAAATTATTACCCATAATCCCTAGCGGAGCAGGAATGACTTGTAAGTCTCCGTACTGCCTATGTAGGCGAACACTCTCCCTAATGTGGACGAGTGCCCCCATACCCTAAAAAGTATTACACATTCAAATCACCCCCCATACATGTTAGGTATCCCTGTGTCCAAAATCACCCGCTCTACAAATCTATAAAAATATTTTTCCTGTACGGTAAACGCTGTAGCGGGAAAAATAGTCAAAAGTGCCAAACCGACGTTTTTTCACTGTTTTGATTCTTATAAAAATTTTAATAAAAAGTGATCAAAGCAAAAGCAATTCCCCAAAATGGTAGAAGTAAAAAGTACACTCGGCCCCGCAAAAAATGACGCCCTATACATCCCTGTACACGGACACAAAAAGTTACAGCTGTCAGAATATGGCGACTTTTAGGAAAAATTTTTTTAACACAGTTTTGGATTTTTTTTAAGGGGTTAAAATGTAAATAAAACCATACAAACCATATAAATTTGGTATCCCCAGAATCGTACCGAAACACAGAATACAGGGGACATGTCATTTTGGCTGCACAGTGAACGCCGTAAAACCGAAGCCCATAAGAAATTCGCAGAAATGCATTTTTTCTTCAAATCCACCCCATTCTGAATTTTTTTCCAGCTTCCCAGTACATTATACAGAATAATTAATGGTGGCATCATGAAGAAAAATTTGTGCCGCAAAGATTAAGACCTCATATGGCTCTGGGAGCAGAGAAATAAAAAAGTTATGGGGTTTAGAAGGAGGGGAGTCAAAAACGAAAATCAAAAAATGCCATCGGCGGGAAGGGGTTAAAATTCATTTTTATACCATTGATAAGTTATAATATTTTGGGAAGTATTTTAACAAACTAATTTGTTAAACACCATAGTTTGTCCACTATACTATACTTCATAAAAAAGATTGAAATTTGAAAAGTTCCTCATACATTGCTTTTCAAGGGAACCACTCTACTGCACGTCTTTCTCTAGCATGCTACATTTTCCTATTCTCTTTCACTGTTCTCTCCTTCATAAACCCTTGGTTTATTTGGTGCTTGCCATTTTACTTAACCTAATAAATGGTTAATAAGCCTTGAGATAATAAGCTCTTACATCTTTCATTCTGAGAGAGCGTCTGCCCCCCATATTTTGTGAGGAATAATCAATATGGATTTCAAGGTAATCTGGTTGTTGATCCCAGGGGTCTTATCTGCTTCAGTAGCGCGTGTGCTTATTCAACAGTTGCTTCCATTAGTGCCACACTTGTAAAAATTAATTACATGTGTTTTTTTCCTGTTTGTTTTTTTGGGGGGAGGTGGTATATATTAAAATTATTTCCTTGATCAAACATCAGGCTACAGACAAATGTTTCTGTCCAATATGGTTTATGTATCATAAACCATAACTCATAAGGGGTTTACACAGAATAGGTGATAAATGTATTGATCTTGAGAATGGAGATCCCAAGTCCTCATTGCAAATGGAGTGATAGAGCAAATGTGCGACCACTTCACCGTTTATTGCAGTGAAACATGAAGCAATTATATATTTTTCACTTGTTTGCGATTTTTCCATCAGCGTTTTCTACTGAAAAATCTGCGGACTTTTTACTTCAATTATTCCTATAGGGAAACTGCTGGCGTATCCGTAGGTATAATTGACATGCTTCAATTTCCAAAACCACAACGCTGCATATATTTTTCCACAATGTGTAAAAGGAACTCTCTAGAATCCCATCCACCTTGCAGTGACTGTAAAATGCAGTGGTTTTCGTCACCATGTTTACACCATGTGGCATCCTGGCCTAAGGCTTTGTTCACATTCGGCAAATCGATGCGAAAAAAACAGTGGCGAAAACACCACTTTTTTTTCTCAACGTTTTCCATGGAAAATCCACAGAGTTTTTATCTGTGGATTTTCTACTTCTATTATACCTATACGGAAAATGCCAGCATTACCAGAGGTATAATTGACATGTTATTTGCAAAACGCTTGCGTTTTTTAAATCACATCGCTGAAGATCTGTGACAGAATCCCATACACTTTGCAGGTAATGTAAAATGCAGGGTGGGGCCCTGGCCTTACCCTTAATTTACATCTGCGTTTGGTAATCCATTCAGGAAGTCTGCATAGGGACCCCCCGAACGGACTACTGAACGCATTTGCAAGCAGTGTGCAGTAAAAGCACACGGACCCCAAAGACTATAATGGGATCCGTGTGCTTGCCGTGAGATCTGTGCACAGGTCATGCAGACAGAAAAGTAGCTTGTGAAGTACTTTCCTGTCCGTATGTTCCCTGTAGAGATCTCGCGGCAAGCACACGAACCCCATTATAGTCTATGAGGATCCGTGTGCTTTCACTGCATACTGCTTGCATATGCATTCGGTAGTCTGTTCGAAGGGGTCTCCATGCGGACTGACCCGAACGGATTACAGATATGAACAAGGCCTTATTTTGTAAATCATTGACATTGCTAGAATCTCAAAATATTCAGCATACCCAATGGATTGACAATATAATATATATAGTCTCACCTACCATGTATACAAAATATACACTTGTATCTATAGATATTTATGTTTCTGCTTTAAATAGCGTGTGGAGACTAAATCCCTTCTGGATACAATTAGTGAGGTTGTATTTGCTGCTAAATTTGTTGAATATTTAGTTGTCAATAAAGGGACAGACTCCTACAATATGTCTGGCAAACCATCAAGGTGTTTATACATAGTCTCTATATTGGGGAAATTATTAAAAGGAAAACTAAAACTAGAGAACTTACACAGGCCCTACTAAGATGAGGTTGGGTAGCGAAGGGGCGGATATAGAAACCTCGTCTGACTATGGCAAGTTTAGCTGGACCACAAAAAAACATTTTTAATAGAGATGAGCGAACACTAAAATGTCCGAGGTTCGAAATCTGATTCGAACAGCCGCACATTGTTCGGCTGTTCGAACGGATTTCAAACCCCATTATAGTCTATGGGGGGAAATGCTCGTTTCAGAGGTACGCAAAATTCGATACAATTATACTTACCAAGTCCACGAGTGACGGTCGGGCTGGATTCCCCTTGAAGTCTTCTCCCGGCGCAGCGCCCCCGCGGCGTCTTCCGGCTGGAATTCACTCTGCCTAGGCATCGGGGCCTAGGCAGAGCCGACTGCGCATGCTGGATGCCTAGGCAGAGTGAATTCCAGCCGGAAGACACCACGGGGACGCTGCACGGAGAAGACTTCTAAAGGTAAGAGAAGAACCTTCGTTGAGAAGAACCAGCATTGATTGGCCGACTGTATAGCATTCTGCCAATCAATGCTGGTTCTGCATCGAACCTTAAACTTCGAACAGCTAGTAGTGTTCGATCGAGTACGAGTATTTCGAATACCGTAGTATTCAATCGAACACCTACTCGATTGCCATAACAGCCTATTAATCTCTTCCCAACATCCGTCTAATAGTATGGTGAATGCTAGGTCTTTAAAGATGTAATAGCCCGTTGCTAATCCAGTAAATAAAGTTTACTCTGACCGCGAGCATTGCAGGCCAGGATCCCCTCCAAAGCACATAAAAAAACCCGGGCCCCAGACCTGTATTTTTCTTCTTGCAGGCCAGAACATACATTAGGTATCCCTGTGTCCAAAAAATGCCCAGTCTACAAACTTGTAATAATATTATAGTAATAGTAATAATATTTTTCGCATACAGTGAACGTTGTAGCTGGAAAATGAAATCAAAAATGTCAAACTGACATTTTTTCGTTGTTTCCCCTCTGATAAAAATTTTCAGAAAAAGTGATTAAAGCAATAGACATTCACCAAAATGGTATAACTGAAAATTACACCTGGCCCTGCATTCTCATACATGGAAATATAAAAAAAATTACGGGTGTAAGAATATGGCAACAGATAAGAAAGAAAAAAAAAATTGCATTGTTTTCGATGTTTGTTCCGGAGTTAAAATGTGAATAAAACTATATCAATTTTGCATCTCCAGAATTGTAATGAAACCTAGAATACAAGTGAAATGCCATTTTGGCTGCACAGTGAACGCCGCACAAAAAAGCAACCAGGCACTACAGGGGATAAAACCCCATAGTTTCTGGATACCACAGTCACAGTCACCAGAATGATCACTAATATAATGAAAGCGTTAAAGTCCCTCCGCAGTTGTCCCCACAGTTTAATGTCCCTCTCCTACTACACAAAAAAAAAAAAAAAAACAGTGATACTCCCCTCTCCTCACTCCCCTGCTGTCTCATGTCCAGAGTCTTAAGGGTATGTTCACATGGTGGAAAAGGTCGCGGAAACCTTTTCCGCCTTGTGAACATTCCACGCGGCTAGCCGTGACGGGATGCTGATGCAGCGTCAGCATTCCGTTACGGCATTAAGCTCCTGATTAGGCCCAAACCAGCCGCGGAATCCACAGCAAGATAGGGCATCTCACTTCTTTCTTCCGCTAGCAGAAAAAAACGCTAACGGGAAAAAAAAGCTGCTCCCTGCTTCATCCTTGTATGCAACTGAAGTTTGGTCTGCCCAAAACAGGGGGATAGCAAATGTAGGAATGTCCTGCTGTCCCAAGGGGGCCCTCGCTACCATAGGGACTGGTGCAAACTGAACAGACACTGGCAGGGGACAACAGGGTACTTGGGACAGGTGAGTAAGCTTATTTTTTAAATTTAGACCTCCCTGGCCACCACAGGGATTGCTCTAATTTATAGATAACCTCATTAAAAGGGTTGCGCCAACCTAATTTTTTTATTACTACTTCACTGGTTCCCCCTTACAGTAGCCTGTTCTCTAGTCCCCCATACTGTATGGGCGCCAGTGATGGGGGCATTATATTGTGTGCAGGCAGAATTGGGGCTAACACCCTGTGAGGGGCACAATAAACTGTGTGGGGCATTGGGGGGATTATTAAAGGGGGTGGCACTTTTTTTAAGGTTTCTGATTGTATTTGTAAAAGAAGACTGTAGCGAGTAGGAGCAGGGATAGGTAAATTAATAGGAGCCGTTACCGGACCTCCACTATTTATTTAAAAAACAGTGAGGGTCCGGTAGAGCACCTAAAAGGTATGGGGTCCACCAGGGAATTCACAGTTACCCTGGTGGGCCAGTCCGAGCTTGTTGTTGAAGGTCACTGAAAGCTTATGCCATTATTACAAAAATAAATAACTAAACTGAGTAAGCACTTTAGAGTAACTTTTTAAAGTATTGCTAGTTTAAAAAAAAAGAAAAAAAAAAGTGTTTCCTTGCAGAAATATCACAATTATCTGTTTGTAATAGCAAATCCTGTTGTTTTAACTTTTCATTTTATTCTCTTGAGGCTTTGTTAGTCATGCATGCCCAGTAGAATACAGTACATGGTCTACTATATCCTCAGTGAAAGAAGCAGGGATGTCATTTAGGCTGGACATATACTTTTGTGAAGCAACTTTTATAACAGTAAGAGGCAGATATCCAGGCAGTGAGAGGAAAAGTAACTTGATAGGCACCTCAGCACTCTGTACTGCTGAACAATCCTGCTTATCTCTATCCATGATGAAAGGGAGAGCTGCATAAAGGATACAGCTGAGGATGTACTGGACTCTTTATTTTTCAGTATTGAATTTTAAAATTGGAAAAATACTAGAATCACATTTAATGGATGCAAAAAATGATTCAACAAATGGATGCAAAAATGGACGAAAATAGATGGCCATATAGTTACATATTTCAAATAAAGTAGTAGTAGTACATGCTGATATAGCTTCATTAAGAGGTCTGATGAAGGGGTGGCACTCATGGAGTACCAAAAATACCCCGAAACGCATCATCTTTTACAATAAATCTTCTCTTGTCTACATATCCGTGTATCGATATTTGTCTACACTGAAGGAGCGCGTGGCTGGTTTATACATTGAGGAATTCTTTCCCCATTATATTTTGCATCATAATTCAAATAAAGCATGCAGAGGGCAACACGGTGGCTCAGTGGTTAGCACTGCAGTTCTGGAGTCCTGGGTTCGAATCCTGCCAAGGACAACATTTGCAAAGAGTTTGTATGTTCTCCCCATGTTTGCGTGGATTACCTCCCATACTCCAAAGACTTACTAATAGGGATAAATGTAGATTGAGAGCCCTATATGGGGCTCACAGTCTACAAAAAAAATAAAATAATGCCAAACAAATCCACAGGTTGAGTACGGTATTGCAGGTCACCTTCATTGAAGTAACTGGTCTGTAGGGCAATAAAAAAACAGCAACAGATATGTTTTGTTTTTTTTTTAACATTGATGTCTATATAAAGGGATAGCTCTCCATTTGTGTCCATTTTTGCATGCATTAAATGGATGTAAATAATGTGATTTGAATAGAGCCTTACGCTGGGTTCACACTAGCGTTTGGCAGTCCGTTCTCAGGTTTCCGTCTTCTGCATGCAGAAGTCGGAAATCTGTCATGCTGAGTCCGGCCGTGAGCGTTTTATGCACTCTGTGGCGAAACTGTTTTTTTTTAAACCTGACACAGAGTACTCCATGTCCGACTCTGTGTCCTTTAAAAAAAAAAAAAACGGTTTTGCCACGGAGAGCATAAAACGCTCACTGGCGCTCACGGCCGGACACCTTTCAAACCCATTCAAATGAATGGGTTTGAAAGAGTCCTGCAGCTTTCCGTCTCCTGCCCTGATTTGTGCAGGAAACGGAAACCTGCAAAACGGACTCCTGGCGCAGATGTGAATGAGCCCTTACAGTGACAGTTGAAAGTGTTTATCAGGGTGACAGTTGTGTTAAATGGCTTTTTCTACATGGTTTAAAAGCATTCAAATCCATTCAGAATTTCCAATCTAAAATAAAAATATGTTCACCAAAGTCTAAATAGAGAAATCTTGTACATTAATTTGTTTAAAAAAAAACAAGTGAGCGCATATATCAATTACCTGCAAGGGTTAAATAAACCTTTCAGCAAGTTTGAACAAACATTTCTCTGTAATGATGTTTATTAAAATTCAGATTAATCAGATTAATAAGAAATCATCATTATTCTTCCACCATATAAATGAACTTTAACGACATCCAATCTCTGATCCTTAGTGGTCTAGCATCACAGTGTGTGTTCCCTCCAGACGAATGATCTCGTGGGTTCCACTGTCTGGTTTGTCAGTCTCATTTGGAGATGCATAGTTATCACTGTTGTTTTGGGACTCTCTTGAGATTTTAACATAATGTGAAGCTCAGATTATTTGGAAGGAACTCAGATAAATACTTTTAATGAGTCAGTAACTTGTACACTATTCCTTTTGTTATTTATCTGAGCAAATTCATTATTTCAATGTCAATGCCCATAAACCCCCAATTCGTAGGGCGAATTGGGATCGAGTAGTTACCCAAACTGAAACTAAATGGATTTTTCGTTTGAAAACAATTAAACCGTTGGGACTTCATAAGCAACTGAGTTTTACCTCTTTCATTTGATAGGGTAGCTCTTGTGTTGTGTTCTATGATAGTCACTTGTTGATCCTTGCACTATTTTTAATCTTGGCCCTGGTCAAAAATTTGGCACAAAATATCCTTCACTCCACATGTCATTTATACTAGTGTGGATAATATATATACAACGACCTGGCATTGTTCTCTGTGGTATATATACTTGTGCTCATGTTTCTTCTGTGAGTTACATTTAGAAAGTCTCCGGTGCGTTGTTTTGCTGTATACTTACATATCCTTGCTTCGGAGTCCACATTTGGCTTGGTGCGCGCATGTGCGAGTTACGGACTTTCGCGCATGCACCTTGTTACAGGTCGGGTATTCACTGCGCATGCGCGGCTTTACGATATGAAGCGCACGCTTCCCGACCATATATATGGGACCATCGGTGGGGCAGCACTCCGTCTGAGGCCTGAGCTACGGTGGTCTTTGCCTGGAACTCTAGGGGACCATTTTTCTGCAAACTTTTGGCAGATTCCCACTCTCCCTATTCTCATCTTTCTGCAGCAAAATATGCAACAAAAAAAAGCTGCGTTTCCGCAACATGGGGCTTCAACCTTAGGCTAAGACCCCCCGTTGCGGAATTGCAGCTTTTTTTGTTGCAGATTTTGCTGCGGTTTTTTGAGCCAAAGCCAGGAGTGGATTGAGCAGATGGTAGAAGTATAAGAAGCTTCCTATATTTTCCCCATTTGTTTTGTAGCCATTCTTTGCTTTTGTTCAAAAAAACTTATGCATAGATAGATATCCTAATGTGTCTTTCATATGTTAGTGTAGTTAGTCTATCTCTTCTAGATTCTGCTCCAGAATGTAAGGGTGCCTTTTTTTTCTTTTATTATAATCTCAGCTTGTTTGAATAAGTGCAATGTTGTCTCTTCTTACAGAAGTCTCGTGAAGCCTTTGATGTCAGTTCATGTTCTGTTTTACCTTCATTGAGCGCTATCAAAAGAAGATACTCTGGAACTCCTCAGCTCCCGCCTCTTACTCATCGTCAGACTGGAGACCCTGGTAAATCAGAGCCAGAAACCAGCTCACGTGTGGTTTTCACTATAGAGGAAATTGATGCTTATGAAGAGCCTGTGTCCAACTACTTGAGGTAGGAGGGGCCATTCATTTGTATACTTCAAGTAACATTATGCTTAAGGCCCCTTGCAGATGACCATGGGCTGGCTGCTGGCCATGATTGAATGTGCACTGAATACACCGGATGTGCTTCCGCAGCCCCATTCATTCAATATGACCTGTCCGGAATTTTGCGGCCTGGACTGTCGACTCGCACACTGATCCGAGTAATGCACATGTCATGTGCGTGGGACAACATAAATGAATGTTGTCCCACGCTATTCAGGAAAAAACTTGGATAACACACTGACCTAGCCCAAGGTCGTCAGCAAGGGGCTAAATTTGTGAACAGATGGCCGAACAACTTTAAAGAGTCTAGTTAGATTATATATGGAAACAGATTTGCTTTTCCCACTAGGAAAGTTGATGCATTTTTTTGCATTACCTATTTCTGTATTTTACATTACATGAAAGAAAAAAGAAACGGCACCAAACCCAGGGAATGAAATACCATGTGCTGCACAGCGGTATCCCAATCTTCTCTTTAGGCGTGATCAAACAAAAAATATGCATCTACCTGCATCTTGTACGTGGATGGGATACTTTTTATTGGCGCCAGAAACATCACGTATTACTAACAGGAGCCTTTGGCAAGAAAAAGAAACACTTTTGTGTGAGCCTATATGTGATATCAATGGCTCCAATAAAAAAGTAGTCCATCCATTTTCAAAGTGATCTTGGGAGCATCTTTCTTTGTATCTTACATTACATATTGTACAAGGTGAAAACAAATAATGTACAGAATATAGCATGTCTCAAACACAAGATGGTGCAGTGTCCACCTGAAAATGGGCACGTAGTACTTTATCCTCTGCCGGTTGCAGCTTTAAAGGGGCTCTATCATTGGAAAAGTCATTTTCAACTAAGCACATACTTGCATAGCCTTTAGAAAGACTATTCCACGCGTACTTTTTGTATGAAAGTTGCCTCAGTGACTTTTGAATGAGAGGGCTTAGTACTAGGAATGAGAGGAGAACCATGCCAAGGGCTGCATTTTAAAGGGATAATATAATGGGAACAGGAATGAGGAGGAGACATGCTGGTGACTATAAATGATAGGAAAGCAATGGTGAGGGTCAATATCTAGAAAGATCGCATGCTGGAGACCAAGAATCAAGGGGCCATCTTGAAATAGGTAATGTGCATGCCACCAAGAGACAAAGAAAGACATGGGTCCCCCTATGGTTAGGTACGTTGCAGCAATTTGTGTACTGTACTATGGCTGCTTTATTAGTTCCAGTCTAAGTCATGTACTGTGTAATATGGTGATGTAATACAGTACCTGTTTCTATATAATATGTTGATATAATATTTGGTTTTATGTATTATGCTGTAAAATGCATCATTTTTGGCTCTTTGTCTCCTATATCCACTTGAACTCTTGAACTCCATGTGTCACTCTTTAAAGATAAGTACTATGTAATACTTGACCAAGAAAATGCAAAAAAAAAAAAAAAAAATGTTAGAAGAACCATAATTATGACATAGAGTGCCTGAAAGTGCAATCTAAAATCAGTGATTATTCATATCATCAAATGATATGTATAACACCACAAAAGAAAAACCATTTAAGGCTAAAGCCCCACGTAGCATCCTGCAGCAAAAAAGCACTGCAGGAAAAACCGCAGCAAGAACGCATCGCGGTTCTTCCTGCAGTGCTCTGCACAGAGTTCGCCAGAGCTAGTAGACAGTGCTCATTAGCTCTCCAGGCTTCTGCTTTCCTTAATTATGTCAGCAGCCATGTGAAATTCTCATCTCACAACTGCTGTTCCTTCCACCCCTATAAATTACAATAGCAACAAAAGAGTTCAGTAATCGTGTCTGTTGCTTATCTAAGCATAACCTGGGTATGCTCGTGTGTATGCATCAGGGACTATTCCCAATTCCTACTGACACTACTGTAATATATTACTAAAACTAGTAGGTGCTTTTGAAAGACACCTGGGAGAATTGGCAAAGCTCCCGTTTTCATGGTAGAATACCTGAGTCATATTTATGAAGACTGGTATTATTAATGCCAGACTTCATTTGCCTTAGAGCTGGAAGTAGGTGCACCTCATATAGGATGGCACATCATCGGCCGGGATGTGGGCCTTGGTGAAAATGTACATAAGCTCATAGCTGGCATACATTTTCTCCATCATTTACTCCACATTGCTAGCCCTCATACAGTACATACTGGTAACGGCCACTATTCACATATAGATCTCAGATAATCTTAACTGACTGCAAATAGTAGCCTGACGCGTCTTCTCTGTCTACACTATCTAGTGTGACAGATTCATCAGAGCCGATTGGTAGAGATTTGACCGCTTAGATGTTTCCCATAGTCAAAGTGTCCCCCCCCCCCCTCCCCCGCAGCCCTACCGGCACTGATGTATGGCCGTTAAGATTAGTTTATGTAGGCAGGGGCTACATCAAACCAGTGCATTAGGGCTTTCTAATTCAATATAGGAAGGCTAGGTGTAACAATGAAACGGCAGCTATAAATAGGATTGTGGTGTAGGTGAATTAGCACCTAGTTTCTATAATGTGTCCTGAGCAGATAAATTAGTAATGGCCAGAACACCAAACTAGTTGTAGTGGAGAATAGGGGACTTTAGTAACAATTTCACAGGTTCTATTTCTGAATAGTCACAACAATCTGTGACTTTTATGTGACCAGAGGAATATCATTCCTGTTTGGTTCTTTTTTTTTTTTTGGATTGAATTGGTTACCTGTGGGGTTTAAACCCATTCCCACAGAACTAAGAATTACATCTTATCATTCAGTCCTTTCCTTCCCCTTTTCTTTTTTGAATTTTGAGCACTTTGGTGTTTGTTTTTCGTTTCTAATTTTCAGCAAATAACTTTTAATGTCATTAATAAAGTTTATGATTTTAAATACGTTCAAGTAATAGACCACTCATCTATTTTTCTCCTTACCTAACTAAGTGGCACGTATACTTTTTGGAATAATTACTACTAGCTATTTTCAAGGGGTAAGCCAAATATATATATATATATATATATATATATATATATATTTCCCTGCTTTTATCAGGATTGCTTTTCAGAATTTCCTTAGATTAGCAACATTATCAGATGAACGATGCATGCAGCTGTATAATCAATTAGCATACTGTTTTAATTGGAAGGGATCTTGAATGCCTGATAGTAGATGCCTCTAAAGCCCTACTGGTACTTAATCTTTCAACATCTTCAGAATGTGTTGTTTCTTCAGCATTAGCTATCTATGCCAGGTAAATGCTTCAGCTAGATAATTGAACCAGGTCGAGAAATTATCATGTGGTTTAAGGACATGGACACTAACATATGTGCTGTGCTTAAGTTTGTTTATTAATTGAAAACTCCCCAAAGTATTGTACTACGAAAAGGAGGACCCGGCTTCGCACGGATAGATTTCATTTTTTGTTTGTGTAGTGGCCCTATAAGAATTGGCCAGTTTTGCACTCGTGTATTTTGTATGTCGTTTGTGTGTGTGTGTCTCTTCCCGCAACTTCGTCTGCATGTTGTTGGCATCGATGATGCACCTATATTCACCAAATTGCTGCCATCGATGGTTTGCCTGCTGCAGTGTTTCGGCAGCTCTTAAGCTGTTCTGCTGCTGAACTTGTTCCTCATGCCGTGCCTGTGATTGTTCCGGCATCTTAGCAGCTCTCTGGAACGCAATATAATGAGTGTGTTGGCGTGATGATCCGCCTGCTACGGCGTTTCGGCAGCTGTCAAGGTGACCTGCCGCTAAACTCGTTCCTTGCGCTGTCCCGTGATTGTTTCGGCATCTCAGCAGCTCACTGGGACATCATATAATGAGCATGTTGCTGGCGTCAATGATCCCCGTCAGCAAAGCTTGAGGAGTAGTCGTTGTTTTAGAATTTTGCAACAAACTAGGTTTTCTTTTTCCCGGCATGTTTAAGAGTAGCAAACTGCCAATTTGGATTGAGGCTAAGGCCCCACATTGCAGAAACGCAGCTCTTTTTGTTGCAGATTTTATACATTTTTTTGAGCCAAAGCAAAGAATGGCTAAAAAAGGAATGAGAAATATATAAGAAGTTCTTATACCTCTACCTTCTGCTTAATCCACTCCTGGATTTGGCTCAGAAAACCACAGCAAAATCTGGAACAAAAAAAGCTGCTATTCTGCAATGTGGAGCCTTAGCCTAAAGGTATTTTCCCAACCAGTGTGTCAACACTGACTGGAGCTGATCAGATAATATGCAAATGCATGTACACAATGGACTGAGAGTTAGCTGTTTACATAGAGAGATAACAGACTTGGCTTTTGATAGGGACATCAATGGATCCCTCCATATGTTGTAGAGGTCCTAATTAGAGATTAGATCGCAGGCCTGCAGAAGACACACGCACACAGCTGATGGTGTACCAAGTGAACTCTAATTTTATTGTAAGAAAAAGGTAGTTTAAATACATTACAGACAAAGAGCTGGCTTGGCTATTCTAATTAGTATAACATGATTGGTCATAGAGATATAAGATAAGCCTGGCACATGACTATTGGCTGAGGCCTGATATAATATCATCTCATTATAGCTTTCCAAACTGGGATGGACTTTCCCATGAAACAAAGAAGGATTCAAAATACTTATGTGTGAGCTAACATCCCAGACTGTCTATATGTATATATCATGGCAAAAGAGATAAGATGACATGTTCCAACTTAATTAACAATAAGCTACATAGTTTCTGTCTATACACACTCTAAGTGACCTTCATATACCATAAAATATGACAAAGTGCCCAGATACCATAAGATTAATACTTTTGTTGGTTATGTGTCCATACATCATGTAAAGGAGATAAGAGATATACAAAGTCAGCTGCATCTTCTCAAAATGAGGCCCTTGAGAGATAAGGATTAGCAACCTATGCATTAACGTTCATTATCACATTCCTTAAAGTCTAACAAAGGGCCTCCTTGACTTAAGCAGAAAAATACATACTTATACAGTTTATATGTGAAAGAGTACAAGATGGCTGCCAAAATACAAAGATGGAGGACTTAACTCTAACACTTTATCAGAAGCTGAGATAAGCTCCTGGCAAGAGCAGTTTAATATAGTATGTGAACATAAATTCATAACAGCCGTGAAGCCATCTCATTTACCAGGATAAAAAGTAGCCTGTGTGTTAATCAAGTTTACAAACTATTGCTGTCCTGGAAAAACCAAGATAGCACACTGGTCATTCATATGGTTGTACGCGAGGGGGCTTAGTGGCACATTGGTGAATTATGGATGCTTTCCACAGTCCTATTGATTTCATTGGGTATACTGGGAGCATTTCTTTTGTCTGTTTTGCAGATCAAACATGCTCATTGAAATGTATCAATTTGTTTTTCATGAATCCAATGCTTTGAAAAGTCTTGAAAATTGGTTTGAAAAAATACTACTTTTGATGGATGTGAAAAACAGATCAATTATGAACAAAACACATCTTAAACTCAGGGCTATAAAGTTCCAAAACTCAGTGCTGTGTTTTTGCGTCTGCAAGACAGCCACAAAGGTATGATTAAGGCTTAATTTTTGTGAGATATGATTGAAGCTGAAAACCTAATGATTGTTGCACTTCTGCCCATGTTCTTATCGGAATTCCTGTTTTACGAGCAGGAAGTCGTTTTGTACAATTTTTTATTTTTTTTTAACAGGAAAATCATTTTGCTCATGTCTTTTCTTTAAATTGCTTGGCTAGCAGTTACTAGGATATGGACGTTGGTGAGGATTATTTGAAACCAGAACATATTATTCTGCCAAGTTTACCACAAAAAGTTGTATAAATGTAAAAATAACATGTACTTACTATTGCGAGTACACAGTTACTACCATAAAAATTGTGCGACATTAACAATTTTCTAGGGGTTTAAAGGGGTTGTCCAGAATTTTTATTATTTATAGCCCTTTCCTTTTCCACAGTTTCAAGTATTTTATCTAACCATCCTAGTGCTGACAGTATTTTATATCGATAGGATGCCACCTATGACCATGAATACAGGAACTTTCTATGGGCCTGACACTAGTCAGAAAACCAGTTTTGGTTTATTGTGTGTTACTAGTTGATGTATATATCTTGCTCTGGTTTCTATTAGTTTTTATTAAAAAATCCCCTATATGCCATGTCATGTCACTGAATTTTGGTTATTAACATATCAGCAATCCTGATCGTATAGCGTATAGTTAGTGAGATATCCTTCGGGCCAATGGCAGTGTGAGGCAGGATGGCATGGATGAAATAACTGATGTGATTAATTTAGTTGACTTTCAGTTTGGGTTATTTTTGGGATTAATTGTCCAGTCCCACCAGAATCTTAAGAAAACACTCCAGAATCCACAGTTTTCTCTATGTGGAAATATCAAAAACCCTTATTGTTATTCTAATATAGTCTTGTCTTGGCTATTTGTAATTCAGCAATAATTGGTCTTCTGCTTACTAAACTCTCCCCTGTACTGTCTGTCCTGAACACAACAAAGATTCATTCTTCTTTCCAACTTGTGCTAGTATCTCTATTAGTTGGCCACCCACCATAGAATACAATTTAAACTCCTCACACTTGCCTATTAATGCCTCCACAGTGCTGCATCTCCCTACATCCCTTGCTTGTCTCTGTCTACCACTCTATTCGTCTACTAAATTCTGCCAGTGAAAATGTCACATGTCTTCTACATTCTACCAGTGAAAATAACACATCCCACTCTTGTCTCTAAGACTTTTCTCTGCCTGCATTAGTTCCTTGGAATGCTCTACCACAGGCAATCAGATTAACCACTTCCGGATCGCGCATAGACTATATACGTCCAGAAGGTGGTTGCCTTGTTCTGACATGACGTACCGGTACATCCAATCAGAACACAGCAGCTGCACGAACTCGTGCAGCTGCTGAAACTGGGAGCCGGCTGCAACTTCAGCTGGAGCTCCCAGAGAGAAGGTTTTTTACCTTCCTTGCCTTCTCGATCGCTGTATACACCGCTATGATGCGGCCACCCTCTGACCCAGCAGTCATGTGATCCACCGAGTTCAGCGTCTTGCAAGAGCTGCTGGTTCCTACAGGACCCAGATCAGCTCTGCAAGTTGTATATACAATGTGCAGGAGGCTGTATTCCTCCTGCAACTAAGGCTAAATATACCAGCCTGAAAAAAATATACAATCTGAAAAAAAATAAAAATAAAAAATTAATAGAAAGGTTTTAAAAATAAATAAATAAAATAATACGCCAATAAAACGCCGTTGTTAAAGGTTATAGCCTCACCCCCGACAACACCATACAAAATAAAAATTACTGTAACGGAGAGGAAAAACTGTTTTATAACGTTTTTCAGTAGCACTTATTAAATTAAAAAAAGAAAATGAAAAACAGACCTGATTTCCCTCCTATTTTGTCTATATTTTCTTGAATATAAAAAAATTAAAACACATGCAAAAATAAAAACAACATATAAATAAAGCCCTATGTGTCACCGAAAAAAAGACTCAAAAATTAGTTGAATGAGACAAATGAAAAAATGTTACAGCCCTCAAAACTGCACATACAAAAAAAACCCTATAATGTGTCTGGTCCTGGGACCAGAAATTGGCCCGGTACTTGAAGTGGTTAATACCCAAGATCTGCAAGAATACAATTTGTCCTTAACTATATTTCAAGCTTGTCAAGAGTCAATATTCATGAGACAAGCAAGCAAGCACTGTGGAACTCTGCAACAGGAATTGATTTTATTGTATCTAGCAAATGTTTAGGGGGTGACATTTGCTTCCAGTACAGTGTTACCTGATTTATTTTCCCATTTAAAAAACATACTCATCTTTCCTGGTGCTCTGGTTCTGCTGCTGCTCAGCTGTTGTCTTTTGCAGGAAGTCCTCATCAGCTGTGACACCCCATGTCCCTTCACTCAGCATCTTCATTAAAGGACCTGAGGACATCACAGGTAGTGACGTCCCATAACCAATCACCGACCTCAGCGGTCACGTGCGGTGGGGACTTCTGCATGAAGAAAACAACATAGCTGCAGGATGCGCTGGGAGACACCAGAGCACCAGGGATAGGTGAGGACTAATTTATTTTTTTAGTTTTTTCACCTCCCTGGCGTAATTAAAAAAAATATATATCACAGACAACCACCTTTGAGTAAATTGTGTGTTGACATGGTTTGAGTAAATCCCTGTATGGATGTGCTACATGGTCAATAAAGAGATCATTAATATATCATCCATGCTACAGTAAGAATAAATATTAAACCATCCACCCAAATCAACCTACAGATAAATGGTCTTTTATGGGGGGATCCCATGATGAGCCCTTTCTGTCGCAGTTCAAGATGGCACATCATTCCTGGTCTCTAGTATGGCATGCCTCTAATATATGGACCTTAAAATGACACTCCAATAAATGTTGGCACTCATAGTGGTTTTCCTCTTGGTCCCTAGCCTGACTAGCTTTTTATATCTAGTCACCAGCATCTAGGATCCTCCTCCCATTTCTCATCTTCAGCATGGCTCCCCCACTCATTCCTGCTTTCCAGCATGGCTCCCTCTCTCATTTCTACTCCCTAGCATGACTTCTTCGCTCATCCTTGCACCCCTTTATGCTTTCATTTCTCATTCTGTGTCTCCAACATGGATGCACTCTACCTGTTCTATCCTCACGTCTAATCTTGACACCAAAAGTGATAATATTTAGAGCTCATGTAAATCTAATGTGCGGGTTAAAAAAAGGATCTCTTTAGTCACAATGTGAAGGGAGGGAAATTACTTCCATACAGTATAATGGAGAAGAAATTAGTCACAGAAAAAAAAAAATAGGAACCATTTTTTCAAACATTATGGGGAGGTTTCCCTGTACACAGGAATATTTTCATAATACATAGATTTGGCCTTCAACCTTGAAACATAACAGAAGGGAGGAAAAACATTCATAAGGGGGTATATACATAAGATTTGTTCAATTTACAGTATATCACCTGTTTCAACTGAAAATGGTGACAGCATGCATGTAAAAAGACATGTCAACTAACCTAGTTATCTTACAAATACCCTGTTTTTCCAAAAAATAAGCCCTACCCCCAAAATAAGCCCTAGCTAGGATTCCAGGATTTTTGGACTAGACTTGGAATAAAATCCCTACTCCAAAAATAAACCCTACCTACAGTTGAGTTTAACACCTTTCTGACATCTGTCGTGTGATTACAGTAGATGCCAGATCCTTAAAGATGGTGGTTTCTCCTCTGCAGAGCGGCCACCATAGCAACTGTACCAGATCTCCACTTTAATGAACAGCGGAGACTTGGATCTAATGGCCACGATCAGATTCCACTCTGATCACGAGCATTGCTGAGTGTGACTCCCCCCACCCCTCCTCAAAGTGTTTCAATTGTCCCCTTCCTGTCACCTGTACTTTGCACCTTTTTCATTGTAGGAGAGCACCCGGTGGCCAGATCGTGGGAGCCGACCTGTTTCTTTGACAGTCAGGAGCCTTACGAGGGTTCCCAGTCCTGTCATAGGAATATTACTATTGAGGCTGGTCTATGACAAATGTGTGATTGTTGTTCATGGAAAAAAAAGACCTACCCCGAAAATAAGCCCTAGCACTTTTTGGGAGAAAAAAATTTTATATAACACCCTGTCTTATTTTCGGAGAAACATGGTAAGCAGTGAACATTTATTCTTTATGCAGATGAAATAACAAAAGTAACTCATTTGGTTATTTGTTCTATGTTTTGATACCATAGTAATGTATAATGGTGAATGTATAACGGAGCTCAAAGTTGTAGAATTATTCAGAGAGACAAGATATACCCAAAAAGCACTCTGACCGCTATATACCAGTTATATATTTATCTAATATAAAGGGATAATGTTTGATACTAATGTGTTATAAAATGATATGAATGGGAAGAGGATAAGGCTGGCAGGTGCTATTACATGGTTCTGTAGTATCATTAGAGAACTGCTTCTTTCTTTTCATACAGTACATCATTATTCTATTCATCCAGGCTGTTAAGAGTGAGGGCCCATGCACATGTCTGTATAAAGAGATTCATAATATGGTGTCCATAGACTGCTATGCTGTAGCTCTGAGTGCATCTGTATAAAATCAGTTTTTGCCCAACAAATTTGAGTGGAAAGGATCTACACTAAAATTGGTGGCATTGCCCAGGGTCTCGCACCGTTTCATAGCTCTACCCACCCTTGTACCAGCTTCAGATTGAGGATTTTTTATATTCAATGCAAGTTGATTTCATTCTCCTTCCACAAAAAACAACCTGAACTCATAGGCGTAGCTAGCGGGTAGGCAGGGGGAAGGTGGTGACTCCAGGCACACTGACTTTGCAGGCCCCACCCCAGGCCACCGCAATTATGCACAAAAATGTCAACTGTATCGAAATCTACAGGACACCGATACAGTTGAAATACATAGTATCTCATGTTTCATGCTTCCTGTTCTGCAATGCTATAACCTGTACTTACAGTGCAATGATGAGTTGAGCGGCACTTCCTCCTACACATAGCCTGTGCACATCCTCTATTATCTTGTCAGTGGTACCATAGGACAATAACAATGACTCCCCCCCCCAGGTAACAGCATTACTTATGTGGGGGGTGGCTATTGCTAATGCAGGGGGGCACTATTACATGTGGGGTGGCCCTGAAACGTAAATCCAGCCCCCAACCAGCATATCAGTGGCCTCAGCTGTCACAGAAGAGGTCCCAGGACGTCACCAGTGACGTATGCGATCGATGTCCCTGGTCCTTTCCTGTGATCGCTGAGGCCATGTGCAGCAAGGACTTCTACCAGAATAATCCCCCAGGTAATTCTGGATGCAGGTGAGTGATTTTTTTTTTTTTGTTTCTCCTTATTTTATTCTGTATTTCATGGACAACTCCTTTAAAGGGATTGTCCCATCACAAGGATCCTATCTATACTGCTTGTTAATGTGGATGTAAGACTTTTCCTAAATACACTGCTTCAGCAAAACTGCTTTGTTTGTCCACTATCTTACTTTATTTAATTCATTGTTTACACAGCCCTTGACTTATCTGTTCAAAAGTTAAGTGATGTATCTGCTGCTCTCAAAGGGGAGGGAGGAGGGGCTAAGTGCACGGGAGCGAGCCTGTGTATCTAGCTATTCCTGTGTCTACACCACGTGACCTAGGTCCCGCACTCAGATAGGGGAGAGGAGCTGCTTTCATTTCTGAATTCGTCTTCTGTTCTCCCAGTTATCAGGCTAGCTAATTCAATTGTGTTCATTATGGCAGAGACAGGCAGTTGCTCCTGCCTGTACTTCATAGTTCAATATTGTGTATATAGTGTTGTTTGAGGACCTCTGATGACATCACAGGCCCTTCAGCCTCCCCATAGGATCACGCTACACACCAATTTAGGGACGGAGCTAAACAGCAGGTTGCATATGAAACCCCGCCCACCAAATGACACAAGTAACCAGGAAGAAAGAATATTTTACAGCAGTGAAGACTGGTGAGTATGCGATGTGGGAATACTCCTTTAAGGGAGTATAAAAAATTATTTGATAATTGATTTAAAGAGGTTGTCCAGGTAAAATTGGACATCCCTTTTATCATTTAAATCAGCAGGGGGCAATAAAAAAAAAATCATAATCACCTGTCCCCGATGTTCCGGTGTCCTATCCATGCATCATCTGCTCTCGCAGCTTCTCCCGGGTCTCTTCTAGAGTTCCACTGAAGTTGCTGATTGGACTTAGCAGTCACATGACCAGTGAGGCCAATCAGCAGCTTCACCGGGCTTCTGAAATAGACCCGTGATGTCACAAGTAGTGACATTGCATGCCATTCACTGATTGGCCTCAGCAGTCACATGACTGCTAAGTCCACTCAGAAGCTTCAGTGGAGCTCCAGAAGAGACCCATTCAGCAGAAGGACTGGAATGTACAGGAAGGACACCAGAGCAGTGGGGACAGGTGAGTATGCATTTTTACATTTCTTTCCAATGTCCATGATTGATTTAAAAGTTAAAAGGTTGCCCATTTTTGCCTGGACAACCCCTTTAAGCAGGAATACAGGAGTATTATTAGGGGGAAGTGGGGCATTATTGATTTAAGGGTGCATACAAGATTATTATTAGGGGGGACACAGGGGGCATTATTAATTGAGGGGCACTATTAATTTAAAGGGTTGTACTATCATAAATTTTAAAGCAGGCGGGCGGCAGTGGTGGCAGATGAAGGGGGCATTAAGCTAGTAGTAGATGAAAGGGGACATTACATTGTTGGCAGATGAAAGAGGTCATTAAGCTGGTGGCAGATGGAGAGGAACATTAAACTGGGGGTAAATGGAGGTGAGGACATTAAATTGGTGGCAGATGAAGAGGGACATTAAACTGGAGACAGATGGAAGAGTGGACATTAAACTGGGGGCAACTGGAGGAGGAAATTAAAGCATGGGGGTAGCTGGGGGGGGGGGGACACGTCTGCCTCTAGTTGCTCCCAAAAATAATGTGTGTGGTCCAGCAAACTGTTCACTCAGGAAATGAAATAAAAAGTAACTTTTATTACCTCTCAAGAAAGTTTAAAAACACAGAGGAACACCTCCTGTGTGTAGCAGGAGACAAAAAAAGAAGCCTAGCTTACGCGTTTCGGGGAAGTCTTCCCCTTAGTCATAACATGAGAAACAAAACTTTCTGCCAACTATATAAATCACTTAAAGGAGTTGTCCAGGATAAACTAAAAATTAACCCCTAAACTAAACCCCCTCCCCACCTAATTTCTAATTTACTTCAATTTAAGAAAAAATCTATAATTACCCATATATATATATCTATATATATCTATATATATATATATATATATATATATATATATATATCTATATATATATATATATATATATATATATATATATATATATATACTCACATGACCGCTCCAAGGATACTTTCTGATAATCTGGTGACGTTCCGTTTCACTGCTTCTGAAACAGAACGTCACCATTACTATTCCCCCTCCCCTATCCACTGCATTATTTACCAAGACTTTCTGTGTCCAGGGAACGGCTTCTCCCTGTCCTCTTGTCTTCTGGTAGTGGGCGGAATAGCTTAGCTAGGGAGATGGGGGGAGGGTGGGAGACAGGGGAGGGTGGGAGGCGCTACTAATGGGCAGGATCGCTATCCTAAAGAGAGACAGGGAGGCAGAATGTAGGGGTGAGAGAGGAGGGGGGCTGAGTGAGAGGGAACTAGTGCAGCAGCTACAAAAGAATCTACATAACAGGAAGGTAACAGCATGTAAACAAACACAGAGGATTCCAGCAGCACTGGAATCAGAAATCACTACAAACCCTGCTAAAGGTATATGGGTGTGCTTCTGTACTTATGATGCTGCCATTTCTGCAGCATCATAAACGTCCTTGCTTCCAGACAGTGGCGTAACTAGGAATGGCGGGGCCCCGTGGCGAACTTTTGACATGGAGCTCCCCCTTCCTGACTGACACTAAAGACCTTGACCGACCGACGTCCGCCGCATTCCTGCGCGCTCTATTATGCCCCATAGTGGCCCCTACACACATCATTATGCCCCATATTGAACACCTATGAAAAATTATTTATTCTCTGGGGTCTTTTCAGACCCCAGAGTATAATAATTGGAGACCCTGAAAGTAACCGCTTTTTAATGCGTATAGGTTTCTGTTTGGGGGTCCCAAGCAGACTCCACGAACGGAAACCTGAACTCAGATGTGAACCGGGCCCAAACAACACATTATAAAATGCAATTCTAATATGTATAATGGTAGACATGTATAGAAGCAAAGATAGATAGATAGATAGATAGATAGATAGATAGATAGATAGATAGGAGATAGATAGATAGATAGATAGATAGATAGATAGGAGATAGATAGATAGATAGATAGGATATAGATAGATGGATGGATAGATAGATATATAGATAGGAGATAGATAGACATTGATATGCTGTATATACTTACACATATACACATCTACTCACACACATACATTCATATACAACATATACACACACCTATCTACACACATACAGGACTCACATAGTATATAAGACACATAATGTAAACACATATAAACATCTATACATATTTTATCCAAAAATATACTTACATGTGGCTGTGCAGCTCTGTCTAGCAGTGAAGAGAGCAGATACATCGCACAGGATGTCTCCCTTCACGCTCCGATACTGAGGAGGGGGAGGGGCGGAACAGGAAGCTGCTGTGTGCGGAAGCATCTACAGCCCTGCATCTAGCAGTGATTTGTCTACTGCCGATCTTCTACTTATGGTAGGGAAGGTATGGGGCCCTTGAGGGTGTGGGGATATTAAGGAGCCTACTAATGTCCTGGGCCCTGTGGCAGCTGCTACCACGGTAGTTACGCCACTGCTTCCAGATCTAGAATTCCCCACCATGCTTAACACAAGTGCAAAAAATGGTATAACACCTTTTCTACCTACCTGCTAGGTAAAGAGCATCAACTGTACATAGACAATTTTTATATGCATATTCCTCTTCTGAAATGCCTCCTCAAAAGAGCTACAGTGGAATGTAGTACAGTAAGGAGGAATCAATCAGGGCCCCTCAAAAGTCTAGTCGGACAAAAATTGAGACTTTACGAAAGCAAGTTATCATGTAGTGACAGCCTTATGCTCACTAAATTTAAAGGGGTTGTCTGGAATAAAATTAAAATTTAACCCTAAACTAAACACGCTCCCTCCACTTATCTTCTGATTTACTTTGAAAAAGAAATTATAATTACCCACATCGCCAAGGCGCTCACATGACCGCCCCAGGCCCATTTTCCAATTTTCTGGTGACATTCCGTTTCCCTGTTTCCGGAAACGGAACGTCACCAATACTACTCCTCCATCATACTTACCTGTCTTCATGTCTTCTCCTGCTGCACACTAGTGCTGCTGCTGAAACCCAGAAGCAGGGAATACAGATATGTAGACAAATGTGAGGCAAAGAGTGACTGGTAAACTCCAAACAGATAGTCCAACGGAGGTCCCCCTACCAGGGGGAATATTTACTCCAGGTCCTGGTGGATATAGAGGAAGCAGCAATCTCTTTCACCTCCCAAACCGGGATCAGTGCAAAATAGATATCAAAAAGGACCAAGCGTTGTTTTTGGTGTGTTTCTAATAAAAGTCTGTGTATCATCTGAAGTCAGATTGTAGTGCATTGCTTTATTTTGTGGCCCCACCCTTGATTGGAAAGTTTCCAATGCAGGGAGTACAGAAACAGAGAGTCATAAACTCGACCCAGCCCCTGTCCCTACCTACTTGCCAGAACTGCCTTAGGCGACAGACGGCAACTGGGTGGCTCTCCAACACTCAGACACAAACACACCTCCAAAATTTAATGGGTTCATAGAACACAAAATAACCTTAAATTTAACAATTTAATATCCCAAAGGGTTCAGTGCTATATTTACAAGAAAGTTGACAAAAACAACACAATATTGCAAACGGCCTTAAATTTAAATGGGATAATACTTAAAAGTCTTTGTCCCAGGAGCTTGGGAATCTTCTGTGGTGAAATGGACACATCCAGCTCTCTCATACAGCTTCATAGATGTCACAAACGTTCTAAGTTCTCATTTTAAAGGGGTTGTCCGGGATAACTGGAAATCCTTACACTAATCTAAACAAACCTCCCCCTTCACACTTTCTAAATAACATAATTAATCAAAAATGTATAGTTACTCAGGGACATCTTCTGCTTATCCGGTGACGATCTGTTTCCCCATTTATGGAAATGGATCGTCACTACTACTCCACCCCTTCCAACCCATTATACTTAACCACCACTCTTCTTCCTGCGAAGTAATCTCCTTGTTGTGGAATAGGGAGGGGAGTAAGTAAATGCCTAACACTACTCGGGACTGGGCAATTTTACACACATATATACCCGCTGCTTTATATATGGGGGCCGTATTCTGTGTTTGTGCACCTATTTTTAATGAATCACCAATAAAGGTTAAGTTTTAATAATTTTTTCTAGTGGGGGTGCCCCTTTACATTGTTTACAGGATAGCTAGAGAGACAGGGAGGTGGTGTATGGGAGGGATGGAGAAAGAAAGAAGGGGAGAGTGAGGAAGCTGAACCCATAAACAAATGCAGAAGATACCAAGAGCTCCCAGAAATCACTGAAAACACAACTAAAAGTATATGGGTGCATTTATTAACCCATTAATAGCACTAACAGACATTTTTTTTTACAAAAAATAAACATTTTTTTGGCCGGAAAACCCCTTTAAACTGCTTAGCCACCTACCCTCCTACTGCTCCCTGAGGTGGGGAATGAATAACTCATCTTCATTGTGAAAAGCTGGAGTATGAATTGTTTCACAGAGCTGAAGTCAATGACAGGTCAGTCTCTTCCATGCTTGGCTGCCAAGGAAGCTATAAAATAATATAATGTGGCAAGCAGGAAGAATCCTTGTATATACTGAATCCATTGAGGTAGACTGATAACTTAAACATAACATTCATTAGAGGTGTAGATAGATAGATAGATAGATAGATAGATAGATAGATAGATAGATAGATAGATAGATAGAAAGATAGGAGATAGATAGATAGATAGGAGATAGATAGATAGTTGAGTGTTAGATACCTGAGTTAAGAACTATGAGACAGACAATTGTTGATGAGGTGTGTGTGTGTGTGTGTGTGTATATATATATATATATATATATATATATATATATATATATATATGTGCACTATATGTGTGTCTGTGTATGATAACATACATAGACAGGGAGCTGTTAGAGCTGGTCTCAGGGTAGGAGCAGAGGGGAAGCTGTGCCACTTCGCCTTGTGCTGTAGATGAGAGTTCTACATGTCAAGTGTGCCTCTCAGATCTGCAGTCTCCTTGCCAGGGGATTGATTGCCTGGCAGGCAGGCAGGAAGCAGAGTTGTGTCACTCTGCTCTGATCCATCATTAGAGGAGACCAAGTCCTGCTCTGCATGTGGAGAGTGTGCGCTGCTCTGCAGACCCCAGAGTGTGGGCACCTTGGTGGCTCCCGCTACTTCCCTGCCTCTCCCTACACACGCCTCAGCTTCACTAGTCGGTGGGCACTCTACTTCAGCAGCTGTGTCTGGGTCAGTCTGCCGGCTCTCACTCATTGCAAGCAGTGCCGTGCATCTTCCCGGGTGTGTGCCAGCCACCTCCCATACTGCCGGTCACACAAGGTACTAAGTTACCTCCCTTCTGTGTTCTCGGCGGCTTATCCACTTCTCTATGGACCTGTAGTCTGCTCCTAGAGAATACACAAACACAGTCTAGGACTATGGAGCTGGAGTCCGTATGCACAACTCTGAGCAGAGAGGGAGCTGGCACTGCCAAGCCTCCAAAACATTTATGGAGACAACCACGTACTCACATCAGGATAAAGCAGAGATACCACTCCGATACCGACAAGTACCTGTACTATCGGGCAATGGAGAACAAGCACCGGCCCGGCCTGAAGAAGCCCAGGATGTCCTGGCCCTCCTCCTTCCACAAACGGTAAGAGCTCTTTGTGGCATCTGCCCGTGTGAGGGCAATACCTGGGCATCCCCCACACACGGTTACTGCTTTGCTATATGTGTACGGTGCACACTCTTCCTGATGGTTTGGCCTCATGCTGGACATTTGCCTTCACTATCATTAGAATCGTCCTTTTCCATGAAGTAGACAGTCACTTAATCTGAGGTGAATTATGTTGGGTTCGGTAGTTGGAAGGGACTCTCTAGTCCCCAAACTGAGGCTTCCTATCTAGGGCAATATGCTGTGCCGATATGGGGGGTTGTATAGACGGCACCAGCTTGGCCTCCAGACTGGTACTTCGTGCAAACTATCAGCTGCCCATGAACTGAATTCATGACAAACTGTCTACACTGGGTGCAGCTGTAGTAGTATCAAAGCTCAATGGGCTTTCAGCTGATCCAATCCAATGGCAATAAGCAGACATGCTGAAAATGATGAGAAATCCAGTATAGTTCTGTATATTTGCATAACCTTTCAATATTTACATATTCCATAAGAACATTTGTCATGATTATGGGTAAGGTGGGCAAATAAAGCCTGTAATATTGAGGAAACGCAGAAATATTCATCAGGGAGGAAAATTGGCATACTGACCACCTAAGCATGTTTGTAACTTTTCAAGTTATGTTTGCAGTTGTTTACTATGTAAGGCCAGGGCCCTACGTGGCGTAAACGCGGAAAAAAACACTGTTTTACATACCTGCAAAGTGTATGATACTCAAATAAATCCCCTCCTCACACTGCGGAGAAGCTGCAATTTTCAAAACCGTTGCGGTGTTGGAAATCATAGAATCTCAATTATACCTATGGAAATGCAGGTGGTTTCCCTATAGGTATAACGGAAGCAGAAAGTCTGCACAGGAAATGTCTGGAGACTTTCTATGAAAAGCACTGCGGGAAAAACCACGATGTGTTGTCGCCACGGTTTTTCCCGCATAGTTTTTCACAGTGGCCTGCTGCTTGGGACCTTAGTCCTAAATGGATTGGTTTACAACAATAACTTTAGGCTAGACATTCATTTCACTGGTTTACCATGATGTCAAAAGAAATACTAAAAATGTTGGCCCATCACTATCTAATTGGAAGCAATCTTGGGAACCATGTCTACCATGTAACTTTTTTTTATGACTAGCACACAGGGTATAAGGGTACCTATACTCAAGGCCAAAACACAAAGGGTTCCCTACTCAAGGCTTAATAAATATAAAATATAACTTTTATTAAAGTGTTTAAAAATGTCAGTACTCATTCTCTAAATAAAAACATGTATAGTCCAGAGGACTGTATTGTATGGGAGTATACATGTTTTTATTTAGGGAATGAGAACTACCATTTTTAAACACTTTAATAAAAGTTATATTTTATATTTATTAAGCCTTGAGTAGGGAACCCTTTGTGTTTAACTCTTTTTTTTATGATTTGATCCATTTTTAGTATTTGAGTGTTGTTGTCAGTAAATACAGTGTTGGCCAAAAAATGATTGCAAGCACAAACTCTTTGGTATTAATATCTTCATTTATTTTGCTTGCAATGAAAAAACACAAAAGAGAATGAAAAAAAAGTCAAATCATTGATCATTTTACACAAAACTCCAAAAAATGGGCCGGACAAAAGTATTAGCCCCTCAGCCTAATACTTGGTAGCACAACCTTAGCACAAGACAAAATAACTGCGAACAACCACTTCCGGTAACCATCAATGAGTTTCTTACAATGCTCTGCTGGAATTTTAGACCATTCTTCTTTGGCAAACTGCTCCAGGTCCCTGAGATTTGAAGGGTGCCTTCTCCAAACTGCCATTTTGAGATCTCTCCACAGGTGTTCTATGGGATTCAGGTCTGGACTCATTGCTGGCCATTTTAGAAGTCTCCAGTGCTTTCTCTCTGTGACTCAGCCCTTCCCACCCACAGATATAGGTGTAACAGTTTAGTATATAGTTGTAGCTGGAGTTAGTATGAGTTAGCCGGCCTGTGCACAGCTCTGTAGAGAGCCAAGATTTAGTTACAGGACCAAGGAACCAAAGTTATCATTGGATTGTGACTTCTGTGGACTTATTGTTATTACGGTTGATGTGACCGCCACCGGCTACTAACTTTGTGGATTACAATAAATTGCTGTTGTCTCCCGACCTCTTGCGTCCCTGTTGATTCAAGATATCCTCCGGAGGAAGACGTATACCTTTGCTCCGTGACAACTGGTGGCAGCAGTGGGATCAACAGCGGATAGCGAGATGGACTACAGCAGCCCAGCGATTAATGGAGCCACAACCTCAGAATACAGGAACTGGACTATGGCAAGTCTACAAGTAAGGGCCCGGGAACTAAACCTGAGTTACCAGGGAAGAACGAAAGAGCAACTGATCGAGGCACTGGAGGAGATGACCCTGCAAAGCGACCATGAGGAGGGCTGCCCCCAGGAGACAGTAGAGATACAGGAGTGGCAGGTACAGACCCAAAAGAGCAGATGGGTTGTTTTGTATGAGGAGGAATTGGCAGTGCTGGGGCTAGGAGCAACTGCAGAGCAAAGGAGTAGAGCATTACAGAGGGCTCAGGAAACGGAGAAGGAGGAACAGAGAATGGCGCATGAAAAGGAAAGAATGGCGCATGGAATGCGAATGGCTGAGATAACTATGAGGAATTATAATCAAACGTCGACCCCCAGCCCAACAGTGAGAGAACCACCATATGTCTCCCATAAACACTTCAAGACCTTTGAGGAAGCGGCTGGGGATGTTGATGGATATTTTCAGGACTTCGAACACCAGTGCCACCTGATGGAAGTCCCAGAGAAGGATTGGGTCCGGTATCTGGTGGGGCACCTACGAGATGGGGCTGCGGAAGCTCTCAGAGCCATGGACCCTAGTGATCAGCGGGACTATGAGGCCATTAAAAGAGCGGTGCAGAAGTATTATGCCGTCACTCCAGAGACCTACCGAGTTCAGTTCCGCTCTTTGTCTTACAATGGGGGAAGCTCCTTCCACATGTTCGCCCACAAGTTGAAGCAAGCATGCAAGCGCTGGCTAGAAGGAGAGGAGGCTGTCACAGTCGATAAGATCCTCCAAGTCATACTTAAGGAACAGTTCTTTTCCCAGTGCCCCGCTGAGATCCGTGAGTGGGTGCTGGAACGGAACCCAGCCACAGTTGAGCAAGCTGCTTCTCTTGCAGATGAGGGCCTGACCATCAAGCCGCAGTGGAAGAGGTTGTTTGCAGAGGAGCGGAAAACTACCACAGTCCCCCAGACACCCTTCAGCCAGCCAACCACCTTTCGTGCCCGGCCTCAGGATTACAATTCCCCCTCTACCCCTGCCCCAGCCCATCGGCCTCCAGCTATGAACAACCCTGTCCCTAGACAACGACCTACTGGAAGAATGCTAGAGCGCAGATGTTTTGGGTGCGGGCGGCCTGGACATTTGCAAGCTAGTTGCCCTGTTAACATGGGGGCACGGGCCACCGTGGCATCCCGGCCTATTCACTACCTGGGAACCACTCCTAGGACAGAAAGTTTGGCCCCATTTCCAGATGACTCCATGAATGACACATCTGTTCCACCTCCAGGGGTCTATGGGATTCAGCCTTCCGCCACACATCCCGCAAACCTTCAGAGGAAGCACTTGCAGGAGGTCCTACTGGATGGCCGAACAGTTGTTGGATTCCGGGACTCGGGAGCTTTCCTAACGGTAGCGGACCCCCGAGTTGTGCGACCCGAGGCCCTAGAGGAGGGTCCTGGCATTTCTATCAAGTTGGCAGGGGGTACTCAAAGACGTATTCCTAAAGCTACCGTGGAACTCGACTATGGTTATGGACCAAAACGATGCACAATTGGTGTGATGAGCGGGCTGCCGGCCGATGTTCTGTTAGGCAACGATGTTGGAAATCTACAGTGCCACTTTGTGGGAGCAGTGACCCGAAGCCAAGCTCAGGGAGAAGCCAACATGGATCCACCGGATTTTCTGACAGATGCCAGCCCTTCAACCCTACAACTTTACCATTCAGTACCGCCGAGGGAACCAACACCAGAACGCGGATGGGTTATCCCGGCAGGAGGACATATGAGCTATAGAGACTGATGTGCATTCCCCAATTTACCTGTGTAGGCCAATTGTGTCATGCACATGTTTTGAGAGGGGGAGGGGTTGTCACGGGATGGTTAGAGTCTATACTATAGGCAATGTGTAATATATATTTCATGTGGAATGTATTCTCTAACCTGTTGTAAACATCAGTGTGTAGTTGGCTGATTCGGGTCTAGTGTGTTAGCACATTGTATGCAAATACCTCTAACTAGTGAGGACAATGGGTGGAGATAATCTGATCAGTGTCTCCAAGAAGATGTTGGATGGTGCATTGTCCATAGTAGACAGGGAGTCTGCTCTCCTTGGTATAGGTGAGGGGGGAAGGATCTGTGACTCAGCCCTTCCCACCCACAGATATAGGTGTAACAGTTTAGTATATAGTTGTAGCTGGAGTTAGTATGAGTTAGCCGGCCTGTGCACAGCTCTGTAGAGAGCCAAGATTTAGTTACAGGACCAAGGAACCAAAGTTATCATTGGATTGTGACTTCTGTGGACTTATTGTTATTACGGTTGATGTGACCGCCACCGGCTACTAACTTTGTGGATTACAATAAATTGCTGTTGTCTCCCGACCTCTTGCGTCCCTGTTGATTCAAGATATCCTCCGGAGGAAGACGTATACCTTTGCTCCGTGACACTCTCAAACCATTTTCTTGTGCTTTTTGAAGTGTGTTTTGGGTCATTGTCCTGCTGGAAGACCCATGACCTCTGAGGGAGACCCAGCTTTCTCACACTGGGCCCTACATTATGCTGCAAAATTTGTTGGTAGTCTTCAGACTTCATAATGCCATGCACACGGTCAAGCAGTCCAGTGCCAGAGGCAGCAAAGCAGCCCCAAAACATCAGGGAACCTCCACCATGTTTGACTGTAGGGACCGTGTTCTTTTCTTTGAAGGCCTCTTTTTTTTTTCCTGTAAACTCTATGTTGATGCCTTTTCCCAAAAAGCTCTACTTTTGTCTCATCTGACCAAAGAACATTCTTCCAAAACGTTTTTGGCTTTCTCAGGTAAGTTTTGGCAAACTCCAGCCTGGCTTTTTTATGTCTCTGGGTAAGAAGTGGGGTCTTCTTGGGTATCCTACCATACAGTCCCTTTTAATCCGACGCATTTCGGGAACACATGGTCCCTTCCTCTCGGAGCCGAGAGGAAGGGACCATATGTTCCCGAAACGCGTCGCTTTTCTTGACTGACTAACCGCAATAGTTACTATGTAACTTTTTTATTCATGTATGGAAAATCAAAGTTAAATTTTAATTACCGTGGAGTTTACTTGACCGTCTTCCTGGATGCAGCTGGTTTCCTTTACTTCCTTCACTACCATGTGTTAACGGGTTGGAGTCCACCTGTGTACCGAGCTCTCCAGGAGATCTTCATTACAAGTTTACAGGGTGAGCTGAATACTGCTACATTTTTACTGTGTGAAGATGCTTGTATCTAATCCTCTGGCTTGTGGTACTGTGTGCAGTAGCGCGTATCTAATCCTCCGGCATGTGGTATTGTGTGCAGTGGCACATATCTAATCCTCTATCATGTGGCATTGTGCAAAGACGTGCATAACTAATGCGCCGGCATGTGTAACTGTGCGCAGACATGCGTATGTAATCATGCGGCATGTGGTATTGTGTTTAGACACACGTATCTAATTCTCCTGCATATAGAACTGTGTGCAGACGCGTGAATCTAATCCTCCCGCATGTGGTATTGTGTAAAGACGTGCATATCTATTCCTCCGGCGTGTGGAACTGTGCGCAGACGTGCGTATCTAATCCTGCAGCGTTTGCAACTGTGTATAGATACACGTATCTAATCCTCTGGCATATGGAACTGTGTGCAGACACATGTATCTAATCCTCCGGCGTGTGGTACTGTGTGCTGACTTGTGTATCTAATCCTCCAGCGTGTGGTAGTATGTTCTGACTTGTGTATCTAATCCTCCAGCGTGTTGTACTGTGTCCAGACGCGCATATCTAATTCTCTGCCGAGTGGAACTCTGTGCAGACGTGCGTATCTAATCCTGTGGTTTGTGTATCTGTGTGTAGATGCACGTATCTAATCCTCCATCATGTGTAACTGTGTGTAACTGTAGCATGTGTAACTGTGTGCAGTGGTGTGCGTCTAATCCTCTCCTGTGTGGTATTGTGTGCAGTGGTGCGTATCTAATCCTCCGCTGTGTGGTATTGTGTGAAGACACGCGTATCTAATCCTCCGGTGTGTGGAACTGTGTGCAGACGCGCATATCTAATCCTCTGGCGTGTGATACTGTGTGCTGACGCGCATATCTAATCCTCTGGCACGTGAAACTGTGTGCAGACAAGCGTATCTAATCTTTCAGCATGTGGAACTGTGTTCAGATGCACGTATCTAATCCTCTGGTATGTGGAACTGTGTGCAGATGCGTGTATCTAATCCTCTGGCGTGTGATACTGTGTGCTGATCTGTGTATCTAATCCTCCGGTGTGTGTTACTTTGCGCAGACGTGCGTATCTAATCCTCTGGCATGTGGGACTATGTTCAGACACGCATATCTAATCTTTTGGCATGTGGTACTGTGTGCAGACGCGCGTATCCAATCCTCTGGCGTGTGATACTGTGTGCTGACCTGTGTATCTAATCCTCCAGCGTGTTACTTTGTGCAGATGCGCGTATCTAATCATCTGGCGTGTGGAACTGTGTGCAGACGCGCGTATCTAATCCTTCGGCGTGTGATACTGTGTGCTGACCTGTGTATCTTATCTTCCGGTGTGTGGTATTGTGTGCAGACGTGCATATCTAATCCTTCGTCTTGTTCAACTGTGTTCAGACATGCATATTTAATCCTCTGGCGTGTGATACTGGGTGCCTGGGACCTGTGTATCTAATCCTCTGATGCGTGTATCTCAGTTTGGATATCAGTGTTGGACTGTACATGTGTAGTGACCGTGTGTATGGCAGTTGGAATAGGAGTGAAAGACTTGCAGGTTTGTATTGGCTAATGGGGAAGGGGAGTCAGGGTTTTGGGAAAGCTGTATCTTCGGAGCGGTATGTCCAAGCGAGTTGGGGCCTCATCTTAAACCTTTCCGGACACTTAAAGTATCTGTGTGCAAAATTCTGTGAAGATTGGTCTAGTCGTTTGGGCACGTATCGAATCCTCCCTGTGTGGTATACCATGTGTGAAGAGGCACGTATCTAACCCTCCGTCGTGTAGTACTGTGTGAAGATACACCTATCTAATCCTCCGGCGTGTGGTACTGTGAGCAGAGGCATGTATCTAATCCTCCCCCATGTGGTATTGTGTGCAGTGGTGTGTATCTAATCCTCCGGTGTGTGGTATTGTGTGAAGACACACGTATCTAATCCTCTGGCGTGTTGCACTGTGTGCAGATGTGCGTATCTAATCCTCTCCCATGTAGTACAGTGTGTAAACGCACGTATCTAATCCTTTGGCGTGTGGTACTGTCTGAAGATGTGCATATCTAATCCTCCCCCGTGTGGTACTGTGTGAAGATACACGTATCTAATCCTCCCCCATGTGGTATTGTGTGCAGTGGCGTGTATCTTATCCTCCGGTGTGTGGTATTGTGTGAAGACACGCGTATCTAATCCTCTGGCGTGTTGTACTGTGTGCAGATGTGCGTATGTAATCCTCTCCCATGTAGTACTGTGTGTAAATGCACGTATCTAATCCTCCGGCGTGTGGTACTGTCTGAAGATGTGCGTATGTAATCCTCCGGCGTGTGGTACTGTGTGAAGATACATGTATCTAATCCTCCCCCGTGTGGTATTGTGTGCAGTGGCGTGTATCTAATCCTCCCCCGTGTGGTATTGTGTGCAGTGGTGTGTATCTAATCCTCCGGTGTGTGGTATTGTGTGAAGACGTGCGTATCTAATCCTCTGGCATGTTGTACTGTGTGCAGATGTGCGTATCTAATCCTCTCCCATGTAGTACTGTGTGTAAACACACGTATCTAATCCTCCGGCGTGTGGTACTGTGTGCAGAGGCATGTGTCTAATCCTCCCCCGTGTGGTATTGTGTGCAGTGGCATGTATCTAATCCTCCGGTGTCTGGTATTGTGTGAAGACGTGCGTATCTAATCCTCTGGCGTGTTGTACTGTGTGCAGATGCGCGTATCTAATCCTTCCCCGTGTAGTACTTTGTGTAGACGCAAGTATCTAATCCTTGTTGGTGTGGTACTGTGTGCAGATGCACATATCTAATCCTTCCCCGTGTGCTATTGTGTGAAGAGGCGCTTGTCTAATCCTCCGGCAAGTGAAACTGTGTGCAGACGCGTGTATCTAATCTTACGTCATGTGGTACTGTGTACAGACGCGCGTATGTAATCCTCTGGTGTGTGGTACTGTGTGCTAAGATGCGTATGTAATTCTCTGGCATGTGGTATTGTGTGCAGAGGCATGTATCTAATCCTGCCCCTTGTGGTACTGTGTGCAGACGCAGGTATCTAATCCTCACGTATGTGGTACTGTGTGACACACGTATCTAATCTTTCAGTGTGTGGAACTGTGTGCAGACGTGCATATCGAATCCTCAGTCGTGTGGTACTTTGTGCAGACGCTCGTATCTAATTCTCTAGCATGTGGTACTGTGTGCAGACGCACGTATCTAATCTTCCCCTGTATGGTATTGTGTGAAGCGGTGTGTATCTAATCCTTCGACATGTGGAACTGTGTGTACAAGCACGTATCTAATCCTACGGCATGTGGCACTTGTGCAGACGCATGTATCTAATCTTATGGCGTGTACAACTGTGTGCAGACGCGCGTATCTAATCCTCTGGCGTGTGGAACTGTGTGCAGATGCACGTATCTAATCCTCTGGTGTGTGGAACTGTGTCAGATGCGCGTATCCAATGCTCTGGCATGTGGTACTGTGTGCAGACGCATGTATCCAATCCCCGACGTGTGGTACTGTGTGCAGATTCATGTATCCAATCCTTCATCATGTGGAACTGTGTGCAGACGCACATATCTAATCCTTCAGTGTGTGGAACTGTGTTCAGAGGCGCGTATTTAATTTTCTGGTGTGTGGGGCTGTGCGCAGACACATGTATCTAATCCTCTGGTGTGTGATACTGTGTGCTGATCTGTGTATCTAATCCTCTGATGCGTGTATCTCAGTTTGGATATCAGTGTTTTGTTGTGCATGTGGAGTGACCGTGTGTATTGCAGTTGGAGTATGAGTGAAAGACTTGCAGGTTTGTATAGGCTAAGGGGGGGGGGGGCATTGTGTTGGGAATGCTGTATCTCAGCAACGATACGTCCCAGCGAGTTGGAGTCTCGTCTTAAACTTTCCTGTATACCTGCAGTATCTCTGTACCAAATTTGGTGAAGATCGGTCCAGTCATTTGGTCGCGCATAGAGAACAGACAGACAGATAAACAGACAGACAGACAAGAATTCATTTTTATAATATAGAGAGATATAGAGAAAGAGAGCAATTCTAGTTAGATATGAGATTATTAAGAAAAATTAGAGAAATTGAGCAGATGATTGAGCATGTGTCCGATTAGCAATTTCTAAGGATCACTAAGTGGAAGATTGAACAAAAAAACACAAAAAAAGTAAAATCCCTAAATCAGCAACCAGCAGAGGGGGGAAACAGTATTGAAATAAAATGGTGACTTCAGGAACAGTGGTGGAAGGAGGGAGGCAGGGATAGAGGAATATACCAGTAGGCACTACAGAGGCACCCGAGTTCAGTTGTTCACACGGGCAGCACAGTGATTGTCATGCTTGCTATTCGCAAAATGCCGGGTACTGGCTTACCTGCCAACAAAGATCCAGTGATCAGATTTGATCGGCTAATAGCACTGATCACCATTGTGGAAGGGACACGATGCCCCCCAAGACATGGTGCCTAGATTGTCTCCTTTGATGGTGATCAGTAAACGACACAGCATAATATTAAATCATTTTGCCTTAAGACATAGGTAGCTGTAATAGTATATCGCTGGTTAACTATGGGTTAAATAAAAAGCAATCAATACAATAGACTTTCCCCAAAATGGTCCTCTGTGGACTTTCTGCTTCAATTATACCTATAAGGAACCTCCTACGTTTCTTGACATGTTGTGATATGTGGTATTTTTCTGTATGTGTGGATGGGACTCGCTATGAACTGAAGGGTCCTGGCTTAAATTTGATAACTCTGTAATCATACTAACACGTAGAATACAGGTGTCATGTAATTTTATCTGCAGAGTGAACATCCTAAAATCAAAGCCTTTCTGTGAAAGCAATTTTTCTCTAATCTCACCTCATTCTGAATTTTTATTACAACTGCCGAGTACATAATACCGAATATTAAATGCTACCATTACGAACTACAATGTTTCCCGCAAAAATCTGCAATAAATAACATGTCTTTATTTATCTTATTTATCTTGGTCGCCCTGCTGTGCACCCACTCTAGTTTAGTTTCCTATATACAGATGCCCAAAATTATGCAAAGTATTCCATATGTGGTCTGACCAGTGAAGCCACAATTCCTGCTTGGACAGTATACTGAGGTACAGCTGTAACTGTGAGTTTCACAACCTATGAAAAAAAAAATGGATCTATGAATGAATATACTGAAATTAATGGATCCCTGTGCCCTTGGTGGAAATGTGGACACTATACATCTGTGAAATACAGACGTGTGGATAAGTCTCATGTTTCCCTTAGTGCAGAATTGACTGAATCATGTTGTGCATTTAAATAGCAAAGGACCTTTTATTAGCTACAGAGAGAAACCCCACTCACAGATTTTTTTTGGTCCTGAAACAAATTATCATGACAGTTACTTTGGAGATTCACCTCCGTGGTCTAATTACACAGATATCAGTACTGTATTAAAATAATGAAAATAATGTCCTGCCAATTAAAGCTCTGTGTTTGTATATACTAAATGCCCTTTTACCCTTCCATGGAGACAAAGAGACAATTAAGGCTCACATTTGTGAGCCTATAGTAGCATGCTCACAGCAACTGACATTAACTGTCCTTTTATCCCAAATGACAGTGAGAGAGATGTTATACCTTAATTTAGAAACATATCAACTTGATATAAAAAGCAGAATTAGTATTGAAAAACCTAGTGGAGAAGTCTGCACAGTGTACTTTGCCATCCAAAACATTATAGTTATACTGTATAAGAAAGTATGGTACTGATAGTGCTATAGTATATGGTAATCTGAATTGATTATCTAAATTATAATAGAGGGAAAGGAATAAACTTGTGCCTGTACCTCGGAAACAACTGAGCACCGGATTACGCTTCAAAATCAGCTCCAAATTCTTTTTGAAACTAGCTTCTAATTATTTCAATGGGAGACAGATGCTGATTTTTTTTTCCTAGCTGATTTTTTTCATCTAGCAGAAAAAATAAGTGTCATGCTTGATCTTCCTCCTCCATTTCCCCAGTTTAATGTGCCCCTTCATCTGCCACCATCTTAAAAGGGCTCTATAATTGACAAAATGTGTTTTGAGCTAATCATATGCCTGAATAGCCTTTAAAAGGGCTATTCAGGTGCTTCCACCAGTTTTTCCAAGGGCGTTCCCCAGGGCCAGCGGGCACCCCCCTGCGTCATACCTCTTTCACGCCCCTCCGTGGCTTATGCTCTGTTATGCTCTCCTCCTTCACACTTGCTGTAACCGCCTCCATCCTCTGTAGTCTCGCTGCTGCACTTCAAATCCCGTGCATGCGCAGTAACGCTCCGTTCTGAGCACTACTGCGCATGCCCGAGCGCCATTTTATTGTAGCTACTTATAGAACTCAGCATACTGCTCAGTATGCTGTTCTTTAGCGAGAGGCGCGGGATAACCGTCCTGGTGGCCATGAAAAGGGGTGCAGGAGATCACCCTTTACCTGGGATATCCTGCCCAGGATGAGAGAAAGGAGAGTCAATTGAGTGGAAGGGACCAAGTCCCGTCTGCTGATCTTAGTGTAAAGAGAGAACATGGAAGACCAGAAAATGTCGATCTCCCTGCACTCCCACCAAATGTAGGAGGAGAGAGCCCCAAGAGGAACCACAGCGCAAGCAGGTATCAGGTACTGAGGGGTAAATCCTATGAAGGAGGTCTGGGCATCGGTACCAGCAAGTCAAGATCTTAAAATTTTTCTCCTGAGCGCTACACGGCAGCGGGAGTTTGTGTGTGAACAGAAAAGCGTGGTCCCAATCAGCAGGAGATAGACGCAAGTCCAGGTCCCTTAACCAGGAACCAATGTTGGAGGGGAGACCCAGGGTGACAGCCAATAACAAGGAAATGCTTGTTATATTAATGTATAGACATAGCTGAAGAACATTTTTACCATCCCTGATATTTTTACTCATGCGATACTTCCTGGATTTTACTTCCTGTTTGTGAGCATGTCAGTGCTTTTCCATGCAGCTCTTCCCAGCATTCGCTGACTGCACCAACTAGCAGTTTTTCATTCACGTAGAGTATACTTACTAACCTTGCAAAAGTATTCAACCCCTTGAATTTTTTGTCACCTTACAACCACTAACGTAAATGTATTTTGTTGAGATTTTAAGTGATAGTCTAACACAAAGTAGCAGATAATTGTGAAGTAGAACAATAAAAGATACATGGTTTTCAAAATTTCAATCAAATAAAAATCTGAAAAGTGTGACATGTAAAAGTATTCATGCCCCCTATATCAATACTTTGTAGAGCCACCTTTCGCTGCAATTACAGCGGCAATTCTTTTGGGGTCTGTCTCTACCAGCTTTGGACATCTAGAGACTGAGATTTTTGCCCATTCTTCTTATACAAAAGTATAAATAGGGGACTCTAAAATGTTTGCGACACTCTTCACAGTTCTGATTCTCTGCCAAATTAGTTGGCAAGTATTAGCTAACATCTACTGTATTATCTGTACTCAAGAGTTATCGCAGTGTTATCTGTGGTTTTACATAGGACTATGGATAATATATATGTGCATTTCAAAATATGGCGAATAGAGAAACAAATGTGTGTTCTATCAGATATGTTTTCTTTATCACATCAGAACTGCAATGTGTGAACATAATGTCAGCAGTATGTGCTGTTTTTGAAGAGATCACCACTGTGGTGTTCTGCAGCATATCATACCTCAGGGAATCTGTTCAACAGTAGCCCTGCTGGAAATGGAGGATCTGGGAGAGGTGAGTACATTTGATTTTTAATTACTTTACTGGTTCCATTTTCTGCCCCCCTCAGCTTTAAATAACAGACTTTGTGGCCAGCTACTGGCTTATCACGATATGTTGCCCGGGGACGGGGAAATCATAACCCATTACAAGGTTGAGGGAAATATTTCCCTGAGACCTATTAGATATTTGTTCCAATGGCAGCCAGTCACAGGCTGTTGCCAGGTCCAAACATCTGCTCAGCTACTAGCTGTGTACAAAACTTTTCCTGCCAATTTTAATTATCCCTGGAAGGTGACCAACGTCTAATCCCAAGGGTCACCTTCCTGAAGGTCCAGGATCCCCATTATTTGCCCTTCCCTAATACACACTAACAGTATTTCCCCTATGTGTTTCCATGAGTTGCTCTAGGGCTGCTGTTTACTGTTGTTAAAATGGTCTATAGCTTGTTGATGGACTGACAAGCACCACATTTGGTTTTCTTGCATCATGTTGGCTTAGTTTTCTAGAGTAGTTTTAATAATTAGAGTTTGTTAGGAAATTTTGTGATCAGTATTATATATAGGATTAGATAGGGGTATTTAGATCATTTAATGTTATAACATATTCTAGTATATGCTGTAATATTATCACTTGAAGGCTTAACCTTACTTAACTTACCTTAGGGATCCACAATGATCTGGAGATGAGAGGTGCCCAACTTTTTGCAAGTAAATAGAGTTGTTCCACGACCATCCTTGATGAGGTAACAGCCCTAATTGAGCATTACATCCCCTGTTTCTGAGGAGTTGTAAGAGTCTGGGCTGGTATCTTCACCAATCAGTAAGTGATTGTAATACTAGTGACATACCATTACTTAGTGGAAAAAATATTATCCATGTAAAGCTCCAAAATGTAGATAACAGTACACATTAAAATTGAAGTCAAAATATTTTCAGTCTAATGCCTCTGAGGTACATATCTTTTATCCCTTTGAGAGCTTTAGATAGATATTGCAGGTTATTTGTAGCAGAAGACAGACATCATGGCCTTATATGCTGTGTATGCAGTAACATGACGGATTTGCTGCAGTTCTATAAGATAGAATTTTTATAAAGTGAATTATTTCCACTTTGCTGCTCTTCTCAAGGGGAACAAAGTATAATTTTGTTTTTCGTGACTTTCTAATCTTTCTGAAATGATGACCTCATTATGTTGCCATCAGTTTGATTAAGTTCGATTTTATTGATGTGCAGAAGACTAGGACATGCAGTCTCGATTAAATAAGCCATCCTTATTGTGTAATTTAAACCAATGCTATTGATACCATATGTTCTATATGCCATACAGTGTACATGAAAAGTTTCACTACTGTGAGTAAACCTCAACCAAAGCTAGTGGATTTTCCATGATTTTTTACCATTATTCCTAGAACCGTTTTTCCCCTACTTCTTGTGATAGTAACCTTTCCCTGTCGTCAAACAGCAGCACAAGTGGGGTATTCTGCCCCTGTGTGCTGGTAGGACAGATGGAATTTTTAATTCATTAACCAGCACAACCTGGCCCTATAAGAGGGCACAAGGACCTCCCACCTGCGTGTTTTTTCTGTCCTGTGATGGTGGGACAGGTGGAGGAGGCCTGTGTGGTCTCCTGTATGGTTTGGAAGAAGGTGTTTGCAAACCTTCTCTTCCTTTCCTTTTTTCTTTCTTTCAGAGAAAGATTGAGGTTTATATTGCAGTCATATTTTCAGTGCTGCAGTTTGATTCATTGCCAGCAGTAAGGTAAGCTGAATCCCCTTTCAGCTTTCCTTTTGTTTTAGTGCAGCTTGCACTAATATCTATTACTGTGGTTGTTCTGTCAACTCCTGTTATGTTGTGTTTGTCAGTGCCTGTGCACACTTACCTAGGCTGCAGTTGCAGCAGTGGACATTGTGGGCAGCTTTCAGCTGTTCTCTGTGTTTAGTACAGAAACTAAAGCACTAAAAAGTCTATTGCTATGGCAGTCTGTCAACTCCCTTGCTGTTGTGTTTGTCAGTGCCTGTGCACACTTACCTTGGCTGCAGTCACAGCTGGGGTGAGGGGAGTTTCTCTTCCCTCATCAGGCTCTGTGGTCTCGCTCGTCTGTTAAGCTGAGCCGCTGCCACTGCCTTAAATCGCAGCTAGTGTGAACAGCAGCCAGTCTTATGTCAGTGAGGATCACTGATTTCCAGCAACTCTCACAGCCCCAGGCGAGGTATGCTGAAGGTGCTCAAGGGAAGACTATTCTTGATAGTGAGGTCCCTTGGTAGCGAGCGGCGGTTTTCTTTTTCTTCTACCACCATTATTAAAATCCTCGAGGATTTTGGTTTGTTTTAAGTTTGAGGTCCTGATGCAGCGACAGGCCACCCCCCCCCCCTCCAGCCCTGAACCTGTTTAAGGGGCAGTTTGCACTGGGAGCACTGCGATATTAGTTTCCGGTGGGCCTACCTAGTTTTTTCTCTAGGTCGGGTACCTGTAGCTGGCTATAGCTACAGGCATATCTGGGAAATTGCATTTGTAACCACCCTAGGTGGTGAGAATTGGTTCCTGTGTATTCTCACAGAGGTGTATTAGCGCTGAAGTGCCTCAGCCCCGTAAAATAGAAGGTCTGGGTTTACCTGTGGTCCAGAGTTGAGTGGGCTCCACGTAGGTCCTCTACCCCTCCTCCGGGTGACCACAGAAGACGGGTGTCTTCCTCCAAGTGGAGGTATATGGCTGCGCTGTCTGCAAAATACCTCTTCCTGACAGTAGGAAGAGTTCTTTTTAGCCTGACATTCAGGGGAAAAAAAAAAACAATAATGGTGGTAGAACTCAAGGTGGTATGCCTTGCATTGCTGCACTTCACCCCATATTCTCAAGGGGAAGGCTGTCAGAGGCCGGTCGGACAACATGACCACAATGTTGTGCCTGAACAAACAGGGAGGAACCAGGTTCAAAGCTCTCCTGAAAGAAACGAATCTGGGCAGATAAGAGTCTGACCCATTTATCCACTGTTCACATCAAGGACTCCCTGAACATAGTGGCGGATCGGTTGAGTCGAGGTATTACCATATCAGGAGAATGGTCCCTCAATCCAGAGGTGTTCCAACAAATTGCCCAGAAATGGGGCCTTCCAGAAGTCGACCCCATGGCAACCCGACTCAACGCCAAGGTGGAGAAGTTCTGCTCTCTGTACCAGGAGAACGATCCCTTGGCAGTGGATGCCCTGTCCATCCCATGGAGGTTCAGGCTGGCTTACATATTCCCTCCAATACCCATCATACCAGAGTACTGATGGAAATAAGACAGGACCAAGTCCAGGCGACTGCCACAATACCATTCTGGCCCAAGAGGACTTGGTTTGCCCAGCTCATAGGCATGAGTCATGGCATATATTGGAGGCTTCTCCCTCTCCCAGACCTGGTCACTCAAGGAGGTCAGAGATGCCAGGTTCTGAGGAGATTCAACCTGACAGCCTGAAGGTTGACCAGTCCCTATTAAGTCATAGTGGGCTGTCAGAGGCCGTCCTGAGAACTATCTCCTGCACCAGAGCGGAATCCACAAATAGGAGCTACCGCAGAGTCTGGAATGTCTGCAGAACCTGGGGGTAGGAGTGACCGACCCCTCTGTGGAATCAATATTGGAGCTCCTCCAGGACGGCCTAGACAAAGGGCTATATCCAGCAACCTTGAAGGTACAGGTAGCCGCTTTGTCCGCCTATCTGAGGAGGCGTATATCTCTACACCCCTTAGTGAAAGGGTTCCTTAGGGGTGCAACGAGAATTAGACCTTCGTTGTCAGCCCCCGTTCCCCAATGGGACCTTGGGATTGTGTTGGCGGCTTTATGTGACCCACCGTTTGAGCCACTGGAGGAAGTGGATTTAAAGCTGGTAGCATTTAAAGAAGCTTTTGCTGACGATAACCTCAGCTAAAAGGGTTGGGGAGCTCCAGGCCCTGTCATCAGAGGAGCCTTACGCCTCCTTTTTCAGTGACAGGGTTCAACTCTGTTTTTGCCAGGGTTTATACCCAAGGTACCCTCTTTCGAAAACCTGAACCAACTCATTTCGTTACCAACCTTTGTACCGGAGCCTTCCTCCCCGGAGGAAGTTAGGCTGCACTCCTTAGACCTGGGCAGATGTCTCCGGATCTACCTCGACCGGACCCTGCCTTTTAGGAGGTCTGAACACCTCCTGATCAATCTAGCCGGGAGGTTTAGAGGTCAGAAGGCCTCAAAGGCCTCTATTTTCTGTTGGTTGAGGGGGGCCATCAAGATGGCCTTATCAACTCGGAGTTTGTCCCCTCCTGAGTGCCTAACGGCGCATTCGACCCGGGCGGTGTCTTCATCCTGGGTGGAGAGGTCAGCAGTTCCATTAGAGCACATCTGTGCGGTCGTCTCTTGGCCCTCTCCCCTCACCTTTGTAAGGCATTACCGCCTAAACTCCCGGGCATCTGTCGCGACGGCTTTGGGCAGGCAATCCTGACCTCTATGGGCCGTGGAAACCCTCCCTGAGTGGGGGGATTACTTGCTACCTCCCCACTTGTGCTGCTGTTTGAAGACAGAGAAACTGAGATTATGAAAGATAATCTGTTTTCCCTTAGTCATAACAGCAGCACAAGGCTCCCTCTCTATTACTTTTTGTAAATTATTGTTATGTGTGTTGTATAGATTATGTACTCTTGTATTAACACGCAGGTGGGAGGTCCTTGTGTCCTCTTATAGGGCCAGGTTGTGCTGGTTAATTAATTAAAAATTCCATCTGTCCTACCAGCACACAGGGGCAGAATACCCCATTTGTGCTGCTGTTATGATTAAGGGAAAACAGATTGTCTTTCATAATCTCCGCTTCATACTTTATATATGCTGTCTTGTAGGTGTTTAAGTAACTTGCCAGTGTATGGGATGTCATCTATCATGTACTCTACATTTGGTAGAGTTACTAATCTGAGCTACTGTAACTGCATGCTCAGTAAGCTGAACACAGAATGTTTTAACTGCATGTGTGTTCAGTCTCTACAAACTCTGCTACTGTCCAGCACATCATTAGTCACATGCCTTGCATTGGGCATGGCTACTAAATGGAGGTGCTGTGTATGCGTGTATAGTGTCGACATATCTTGGACATAATGGGATTTGTAAAGAATCTACTTGTAAGACATAAAACAACTTGGTGTAGCAGGATAGGGAAGAAAAATATGTATGGTACATTTTATCCAAACATTGCATTTTCAACATCTACTAACGTGCTCCATGTATGTTGATATGCAGTGCAGAATACTTCACCAGATATGTTAGTGCATGTTTTAAAAAGTTTCTTGAAAAAAGGCTACTTGATACACGTCTTTCCAATATTTATATATATATTTTTTTTTTTTAAAGAAAACTTCAATAGTTTTTAATGTTTTTAGTTTTACAAAAATGTTTTACATTTTCAAGTTCTGTAGAGAAGTTTATGGCGAAACTTTCACAGCGAAAAGAGATCCTATCACTGAAAAAGAGGTCACGTTTACCTAAAGTCAGATAAAGCTATGGTTCTATACAAAATAAAATACACAAGGAAAAAGAAAATGGCCAAAACAAACCATACGTCACAAAATAATATTCTAAAAATAAAGATTTATTAATAAATAATCCACAAATAATCCTACTAATAGTGAACATTTGTGTGTTTGGATGTTTGTGTATTTTGATGTTTGGATGTTTGTTCCTCAATCACGGCCAAACCGCTGAACGGATTTGTCTGAGATTGCACACATACCTGGATGGCGACCGGGAAGGAATCATAGGCTACTTTTTAGGCCGCTCCATCCCCGACATCACGACCGCTACTGGAGAATGTATGGTCTGGCTACGCTGCAGGACCTGCGATGACGTCATCCCAGGCCCTTCAGCAGGGCTCCGATAATCTGCTGCATCCTGTGGGCTGCCCGATGGACGAAGTGCAAGCCGGAGAAAATGGCGGCGGCTCGCTGCTCTGGAAGGACGCTCACATGCAGGCTGGCTGTGCGGTGCAGGATGAGGCGAACCGTTGTACACAATCTGTGCCCTGGAAACAACGGTACATACCCACAGCTCCAAAGTGAAGTGGACACGCGGCCTCACTCGCTGTGACCAGGCAAGTGGATCGGCTGTGTGAGTAACTCCGGGGGACTGTAGTGTTCGGTGCCGGGGGCCGCAGTAGACTTTGGGGGCCCAGGGGGTCGCGCAGGTGGGGAGGGGGGCGCGCAAGAGGGGTTTGGGGAGCCAGAGGGGCTCCCAGGGCCCCCTTAGTAGAGATGCCACGCGGGTGGGGTTTGAGGGTGCGCACGGGAGGAGGGGGCCGCGCTACAGGGGTTTGGGTGGGCCGGAGCAACGCGGGCCAGGGGCCGCGAGTTACCACTTTAGATGGACCCGCACGGGAGAGTTGCCCTTGGAATAGGAATTTGGTGCGGGGGGGCTGCAGGGACCAGCGTCACTGGGGGTTACACGGTGAGGAATTTGGGAGGGGGGAAAGGGTGCGAGGACCAGCGTCACCGGGGGTCACAAAGGAGAGGAATTTGGGAGGGGGTAAAGTGGGACGCCTGGGAGTTGGGTGTGCGGGCATATTCGGATATGTACCAAGGCCAAGACGCGGGCGCAGGCGGATCGTCCCCACCAACAACCCCCGGACGAAGTCGCGGGCAAATGCTAGTAACTAATAAAAGCAATCATAATACAACAGGGCAGATGAAATAAGTAAAAAGAAAGACATCAGACACATCATGACCATATAAATAGTGTAAAGATGGTATATATGGTATATAAATCGCCTATAGGTGGACCAAAATATAAACATAAAAAGAGGACTGAATGAGATTCAAAATTAATATAAAAAAGATGGTGCAAAGTGTCACATATACACCACACATACACTCACCGGCCACTTTATTAGGTACACCATGCTAGTAACGGGTTGGACCCCCTTTTGCCTTCAGAACTGCCTCAATTCTTCGTGGCATAGATACAACAAGGTGCTGGAAGCATTCCTCAGAGATTTTGGTCCATATTGACATGATGGCATCACACAGTTGCCGCAGATTTGTCGGCTGCACATCCATGATGCGAATCTCCCGTTCCACCACATCCCAAAGATGCTCTATTGGATTGAGATCTGGTGACTGTGTAGGCCATTGGAGTACAGTGAACTCATTGTCATATTCAAGAAACCAGTCTGAGATGATTCCAGCTTTATGACATGGCGCATTATCCTGCTGAAAGTAGCCATCAGATGTTGGGTACATTGTGGTCATAAAGGGATGGACATGGTCAGCAACAATACTCAGGTAGGCTTTGGCGTTGCAACGATGCTCAATTGGTACCAAGGGGCCCAAAGAGTGCCAAGAAAATATTCCCCACACCATGACACCACCACCACCAGCCTGAACCGTTGATACAAGGCAGGATGGATCCATGCTTTCATGTTGTTGACGCCAAATTCTGACCCTACCACCCGAATGTCGCAGCAGAAATCGAGACTCATCAGACCAGCCAACGTTTTTCCAATCTTCAATTGTCCAATTTCGATGAGCTTGTGCAAATTGTAGCCTCAGTTTCCTGTTCTTAGCTGAAAGGAGTGGCACCCGGTGTGGTCTTCTGCTGCTGTAGCCCATCTGCCTCAAAGTTTGACGTACTGTGCGTTCAGAGATGCTCTTCTGGCTACCTTGGTTGTAACGGGTGGCTATTTGAGTCACTGTTGCCTTTCTATCAGCTCAAACCAGTCTGGCCATTCTCCTCTGACCTCTGGCATCAACAACGCATTTCCGCCCACAGAACTGCCGCTCACTGGATGTTTTTTCTTTTTCGGACCATTCTCTGTAAACCCTAGAGATGGTTGTGCGTGAAAATCCCAGTAGATCAGCAGTTTCTGAAATACTCAGACCAGCCCTTCTGGCACCAACAACCATGCCATGTTCAAAGGCACTCAAATCACCTTTCTTCCCCATACTGATGCTCGGTTTGAACTGCAGGAGATTGTCTTGACCATGTCTACATGCCTAAATGCACTGAGTTGCCGCCATGTGATTGGCTGATTAGAAATTAAGTGTTAACGAACAGTTGGACAGGTGTACCTAATAAAGTGGCCGGTGAGTGTATATACTAAACAGGCACCCGTCGTGCACTGACCTTTGATAGGTTAAGATGGTCATCAAGGATAGTGTGAATAGTACCCATGGATAGCTTAGTCATTTCTGCTAACATTTGACCTTTCTACAGGCATCTTCAAGTACAAGTTTCTCAACAAATTTCTTGTTTTCCTCAGTAGTAGCACTATCCGGCCCGCTGGCATGGTCATTCTTCAATACTTTCTCTACACCGTTTAAATTCATTTGACCACTTTTGAACGGTGGATAATGAAGGAGCAGAATCTTGATAAACAGCCACCATGTCTTCGTGGATGTTTTTTTGGGTTTTCCTTGTTTTGTAAGGAATTTTATCACAGCACGATGCTCAATTTTTTGCATTATTGTTGCTTCAGTCATTCTGGTCATCTTTACCTGTATATCTATATTATGGTCACAACCAGAGAGCCCAGAGCAAAAGATAAATAGGGAGAAAGGAACCTCGGCGAGTTTTATCTATAGAAAGGCTTCCTCAGGAGCATAACATACCTGAGATAAGTTGGGTCTTTATATAGGATTAATATAGGTGGCAGATAAGGTGTGTGGTGCATGACTGTCTCCCGCGAGGCAAGCTGCGCATTCGCCAGCAACATCATTGACATGCTGGTCATATGACTGCTATGACGCAGTTGAGTCACGTGAGGTCAGAGCTTAGGGGAAGCAGGTATCTCATCACAGGAGTGGTAAGTATAACACAAGCATCAAGGGATCATGCATCTTATACAGGGAAAGTAATTATAGGTGGAAAAGATCGCGAACATGCAGGAACTGTTTGCACTTCAAACAGTCACACCTTGAGCAGTATAAAGCATAGAACAGTGATTTTGATGTCATATGCCATATATATATATATATTTATATATTTATATATATATATATTATATTATATATTTATATATATATATATATATATATATATATATATATGCCATATATGCCATTCTCTGGATTATTTTCAGATATCACCAGTTAGAAAACACAGCTGCTCCTAAGCACTGTTGTTTTTTAGATTGCCTGGAATATAACTCTTTACAATCATACCCACCTTCAGTTTCAGCTTTCCCGTATTACAGAAGAGCCCATACTTCAGTGAGAAGTTGTGTTAATAAATAATTGTATTACACTTTATTAACAAATATTACAAATGCTGCCAGAAAATCAGTCGGTTTGAAAGTGTAGGAAAACTTTAACTTTTGTCACAGCCTCCTTCCTTGTCTGTCATGTTGTGTCAGCCACTCCTAATGCAGTATGACTAAGGCAACTATTACAGGACCTGCAGGTCAAGTATCCTGATGTTTATCTATCTGCTCTAGTCTTAGGTAAGGAGCTTAGTAAATTTACTGTCCCACAGGCAGAGAAAGCAGCTCCAGCTTCTAACATAAAAAGACTATTATACATGGACCTATTCTCTTGAACAGCTGTGTGTTAACGGCTGTCACATGGCTGCGTTAAAATCAAACGTTTTCAATGGTGTTATTTGAATGACAGACTAAGGGCTAGTTCACACGGGGGCAGGTGGGGCGGATTTTGGCACGGGAGTAATGCGGGGAACCGCGTCACTCTTGGGTCAAAACCTGCCTGCCACGACCGTTGCTGCCGCCATGCCTGAAGAAAGCATGCCGATAGCGGAAAAAAGAACGCTAGTGGTCTCCATAGACCAGCATTGTATGGAGGCGGATTTTGAGGTGAAATCCGCTGTCAAAATCTGCCTCCTTGCCCCCGTGTGAACTAGCCCTTATATTTGACTACTTGAATAGACTCAATTCTATGAGGGATCCATGAAAATGGATGCAAAATAGTTATGAAAAATGTCCATATTTCACGGCTGTTATGCGTAACAGTTGTTGAAATAGAGACTTGGAAACCTGCAGAATATGTAATAAAAGCAATTCATATTTACATAATTGATGATAATATGATCATTTTGGTAGTTCTTTTCCCATTTAATTATTTGCTGAAGGTATGATAATATCAATATTAATATTTGTTCTTCTTTTTTGTAGCAAAGTGTACATAAAATTGTACTTTGTAAGCAACATTAGTCAGTCTTTGTGTTGGAGCCTTGTGGTATAGACTGTCTTGTTCAGTTACCTATTTAGTTATTTACATCCACTAATAAAAAAAAGAAAGGTTTTTGTATAAATTAGTTTGCTTTACATTTACAGTATGTTGCTTGACCTTATTTCTTTCCTGAGTTATGTTCTGTAACATATACCAATAAATAGATATATTATCCACCTTGCGTCCTATTGGATTTCTCCTCCATTAATCTAACATCAAGTATGCATAACTTTGTGTTTTACTTACCTGAGGCTCTTTTTTTTTAATGATGAACATGATATTTCATTTTGTGGGCATAGTAATAGTAATTTTGTTTCCTTTGCTGGTCATGACTTCAATAAACAGCAAAGTATGAAAATGATTACCTATATTTTTTCTAGAGAAAACATTGGTATTTATAAAATGTGTGATTTATTAGGGTCATTTAGGAAACAGCTCATCTTCTTTAGTGCTAATGTGATAATTCTAGAAATCTTTGCATGCAATGTCTAGAGTAGTTTATTTTGTACAAAAATGTTGTATTGACATATATCTATCTTTGTGAATTGTGTAGGCACTACTTAGTATCCTTTCACATTTGTGTTCACATCTGTTATTCTTCTCCTTTACAACAGCAGACCACAGAAAGCAATGTTTTATATATTGTAGTCTGTTCAGCTTCTGTTCAGACGTATCTTTTTATTGGACTAAAAAGTCCAGTTTGCAGAACTTTCTCATCTGCAGTGGTTTTTTTTTTCAGTTTAACTTTTTATTAAATTTTTTATAGAATAGAAATAAGTACATGGAATGCATGGAAATAAGAACTACAGGGTAAGCATATAAGGTGAAAATACAGCATGCACAAAGTACAAAAATTAGTGTAAACTGACGCAGGTAACTTACAACCAAACAGTATAATGCAAATAAACTCCAATATGATTGATTCCTTGAGTACTCAATGGAGTACATAAATGTATAAATATAGGAATCAGTAACAAAAATTAACAATAAAAAGTAAATTATATAAAAAAAAGAACAGAAAAGAATAAGAGCTCATGCAGCAGAAGGAAGATTACACATCATTCAGATGTATGATTTAGGGAATTAGGGAAATCTAAAAGATATCGGATAGGAGTTCTATGTCCAACTTGGGAGCAAAGTTTGTTAGAGGTCCCTGTAATCTGTCCATAGAGCCTGTCTGGTATATAAACATGGAAGGTAATTACCTCTAAGTGCCAGCATTCTTTCCATGGTAAAGGCTAGGTGTACATATTAGGCCTAATTCACATCTGCGTTCGGTAATCTGTTCGGGGAGTCCGCATGGGGACCCCACAAAAGGACTACCGATCGCATTGGCAAGTGGGGAGCTTATGAAAACACACGGGCCCCAAAGACTATAATGGGGCCCGTGCGCTTTCCGGGCAGTGTCCGCACGGAAGATGCAGACAGAAAAGTACTTCAACATCTAGAACAGTTCTTGCCCCATTTCTCTTCACAGTGTACACTGCTGACTTTAGGCACAACTCATCTAGCTGTTACTTACAGAAGTACTCAGATGACTCTACAATAGTAGGCCTCATCACAGATGGTGAAGATAGGGAATATAGAGACTTAAACCGGGATTTTGTTGAATGGTGCCAGCAGAACCACCTCAGGATTCATGCTGGGAAGACCAAGGAGGTGGTGGTGGACTTTAGTAAACGGAGAAGTGCTCTGATCCTGGTGGAGATCCAAGGGACTTTCATTGAGATAGTCAAGACCTATAAATACCTGTGTGTGCACCTCAATAATAAGCTGGACTGGGTTGATCACCTGGAGGCGCTGCACAGAAAGGGTCACAGCAGGCTCTACCTGCTCAGGAGGCTGAGGGCCGTTGGAGTCCAGGGGCCACTTCTTAAGGCTTTTTTCAACTCTGTGGTTGCTTCAGCCATCTTTTTTTGGTGGAGCCTGCTGGGGGAGTAGTATATATCAACCAGGGACAGAAATAGACTTGACAGGCTGATCAGAAGGGCCAGCTCTTTCCTGGGAAGCCCCCTGGACCCAGTATAGGTGGTAGGTGACAGAAGGATACTGTCCGTGGTGAGCTCCATGTGGGAAAATAAATTCTACCCCATGTAAGAGATCTTGACGGCACTTGGCAGCACTGTAAGTGACCGACTGCTTCACCCCAAGTGTGAGAAGGAGCGCTATCGTAGGTCCTTCCTCCCAACCGCAATCAGGCTGTATAATCTACATCAGACCAAGTGAAGATCACTCCGCCCAGAGAACTCAATGACTCTGAAGTCTTCCTTCTTTCTTCTCTTACTTAGCTGCTATGGACTCCTAGTATATCTTCTTTTTCTCAGCATATGTATGTCTACTTCTGTAATATATTGCTTTGTATTATCCTGTATCTGTATTACTATGCTGCTTTAACATACTGAAATTTCCCCACTGTGGGACTATTAAAGGATTATCTAATCTACTTTCATGTCCACATGACTCGTGCAGACACCACGCGGAAAGCACATGGACACCATTATAGTCCATGGGGTCTGTGTGCTTTCAGTGCTCACTGCTTGCCAATGCATTCGGTAGTCCGTTCGGGGGTTCCACATCCGGACTCCCCGAACGGATTACAGAAGGCAGATGTGAACCGGGACTTAAATAAGTTCTGCAATGATCAAACACTGCACAGACCTTTGAAACGTACTTGACCTATCACGTGGCTTATACCAGTTTTGAAAAAATATACTATTGCATCTCAATAAATTAGAATATCACCAAAAAATGTTTTTTTGTAGTAATTCAATTGAAAAAGTGAAACCCATATATTATATTGATTCATTAAAGAGTGAACTTTTTCAAGTGTTTATTTCTAGAGATGAGCAAACATTGTTCGGATCAGTCGATCCGAACAGCATGCACCCATAGAAATGAATGGAAGCACCTGTGACGCTGACTTTGCCGGCGGCCGGCCGGCGTCACAGGTGCTTCCATTCATTTCTATGGGTGCTTGCTGTTCGGATCGGCTGATCCGAACAGTGTTCGCTCATCTCTATTTATTTCTTTTGATGTTGATTATGGCTTATAGCCAAGGAAAACCCAAAAATCATTATTTCAGAAACTTAGAATATTATATAAAAGCAACTGTAAAAAAAATTATTTAACACAGAAATGTTGGCCAAATGAAAAGTATGTACAGTAAATGCCCTCAATACTTGATCGGGGCTCCTTTTGCATGAATGACTGCAGCAATGTATCAATATGGCATGGAGGCGATCAGCCTGCGGCACTACAGAGGTGTTATGGAAGACCAGTTTGTATGATAGCAGCCTTCAGCTCATCTGCATTGTTGGGTCTGGTGTCTCATCTTCCTCTTGACAATACCACATAAATTCTTTATGGGGGTAAGGTCAGGCTAGTTTGCTGGCCAAACAAGTACAGTGATGCTGTGGTTATTAAATCAAGTATTGTTACTTTTGGAAGTGTGGACAGGTTCCAAGTCCTGTTGGTAAATGCAAATTCCATCTCCAAAAAGCTTGTCAGCAGAGGGGAGCATGAAGTGCTCTAGAATTTCCTGGTCAATAACTGTGCTGACTTTGGTCTTGATAAAATATAGTGGACCTAGACCAGCAGATGACATGGCCTCCCTAGGAAATATAGGGAACGAGGCGTCTTGGGACTGTAAGAGATGGTGTAGAAATTTATACAAATCTCTAAATGGGAGTCGGACCTCCTCAGATAGTAGTAAAAGAGCTTAATCTGGTCACCGGTGAACAGTTTACGTATATGCATTATGCCATTCTTACACCATTGTGTTAAGGTAATATTCATTACTTATAATTAAGTAATAAAGTGGCATATCCATCAAAAGCACCAGGTAATCGGGAGAGTGGTGAAGGGTACGGAGCTTCCAGGTCCATAGAGACGTCCTCAAACTCATAAGTGGGGTTGTGATGGATGGCCTGCATCAGGTGGCCAGGTGCGACAAACTAACAAGGGAAACCACAGAAGATACTGAGTGAGATGCACCATTCCTGAAGGTCAGCAATTTTTAGGAAATCACCAATGATACCGAATGTCCTGGTCTCTCAATATTTTAGGGAAGGGTGTGACATTTTGTTTCTTTGCATAGTGGCAGGAGAGAGAGATGAGAATGGAGCAGTTAACGAGCTGCACTTTTTAGCCTCCAAAATAAGAGCATGCTTGATGTAAACTCTAACCGGAGTGTGTCTGGAAGCTTCAGCAGGGAGCCAATTGAGCTTTGGTTATTCTGTGCGCTCTGTTTAAAGGTCTAACTCTGTGAGGTTGGGAAGTATCTTTTTAAACAGGCGCTTTGCATAAGCCAGGAGGTCAATGGACGTGATGTTGTCAGGTATTCTACTGATTTTAACGTTGTTACGTCTAGAGTGATCGTCGGCTAAGTCTTTGGTTAGGTCTAGAATGATCTGTTCTTTCCCCCAAAGTATCCACATTGCGCTGAAGTTTGCCAGCCATGGATGACACACTTTTGTTAATGCCCCATTGTAGGAGTACCAACATACCCTTTAGAGCAGGGATCTCAAACTCGCGTCCCGCGGACCAACTGCGGCCCTCGGGAAAGTAGTTAGCGGCCCCCGGCCAACATACCGACATCCGCCGTAATAGTACGGCGCATGCCGGGTGTGTAACTATAGTGACCGCCCGGGAGCCGGGCGGCTGCCATAGCCGCTGGGTGTCTACTGCTTTAAGCACGTAGACAACCGGTGCTAATGTCTCAGATCGGTCCCGGGACCGATCGGAGGCATTAGCCCCTCCGGTGCCTTTGACCGTGGCTCCAGGGCCGACGTCACGTTGCCATGACAGCTGGGAGCCTTTACAAGACTCCCAGGCTTGTCTGCAATCTCTTTCTTTTGCAGGCTGCTCTATGCAGCCTGCAAAAGAAATGATTTTTTTGTAATGCATTAGCATTGTAATGCATTGCATTATTATTATTTATTTATATAGCACCATTAATTCCATGGTGCTTTACATTTGGGGGTTACATACAGTACACAGAATATACAGGTAGATATAATACTAACAATGACCGACTGGCACAGTGGGGTAGAGGGCCCTGCCCACGAGGGCTTACAATCTATGAGGGGAGGGGGGTAGAGACAGAAGGAGAGGGGGAGACTGTACAGATGGCAGTGCGGTGATAGTGTTATTGGAGGTTGTAGGCCTTCCTGAATAGATGAGTCTTCAGCGCCTTCTTGAATCCTGTGATTGTGGGGGTCAGTCTTATGTGTCGTGGTAAGGAGTTCCAGAGTATGGGGGATGCACGAGAAAAATCTTGGAGACGGTTGTGTGAGGAGCGGATGAGGGCAGAGTGGAGTAGGAGGTCATTGGAGGATCTGAGGTTACGTGTGGGCAGGTAGCGGGAGATGAGGTCAGAGATATATGGAGGGGACAGGTTGTGGATGGCTTTGTATGTTAGCGTTAGTAGCTTGAACTCAATTAGCTGGGCTATAGGTAGCCAGTGGAGGGACTGGCAGAGGGGAGCAGCTGATGAAGATCGGGGCGTGAGGTGGATTAAGCGAGCAGCGCAGTTTAGGGTGGACTGGAGGGGGGCGAGGGTGTTAGCTGGGAGTCCATGGAGAAGGGTGTTGCAGTAGTCTAGGCGGGAGATTATTAGGGCCTGGACGAGCATCTTGGTAGTTTCCTGGGTGAGGAAGGGGCAAATTTGGTGGATGTTCTTGAGCTGGAGGCGGCAGGAGGTGTTGAGGGCTTGAATATGTGGCTTGAAGGATAGTTCAGAGTCCAGGGTTACCCCAAGGCATCGGGCCTGTGGGACAGGGGTAATTGTGGTTCCATTAACTTTGATGGATGGGTCAGGTGGTGGGGCCATAAAGGATGGGCTGAAGATGATAAATTCTGTTTTCTCCATGTTGAGTTTGAGAAAGCGGGAGGAGAGGAAGGAGGCTACGGCTGCTAAACAATCTGGAATTCTGGCCAGCAGGGAGGTAATGTCTGGTCCAGAGATGTAGATTTGGGTGTCATCGGCATAGCAGTGGTACTGAAAGCCATGAGATTCAATGAGTTGGCCCAGGCCAAGGGTGTAGATGGAGAACAGGAGGGGTCCTAGGACGGACGGACACCTACAGAGAGGGGGCGAGGTGAGGAGGTGGTGTGCGAGTGGGAGACGCTGAATGTGCGGTCGGTGAGGTATGAGGAGATCCAGGAATGGGCCAGGTCTGAGATACCAAGGGATGAGAGAATTTCTAACAGGGGGGAGTGGTCAACTGTGTCAAAGGCAGAGGAGAGGTTGAGGAGGAGGAGGACAGAGTAATGGCGCTTGGCTTTGGCGGTTAGCAGGTCGTTAGTGACTTTTGTTAGGGCAGTTTCAGTGGAGTGCCGGGGCCTGAAGTCTGACTGAAGTCTGTCAAAGAGCAGGTTGGATGAGAAATAGGAGGAGAGTTCGGAGTGGACATGCTGCTCAAGAAGTTTTGAGGCGTACGGGAGCAGTGAGATGGGGAGATAGTTGGCAGGAGAGGACGGGTCGAGGGATGGTTTCTTAAGTATAGGAGTGACAGTAGCGTGTTTGAAGGCTGAGGGGAAGGATCCATTGGTTAGGGATAAATTGAAGAGGTGGGTTAGGGCTGGAGTAATGACTTCAGCGAGTTTGGGGATGAAATGTGACTGAATCGGGTCGAGCACGCAGGAGGTGAGGTGGGATTTGGAGATTAGGGAGGAGAGTTTTTCATCAGTTATGGAGGAGAAACAGGTCAGGGATGAGGAACAGTAAGTAGTTGGGTAGAGGGGTAGTCGGGGGAGTAGGGTGAGACTGTCTCTGATGGTGTCAATTTTAGTTTTAAAGTAAGAGGCAAAGTCGTCAGCTGAGATAAGTGATGTCGGAGGGGGGGGCGGGAGGACGGAGGAGGGAGTTGAAGGTGGAGAATAGCTGTTTGGGGTTGCGAGAGAGTGAAGATATGAGTGTAGTGAAGTAGACCTGCTTTGCAGAGGTGAGTGCATTCTTAAATGAGAGCACTGCTTCTTTGTACCTGAGGAAATCCTCCTTGGAGTGGCTTTTCTTCCAGAGGCGTTCTGCAACCCGCGAGGCACGTCTCAGTTTTTTAGTCAGGTCAGTGTGCCAGGGTTGTCTATTGATCGGTCGGGCTCTGGTGTATGTGTAGGGGGCTACAGAATCAAGGGCTGAGGTAATGGTGGTATTATAGAAGGCAGCAGCGGCATCTGTGTCCTGGAGTGAGGAGATGTCAGCGAGTGGTAGGAGAGAGTCTGAGAGGGTGCAGGTGTCAAGGCGGTTGAGGTTCCTGCGGGAGCGTGTTGGTTTAGAGGTTGGGGTGTCTATTGGAGAGGAGAGGGCAGAGAATGTCAGCAGGTTGTGGTCCGAGAGCGTGGATGGAGAGATGCATTAGTGATCAGACCCCTGCACTAATAAGTGCAAAAAAAAATAAAAAAAATATATAAAAATATATAAAAAGTATTAAAAATTCAAATCAACTCCCTTTCCCTAGAACACATACACTCACCGGCCACTTTATTAGGTACACCATGCTAGTAACGGGTTGGACCCCCTTTTGCCTTCAGAACTGCCTCAATTCTTCGTGGCATAGATTCAACAAGGTGCTGGAAGCATTCCTCAGAGATTTTGGTCCATATTGACATGATGGCATCACACAGTTGCCGCAGATTTGTCGGCTGCACATCCATGATGCGAATCTCCCGTTCCACCACATCCCAAAGATGCTCTATTGGATTGTGATCTGGTGACTGTGGAGGCCATTGGAGTACAGTGAACTCATTGTCATGTTCAAGAAACCAGTCTGAGATGATTCCAGCTTTATGACATGGCGCATTATCCTGCTGAAAGTAGCCATCAGATGTTGGGTACATTGTGGTCATAAAGGGATGGACATGGTCAGCAACAATACTCAGGTAGGCTTTGGCATTGCAACGATGCTCAATTGGTACCAAGGGGCCCAAAGAGTGCCAAGAAAATATTCCCCACACCATGACACCACCAGCCTGAACCGTTGATACAAGGCAGGATGGATCCATGCTTTCATGTTGTTGACGCCAAATTCTGACCCTACCATCCGAATGTGGCAGCAGAAATCGAGACTCATCAGACCAGGCAACGTTTTTCCAATCTTCAATTGTCCAATTTCGATGAGCTTGTGCAAATTGTAGCCTCAGTTTCCTGTTCTTAGCTGAAAGGAGTGGCACCCGGTGTGGTCTTCTGCTGCTGTAGCCCATCTGCCTCAAAGTTCGACGTACTGTGCGTTCAGAGATGCTCTTCTGGCTACCTTGGTTGTAATGGGTGGCTATTTGAGTCACTGTTGCCTTTCTATCAGCTCGAACCAGTCTGGCCATTCTCCTCTGACCTCTGGCATCAACAACGCATTTCCGCCCACAGAACTGCCGCTCACTGGATGTTTTTTCTTTTTCGGACCATTCTCTGTAAACCCTAGAGATGGTTGTGCGTGAAAATCCCAGTAGATCAGCAGTTTCTGAAATACTCAGACCAGCCCTTCTGGCACCAACAACCATGCCACGTTCAAAGGCACTCAAATCACCTTTCTTCCCCATACTGATGCTCGGTTTGAACTGCAGGAGATTGTCTTGACCATGTCTACATGCCTAAATGCACTGAGTTGCCGCCATGTGATTGGCTGATTAGAAATTAAGTGTTAACGAGCAGTTGGACAGGTGTACCTAATAAAGTGGCCGGTGAGTGTATAAAAGTAGTTAAAAACTGTGAAACACATACATGTTAGGTATCCCCGTGTCCGAAATCACCCGATCTAAAGATCTATAAAAATATTTTTCCTGTACGGTAAAAGCCGTAGCGGGAAAAATAGTCAAAAGTGCCAAACCACCGTTTTTTCACAGTTTTGATTCGGATAAAAATTTGAATAAAAAGTGATCAAAGCAAAAGCAATTTCCCAAACTGGTAGAATTAAAATGTACACCCAGCCCCGCAAAAAAAGACGCCCTATACATCCCCGTACACAGACGTATAAAAAAGTTACGGCTGTCAGAATATGGCGACTTTTGGAGAAAAAAAAAATTGGGAAAACCTGATGCGACCCCTGCTTTAGAGTATCCTTTAGGGTCCATTCACACATAGGAAAATGGTGAGGAATTTGTTATGGAATTTCTGCGCTGAAAAAAAAGCCTTCCATTGACATTAATGGGTATCCACCTCAAAATCCTGACGAAAAAGACGTATTGCAAACAATGGGAGCCGCTCAGCAGTTTTTCCGGTAACCGTTTCTTCCAACTCCCGAGTCGCCTTGCGATTCGGCCTGAAGACACTCCCTCCTCCAGACTAGGTCCATCAGAAGCAGAGGGTGCAGTGCGGCTACCTGGCCTTTGGTCTGGAACCTGAGGCCGTGTGAACTTACCCTAAAGCAGAAAGTTTCTGCTTGTCAAATTCCTACTTGCAAATACCCCTTTAGGGCTAGTTCGCACGTGTTAGAGTGGTTAGGGTGGTTGAGGAATTTGGTCAGGAAAATATTCGCTACAGGAATTAGGAAGCGTTTTTTGGAGTGTTTTTATGACATGTGGCTTTTTTGTAGCGTTCTTTTTTTTTTTTTTTGGAGCGTTTTTTGAGGCATTTTTCGTTTCAGGTTTTTACCTCCAGCACAGTGAATGGACCTTGAAAAAACCGGCTGGCATTTTTTTCAGCTCCCATTGACTTGTATTGATTTCCTGAAGCGGAATCCGCCTGAAGAAAGGTCATGTTGCTTCTTTTTTCCGCTAGTGGAAAAAAAACACTAGCGGAAAAAGAATGCTAGTGGTCTACATAGACCTCTATTGTGAAAGGGCGGAGGTGAATTCCGCGACAAAATTCGCCCCCTCTTGCCCCGTGTGAACTAGCCCTTAGACCTTAAAGGGAAGCAATTGTAGTGATTTTGGACAACAAAACACCCAAACATCCTTATGGACTGAGGGCTTTAGGTCCCAAATAGCCCTCTTTTAACGCCATACATGCCCATGATAAAATTATAAAACTTTTATACTTGACTCCTATTGCAGCCAGAGAGGTACCTCTGCTTCAATGCGCATGCACTGGTGCTTGAATATTACCTCTCCAGAGTTGTCTATTTTGATAATCATTGTGAAATAAAAATCCTGAATTATCCTGTAATTCTGCATTGAACCACTTGGAAACTCCCATTACAAAACTCACTATATGACACACACTTGAAAACGTACTCACAAAAAGCATTCCAACCCACAAATAATGACGGTGTGTATACATGCTCACCACACATCAGCAGCCCCATTGGAAGGAGAATACGTGGAAAGAAAGATTATGAATAACTAGCTGTTACCCGCGACTTCGTCTGCGGTGATTGTAGAAGTGGGTAGATACAGGGGCGGGTAAGGTTTTAGTAGTGTGTATAAGGGATGGGATATGAAATGTAAGTTTGTATCTTGTTTTTGCTATAATTCAGAGAATACGTGAGACTTTTGTGTTGAAGTTAATTTGTATTTGAGCTGCTATACGGTGTTGTGAGAAACTGTACATAGTGACTTTGGGACAGAAGTATTTTAAGTTAACCCTTTCCCGCCTATGGCATTTTTTGATTTGACTCCCCTCCTTCCAAACCCCATAACTTTTTTATTTCTCCGCTCCCAGAGCCATATGAGGTCTTAATTTTTCCTGGGACAAATTTTTCTTCCTGATGCCACCATTATTTATTCTATATCATGTACTGGGAAGCAGGGTAAAAATTCAGAATAGGGTGGATTTGAAGAAAAAATGCATTTCTGCGATTTTCTTACGGGCTTTGGTTTTACCGCGTTCACTGTGCAACCAAAATGACATGTCCCCTGTATTCTGTGTTTCGTTACGATTCCCGGGGATACCAAATTTATATGGTGTCATTTACATTTTGACCCCTTAAAAAAAATCCAAAACTGTGTTAAAAAATCTTTTTTTTTGAAAAGTCGCCATAGTCCGACAGCCGTAACTTTTTTATACGTGCATGTATGGGGATGTATAGGGTGTCTTTTTTTGCGGGGCTGGGTGTACTTTGTAGTTCTACCATTTTCGGGAAATGTTATTGCTTTGATCACTTTTTATTTAAATTTTTATCAGAATCAAAACAGTGAAAAAATGGCAGTTTGGCACTTTTGACCATTTTTCCCGCTACAGCGTTTACTGAACAGGAAAAATATTTGTATAGCTTTGTAGAGCGGGCGATTTCGGACGTGGGGATACCTAACATGTATGTGTTTCACGGTATTTAACTACTTTTATATGTGTTCTAGGGAAAGGGGGGTGATCTGAATTTTTAATCCTTTTTAATTTTTTTTTATATTTTTTTTTACTTTTTTTAATCTTTTTTTTTTTGCATGTATTAGACCTCCTAGGGGTATTGACATGGGTGGGCGGTGTCGCGGATTGTCAGAGCGGTGGGGGTCGGCAAACATGGCTGCTCCGGAGCGTTAAAGAGAGCCTCCTGGAGTATCGTTAAGGTGAGGGGTAAAGTGGTAAAGTATCTGTATATGTGATTGTGTGGGGTTAGGGGTGAGGCTGTAGAGGGTAATAGGAATTTTGGGGCTTGCTATGCTCCAAAGTGTGTGAGATTGCAGAGATGGTGGTGTGAGTTTGGGTTTTGTGGGGGTCCTGGCACAAACGTATGTGCGCTATTGTGACGAAAAGTAGCCTGTTGCGCAATCGGGTGTATTATCTATGTGTGTGGAAAATTTCAGCCAAATCGGTGGAGCGGGTCTTGCGTGATTGAGGAACAAACATCCGAACATCCAAAACTCACAAATCCACAAACTTTCACATTTATAATATTAATAGGATAATCTGTTTTCCCTTTGCCCAAACAGCAGCACAACTGGGGTATTCCTGCCCCTATGAGCTGTTAGGACAGGTGGAATTTTTAATTACCTAACAGCTTTGACCCCTATAAGAGGCCGGAAGACCTGCTCCTCCCTTGTGTTAGTATCAAGTATAGGATACAGAGAGCAATTTACATATAATAATACACATCATAACATTTGTATACACAGTACATCATAGGGAGGGAGCCTTGTGCTGCTGTTTGGGCTAAGGGAAAACAGATTATCATTCATAATCTTTCTTTCCCCCTACGCCCTAGGGCGGGTCATCCTGGCAGGCTGATGCCAAGACGGAGTGCCCAAATTGCAGTAGCATCGGCCGTACGCCAGTGTAGTCTGTAATGTTTGGCAAAAGTCAGCTGTGAGCTCCAAGAGGCTGCTGCACATATTTGCTCTAAGGAGAGGAACTGTGTCTCTGCCCATGATGTTGCCACTGCACGAGTGGCATGGGCTCGTAAAATCTCTGGAACAGGAAAATCTTGGGCCCGTAGGGAACAGCTAATGGCTTCGCTGATCCATTTTAACAGGGTTGCCTTTGATGCTTTAGAGCCTCTATTGTGGCCAAACTCATTGACTAGAAGATTCTCTGATCTTCGAAATGGTGCTGTACGGTCTAGGTAGATACGCAGTGCTCTTACCAGATCCAGTGTGTGTAACCTCTCCTGCTGCTCCGAAGCGGGAGAGGGAAAAGAAGGCCGGCAAGGCAATTACCTGATTGGTATTCTGAAGCGTGGGTACCTTTGGCAAGAATCCTAGGACGAACCTCAGCTGCACCCTGTCTGGAAAGAAGGTTATGAAGGGTTCGGAGGCCGCTAGGGCCTGTAGTTCGCCAACCCTCTTGGCGGAGGTTATTGCCAGCAGGGAGGTCACTTTAAATGACAGGTACTTCCAGTCCACTTCAGATAAGGGTTTGAAGGGGGACACGCAGAGCCCTTGTAGAACCGCGGCCAGGTCCCACCATGGGACAGGGGGCCGTACCTGGGGGCGGAGCCTGGCAGCCCTCCTAAGGAACTGCTTGACGAGAAGATCTTGTGATAACCATGTCTCCAGGAGAGCAGATAGAGCTGACACTTGGACTTTGAGGGTGGCAGGTGCTAGTCCTCTCTCCAGGCCTTTCTGTAAGAACTCTAGGACTGCATCTCTGTCTGGATCACGCTGGTTGCCTGTACACCACTCTCGGAATATCCGGGCGATCCTCTGGTAGCTCTGATTGGTTGCTTCTGTTCTTGAATGGGCTAAGGTACTTAGCACTCCCTGGGACAATCCTCTGTCTGCGCGTATGGCGCGGTTAACCTCCAGGCAGTGAGGTTGAATTTGTCTAGGCCCAGGCAAGGCCGACTGTTCAGTGACACCAGGTTCCTGACTGGTGGAAGCCTACAGTAGTTCCCCCGACTCATAAGGATAAGGTCGGTGAACCATGCCCTCTTTGGCCAGAACGGCATGATCACTATTGCCGAGGTCTGGTCCTGCCAGAGTTTCGCCAATACCTTCGGGATCATCGGAATGGGAGGGAAAATGTATGCCAGTTTGAACCTCCATGGTATTGACAGGGCATCCACCGCCAAAGGGTTGTCTTCCCGGTACAGGGAGCAAAACCTTTCTACTTTGGCGTTGTATTGGGTGGCCATCAGATCCACCTCGGGGAGACCCCACATCCTGGTAAGGTAGTGGAAGATGTCCTGATGTAAAGACCATTCACCTGCGGTTGGGCGGCTTCTGCTGAGCTGATCCGCTAGGATGTTCAGGCGGCCCTGGATGTGTACCGCGGCCAGCTGGGAGAGGTTCTGTTCTGCCCAGGAGAAGATCTGGTTGGTGACTTGTAAGAGCGAGGGAGACCTGGTTCCTCCTTGCTTGTTGATGTAGTGGTCTGCCGTCAGATTGTCCGACCTTACCTTGACCGCCTTCCCCTGCAGAACTGGTGCAAACGACATAAGGGCTCGATGAACTGTGGTAAGCTCGCACCAATTGGATGAGCACGTCCTCTCCCGCTGATTCCACGTATCTTGTACCGGGGTCTTCCACAGATGAGCTCCCCAGCCTGTGAGGGAGGCATCTGTTGTCAACAGGGTCCAGACGGGCTCGACCGAGGACTTCCCATATCGCAGATGAGTCCACCAGGGCAGGGTTTGCCGGGTGCTGATGGTTAACTGGATAGGCTTCTGTAATCCTGTAGGACTGTGGTTCCAGACTCTCAAGATCTTGTTCTGTAGTGGGTGCATGTGCCATAGGGCCCAAGGAACTGCTTCTATGGTGGCGAACATCAATCCTAGGACCTTCATGGCTGTCCTGATGGTAACCCTCCGTGTAGTAGATAGGTGATGCACCGCACGAGCAATCTTCCTTTTGCGAGAGAAGGGTAGAGAGATCGTCATGTTGAGAGAGTATAGAATAAGTCCCAGGAACTGAACTTGAGTTGATGGCACCACCACTGACTTCTGCCAGTTTACCAGCCACCCCAACTTGTTTAGTAGAGCTACAACGGCCTGCACCTGCGTGGTAAGAACCCCCTTTGAATGAGCCTTGAGGAGCCAGTTGTCCAGATATGGGACTATAAATATGCCTTGAAGGCGCAGGGTGGCAGCGACCGGAGCTATGACCTTCGTAAAGGTGTGGGGGGCGGAGGATATGCCGAAAGGGAGGGCAGCGAACTGGAAGTGCGCCTCTTTCCCTTCTATGTATACGGCAATCCTTAGGAACTTTCGGTGTGCCGGAAAGATGGGTACGTGGAGATAGGTGTCCTTCAGGTCCAGAGTGACGAAGTGATCTCCGGGCTGTAGAAATGGCAGCACTGACCTGATGGTTTCCATGCGGAAGCGCACCTTGCGGATGAAGTGATTCAGGTATCTGAGATCGATGATCATACGCCACTCGCCCAATGTCTTGGGGACCAAGAAGACTGGAGAATAAACGCCTGTGCCTTGATCTGCACGTGGTACCACTTCCAGCGCGGCCTTGTCCACATACTCTTGTACTGACTTCTCCAGATGAAGTTGTTTGGAGCCCTGAAGAGGGCGGGTTCTTACCATCTTCTCTGGCGGCTGGGAAATAAAATTGATTTTATAACCCTCCTGGATCGTCTGGATGACCCAGGGGTCCCGGATCTGTTGGCACCAGGCAGCCATATAGTGGGAAAGACGGCCGCCCACCACAGGGGGAGGGGGGATGGGGAGGGGAGAGGTGGGGAAATTAGAAGGAGTCACGCTTACGGCCACGAGAGGAACCCCGACCTCTTCCTCTGCCTCTGGCCTCTGGACCCTCTTCTGGAGGCTCCTTCCCCCGAAAGGAGGAGCTCTGTCCTTCAAAGGGCTGTGATAGATTCTTGCCCTTGGAGTCGGCCAAACCCTCCATGATGCGGTCGAGCTCCTTCCCGAACAACTGGCCGGGTTCAAAGGGGAGACCGCATAGGCTGCTCTTGGAGGTGATGTTGGCCCTCCAGGGCTTCAGCCACAGGGGTCGACGGGCGGCTGTTGACAGTGCCATCGACTTAGTGGCCAACCTGGTTTGGAAATGGGTGGTTTCGGTCAAATGATCCACCAGCCAGGTGATATCCGACATCGCTGCTAAGAGGTCTTCCTGGTCCACCCCGGAGTCGATGTCCTTTGAAAGAGACGAAAGCTCTGCCCGTAAGCCAGTGACTACTTCATTGGCAGCAATGCTGAGAGAGGCTTGGGCAGAGGAGGCCGAATAGATGCGTCTCAAGGATCCTTCTACACGACGATCCATAGGATCCCTCAGGCTCGACCCGTCTTCTGTTGGGAGGACCGTCCGCTTGGACAACTTAGCCACCGCCACATCTACCTTGGGCGGGGGTCCCCACGATTATAACTGGGCTTCAGAGACGGGGAACAGTGTTTTGAAACGTCTGGAAAAGGCGAAGGGCTTATCCGGACGCCTCCACTCTCCTTCCATCAGGCGGAGCATCTCCGAAGTGGGCCTGAAGGTCCAAGACCTGCGGCTTGAGCCTTCTCTGCCATCCCGATCTCTGATCCTGAATGTCTTGAACACTCGAGAGATCTTCTGTATGGGGAAGATCTCTTTTTCATCCTCAGAATCCTCCTCTGAAGACTCCACGTCCTTGAGGCGTAAATTCTCCAAGGTTGGAAGAGACAACTCAGAAGGCTCCAGGCGCGGTCTCTTGGCCAGGTGGGAGACAGTAGTCTCCATTCTATTCATGGAATCCTGGACAAATCCCTTCACCCAGGATACCATCTCCCGCATGGGGGTAGCCTCAGGAAGCGGGATCCTGCACTTGGCACATGCCAGGTGCTTCCTTTTAGACGCCGCTTTCCTCCGCAGACGTATCACAGAGGAGGAAGAAGACGACATTCTGAGGAAGAAAAATACACGGCAATAAACACATCGCCCCCATAGTAGGGACCCCTTCTCACCCCGGCCACCGCCTCCAAACCTCGCTAGCTGCTGAAAGGGAATTTCTCTTCACTAGGGACACGAAACAGCTACAGGAGCTTCTCCGTGCTGCTTGTAACCAGAGCGACAAGCAATGTATGGTGGGTGGAAGGGAAATATATAGGCCAGGGGGAGGAGCTTTTGGAGGGCACGCCCACTTCTAATTTCCGGTCCCAATTACGAGGTCATGGGGGCCCCCCCCCAACATTCTAGGACCCCAAGTCCTCTGGGAGGGGAGGGGGACCTCCCCAGACGCGGGAGCAAAAGCGGTCGGACCTGGGAACCAGAAGAAAGGTTCCCAGGCCCGGCCATTCCCCCTCCACAGGGAAGCCTGCGGACTCCGGCGCGGCAGACGGAGGGGTGCGCGCGGCACAGAGGACTCCCCCGGGAGGGGGAAATGAAGAAATAAACAGAAAAATCTTCCGCTGAAAGGTAAATACCGAGAGGGGGGAGAGGAGCAGACCCCATAAGAGGTCAGAACCCCTGCTCCCCCCTTGACCACCTGTCCTGTCCCACAAGACAGAAAAAGACACTAGGGAGGAGCAGGTCTTCCGGCCTCTTATAGGGGTCAAAGCTGTTAGGTAATTAAAAATTCCACCTGCCCTAACAGCTCATAGGGGCAGGAGTACCCCAGTTGTGCTGCTGTTGGGGGAAAGAGCTGATCTGTGCGTGTGTAAGTATAAGTAGCAATAAAATATCAAAGAGGAGCTACACATGTGTAAAGCAGTGTCGGATAGTGTAAGTAAGAACGCACAGGATTACTATAAACAAAATGAAACATGACAAAGTGAATATACAGCTATGCTGCATTCATACATATGGGGGCATATGTGTGAAAAAAAACGGTAGCACTTACCTATATGCACCTGCACACCTTTATTTCATTTGTCGTGCACTTCATTTCAATCTCTGTATATTGCTTTATTTTATTTCTATAGGTATCTATGGTCTTGCACATTTTTTCATGTATATGCATGAGGGTTTGTATGATAATTATAGATTTTTGCACTTGTTCATATATACTTTTTAGTGTGCTTGCTTTGTATTATAATGAGCTTTTGGTTTACATATACTATATAACACAATATGTATTTTTATTTATGAATTTAATAAATAAGAAACTTTTACATTATTAATTTTGTGGACTTCAGCTTTGACATTAGCATGGGCACCATGTGAAGCGAGATACCAGTACTAAACACTGCAGCTTCTACCTGATCAGCTTTACAATCCGCCTACCTAACGCACTTTCTTAAGTACTGTATCAAGTAATCTATTTATAAAAACGTATGTAGAACAGTAAAAATTATTTCCAAACAGGTCTTTTATGTTTTTTTTTTAATGTAAGGTCTATTAATCCTTTAAGGACGCAGGGTAGTTTGTACGTTAATGCTCGGTGACTTTTTTTACTATTTTCCTATCTTACCTTTTCAAAATTCATAGCTTTATTTTTATGTCAACATAGCTATGTGAGGGCTTATTCTTTGCATGACTAGTACTTTCATTTTGTACCATATTGGATTACTTATAATGTTTTAATTTAGCTTTTATTAATGTTTTTGGGTGTCCATGTTAAAAACCTACAATCAGTATTGTTGCATTTTGTTTTTACACCGTTCACTCTGCATTAAAAATGACATTGCAGAGTGACCAAAATATGTTATTTTGTGCATTGCGGTATTTTTTCATTCATACATGTGGGATAAATAATGCTATTTTTGGATGTTGGGGCTTATACACACATGGAGATACCTAAAATATTTGTTCATTTTTTTTACGTTATATATTTTTTAGATGTAAAAGGTTTCTTTTTATTACCCACTTTTATTTTATTTGTTTCTTTTTAACTTTCTAGCGGGTTAAGCCGCCAGAGTCTAAGTATCTTCTGACTCTGGTGGCTAGTCCCAGGTCTTGGCTGCAGCATTACAGTGACGTATTATTATGCTGCTGAATGTTAACTGCACTGTCAGCGCGACGTAATAGTATGGCGCAGAGCAGGAAAGGGTTAACACACTTGCCAGCTGCCTATTAAAATAACAACTGTTAAAATCGAAGCTGCATTGCACATTGATTTGAACATGAACAGTTTGCGCTCATTAGCAGTGTCAGCCAGACACCCTGGGGCTTCCCTTCACTCAGTGTAATCAGAAAATGTTACTAGAACAGGCCTCGGCACATAGATGGATATATTTAATCAAAGACAAGAGGACCAGAATTAAACACAAGTCACATCATCTATTACTGACAAATAATATTCTTTGCGCCTGCTGGGAGGTAGAAGCGTAAGATCTGTTATATTCAGGCTAATAATTGCTTCTTTTCTAGGTGTCTAGAGTGACTTGTTACAGCATTTTATATATATTAAAACCATTAGCTAGAATCCTTCCTCCCTGTGCAAGGATTAAATCTCTGACATGCAAGGGCCACACCATGGTTCTCAGAATTTATGGATAATATATCCAGTAGTCAAGGCCGGTTTTAGACAAAGTGGGGACTTTGGCTAAATTAAAAGTGGGGCCCCAAATGCTGAAATATTGTATGTACAAAATAATCATATTCTCTTAACTCCTCATTCTCCTACTACTACCAATGCCTTCCAATGACATACACTGCACCTTTGCCAGTTTCTTGGCTGATCAAGGGCCCTTAATAACCATGAAACTGATGCAGATGAAGTGCGTTTACAGAGGAACTTTCATGGCATGTGTGGTATTGCATACTGCTAGAAAGCTGACTGAATTCAGCATACTGTCAGCTTTACAGTATGTGCCCTAGTACTGGAAATATCAGTGTTAGGTTTGGCACCGATATCCCTATACTCTCAGAAATGCGGATCTTACAACCTAGTGTCATCTCTGGGCTGTGAGGAACGCCCATCCTGACAGTGCAAGGATATGAAAGAATACTCGGGGGGTGTATCTCACAGCCCAGCAATAATGTTAGGCTGTAAAGCTAGGTTCACATTTGCGCTGGAGTTGGAGACCGCTGCAGAAACCGCAAAGAATCAGAGAACTGCACGGAGGACTTTTCAGTAGAAAAACAGTGGACGCCTATTATAACTTATGTTTTATCGGTCCGGCTCTCATCATTTGGGTCCATCTGCGGACCTGAACGACGGAAACCCGTGCGCAGATGTGAACCTAGCTTAGGTCTGCTTTTCTGACAGTAGAGAAGTATCTGTCCTGAAACTAACAGCACCAATATTTCCGGTACCTGAGTGCGTACCTGGAAAGCTGAGTGTGCTGAATTTAGTGCACTTTTGGCTTTCTATTACTATGGAATAGCACACAAGTCTAAGGACATGAAAGGTGGTGATGGTGGACGCTACAGCATTACATGTCCCTTGGTTAGTGACCATTTTCAGGCTGGTAGCTGGGTGGCACTTCACAATGAGATTCAACAAGACAACTTCTAGAGAGCATAAGTTAGTAAAATGTCTATATCATTGTACCTACCCTGCACAGATTGCAGATCTGTATATACATCTGTACTAATGCTGATTTTCTGATGAAGACCTTGGATTCATATTAAAGATTAGAATCATCCTAAAAATGGTACTAAGGATGTCCTTCCCCGTTTTCTCTATCTCCTCCAAGCCCTCCCGATCCTGGTCCCTGGACGTTACTTTTCCGCTCTTAAATCCCTTTTTGGGCGATTTGTCTGGGGCTCCTCCTGAAGTCGGTTGCGCTTCAGGACCCTTACTAGGCGTAAAACGGAGGGGGGGTAGGGTTACCGGATCCGCTCCTCTATTATCATGCGGCGGTCCTTCTCCGCCTGGTAGATTGGCGCTACAGACACGGCGATAAGCAATGGGCTTCTCTAGAGGCGGAACTCACTTCCTCCCGTCTCCCTTCTCTTCCTTGGGTTCCCTCCCATTTTCGCTCCGTTTCCATTCGATCTTCTCAGTTAGCTATGCATTTCCTGTCAGTTTGGGATAACCTCTGTAGATCAGCTGCTCTCGCTGGGGTCCCTGGTCCACTGAGCCCGTTGTTCCGCAATCCTATGTTCCGTCCAGGTGTTTCCGCTCCCCGCTTCCTGGTGTGGGCTTTGTCAGACGATAATGCAAAAAATCGGTGAAGAAAATCCAGCTCCACTCCAAGGTCTTTTCAAATAAAACTTAACATTTATTGTTGCACTGTATAAAATCCAATCAAAATTGAAGAAACATGAGCACCATTACGGTGTTTCCATATCCATTGTTACAAAAGACGCAACTGACGCGTTTCGAGGATTGTTCCTCTTAGTCGTAGCCTACTCAGTACCATCCTTCCTTTCCTCCCCACCCACGACTCTGGAGAGTCTGCTGAGTGGGCCCGGACCTCCCACCCGAGCCCTCTCCCTCTTGTACGACGTCCTGCTAAATGCCGCCGCCTCAAGTCCTCCCCCCTATGTTGGGTCATGGGAGTCTGATTTGGGCGCTGCCCTGTCTGCCGCTGATTGGGATCGGTGTTTCCTCCTTTCTCACAAGCTGCCCTTACCCTGTAGTGCCCAGAAGAAGAATTACAAATTACTGACCCGATGGTATCGCTGCCCGACCCTCCTTCAGAAATTTTACCCCACGGTTTCCGACCATTGTTGGCGCTGTGGTACTGCGGAGGGTTCCCTCCTATACATTTGGTGGGATTGCAGGGAGATTCAACCCTTCTGGTCTTCCGTGTTCTCTCTTTATGGGAAAGTGTCTGGCCGCCCCGTGCCCGCAGATTGGTCTCCTCTCCCTCATCCCTGGTAATCTTTCAAGTGTTAAGGGCGATCTCTTGCACCACTTCCTCACAGCCGCCAGAACGGTTATCCCTCACCACTGGCGCAGTTCAACCTCCCACTCTCTGGTGGAATGGCTGTAAGAGTTCCTGCTTATTCGTAGGATGGAGTATCTTGTGGCAATGGATTTACCTGATTCGTCTAAGTTTGAGACCCTCTGGTGGCCGTGGATGGTGTTCCAGGAGTCCTCAGAGTTCTCGGCCCTGTTCTCCTGACTTCCTCCATGTATCTACCTTCGTTTTTTTGATGTTTGCCCTTCTTTTGTTGCGTCCCGCCCGTGTTTCTACTCCCCTCCTCCTCATGTATCCCTGTTGCCTTGTCCTCTCCCCCACTCTGCCCCTTGCTCCTGTCCTGTCTTGGCTCTCCTTCTTCTGCTCTCTCTCTTTTTACTCTCTCTTTGCATCTTGTAGTCTTTCACGAGACTTTGATTTATCTGTTGGGGTACTTCCCCTTAGTTTTTGCTTTGTGTTGTGGCCCTGCGCAGCCACCTTGTTACTGCTTGGGATATGTTGTCCCCCCCTGCATTTGTTTCTTTTGCTCTTGTGTTTTTTGATTTCATGTTCTCAAAATCTTTAATGAAAATTGATTACACCTAAAAAATGGTACTAATATCATCATGATGGTCCTTACAGATCTGGAGCAAATCGATTGTGATAACGCTGTTCGGCATGGTGATCCCAATGCAGATCTTAATTCCCGAAAGTGTTTTTAATAGTAAGTCACTCTGAATCTGTGAGGCCAGGTTCACACGAAGTATTGTGGCTCGTCATTTGGTACGTACACGCTACGGGATCTTTTGCAGGCCGTATACGCTCCCATTGTTTTCAATGGGAGCCGGTACCGTACACGCGGCGCTATTTTGCGGCCATGATTTTGCGGTGGCCGCAAAATAGTGCCGCGTGTACGGTACCGGCTCCCATTGAAAACAATGGGAGCGTATACGGCCCACAAATCCTCCCGCGGCGTCTGCGTACCAAACGACGAGCCAGAATACTCCATGTGAACCCGGCCTAAGAGCTATCATGATGATTTTCAGATGAGATTCTCATCTATAAAATGAATCCAAGATCAACTTCATAACTCTAACAGATTTTGATGTGGGGTTCTAAAGTTCCTCCCTTCTTCACACTCAGGCAGCATCCCCAAGCAGCGTGAAAGAGGAGCGGCAGACTGCAGAGTCAATGAAAAATCATCATTGTCTGTGCTTAACCTGTATGTGATTCCAAGGGAGGGGTAGCAGGTACTTCTGTCCATGTTATCCACTTTCCCATCAATCAGAGATCATACTATAGGTTTGTTCTCTGATTGTCTCATAGAGGGATAATGTAATACCGCTTTGAGCCTAATAACGGGTATTCTTATGTAATACTCGCCTGAACATAACTAGGAAGTTTATTGGCATCGTGACTCATCAGATCACAGCATATGATTGCAGCACCAAAAGTGTTACACCAAACACTAAGGCTGGTCTTACACGACCGTAATGCTTTTACGGTCCACATGTTGCTGATCATCAACATACATATAGTGTTGCTGATCATCAACATACACTCCGCAGATGCCCGTAAACTGCCACACTCGCCCAAAGAGTTCTATGGGCGAGTCCGTGCAGTGCCGTGAATTGCGGCCATTACGGACATTTTCTAAAAAGTGCGGACCTCGGTTGCGGCCCAGCACACCACGGATAAAATATCCGGTGGTGTAAGAGGCCGCATTGAGTATAATGTGTCCGCAAATGGTCCGCAATTGAAAACCCTCAATTGCGGACGATTTGCAGTCTTAAATTACACATACACAAAGTCAGAACTAAAGTTTACATTTGACCCTGTCTCTGTCCTGTCCATACTTGATCTTTGTAGAATAAAATACGCCGACCACTTCTCTATTGATATCTGTTACACGCTACAATAATAGCAATAAAGATTACTAGATACTAGAGATGGAATATTACAGTATTCAAAATACTCATACTCGGTCGAATACCACACGGTAAACGCAGTAAAAATTTGATTCCCCTCCCACCTTCCCTGGCGCTTTTTTTTACACCAATAACTATGCAGGGGAGGTGGGACAGGAATTAGGACAATGTAGGCATAAAAAAAAAACGTATACAGTAGAGATGAGCGACCTACTCAATCGAATACTACTCGCTCATCTCTAATTATTACTAGACATGAATGTAGAAAACACATTTGACAGGTGTTTTACACAAATTCCATCATTCAGATAGCACATTTTCACCCATTGAATGCCACTAAATAAAATCCCTGGGTCCAAACAAAATACCTGGACTTCTAGTAGGTCGCCAGATGTAGAATTATGACTCTCTAACACCAGTAATGATGAACCGCAGGAACTGCAGAGGTTGCGTCCATAATGTGAGCAATAAAGCGACCATGTTACACCAATCTGAAACCGGCCCTAGTTATCACATTAGTTAGATATAGAGATTAGAATCATTCATTAGAGTTACAATTTTAATAGAAGGATAGAAAATTATATTCTTATGAAAGCCCCTTTTTAATTTGCATAAAAGCTGAAGCGTTTCAGTGTAAGTGTTTTTAGGAGTTCGAGTTTTTATTGTAGTTGATGTTTGAGGTATATATAAAATGTGTACACTGTGATCTATTATTTTATATGTGTTTTGTGTGTGAATATATGACTGAATATGAGTTTTAGGTGTAAATATCTATTAGTGCATTTTTAGAAAAAAATATTTGCGTTTGTCATAAAGCTGCATGGTTATTGACATGTAATCTTCAGACATGTAATCTTCAGGATGTCTACTTCAGGTAGTCTACTTTCAAAAATTATACAGGATTTAGGGGTTCATTTACTTTACACGGTGTGTAATTATAATCACTACATTTTATAGGGTGATACTTTTTTTTTTTTACATTTCCAGCTTCAAAGCAGATTTTTGTTCCTTACAGTTCTGGTGATTGAACTGTATGAAGATATGTGCACTAGGTGTAGGCCCTAAATGATATGAATGAACTTTGCACATGTTGAAATCTTATTTTTAGGATGTTGATACGTATAATTTTTTATTTGGCTCCCACCTTTAGCAACTAATGTATGATTTGCAAGTTTCTTTTGTAAAACACTTTAAATCAAAATTGCATAAAGGTGTCTGTTTGTATACATTACCAAGTTGCATTTTGACAATGCGCAAGGTGTCTACTTTCAGAAAATATATAGGTATCAGGGATTAGTATCATCTCAAAACTGTCAAAATTGCTTCACTACCAGAGCTGCAAAATATTCAAAATCCCATGACAGCGAACGGGTTAAACCACACAGTGAACAACATCACAAAATGCTAAATTATTAGTTATTTATTAATTTTATATGGATCTCGTAATGATTCTATTAAAACGTGTGACCCAACTCACAAAAAACAAGCCCACATATGGCTACATCTAAAAATGAAAAAACATTTAAAATAAAATGTTATATCTCTTGGAATGTGGCAACAGAGACTATTTCTTTGCGAAATGTGCTACTATTATTGTAATCATACCAATCTATAGAATAAAAGATAGATGCTATTTATCTACAGTGTTGGCCAAAAGTATTGGCACCCCTGCAATTCTGTCAGATAATACTCATTTTCCTCCAGATAATGATTGCAATCACAAATTCTTTGGTATTATTCATTTAATTTGTCTGCAATGGAAAACCACAAAAAGAATTATCAAAAAGCTAAATTGGATATAATTCCACACCAAACATAAAAAAGGGGGAGGACAAAAGTATTGGCACCGTTTGAAAAATCATGTGATGCTTCTCTAATATGTGTAATTAACAGCACCTGTTACTTATCTGAGGCACCTAACAGGTGGCGGCAATAACTAAATCACACTTGCAGCCAGTTGAAATGGATTAAAGTTGACTCAACCTCTGTCCTGTGTCCTTGTGTGTACCACATTGAGAGGAAGCATGAGCAATCTCAAGGCTACAAGTCCATCTCCAAAGACCTGAATGCTCCTGTGTCTACCGTGCGCAGTGTCATCAAGAAGTTTAAAGCCCATGGCACTGTGGCTAACCTCCCTGGATGTGAACTGAAAAGAAAAATTGACGAGAGATTTCAACGCAAGATTATGCGGATGGTGGATAAAGAACCTCGACTAACATCCAAACAAGTTCAAGCTGCCAAGGGTACAACAGTGTCAACACGTACTATCCGTCGGCCTCTGAATGAAAAGGGACTGTATGGTAGGATACCCAGGAAGACCCCACTTCTTACCCAGAGACATAAAAAAGCCAGACTGGAGTTTGCCAAAACTTACCTGAGAAAGCCAAAAACGTTTTGGAAGAATGTTCTCTGGTCAGATGAGACAAAAGTAGAGCTTTTTGGGAAAAGGCATCAACATAGAGTTTACAGGGAAAAAAAAGAGGCCTTCAAAGAAAAGAACACGGTCCCTACAGTCAAACATGGCGGAGGTTCCCTGATGTTTTGGGGTTGCTTTGCTGCCTCTGGCACTGGATTGCTTGACCGTGTGCATGGCATTATGAAGTCTGAAGACTACCAACAAATTTTGCAGCATAATGTAGGGCCCAGTGTGAGAAAGCTGGGTCTCCCTTAGAGGTCATGGGTCTTCCAGCAGGACAATGACCCAAAACACACTTCAAAAAGCACTAGAAAATGGTTTGAGAGAAAGCACTGGAGACTTCTAAAGGGGCCAGCAATGAGTCCAGACCTGAATCCCATAGAACACCTGTGGAGAGATCTCAAAATGGCAGTTTGGGGAAGGCCCCCTTCACATCTCAGGGACCTGGAGCAGTTTGCCAAAGAAGAATGGTCTAAAATTCCAGCAGAGCATAGTAAGAAACTCATTGATGGTTATCGGAAGCGGTTGTTCACAGTTATTTTATCTAAAGGTTGTGCTACCAAGTATTAGGCTGAGGGTGCCAATACTTTTGTCCGGCCCATTTTTGGAGTTTTGTGTAAAATGATCAATGATTTGACTTTTTTTTCATTCTCTTTTGTGTTTTTTCATTGCAAGCAAAATAAATGAAGATATTAATACCAAAGAGTTTGTGCTTGCAATCATTTTCTGGAAGAGACTGAGTATTATCTGACAGAATTGCTGGGGTGCCAAAACTTTTGGCCAACACTGTACTTACCTTTCTGCGAGACATTGCATGGTCTTCTCCATTGCTTCTCTGTTCTCTGCATGATTCACCACATGGATTATTGGCAGCAGTGCACAGAGCAGCACTGGGACAAGAGCTGGCAGTCAGAAAAAAAGGAGGAGCTGTCCTGCAGGAAGAAGCCTGGAAGGTACCATATATTATCGAGTATAAGCTGAAATTTTCAGCACAGTTTTTGTGCTGAAAAAGCCCCCTCGAGGCAAGCAAAAATAGTAATTTATAGAATCTCCCATAAAATAGTGAAAAAAAAAAAAGCTTTAATAAAAATATAAAAAAATAAAGTAAATAAAAGTTCTAAATCACTCCTTTTCCTGGAATTCATATAAAAGTAGAAAATGACTGTGAAACACATACACATTGGGTATCCCTGTGTCTGAAAGTGCCCGGTCTACTGTTCTGTCAGGAAGGGGTTAGTAGCACTGCAGATACCCTATATTCAGCCAGGCTGAATTCCAAGTGGGGGTAAAAAAAACAGTCCTCAAGCTCAGGGAAGGGGCAGACAGACAACCAAAACACCCCCTCCCCTTTCCCAGCACCTACTGCACCCAAAAACTCCGACCATTTTAATTTTTGAAATTTTCCAGTAGCTGCTGCATTTCCCCCCTGGCTTATACTCGAGTCAATAAGTTTTCTGTTTTTTGTGGTAAAATTAGGGGCCTTGGCTTATATTTGGGTTGGTTTATACTTGAGTATATACGGTAAGTATTAGGGGGTGGAAGGGGGTGCGGGGTAGTAGTGACGATCCGTTTCTGGAAATGGGGTAACAAATTGTCATCGGATAATCACCAAATAATCAGAAAATGTAAGGGATATGGGTAACTATTAGAGATGAGCAAGTACTGTTCGGATCAGCCGATCCGAACAGCACGCACGCATTGAAATGAATGGACGTATCCGGCACGCGGGGGGTTAAGCGGCCGGCCGGCGTCAAAGCGGAAGTACCACGTGCTTCCATTCATTTCAATGCGTGCGTGCTGTTCGGATCGGCTGATCGAACAGTACTCATCTCTAGTAACTATACATATTTTTTTTTTATTAATTATGTTATTTTATGTTATTTAGAAAGTAGGAGGGGAGAGGGGGTTAAGATAAGTTTAGGGAATTCCAGTTATCCCAGACAACCCCTTTAAAGCGTAACTAAACTTTCAGACAACTTTTGATTTTGGCAGTATTTGTGTCATTAATACATTTTGGAACCTTTTTGTGAAATCCTGCTTTTTTTTCACTTTCCCTTGCTTCTCTATTGAGAGCTGATTGCTGCGTCTCATTGTTTACAAGTGTACCGCATTATGAAATGAATAGAAAAAGGAGGGTGACACCTGTTGGTGTCATATGAAAGACGCAACACCAGATTTGATACTAAGGATACAGTTCTACCTCTATAGTTTCCAGAGGTATCACTTGTTGAAAACACTGTCAGGTTGGAATATTTATATAGATCTGAGAATCTCCTCCCACATTTTCTTTTCATTACACACAGCCTGTACACAGTGAGAAGCTGAGGACAGCTCTCAATAGTGTCAGGAATATTACATCTGTTGTCGCTGCTGTACGATTGTTATGTATTGTTAGGATTGGTTATTGCTGCTTTAAGGTTGCCATGACAACATAGGGAAGCTTCCTGAGCAGGCTTCTATAGTCCCTCATCACCCAGCTTTGCTGGCTAATCAGTTTGTAACTTCCTGCTTGGCTCCTGACATTCATTTGACTTCTCTAATACTGACCTTTGACTGTGTTCTTGATTCCTCTCTGTCTTGTGATTTTGTTCTGGCATTCCTGATCGGTTTCGACTATTGGCTTAGTTTTCTGGATTTGTCTTAGTCTCGTGATTTGGTTCCTTGTTGCCCTCTTCAGCTGCTGACCCGTGATTGATGACCATTCTATTATCTCTGTCCCTTTGAGTAGTGTGTGTTGATTTGGTATTTGCTTTTTGCTGCCCTGTGTTTATTTGTGATACACTTTCTTGTTCCGGTGAAAATTCCGGTCTTCAGATTTAGTGAAAGTCCATCTCTTCTTGCGAGGAGCTCTGGTGAGGGTGTCTGAGGCTGGTCTTGGCTTGCAGTAGTGTATTACCTCTAAGTAGCATTTTTCTACTGCTCGCAGTTGTCAGCTCATTTCTGCTGCTGCTCTCCTGAAGATCAGTACATTTCTTACCTTGCATCTGAATCCTAACAAAATAGAGAAACAAGAACTGTAGTTATTTACTGTATCATGGACTGTTTCATTATGACTAGAATTTTGGGTTAGGCGGGCTGTGTAGGCCCGGTTCACATCTGCATTTGGCAAATCCATTTGAAATCAGTATTTAACATTTTCAAAAACTAAGGCCTCGTTCACATCTGCGTTTGGCAATCCATTCGGGGAGTCCACATGGAGACTTCCCCGAATGGAATACTGAACTCATTGGCAAGCGGGGAGCTTATGAAAGCACACGGACCCCATGGGGTGCTTTCCGCACGGTGTCTATACAAAACATGCGGGCAGAAACGTATTTCATGATCTACTTTCCTGTCCACATGACTCGTACGAAGACCGTGTGGAAAGCCCACGGACCCATTACAGTCTATGGGGTCCGTGTGCTTTCATTGCTCACCACTTGTCAGTGCGTTCGGTAGTCCATTCTGGGGATACCCATGCGGACTCCCCAAACGAATTACCAAACACAGATGTGAACCAGGCCTGATTTCAAACAGTCCAGATTAAAACTGTCAGTATGTCATCAGTTTTTGACCAATCCGTTTTTTTTCCCCCTTCTTCATTCTGAGCATGCACAAAACGGACACAAACTGATTGCTCAACATAGAAACAAAAACAGCACCAAGCTGTATATGGCGAAGTACCGTAGGATGAGATAGTATATAAGCAAGCTAAACGCTTCTCACCTTATGTGGTTGTGAGGGAACCCCAAAACCAGATAGCCTCAGAAACACTTAATAGGGGGGTTCCTCCCTAAGTGATGTACAGCCGCAGAACCCGTGCCACCGTGTCAGTCCACTTTGTCTTTATTCTAGGTGAGGTAGAATAAAGACACCTAGAGTAAAGACAAGGTGTACTCTTGGACTTTAATGAAGAAGGTTTGGATTCATCTGGTGAAGCGCGGTGATCCTTATGCTTGGTTCACACATCAGTATGCCATCCGCCCATTTGAATTCAATTTGAGACTAAAAATGGACTGATGCACATACTGATGTATACTGACACCTTTTTATGCTGATAGCAAACGCTGTCCATCCAATTGTAAACAGAGTAGAGATAAGGACATATAATAAATGTCCTTATCTCTACTCTGTTTACAATTTTCTACTTTTAATCCCCTTATCTGTCCTCTAGGGGATGGACAGTGTTTTCTATCAACATAAAAAGGTGTCAGTATACAATCAGTAGTCGCAAACTGAACGGATGGCATACTGATGTGTGAACCAAGCCTCATCTCTTGGTCCCCCTGGCATAAACTGCTATCAGTATGTAATCAGTATGTAATCAGTTTTCCATAGACCCCAATGTTAAAACAAAATGGATAGGTTGATGTCCATCTGGAATCCTTATTTTCAGTACTGTGACAAAGTCCTGCAAGTTCTACTTTTCTCTTTGACAAGAAAACTGAAACCAGACGGAAATGGAACAAACTAATACATACGGATTACTTTTAAAACCCATTGAAATCAATCGATTTTGAAGATATCTAATACTGATTTAGGGTGCATTCACACTGAGTATAGGCTCACTGATTCTGAACGTGTAACTCGTTCCGAATCAGCGGTGTTAAAACAGATCCCATTGCTTTGTATGGGAGCCGGCATACGTGCGCTCCCCATAGAAATGAATGGGCTGCTGTTTTCCCTATTGCTTTCAATGTGATACGTGCGGAGATCTCGTGGTAAGCACACGAACCCCATTATAGTCTATGGGGTCCGTGTGCTTTCACTGCACACCGCTTGTAAATGTGTTCAGTAGTCCATATGGGGGGTCCCTATGCGGACTACCTGAACGGATTACCAAACACAGATGTGAACTATGGGTAAGACCAATATCATGTATGTAGCCCCAGTAGATCTGGAGTTACAGTCCTATGAAAAAGTTTGGGCACCCCTATTAATCTTAATCATTTTTAGTTCTAAATATTTTGGTATTTGCAACAGCCATTTCAGTTTGATATATCTAATAACTGATGGACACAGTAATATTTCAGGATTGAAATGAGGTTTATTGTACTAACAGAAAATGCGCAATATGCATTAAACCAAAATTTGACCGGTGCAAAAGTATGGGCACCTCAACAGAAAAGTGACATTAATATTTAGTACATCCTCCTTTTACAAAGATAACAGCCTCTAGTCGCTTCCTGTAGCTTTTAATCAGTTCCTGGATCCTGGATAAAGGTATTTTGGACAAACAATTCAAGTTCAGTTAAGTTAGATGGTCGCCGAGCATGGACAGCCCGCTTCAAATCATCCCACAGATGTTCAATGATATTCAGGTCTGGGGACTGGGATGGCCATTCCAGAACATTGTAATTGTTCCTCTGCATGAATGCCTGAGGAATTGGAGCGGTGTTTTGGATCATTGTCTTGCTGAAATATCCATCCCTGGCGTAACTTCAACTTCGTCACTGATTCTTGAACATTATTCTCAAGAATCTGCTGATACTGAGTGGAATCCATGCGACCCTCAACTTTAACAAGATTCCCAATGCCGGCATTGGCCACACAGCCCCAAAGCATGATGGAACCTCCACCAAATTTTACAGTGGGTAGCATGTGTTTTTCTTGGAATGCTGTTTCTTTTTGGACGCCATGCATAACGCCTTTTTTTTATAACCAAACAACTCAATTTTTGTTTCCAAAATGAAGCTGCCTTGTCCAAATGTGCTTTTTCATACCTCAGGCAACTCTATTTGTGGCGTACGTGCAGAAACGGCTTCTTTCTCATCACTCTCCCATACAGCTTCTATTTGTGCAAAGTGCGCTGTATAGTTGACCGATGCACAGTGACACCATCTGCAGCAAGATGATGCTGCAGCTCTTTGGAGGTGGTCTGTGGATTGTCCTTGACTGTTCTCACCATTCTTCTTCTCTGCCTTTCTGATATTTTTCTTGGCCTGCCACTTCTGGGCTTAACAAGAACTGTCCCTGTGGTCTTCCATTTCCTTACTATGTTCCTCACAGTGGAAACTGACAGGTTAAATCTCTGAGACAACGTTTTGTATCCTTCCCCTGAACAACTATGTTGAACAATCTTTGTTTTCAGATCATTTGAGAGCGGGCTGTCCATGTTCGGCGACCATCAAACTTAACTGAACTCGAATTGTTTTGTAGAAAGAAATGGTCCAAAATACCTTCATCCAGGATCCAGGAACTGATTAAAAGCTACAGGAAGCGACTAGAGGCTGTTATCTTTGCAAAAGGAGGATGTACTAAATATTAATGTCACTTTTCTGTTGAGGTGCCCATATTTTTGCACCGGTCAAATTTTGGTTTAATGCATATTGCGCATTTTCTGTTAGTACAATAAACCTCATTTCAATCCTGAAATATTACTGTGTCCATCAGTTATTAGATATATCAAACTGAAATGGCTGTTGCAAACACCAAAATATTTAGAACTAAAAATGATTAAGATTAATAGGGGTGCCCAAACTTTTTCATAGGACTGTATCTCTGGTTAATGTGGGAGCATAATATATTTTTAACTTTTATTTCAATCAGTGTGCAGGGGAAGAGACTACCGATTTCTTGTTTTCTGGTCCTTGTGACTTCAGATGATCCTGGGGAGGAGAAACCGTAAATTTTGTTCTTGTCACTTCCATTTTATCAAACAGAAAGCATTTACTCTCTCATTTTTCACATAATGGGGTCTTATTTTTCATATGATGAGAGGAACATGGGTTCATTTAAGCACTGTTTTGATTTTACAGGAAAAAGTTTTAAGAAATACAAATCTAAAAAACAATAGCCAAATTGCCAAACTCCACCCCAAAATAAATGTATCCAGTACTTTATATGTACCTACAAAATACAAGGTCTCATAAAACTACAGTACTAAACGGTTAAAATGCACATAAGCCATCAAAATTATACATCAGCATATGTTTGAGCCATAAATTCTAAATCTACAATAAAAAAGTAACATTATCAGGGGAGTTTTTTTCAATTTCATTGTGACTGTTAAACCAGTAGAGGTTTAAACCATTTTAATAGTTTGTGTTATTGAAAGAGTATTTCAGTTACTTTTACTGACAGCCTATTGTCTCAGAAATTATAATCACAAAATAAATTTGAGTCATTTTGACCTCAGGGGTGATCATAATCACCAACATTAATGGCATTGTAATGTTCCATATATCATCATTATTAAAATTACCAATATCTGCTAATGTAAAAACAAAATGTGTCATAACTTTCATTAACATTTTTAATTGGGGAATGTTTCACACAAAAACAAAATCTCATTAAATGTGTCCTGCTGGACATGATCAAATATTGTATGACAAAACACCTTGATCTACCTTTATCTTTTTTCCTATTGCTTTTTCTATTTCTTTTTGTCACAATTAGTGAGCCTGCAACACGGAGCTCACACTCACTCATTCTGAACGTAAAACTCGTTCAGAGTGAGCGGCGTACAAAACAGATCTGATTAACTTGAATGGGTGCCGGCATACGCGCACTCCACATTGAAATCAATGGGAGGCTTTTTTACCTATTGCTTTCAATGTGATACGCGTACACCTTAACAAAAATCCAAACCTTTGAAATAACTATTTCTTGAAGTCGCCATATTTTGACACCTGTAACTTTTTTTATACTATTGTAAATGGGACTGCATAAGAAGTCTATTTTTCGAGACCATACTTTTTGTTTAGACCATTTTGGAAAATGTTTGTTGCTTTGATTGCTTTTTATTACATTTTTGGAGGGAGATGAAATGGCCATTTTGATTTTCTTCTGCTGCTGGCGGTTCTTTGCTTGGAAAATATATTTTTTATATTTTTGTAACATAGGCATTTTTGAACGTAGGGGTGCATAATTTGTTTTATGTTTATTTATCTTTTTTTGAGATCTAAGGAAAGGGGGTATTTGAGTTTTCATATGTAAATTTTTTTATTTATTTATTTACTTTTTTTTTTTTTTTTTTTTTTTTTTTTTTTTAAAAGCCCTGTCTGCATGATGTACTATTATAGCAGATTGGATTAGCAATTGGATTGTTAGAAAAAAATAATCTACTCCAAAAACAATTGAGCAGAAGTCCAATCAGTAACTGACGTTACTGAACGGAGATTGGCAGCAGCAGGCGGTGACACAATGATGCAAAAAACTATGGATTTTAATAAAAAACAAAAGACAGAGAATAAAGAAATAATTTTTAAAAAAACTCCCCAAAAAGAAGCTGGTGCTGATTAGGGGGGTTCCCTAACCAGCAGCTGGCAGAGAGAGAGAGAGAGAAGGAGAACAGAAAATCAAACAAAAATGATGAATACAGGGACAGGAATGGATGGAGAGTTGTTAATGTCAGGAGGCACTACCAAGGACTGTTTATTTCCAAAAGGCACTATTGGAGGCTCACAGTTACAACACAGCAATAGCAATTGCAGGAATGGGTACATACTACATATTGTAAGCCGATGGCTGGTCAGGTAATGGAGGGGGTCTTCATCTCACCCAGACTACTCAGGTGGGTGAGATGAGAACACTCCAGAAATTTTTGTTCTCAGCTGACAACTTTCATCTGCTGAGAATTTTGGTAAATGCTCAGTACTGGGCTGAATTTTTAGGAATGACAGGTAGGACTGGTAGTGGGACCTGTCATTCCACCCCCTTCAGTCTACACTTTGGGGATGTTCCGGCAGCGACTCAGCTGCAGAGAGTCTCCTCGTCAAGGAGGCATATAAAGCCAGCTCTAGCAGCAACACTTTGGCAGAGTTTGGCTGGAGAGTCAAAGAGAGAAGTCATATTTTTGGAGCTGTGTCCTGAATGATTCTACTGGCTTTTGGATTTCTGTTACTCTAGGTGAGGTAACCTATTCTATGTTTAGTTAGAGCCTAGCCGGGCAGGTATTTATTTTTGTATTTTTTCTTTTTGTTGCTGCACTGCCTTTTTGAGTGAAAATAAAACTCTACCTTTGTTTTGGATTAAAAGAAACTGGACTTGTGTGTCTATGCCACCCCACCTAGCAACCCCAGACCCTGACAATATGTACTGTATAGCACCATTCACTGTCGGATGCCAGTTTACCTGCTGGAACAGATCATTGGATCTGTTCCAGCAATCTGCTATTGGCCATATGTCTCTCAGGTTGCTGGTGTGTTCAATAAGGAGCAGTCTGCCCCCTACCCTATCCCTCACTAATACTTTTCTAAAATTCAATACAAAACAAATACCTGAAAAAAGTCCAAGTGAACATTATAATAACAATAGGAGATCCAGAAACACTAGACTGCAAATACATCCAGCCAAGCAGCTAAAACACAAGAAAAAGAATTCGAGCACAGCAACTTTTCTTACATTGTAAGCTAAGAGATTTGCAGAATCTTCAGTCTTTTGCACACAGCAGTTTTCAGATATGCTGGGAGGATAATCAGCCCCTCCCATCTACATTCACTGTGTAAAGAATGAAATCATGTTCTCCCTCGACATTAGATAAGCAAGACGAAATCACCGTATCTATGAATAGGGGTGTAACTATTATTATTATTATTATTGTTTATTTATATAGCACCATTAATTCCATGGTGCTTTACAATTGGGGGTTTACATACAGTACACAAAATATACAGACAGATATAATACTAACAGTGACTGGCTGGCACAGTGGGGTAGAGGACCTTGCCCGCGAGGGCTTACAATCTATGGGAAACTAGCAAATGTTTGACTCGGGGGCCCCTTTATAGCATAGTGCCCCATTTTCTAACCCCCACATAGTATAACACCCCATTTACACACACTGTAATGTCCCAAACTGGCCTTCAGACAGTATAATATCCCATAGCAGTCCCTCCACACAATATAATGTTCCACAGTGACCCCCTAAACACACAGTATTATGTCACATTGTGGCCCCAATGGTGTTCAATACAAATATAGTAAAAATTTCGAGTTCAACAGAATCCAAAATTTTGGGAGTACACCACCTACGAACTATTATTAAAATTTAGTGTCTTTCCAGACTCCAAAGTATAAAAATCAGAGGCCGAGCTAAGGTGACGAACATAAAAAACAGTGTCACTCACCTCTCATGCGGCCCTCATCAATGACATCACAGATGTCATGCTGTGAAGAGACCCCAGGGTATTGCAGTATTTGTTGGGGTTTGCTCAACAAATTCTTTTGCCATGGGCCCCTCTTGCTCACGGCTGCCTCCGCTTCGCATTCTTGCCCTAGCAACATGATATAGGACACATGGGGCCCCTTGGAGGTCAGAAGGGGAAGCAGAGGTGATTGTGAGCAGGAATGGGAATCGATAAGTAAATAGGGTCCGTTACCTGCTGGGGTTACTCCAGGAGCCTTCCGGGCATCCTAAGTTTGCGGTAGCTGCTACGGCAGTACTTAAACCACTTTCTATGGATGAATTTCCCTGCAAATTAGCTAGAAGGGATACTCCTAGTGGCAGGAACTTCAGAGAGGTTTTTCTGGCAGAAAGCAGCTACATCTTAAATTAAAGTACATTACTTGTTGGTCCAGAATTTCATGCTCTTTGAAGTGAGACTAATGAGACTAAAATGTAGTTAGTGTCCATTTAATAGTGTCCAGATAACCTGTATTTTTATAATTTATAATTTAGCTATAAGTGGAACTTCTACAGAAGACCACTCCTTTGAGAAGACCCCTACCTCTTAAAGATCAATTTTTCTTGTTAGGCTAACACCCCCATATACCATCTTGCAGTAAAAAAAAAAATGCTGCATTTTAGAAAGTAGGTATAATTGACCTGCTGAGATTTCCAAGACTGACAGTTTTTTTGGAAATTGCAACATGTCTGCGATTTGCTGTGGCTGTAAAATGCTGTGGTGGGGCTGTTTATGTCACGTGGGGTCCTGGCCCCTGATTTTTCTCCCACTACACTATATTAAAACTACCTCTCTTTAAGCAGATCACACACTAATCCAATCAAAGACCACATTTTTGGAATAAACTTTTCAGTGGGAAACCACTTTCAAAAGATCACAGATTGTACTTACATACACTTTGGTACCAATATGGACACAGCTGTATGCTGACCGCATCACTTGACTGCATGCAGAAAGAACAAGGGACATTGCCAGCATCAAACTGGAGTAGACCGCTAATGTCATAGTCAATGCAATCTGCCATCGAGGTGCCAAGCATACATGTCAGCAGTCCTAATTTAGCTTGGACAGTCTCGGGAACTGGGCTAAAAAAAGAATAGGTTTTATGTGAATCCCACACCAAAATGGGCATTCTTGGTGTGTTCAGAGTTTCACCTATGAAATGTCAGAAAGTATCATCAAGATTAGCAGTAAAAGTAGAAAATGGAAAGGGGGAATCATATAGGGGTTTTGGAATGAGATGGGAGCGTTGCTGGGGGCCATGCGGAGGGGACCCTGCCAAGGACCAATATTTATCCACTTAAGGACACAGATCCATTTTCCAAACCTGACGTGTTTCTTTATGTGGCAATAACTTTGAGATACATTAACCCTTTCGCTGCCAAGCACGTAGCTATACGTGCTCCCAAGGTGGCACTTCAGTAGACGAGGACGTAGTTACTACGTCCTCCCTACTAATGCCGATATCTCTGGACTGCATCAACATATCTTGATGGTGTAAAATGCATTTTAAAGAAGAGAATCTCATCTTTAAAATGATATCAGGAACTTGATGATTGAACTTACAGTTTTGCAGCGCTTCACTGTTGAAAACGCTATTTGGCATTGAGATCCAACTGCAGATCTCAATTCCCGACAGCGATTCAACAGTGAATCGCTTCAAAACTGTAAGTTCAATCATCAGGTTATTGGTATCATTTTAAAGATGAGATTCTACTCTTTAAAATGCAATTGAAAGCATCAAGATAAGTTGATACAGTCCAAAGATATAGAGCTCCAAAGTTCCCCCCCCCCCCCCCCCGTCTAAGTAAGCAATTTGCGAACTGTGACAGGAAAGGGAGAGGGGCACAAGCAGCCCAGCAAACAGAGAGAGACAGAGAAACAGTCTGACTCTGTATATAACTTGTATGTGACACCAGGAGAGGGGTGGCAGGGACTCTTCTGTCCCTATTAACCCTTCTCCTGCCAATCAGAGAGAATACTATACATTTGTCTCTGATTGTCACATACAGGTATAATGTAATTTCCCCCTGAGCTTTACTAGTGGGTATTCTTATGTTATACCCCCTGAGCTTAACCAGTAAGTTTAGTGGCGCTGTGACCCAGACATTTACCATTGTCCATATATAGAAAGCAATGGAACCGCACACTTCTAAACAAAGAGTATGGGTGCTAGCAGACAAAGAGTCCTGCGACTCACGTACAGTATAGATAAATGCTGCTGCACACCGTATGGACGTGAAAAGTGAAAAATTTATTGGTACATATACGCCATGAATTAGTTTGTAAAGCATAAAGAAAGCACTAGATCATTGTAGTAAACATAACGTTTCGGTCATTTTAGACCTTCCTCAGATAAGATCTAGAAGCTAGCAGAGTGCGCTGAGGAATCATGGCGTGTAATCCCTACATTTTATAGGATGATACTTTTTTAACATCTCCAGCTTCAAAGCAGATCTTTGTTCCTTCAAGTTCTTGCAATTTTCTGAAGACACGTGCATGGGGGTGCAGGCTATAGTGATATGTATGAACTCTGCACATGCTGAACTCTTTTTGTTTGTATTTGCATTATTTCATAAAACATTCACTTTAAATCAAAATTGCATGAAGGTGCCTGTTCGTATACAGTACCAAGTGGCATTCTGGCAATACTGCAGGTGTCTGCTTTAAGAAAATATATAGGTTTTGGGGGTTGGATGCTTTTTTAATGTTGCAATTTAGGTTTGATTTGTCCATCTCAAAACTGTGAAAATTGCTCTGTCTACTGGAGGTGCAAAATTTCCAGAGACCCTTGGCAGTGAAAAGGTTAATTTACCCATGTGATTTAGAACTTTTTTTCATGATATATCAGTGGTAAACATCAATATTCTTTGCATTTTTTTGGAAATAAAAAATTCAAAAACTGAAATCCTCTGCTTTTTTTTAGGCAGATTGTCATATCACCAAAATTCATTAATAAATGTTATCTACCATATCTCTGCTTTATATTGGCATCATTTTAATTGTCCCTGAATTTATTTTGGCTCTTAGAAGGCTTACAAGTGTAACAACGATTTTCCAAATTGACAAGAAAATTTCCCAAAGCCATTTTTAAGGACCATTTCAGTTCTGAAGTGGTTTTTTAAGGCTTATCTTTTAGAAACCTTTGATAAATCACCCCATTTACAAAACTGCACCCCTCAAATAATTCACATTTAGCCCCATTTTTTTCATTTTTCACACAGGGTTAAATGAGAAAAAACACTTCACAGTTAGTTACAGAATTTCTCCTGAACACAGCAATACCCCATATGTGGTTGTAAAATGTTGTATGGGTACTTGGCTGGGTTCGGAATTAAAAGAGCGCTATTTTGCATTTGGAGGGCAGATTTTTCTGGAATATATTTCGGGTGCCATTTGCAGAGCCCCTAAAATAACAGAACAATGGAAACCCCAAAAAGTTTTAGAAACTACACTCGATAGAATTTACCAATGACCATTGTGACCATTTTGACCCAAGAGATGGTTTCCAAAAAGAAATGTGCAGTAGATGGTGCAAAATGAAAATTGACATGCTACTTCACAGAATTTATCAATCGGAATTATCATTTTGATCCCAAGAGTGCTTCCCAAAAATTAATGTGCAAAGTGAATTTTTAAATAAGCTATGTCATTTCCCAATATGTAGTGCCCACTTAGTGTCCACAGAGACATGCACTCCAAAAACTTTGTTATCCCAGGCACAAAAAAAAAATGTGGATGTGAATTGCTGTTTGGGCACACAGCAGGATTATAGATTGGAGTATAGATTTAGAGGAACTGTTTTCTTTGTACCATTTTTGCAGAGCCCAGGAGGTTCCAGTAGTGGGATTCCCCAAGAAGTGACCTTATATTGTCAGGACCATTTTAGGTTCTTTGCAAACGTGATATGGCTTCAAAAGAACAAACAATCTGTAATCTGATTTCCACATATAGATCCTTAACATCTGCGCTCTGCGGTGTGCCCAAGAAAAAGTTTATGCTCACATCAGGGGATTTACATCTTAAAATATCAGTCTTTGTGGATGTCTTGATCTTTATTACCCAACCGGTCACGACCTTCCCTCTCTACTGCATGAAATTGCCACTTATAGTTTCTACAGCAAGTATAAGATTAACTTTTGTAAAAGAACTGCCCTAAACATCTCCCTCCCAGATTCCCTTGTCCGTACACTTCACTCCTGTTTCCATTTTTTCCTGGTTGGCCAAACTCATTAAATACCTGGGGGTTCTCTTGTCCAATTCTCTTGCAGACACATACTCACTAAATGTTAGGAACCTGATGCAACAATCACTGTAAGTCATGGGCAACTAGAATCCCCCGGCACTGAGACAAAAAACAGTCCTCAGTGTACTACGCTCTCCTAACCAGAGCAGAACCAAGCGCCAGAGTTCTTTGCCAGAGCTCCTGATGGTGGAGTTGGTCTTGGTAAAATCCGGGACTCAGAACCACAGCCGCCCAGAGAGTGCCGCACACCCAGAGAACCCCAAGTAAAGAGGACCCAGAAAAACTCAGACAATAACCTCAGTGGATGTAGTTCAGAAGAGCAGGTCAGCATGGAGAAAAGTCGTACAGGGCAAGTTGGTAATCAAGAGGTCAAAGCAAGTTCCAGAGGAAGCCAAAGCATAGTCAATCAAGCCGAGTCATTTTACAGGAGGTCACGTGGTAGCAGAAGGTAGAGGTAGAAGCGTAGTCAGGAGCACCTCAGAATACTATATCTCTTTCAGACAGTCCCAGTGGTCTTCCGAAAAGCATTTCGGACATCTCTTTCAGACAGTCCCAGTGGTCTTATCTAAAAAGAATTGACTAGATTTATCTGGGCTACTAAACTACCCAGGATTGCAAACATATACTTACTAAATCCAAATGTATACGGGGTGTGGCGGTCATTACCTGCTTTCATTACTATCTGGCTGCTGTTGCGGCACGTATTTTGGACTGGCATCACTCTTTTGCTACCAAACTCTTGGTTGCCTTTAAGGGCTCACTGTACCCGTTGCTTCTTATCTTCCTTCTGTGGCTCCATGGACGCCATTGGTCGGGCAGATCTGTATTAGAGCTTCCTTTCATAGTTCAGCAAGTAGTTGGCATTTGTCGTTCATACCTCACTATGACTAGACTCCCGATGATGGCCCGATGACTCCCATCTGGGGCAATCCAGACTTCCCAACAGCCATACAATCTGACCTGTACTATTTCCCAACCCTCTTACATTCCTCAAAGTACTAACCCCTACTGCCTTGCTCCCTTACTCAGAGCTGGTGCGACCAGAGCATAGGTCCCAAGCCACAAACTGGCAGTACCTCCAACTCCCATTATTTCTACTCCAAATAATCTACACCGGACTCTCTAACCATTTGAGCGCTTATGCTTGAGCCCCTATGCTTGAGCCCCACATTGCCTCCATATCCCATCTCCATCATCTATAACCTGTTAGTGGCTGACGAAGATTCCCCTCTATCCACTTATGTAACTGGCTGGGAGAGAGGGATTGGGACTTCCTTTCTACCTGACGTGTGGCATGCTGTAAGGCACAGGAAACCAACTTCAAAATCCTCTCTTGGTGTCCTCCACAGCATTTTCCCATCGACCCCTGATCTCTACTGGAATTGTTCTTCAGGACAGGGTATGATGCTGGATATCTGGTGGAACAACCCCACTCTCCTTCCGTTTTGGTGAGAAGTTTGCAGAGTCATCAGGGAAGTTACTGGGGTGACTCCTTTCTTGCAAAATTCAAAAACATGTTCGCAAACTAGTTGGCTTTATGTTGACAGTGGCCAAGTCATCCCCCGTCAATGGAAGACCAGTACTCCCCCATCCATGTCAGACTGGCTCCAGGAGGTCCTACACATTCGTGGGACGGAACACCTGGTTGCGTCTCTTAGAACAGATGACATTGCCTATCAGAAAGTGTGGCAACTATAGAATGTCTTCTATTACTCTCCCTCTTTTCAGACCTTCTTTTATACTCTTTCTACTAGGACCTTTTCCTTGCCTAAATGGTCTCTCCTTTCCCCTATATACTTTATAATGGTTATACTGTTTTAAAGGGGTATTCCCACGTCGCATACTCACCAGTCTTCGTTGCTGAAAATTCTTCTGTCTTCCGGCTTTGTTGCATCATTGGTGGGCGGGGTTACATATGCAAAGCCAGCAGCGAGATGCCGCTGGCCCTGCGTGCACACTCATAGCTAGTGAGACCAATGTAGCCTTCACAGTGCGACTACAGACCCGGCATCCGCTGTAATAGTTACAGCGGATGCCGGGGAGTGTAGACGCCGGAACAGATGCCTGCAACATCGCCATGTGCCTGCCCTGCATGAAGCCAGCAGCGGCAGAAGCGATGCTGGTATTCCAGAGGGGAGGGGGAGGAGCTGTTATTCAGCTCCTCCCCCTCCCCTCTGGAATAGCAGCATCGCTCCTGCCGCTGCTGGCTTCATGCAGGGCAGGCACATAGCGATGTTGCAGGCACCTGTGCCAGCATCTACACTCCCCGGCATCCGCTGTAATAGAGAGGCGGATGCCGGGGAGTGTAGACGCCGGCACAGTCTGTATTGGCGGTCCCTTCCTCCCAAAGGGTAAACTACCCCCCCTCCAGGCTCGCTCCCGTGTACTTAGCCCCTCCTCCCTCCCCCCTGAGAGCAGCAGATACATCACTTGACTTATGACCAGATAAGTCAAGGGATGTGTCAAAAAAAAAACCATGAATAAAGTAATATAGTGGACAAACAAAGCAGTTTTGCTGAAGCAATGTATTTAGGAAAAGTCTTACATCCACATTAACAAGCAGTATAGATAGGATCCTTGTGATGGGACAACCCCTTTAATGTTATTGTTATATATATATTATACTTATTTCCTTGTTGTGTTAGGAGTGCTCTTTTGCCCCCTCCTCACACGTTTTCATCCTCATCTGGCCTGGACGCTCCTACAGTTATCTCCCGACCATTCCTAAATCTACCATTTTCCCCCTCCAGGCCAGATCTTCTGGTGATATTTCTGGTTTATGTTATACTGGCCTTTTTCTGAAAAACTTAATAAAAAATTTCTGATAGAAAAAAGTTTCTGCTCACCTGTATGACACTGTTGTACTTAGGATAATGTAGTTAACCATGCGAAATGTTAGTATAAACTGCTGTTTGAGCACACAACCGGGAACAGAAGGGAAGGAGCACAGTTTGGTTTTTGGATATTATACTACTTTTGTAGAGCCCCAGAATTCTCAGTAAAGTGGAATCTGCAGAAATGTGATCCCATTTTGGAAACTACATATTTTGGAGACTTTTGACACAAATGTAAACCTAGCCTAAGGTGTTAAGATCCACGATCTGAGCTCAGCTCTGGCCGCAGGTATTACAAGTGGGTGTCAGCCGTTTCTTACAGCTAATATCCACTCTCATTGTCACCCGCTCAGATTCTGAGTGGGTGACATTGCCATGACTTAATAGTATGTCATAGTGTGGGAAGCTATACCTTTCCATAACAAACTATTGCGTCCTCCTGCGGGAAGGGGTTAAAGGGATAGCATGAAGGGGACCAGGAATGAGAGGGAACCATGCTAAAGACCTCAATTTAAAGCTAAACTTTTCAATCTTTTTTGACTCTGGATTCACCAGTCAATCTGCGAAGACACTCATAATATCCTCACGAATGACACCCAAATAGCACAGTACAGCATACATAATACCCATACCAACAACAGATACCATATTGCAGTAGAAAATATATCCCAGAAGAGTGAAACACCACAGTTCAGTGCAAATTACTACTGCAAATATGCCAAACTGCAAAAAGAATCACATTTCACCCTAGCAGTGCCAAACACATACTACTATACAGCACAAAATATTTTAAGCAGCATTTCCCACTAACCTTTTTCCAAGTCTATCCCATTAGTAGTTTAAAACAGGCAGTGGATTGTGGACCCCTGTGCCACCTAAACAGTATGCACAGTATGGTCTGTTCTCTACAGGAAAATTGCGCTGATTTCGATCGAAATGGGCTGGAGGCAGTGAATTGGGGGGTATTATACTTTGTGGGGGAAGTGAGGAGAACATTATACTGTGTGTGGCTACTACATAGGCAATATACTGTGTGGGGCACTAAGGAGGCAATCCTGTCTAAAATATGGAGGGGTGCAGTATAGGGAGCCTGTTATTTAACTCCTTCCCGCCGCAGGCATTTTTCGATTTTCGTTTTTGGCTCCCACCCTTCCAAACCCCTTAGCTTTTTTAACCCCTTCCTGCCGATGGCATTTTTGTTTTTCGTTTTTGACTCCCCTCCTTCTAAACCCCATAACTTTTTTATTTCTCCGCTCCCAGAGCCATATGAGGTCTTAATCTTTGCGGGACAAATTTTTCTTCATGATGCCACAATTAATTATTCTGTATAATGTACTCAGAAGCTGGAAAAAAATTCAGAATGGGGGGGATTTGAAGAAAAAATGCATTTCTGCGACATTCTTACGAGCTTCGGTTTTACGGCGTTCACTGTGGAGCCAAAATGACATGTCCCCTGTATTCTGTGTTTCGGTACGATTTTGGGGATACCAAATTTATATGGTTTTATTTACATTTTAACCCCTTAAAAAAATAAAAAAAAACTGTGTTAAAAATTTTTTTTCTAAAAGTCGACATATTTTCTATGCATAGGGCGTCTTTTTTTGTGGGGCCAGGTGTACCTTTTAGTTCTACCATTTTCGGGAAATACTATTGCTTTGATCACGTTTTATTCAAATTTTTATCGGAATCAAAACAGTGAAAAAACGGCGGTTTGGCACTATTGACTATTTTTCCCGCTACAACAGTTTTTTTTTTGCATTTATTAGACCCCCTAGGGGTCTTGAATCCCAGGGGGTCTGATCAATAATGCAATGCATTACAATGCTAATGCATTGCAAAAAATCATCATTTCTTTTGCAGGATGCATAGACCAGCCGGTAAAAGAAAGAGGCTGCAGACCGGCTGGGAGCCTTTACAAGGCTTCCGGCTGTCATGGAAATGTGACGTCGGTCCTGGAGCTTGCTCCAGGCGCCGGCGATCACTGGCAAAATTGCGGCGCCCATGCACCGCAAGAAAAATGGCGCCTTCGGCGCCTTTGACCGAGGCGCCGGAGGGGTTAATGCCTCCAATCGGACCGGGGACCGATCGGAGGCATTAGCGCTGGCTGTCTACTATGTAACACACTAGACACCCGGCGGCTATGGCAGCCGCCCGACTCCCGGGCGGCCGCCATAGTTAATCACCCGACATGCACCGTACTAGTACGGCGGATGTCGGGAAAGGGTTATTTTCCGCTCTGAGCCATATGAGATTTTAGGGCCTGTGCACAAGGAGTAAACGTGCGCTCTTTTAACAACTGCGACCTACGCCTACTCTGGAGCTGGCCACCATCTTTGATTCCGGGCCCACCTGCTGCCATCCTGTTCCGGTCCACAGAGGTGCCGCCTACTGCCTGGAGGAACGCATCGGACCTTGGCGGAATCCTCCGACACCGTCCTGACCATCTTCTGCGGTCTACCGCACATCCAGCCTGTAGGGAGACTGCCTCCTGAACTAATGGCCGCCATCTTGCTTCTGGGGCCTACAAACTCACGGAGCCCCTATTGCCTGCAGCCCTTACACCGGACACCTTCCACAGGCTTGCAGCTAGCTCCGGTTCTGGGGCAGCCCAAAAAGAAGGGATTCTACAGCCTCACAACTGCGGACACCTCCAGGCAGGCCTGAGGCCTAGTCTGGCCTACAAAGCCTCCAGCCCTCTATCTTCAGCTCACAGCAGCACCTGCCTAGCTGCTTGCCTGCACAGCTAAATCTCCATATTACCTGACTACCTGCCACTACAGTAGAACTTATTGACACTGTGAGTAACTAGATATCTCCTTCTATCCCCTGTTTCTTTTCTACTAGCCTGCAAAAGACTTTATTACTAAATTGCTCCTCCTGGCAGCAGCTACAGAGAAGGAAAGAAATATTGACCGACCTTCAGTAACACCTCTTGGCACCATACTCCACAAACCGATACCCTGACTAGGCACTAATAGACTGGAATCTGACCGTAAAGAGAAATGGATGCCTGACCACAGGCACCATCATTAAGAGCCAATCCCTCTCTCATTTTTTGCTCAAAATGAGTTTTAAAAATTGTGAAAACAGGCAGCAACAAGAGCCTAGACCCCCCGGGAACGCCTAAACCCCTAAAACAGCAAGGAGACACAAAAATTCCTAAGGAAAAGATTACACTGGTCAACAAATTTTCAAAAGTTGTTTGTTTCTGAAATGAAATGAGTCATTCCCTAATGATTTTTATGTGCTGAATTCAAATATCACAAGGAAAACTGTCAATTGGCTCTAGTTTCTATGATATCGAAGAGTTCTCATTTTACTGTTTTGTGAATGGTATAGAATATGATACATATTTATTACTTCTGCAATAATAGAGGTGCAAGTTTACTGTTTTTAAAATTTTGGAAATATATTCTTAGGAAACTTAGTTCTATCTAAAATCAACTATAATTTATAGTCATATCTAAGAATTTTTTACAAATGAAGTATGTTTATTGAACTTTGGAACGTAGATCCTTATTGAATTGCTATTCGGCTCCTTTACTCACGTCTCTTATATTCAGACATGGGATTGTCTCTGATAATTGTCCAGCAGTAGTCTGCAAGCATTGATGGGTTCCATTTACCCTGATATCTCTTTTCCATAGTCGCAATTTCCTGATGAAATCGTTCACCATGTTCATCGCTCACCGCTCCACAGTTTGGTGCAAAGAAGTCTAGATGAGAGTGTAAGAAATGAATCTTTAAAGACATGTTACATCCCAGGTTTTTATATGCCTTCAGGAGATTTTCAACCAACTCTTCATAATTATCTGCTTTGGTGTTTCCCACGAAATTAGTCACGACTAATTTGAATGCTTTCCATGCAGTCGTTTCTTTGCCACGCAGCAAATGGTAAAACTCGTCATCTTGAAGAAGCATACGAATCTGAGGACCAATAAAGACTCCTGCTTTTATCTTCGCTTCACTCAACCTTGGAAACTTACAGAGGAGATATTTGAATGCCTCTTCATTTCTATCCATTGCCTTTACAAAATTCTTCATAAGACCAAGCTTGATATGTAAAGGAGGTAACAGAATCTTTCCTGCTTGAACAAGTGCTGGATGCATAACATTTTTAGTCCCTGGTTGCAGTGACTTTCTGAGTGGCCATTCTCTTCTCTTGTAGTGTTCTGATCTTGCACGACTGTCCCACTCACATAGGAAGCAGCAGTACTTGGTGTATCCTCCCTGTAGACCAAGCACTTAGCGCTACCACCTTCAAGTCACCACAGAGGCACCACAGATGTTCATCATAGTTTATGCATCTCAAGAGCTCTTTCATGTTGTTATAGGTTTCCTTCATGTGAACAGCATAACCAATTGGAACTGATGGTAGTGCATTGCCATTGTGAAGTAAGACAGCTTTAAGACTTAGCTTTGATGAATTGATAAATAGCCTCCACTCATCGGGGTTATGGCTGATTTTGAGAGCATCCATTAAACCACAAACGTTATTGCATACAACAAGATCACCCTCCATGAAGAAGAATTAGACAAGAGACTGTTGACGGTTCCTAAAGAAAGAAATTCGAACATCATCTGCCAACAGATTCCACTGTTGAAGTCTGGAACCTAAGAGCTCGGCCTTACTCTTGGGCAGGTCTAGATCTCTAACAAGATCGTTAAGTTCACTTTGCGATATAAGGTGCGGTTCAGTGGAGAGTGATGCAGGAAAATCTGGATCTGACGAGGTAGATGGTTCATGACAAACTCCTTCTTCTTCCTCGTCAGTGGAATCGAGCGAGAATGTTTCTGGAGCATTTGGAACTGGCAATTCTTCAGAATGAGCTACTGGGCGTATTGCAGATGGAATATTTGGATACTATAAAGTCCACTTCTTTCTTTTTGAAATTCCTTTCCCAATTGGAGGCACCTTGCAGAAGTAGCAATTGTCACTATGGTCAGATGGCTCTCTCCAGACCATTGGCACTGCAAACGGCATAGACTGTCTCTTCCGGTTCAATCACTGTCTGAGATTTGAAGAACATGTATTACAGCATATGTGTGGAGCCCAACTCTTGTACTGGTCGCCTATTTTGCAGCCAAAATACAGGTGGTAGGCTTTCTTAACCAAATATAAATAGAAATATAAAATGCACGTCTATATCATGAAAAGTAAAGCCAATTTTAAAATTTTAGCATCAATTTCAATCTCAGCACCCCAAAATTAGTTAAGAACAACTGGTTTGATGCCCGAAACATTTTGGCTGTTGACCAGTGTTATCTCAGTCCCCTGCTAGAGCTCTCAAAATGGCTGCGTTCTCTAGACAAGAAATGGATGTGGCAGAGGAGTCAGATTTGGAAAGCATGGCAGAGGGTGAAAATGTTGAAACTGATTTCACAACTTTATCTAAGTCTTTCTTCCAAAAAGCATTGACTAAAATTTTAAGTCCAGGCCTTGCAAAACTGGAGAATATAGAAGAAAAAATGGACAATGTTGGCTCAAGAGTACAGTCTCTTGAAGCAAGTTGCACAGCTCTCACAAATCATTCTACTTCAGTGTAAGCGAGACTCCACATCTATATGATCTTACATCGATAGGTCTTTGACTTTAATTGAAGATCAGGAGAATCGCAGTAGACGCAAGAATATCAGGATCAAAGGTCTCCCTGAAAGCGGAGCAGTGGAAAACCTTAATGTCACTTCCTCTTTGTTTATAGACCTACTGGGAGAAGAAAGAGCTGCATCTGTAGTAGTAGAAAGGATTCACAGAGCAATAAAACCCAGACCCCAACAAGGAGATCCTCCACGCGATATTATATGCGGCCTCCTCTCCTACAGGGATATTGCTACGATACTCACGGAGGCCAGGAAACGGGACTCAATCCTAATAGGCAACGATGAAATTGCAATTTAGCAGGATGTCGCTCCCTCTATTTTGGCGAAACGTCACATCCTCAGACCATTCCTGGACATACTACGTCAAAATGAAATAAGATATGCTTGGCTATATCCCTTTGGCCTAGCGATTACACATAGAGGGAAGTGTTTCACGATACATCCACCGAATGATTTGCCACCTCTATGGGCCCATCTTGATGTCCCCCCAGTGGAGATTCAATCCTGGCTACCTATGCCACCTTTGCAAGAACTACCAGAGCTTCCAGAGATTGAGGACTGGCAACAGACTCAGAGACATAAATCCCCTAAAGCCAATAGATATGACAAGTCAAGACCTTCTCTGCAGACCTAAAGAGAAACTCTTATGGGACTATTTTACTATTCTCAGATCGAGAGTAGCTGAGATGATGTAGTTTTCACCGTCAATATAATCTACTTTATATTGCTGAATAGAATCTTTGAGAAGGATTTTTGGTTATTAATATGAGTTAAGCGTATCTCTTAGCTATGGTAAGTCTGTGCATGAATTTAATATTGTGCTCTATGTGTTACCTACTAGCTCAGTTCATTATATGTAGAAACACATGATAAAGTTGAATGCTCTAAGATGTTATGCGTTCCATTGCTCTCCTGCCTCACCCCCCCCCTCCCCTAATTCCTACCCCCCTTCCCCACGACGTGCAAAGAAATAGTGAAAACCTGAACAAAACTTAGATATGAGGGGTTGGCAATTTTTTGTATTTAATAACAAGTAACTGCCTTGCTTTCATCTCACACAGCTGGTTGACAACATCTAGAGTACCACAACACCTTACTGTTTCTACCCCGCCTTATAACCCCCCCTTTTCCCTCACCATACCCCCCCAATCCCTCCCCCCAATATCCTTTTATTAGGTTTGTTGCTGTTTACACAGTTCAGTAAATATATTTTCAATGCCATACAACTTAACTGATAACTTTGTTATACTCTAGCTTGAGATAGGTAAGGCTAGGTATACGATCAGACACAACTTAGTCGTACCACTCCTGTAGAACTTTCTGAGGATTCAATACTTTTTTGTTTTTTGCAAAAAGTTCAAATTATATTTTGAGTAACAACTAGAGATGAGCGAACAGTAAAATGTCCGAGGTTCCATATTCGTTTCGAGTAGCCCCTCAATATTCGACTACTCAAATCGAATATCGAACCCTATTATAGTCTATGGGGGGAAAATGCTCGTTTCAGGGGTAGGCAACGTTTGATCAAATTATACTTACCAAGTCCACGAGTGAGGGTCGGGCTGGATCCTCCGTGCAGTCTTCTCCTTGCAGCGTCCCTGCGGCTGACTGCGCATGCCCGCACTACAAGCGGACATGCGCAGTCGGATCTGCCCAGGCCCGATGCCTGGCAGAGTGATTGAGGAGCAGGAAGACGCCGCGGGGAAGCTGCACGGAGAAGACTTCTAAAGGTAGGAGAAGAACCAGCATTGCTTGGCCGACTGTATAGCATTCGGCCAATCAATGCTGGTTCTGCATCAAACTTTTACATTCGAACAGCGAGTGGTACTCGATCGAGTACAAGCATTTCGAATACCGTAGTATTCGATCGAATACCTACTCGATCAAGTACTACTCACTCATCTCTAGTAACAACTGTTCAGAAGACTCTTCACTCTTCACTCTTCAGTAGAGCTCAAGGTTCTTCATTACTTGTGTATCCAGGTGTTTACACCCACTCTTATCAGGACTTTACTCCTTCAAAATTGCCCAACCCTCAACCCTCTTTGTCCCCTTCTTCTCCTTACTTGAACTTTTATTCTGACTACTTTTCCCCCACTTCACTTTTGTACTTCGGACGGTATATCCTTATTCACTGCGGGGGTCCCCTTGCCCAGCTCAAATAGATAGTTTCAGTAAGAATCTAGTATTAAAATTGCCAAGGTTAAATTCACTTCATTTAATGTGAATGGATTAAACACACCACAGAAAAGACGCGTTTTTTACACATGTAAAAAATATCATTGAAGTCAATGGGAGTCTGATTTTTATACGTGTATTCTTTACACGTGTATTATGCAAAAATAAGCGCGTGTTTACTGCATGTGCACGGGCCCTTAATGTTTGTGGGACAAATTTTCTTCATGGTGCTACCAATAATTATTCTGTACAATGCACTGAAAAAACATTCAGAATGAGGAGGAGTTGGAGAAAAAGTGCATTTGTGCAATTTTCTTATGGGCTTCGTTTTTACGACAATCACTGTGCAGCCAAAATGACATGTCATCTGTTTTCTGTTTCGGTGCAACTCTGAGGATACCAAATTTATATGGTTTTATTTACATTTTAACTCTTTAACAAAAATCAAAAACTGTGCCAAAATTTTTTTCTTCTAAAAGTCGCCATATTTTAACACCCATACTTTGTACAGAGATGCATAGGGCATCTTTTTTTGCGTGGCCGGGTGTACTTTTTAGTTATATCATCTTGGGGAATTGGTATTGCTTTGATCATTTTGCCCTTTTGATTTTTTCCCGCTAGGGCGTTTCCCGTATGGGAATTTTAATTTTTTTATAGATTTGTAGAGTGAGCATATTTGGACCCAGGGATACTTAATGTGTTTGTGTTTCACAGTATTTAAGTACTTTTATATGTGTTCTAGGGAAAGGGGGGGTGACTTGAACTTATATTATTATATTTTTTTTATGCATTTATTAGACCCCCTAGGAGTCTTGAACCTTCAGTTCTATTGCAGGCTACATAGAGTAGCTTGCAACAGAACATATTGCATGACAGGCCTGGGAGCCTTCACAAGGCTCTCGGCTGTCATGGTCACGGGACGCCGGCCCCAAAAATCGCTCCGGGCGCTGGTGATCCACGGTAAATTGGCGGTTCCCACGTGCCACCGGTAAAATGGCGCCTCGGTCAGCTTTGTCCAAGGCACCAAGGGGTTTAATGCCTGCGTGGTATTGTTTTATACAGCAGACACCCGGCAGCTGCCCAGCTCCTGATCAGCCGCCATCTGTAGGGTCCATTCACACGGAGGAAAATGGTGAGGAATTTGGTGTGGAATTTTGCACGCTGAAAATAAAGCCTCCCATTGATTTCAGTGGGTTCTGCTTAGCTTTTTTTTTTCACTAGCGGAATTTTTCACTAACGTAAAATTCTGCTAGTGGAAAAAAAAGCTATTAGAACCCATTGAAATCAATCAATGGAAAATTCCACACCAAATTCTTCACCATTTTCCTCCATGTGAATGGCCCCTTAAACACCCCACATCCTCCATACTAGTACGGTAGATGTCGGGAAGGGGTTAACTGCATGAAATAGCATAGTTAGTAATTATATGCTTTGTGAACACCAATTCGTCATCCCTGGAAAACAATTTCCAAATGGTGACAAATATGAAACTGTGACCTTTAAAGAGGATCTGTCACCAAAATGCTACCTGAGATACCTCATTTGATGGTTGCTTTGTCGCTGTGCTCCTGATCAATTTTTTATTTGTTTTATAAAGTCCATCCATCAGTTAACCTTTTCCTGACATCCACCATAATGGTACAGCAGAACCCAGGACTTTAAAGACAGCAGCTGCTCTGAAGCAGAGCGTTCACCTTAGCCATCATGTCTTTCAGAAGAGTTCACTCTTAGTTTCCCACACATTTATGAAAGTAGAGTGAGTAGTGACATCAAAGTTTTGTGCAAATGAATTCAAAAAGTCACAAATCTCTGTTTGGGACTCTTTAAAATACAGAATTCTAAAATGTAGGGCTTGATAAATTCCCCCTGTGTCTTTAAGTAATTAGGATTAATGTAATAGTAATGTGTGCCTACATGGGAAGCAGAAGATCATTTAAGATTCTGTTAAGATGTTAGTTTTCCATCAGTAACCACTGTCTGCTTTGCAGTGCCTGCTAATTCATTTCTGTTGTCTGTGCTGACCACCAGAGGGAGCTCTTATTGCATCTTTTTTTCTAACATTGTCAACAGCTCTTACTAAAAACATCCTATTTTCAAACACAAGAGATGCAATTTTGTTTAGATAACAGGCTGCCCATGACCCCTTATCACCACAGGCATTTTTCGATTTGTTCGTCATAATGGTACCATTTAGTATTCTGCACAATGTATTGGGAAGCTGGGAAAAAAAAATTCAGAATAGGGTAGAATTAGAGAAAAAATGTATTTGTGCAACTTTCTTATGGGCTTCGGGGTTTTTTCGGCATTCACTGTGAAGCCAAAATTATATGTATCCTGTATTCTGTTTCAGTATGATTCTGGGGATACCAAATTTATATACTTTTATATATCTTTTAAATCCTTAATAAAAAAAACTAAATCCAAAACTTTCCAGAATTTCTTTTTTCTTAGAGTCGCCGTATTCTGACACCCATAACTATTTTATATTTCTGTGTACTTGGATGTATAGGGCATCTTTTTTGCAGGGTCATATGTAATTTTTAGGTATACTTTTTGGGGAAATGTCTATTCTTTTGAATTTTTATCAGAGGCAACAGAAAAAAACAGCAGCTCAGCACTTTTGATTTGGAAAAAATATTTTTATGAGTTTGTAGACCAGGTGTTTTTGGACACAGGGATATCTATTGTGTTTGTGTTTTTTTTTTATTTTTATATGAATTCTAGGGAAATGGGGGGTGATTCACATTTTTATTTTTTAAATCTTTTCATATTTTATTTTATTTTTTTTATACTGTTTTTATTAAACCCCCTAGGGCTCTTGAAGCCACAATCTAGCATGTTAAACTTTTTCATGCTTTGTCAAATGCAGTCTGTGATAAAGCTTGTAAAGCTTTGTCCAAGAGATTTGTACCTTATCAGTGAAATCCTGGATCCTAGTCTCAGCAGACAAAATAAAATCAGAGGAAGACAATAAGGAGTGAACATGTAAAACGCCCAATTCATCCTAATAAATAACCACACCAAACAGTATTATGGCACATTAGCCATTCTTTATTAACAACAATACAGTACAGCTGGATCATCCCGACTGATAGCGCATCACACTCGATACCCGCCAGCCCACGGCCCGCCAATAGAGTAGGAGCCAGCGAGGCATGCCCTCCATCTTCTAACTCTCCCTAAGTAACCTTCCTGGTTGCCCAAGTCCATCCGAACAAGGGACCAGCTGTAGATCATGTCTCCCTCCACAAACGAGGAACCCTACTGTGAAGCTCATGGTTATCTTGCCGTGGCCCATTCAATATTTGTAAAGTGCCGCAGTCCTGCTTTACAAAACACAACATTACTAAAGAATAATGTTAAGGGCTGGGAGGGTGGGTCTTGCTTTACCCTGTGATGTAAAAATAGCATTAATCTACTGTCCCTCATCTGCCTTATCTGAAATGACCCCGCACTACTCAACCACTAGTTCCCTCATCCAATTACCTTGACATATTGTTACCATCTGAAGTACTGCCCCGTTCCCTCATCTTCCCTCAGAGTCCCAGCAGCAATAGCCATGTAACCAACTTCATTTTGTACCCAACATACTTAGCCAACCCTATACTATTCTAACATTCATCAACCACACAGACCACCCAGCATCAGCAACCATGTAACCAACTCCATTTTGCACATAACCCATATAGCAAACCCTATACCAACCCTTATACTAACCTAACTATCTTAAATGGGTATTCCTATGAACATAACCATTTTTACATTTGTAGATAATTAAAAGTTAAACATTTTTGTAAATATAAGTAATTAAACATTTTCCAGAGTTTTAAAGTTTTTCTCTAAATATCTTTTGGTCACAGTCTTGTTGTCTTGACTGCAGTTAGAAAATCAGCTATGATTTCCTTATTGTAGCCGGGATATCTTCTGATACATGTAGTGTCCCTGCCTGATAATATAGAAACAATAAGAAATTCATGGATGGGTTCCTGACAACTCCCAGACCACAGAAAGTTTCTGCATTTGTGGTTGTATCCATTGGCAACCAATCAAGACAACAACTTGTGGCCACAAGATATTTAGAGAAACTCTGAGACGTTTTAATTACCGTATTTTCCGGCGGATAAGATGTCTGGGCGTATAAGACGATCCCCAACTTTTCCAGTTAAAGTATAGACTTTGGGATATACTTGCCACATAAGACTACCCCTCTTCTAACGCACATACAGTAAAAAGTAAAAAGAACATCAGATTTGATTTCAATATGGTAAATTTTAATTCAAAAGCTTATGACATGCAGGTACTTAGCAGGAAAAGGCTGGTTGACATCAAACATATAAACAATAACATAGCATTACACATCGCTATCGATGTAAATGGCCTTTCATATACAGTGTTGGCCAAAAGTTTTGGCACCCCTGCAATTCTGTCAGATAATACTCAGTTTCTTCCAGAAAATGATTGCAAGCACAAACTCTTTGGTATTAATATCTTCATTTATTTTGCTTGCAATGAAAAAACACAAAAGAGAATGAAAAAAAAAGTCAAATCATTGACCATTTTACACAAAACTCCAAAAATGGGCTGGACAAAAGTATTGGCACCCTCAGCCTAATACTTGGTAGCACAACCTTTAGATAAAATAACTGTGAACAACCGCTTCCGGTAACCATCAATGAGTTTCTTACAATGCTCTGCTGGAATTTTAGACCATCTTCTTTGGCAAACTGCTCCAGGTCCCTGAGATATGAAGGGTGCCTTCCCCAAACTGCCATTTTGATATCTCTCTACAGGTGTTCTATGGGATTCAGGTCTGGACTCATTGCTGGCCACTTTAGAAGTCTCCAGTGCTTTCTCTCAAACCATTTTCTAGTGTTTTTTGAAGTGTGTTTTGGGTCATTGTCCTGCTGGAAGACCCATGACCTCTGAGGGAGACCCAGCTTTCTCACACTGGGCCCTACATTATGCTGCAGAATTTGTTGGTAGTCTTCAGACTTCATAATGCCAAGCACACGGTCAGGCAGTCCAGTGCCAGAGGCAGCAAAGCAACCCTAAAACATCAGGGAACCTCCGCCATGTTTTACTGTAGGAACCGTGTTCTTTTCTTTGAAGGCCTCTTTTTTTTCTGTAAACTCTATGTTGATGCATTTTCCCAAAAAGCTCTACTTTTGTCTCATCTGACCAGAGAACATACTTCCAAAATGTTTTTGGCTTTCTCAGGTAAGTTTTGGCAAACTCCAGCCTGGCTTTTTTATATCTCTGGGTAAGAAGTGGGGTCTTCATGGGTATCTTACTATGCAGTCCCTTTTCATTCAGTCGCCGACAGATAGTACAGGTTGACACTGTTGTACCCTCGGACTGCAGGGCAGCTTGAACTTGTTTGGATGTTATTCAAGGTTCTTTATCCACCATCCGCACAATCTTGTGTTTAAATCTCTCGTTAATTTTTCTTTTCTGTCCACATCTAGGGAGGTTAACCACAGTGCCATGGGCTTTAAACTTCTTGATGACACTGCGCACGGTAGACACAGGAACATTCAGGTCTTTGGAGATGGACTTGTAGCCTTGAGATTGCTCATGCTTCCTCACAATTTTGCTTCTCAAGTCCTCAGACAGTTCTTTGGTCTTCTTTCTTTTCTCCATTTTCTCCTTTTCTCCAATGTGACACACAAGGACACAGGACAGAGGTTGAGTCAACTTTAATCCATTCCAACTGGCTGCAAGTGTGATTTCGTTATTGCCACCACCTGTTAGGTGCCGCAGGTAAGTAACAGGTGCTGTTAATTACACAAATTAGAGAAGCATCCCATGATTTTTCAAACAGTGCCAATACTTTTGTCCATCCCCTTTTTATGTTTGCTGTGGAATTATATCCAATTTGGCTTTTTGACAATTCTTTTTGTGGTTTTCCATTGAAGGCAAATTAAATGAAGATAATAATACCAAAGAATTTGTGATTGCAATCATTTTCTGGAAGAAAATGAGTATTATCTGACAGAATTGCAGGGGTGCCAATACTTTTGGCCAACACTGTAATATATACACTGCTTGCTGGCAGCTTTCCACTTTGGCTTATAAATGGTGGTCCTGAGTGTGGGACACCCATCTATGATACCTATTATGCTGGGTTCACATATATCAATTGAGCCCAAACCATTCTTTTATGTGGGAGCAGGACATAACTGATGACATTTTCATGCACTTTGTGCATAGGTTTGGCATCCGTGGATCGACTGAGACACCCATAACATGCTGTATTTTTCATTCCGATGTTAGGAGGCATTCGGGGTCTAAACTATTGTGGTGGATGTCAGAAGAAATACTATAGAAAGAAATAGGATCAACTCTAATTTCAGATCTCGCTCCTGCAGTGAAGTTAAGCAAGAAGAGAAAAAGGGGCGGGTCCGACGGGTAAAGGAGGCGTGTTTTTTTAAGCAAACTTAAAAACACACCTCCTTCACCCATCTGGCCCGCCCCTCCTTCCCTGCCTCTCATATCTCGCTCCTGCAATGAAGCTACACAGGAGGGAAGGAGAGGCAGGTCAGACAGTTGAAGGAGGTGTGTTTTTCTCGGCACAGCGCTGCTCTCCTTTTGCCATTCTCTAGGCTTTCAGGACGCCTCCAGTAATAGGATACAACGGCCAGAGGGATGCGCTCTGATAGTCCTGGAGACTAGACCCGGCGTATAAGACGACTCCCGACTTTGGAGAAAATTTTCAGGGGTTAAAAAGTCGTCTTATATGCCGGAAAATACAGTACTTATATTTGCAAAAATGTTTAGCTTTTAATTATCTACAAATATAGATGTGATTATGTTCATTGGAATACTCTTTTAATCTCCTCACCTCCCCTTTCTTCCTGGCGCCACAATTCTCAGTGTCGAAATATCTTACATGGAATCTGTAAAAGTCTTTAGTAATTTATATTCAGTGAAACCACTGTAACATCTCTGCCTGTTCGGGCCTCTGCGCCACCCTCTGCTCGCATGCTGCGGCGCCGGAGGCGTGTGCAGTTTGACAATCTGCTTAAGGTTTTTAGTTACACTGTGTGAACACGGCTCTAGTCCTTAATTTGTTTTGCACCACACCCGTCTTCTGCCTAGGTTGCCTCTGTTCATTAAGTGGTTAATCTGTCTTGCCTGTGATTGACAGCTTTTCTTCCTGTCAGGTTCTGGGTGGGTTCTTCCTTCCCTATTTAGTCTTGGCTCACAGTCACACTGGTGCCGGTTATTGCCTCTAGCTTTCTGGTATTTCTTGCGTTTATTTACTTGTATACTGATCCTTGACCTCTGGCTTTCCTACTGACTATTCTCTTGACTCCGTTTTGGCACTGCATCGCTCTCTTGTTACCGAACCCTGGCTACCTGACCTCCCTTTGTTGTTGTGCGTCTTGTCTGCGTTTTGTGTTTCACGTATTCAGGGAGGGATTGTCTTCGTGGTTGTCGCCTATTACTTAGGATAGGGTCTGGCAATAGGAAGGGAAAGAGGAGGGCTTCAGTTTAGGGCTCACTGTCGCTTGTGCCCCTCCCTCCAGGGTTCACCAGCAGCTTCTGGGGAATTATCATCTGCTATTTCCTAACAACCACCCTAAAAGAGCACCTCTTTTAGAAGATCTTCCTCTTATCCAGTCTACATTTTCTGTGACGGATTTTCAGTTTTCCATGCCAGTCATCTTCCTTGATACGTGTAAGCTGTTTATATAATTTATCCGCTGAAAACTCTACTCTGTGTTGATAAGTTATGGAGTCATCCCTAATAGTAATGGACAGCTATCTCTGTATGAAATTGAAAGAGAATTGACTCCATTCACTAAAATGAGTGAAGGAGTCTCAGAGCAATGCAGTGGTCTGTGGCCATGCAACAGGAGTGGGGGCCAAAGTCACTATGTGGCCCTAGCCTAGGTCCGGAGCCCCATGTAGCGTAAGTGCCATGATTTTGCCATAGCAAAAACAGCCGCATTTTACTGCAACTGCAAAGTGGATGGGATTCTACCTATTCCTATCCATACATAACAGAAGAATATGCGCAGTGGACATGCTGAAATTTTAAGCAATGTTTTTGTAAATTGCAGCATGTCATTTAAACATATGGAAACATTACTGTTTTTTATACGCTCCAGTGTCAGTGCTGTTGGTTTCAGAACTTACGCTGAGATTTAAGGCCCTTGCTGACAGTGGAGGGATATTGGTGCCAAAACTAATGGCACCGAAATCTCTGGCACTGGGATATATACCAGGAAAGCTGACAATGCACTTTTCTAGTGGCATATAATAGCACTAATGTGAGAAGACTTGAAAGGACCTCTTTAAAGAATATTTTTTCTTCAAAAAATTTTATTTTTCTTAGTGGTATTACAACTTCAAAACTATATAATTTTGGTATTGTCGTGATCATAGAATATAGGTAATGTCATTTTGGTTGCTCAGTAAATGCTATAAAAATAAAACCAATAAAAAAGTAAAAGAAATTCATCTTCCCAGGACATTTTACTAAATGGTACCAAAAAATAAGCCCTCCATGAAAAATAAAATGAAAAAAAGTTATGGCTTTTATGATTTTTGGAAGATGGGGAGTAAAAAATAAAAATGGAAAAATTGCTGAAATGGAGGTTAAAAAGTATGTCTTATTTTACAGTATTGGAAAAGATGTAAGAATATGTTCACACAAAGTTGTTTTTTCATTTCAATTGGCTTTTCAAGGCATAATCTGCCCTAAAATAGGTCCTAAAAAATCATAAACCCTTACTTGTCTTGTGTTATTATGTTGTTCTGATAAATAGAAAGATCCCAAGTTGTCATTTTTTTGTTTTTTTTATTATTATTTTATAAATTATTTTATAAATATTTAGAATTAAAGGGAACTTTTCACTAAGCAGTGTCATCTGCTGGCAGCATGTTGTACAGCAGGAGGAACTGAGCAGATCAATATATAGGTTTGTGGGAAAAGACTCAATAAAACCTGTCATTTATTATATCACAGATCTCTTTCTGTGTTAGAAAGTCAAGGAGGTGGTCCTATCAGTTACTGACAGCCTCTCCTCTATGACTGTGCATACAGTGATAGCTGTCGATAACTGACAAGACTGCCTCTTTGACTTATAAAGAGCAGAGGTTTCAATGAATAGATCAGAAGTTGCAATCTTTTCCTGCTCTGTGACTCCTCCTGCTCTGTCTCTGATGCCTACTGGTTACACTGCATTTTCCTGGTGACAGGTTTGCTTTAAGTAATGTTGAATATCGCTTTTAGGTTAAGGCCCCATTTAACCCCATATACTCAGAAAGAAAAAGACTAATTTAAAAACAATAGGTACTACGCATTACCGTACCAACAGAATTTCATTGAAATATATGATGGACTTTAGTTATGTCATTGAATAAATCTAGTAATACTTTCTGATGATATACAGTTAGACACTTATTTATTCTGTTAACTTTTTCTACAAGGCTTGATAGCCTCTGTGGGTTTCCCTAAGTCCTGCCAGTCCCAGCCAGAGTTCATGAGGAAGGAAGAGAGCTAGGTAACTAATGTAGGGTTGGCTGAGACTGCTGGAGACAGCATGGATAAACAAACTGCAACAGGATCCGATCTGTAGCTGTCTGTGTACTGGAGAGGAAGAGTGCACTAGCTGCGGACAACATGTACTTTGACTTTTCCACTGAAGAAATGATACTCTAACTGTTGTCCTGAGGCTTGAAAAAGATAGTTCCTGCTGAAAATTTGTTAAGTTTAGACTTCGGATTTTATGGCTTACCCTGCCACTGGAAAGCTTTCTCTGACTCCTGTAATAAGCAAATCTAATAACTGAAATCCACATGAAGGATCTGCGGTTCTGACTTAAGAGGAAGAAAAGAAACTTGATCTCTGCTGCTAGTAGAGATCTACAGAAAGAACAGGCTCTTCAGGAGATCTGCACAACCTGTAATTAATGCTTGACTTGGAACTGGCTTAGGATACAACCACTAATGTATGCATGTCGAGACCGCAGACAAGGCAGCCGATCCGAAAATATTTCACTGTAGTTCATCTTCTGCTCCAAATAGCTAAGAATTCAACCACTGGACTTTAAAGTGAGCTCCTCTTCCATTTTACCTGTATAGGAAAACAAAATGCAGGTGCCACCAAGAAGTTCTTCTCCTCAGAGAAATGTTCTTCACAAATCTCCACATGGATCCCCCAGGAGTTCTCCTCTGAGTTCTCCTCTCAGCTCTCCACGTAACTCACCACGTAATTCTCCGCTTCTTCTCCGCAAACTTCTCATGAGTCGGAATAATCGAATGCAGAGAAGATTTACAGTTGCACATGCACCATGGTAAATACACTGTTATACATATTATACTTAAGGAATCTATTTACTCCTAGAAAGGGGATTTGTCTTATGACTGACCTTGCACATCCCATATGAATATAAGGCAACATCCCTGGAAATCACTGGGTGCTTTTAGTAACAGGCCGTATTTTGATAAGAAATGATAAATAGTGACAGTTATGGTTATTGACTTAGTCTTCTAAAACTGCTACTAACATTGCATCTGAATGCATTGCTTTCCTCTTTTATGTTTTTTGACTCAACATTAGTTACAAAAACTACTTAAATTCCCAGGGCAAGTCTAGACATAAAAACCATTATCATTGAAGTTATAGTGTACCTAACTGGATCTTACACTTGACCCTTATATAATCTATTTATATCATGATATAAAATGTAGTGTGATCTAGCTTTTACTCTTTCATTTATTATCCTTGTTCATTTACAGCTAATGTTCCTCATACTTTTTGGAGAGCACATATCACATACATACACATACAGGGCTTGGTATATTAGCATAAGTTGTTGCACAATATAGCAAACCTTGTATCTGCAGGGAGGTTCCAGGTATTACTTAAATGTATGCAAAAGCTATTTGTTTTATTTTAATGTAGGGTAAATGCTCTTAATAATTGAATGCACCTAAAACATACAATACAATCTATCACTTTGTTTCTTTAGGCTAGGGCTGCACAATGACTTGTGCAATTTGTCTAAAACTTGTTGCGCTACTATTTTAAAGTTTCGTTTTGGCTGTTAAAAAAAATGTGACAAAATTACAGACTGCTTGCAAGCAAGTTTCTTATGATGGCAAAGTCCTGGGTGACTTGTGACCTATGAGCATAAATTCAACCAGTTTGTTGTGTTGTAATTTTGTTAGGGAATGTGCCTCATCATCATCATATGTTCACGATCATTAGATCCTTCATGTCATGTGACCACAGATATAAAATATGTATTACCATGTATCATAACTAGTGCACAGTTAAAAATTGAGTAGTTGCCCATTACAATCTATCAGATTTCACTTATCAGGTTCTTTTTGCTTTTCAAAGGTTCATTGGCTTTCACTAGGGATGTTGTATTAGATATTGTGATAAATAATTGTACAATAGGAAGGAAGCCTCATAACTAAAATATGTACAGTAACCCTCAACTCCTTTCTGTGGAACGCTAAATCCAAGCATGGAAGTGCTGAAAAACTAGTTTTATACAGTTGCACAGTACCCCAAAAGTTTATCTGGATTGTGGTCTGTAGAATCTTATCTCCCGGGCGGTGGTTAGTCATCCCCAGGCTTATGTTACAAAAGGAAGAGGAAAATTAATTGTGGACTAATAGGTTGAATTCTTTTTTTAACCCTAAACCTATAGTAACTTCCCCAAATTCCAGTTCTTCCACTTTGTCAGTGGTCTTTTATGTTAGACCTCGTGTCATCTGCTTCTCAAGTCCTCCAGACATACTTTGTGTCAGAGCTACTGTGGTCTGTAAGTATCATTCCTATTATATTTACAACATATTTTCAGCATCACATTAATTGTGATCTGAACATAACAGCTAGCTTATTCATCTTGCTCTTCAAAATGTCTTCATATCTCTGTTGACAAACTGTGGTGCTGTAATTTGTTGATGCCTTGTACAGCACAGGTTTCCTGCTCACCTTGCAATCCTTAGGTAAAGAAAGGGTTTCCTTAACCGAGGCCTGCCAGCTGAGCTTGCCTCAATGTTTACTGAGCTATCAGTGATGCCTGACCAGTAATACAAAAGCAAACACAGGGAATATGAAATACAAGTATAGTTTCAAATGCTTTGCCTGAATATTATTTTAGGCCAAATCATAATTAGTTTATTATATAACAAAGGATTTGTGCCTAACAGAAGGCGTGTGGATAGTCACATTTGGCAATGTTAATAGTGTTTCATAAAATGGCAGTGACTTATTTTTATGTGTTTTGTTTAGATAAAATCTTTGTCAGGAAGAGAAACCAGTAAACTAACAATTCCATCTCCTTTTTTTAAAGGCAGTCTACCACTACCAAAAGCTCTTGTAAACCATTTATATGCATACCTCGTGTCAAAGTGCAATCTTGCTGCCAAGAAAAACTATTATAATCCATATGCTAATGAGTTGTTCAGTGAGGTGCGGGTGTACCTGCCAGAGTACCCATTTTTTCACCTGTGATTTCCATCCAGCGTCACCCCCTAAATTAAAGATTGACAGTTCCCAATGTGCAGTGGCTACGAGCAAAAATAGGGACTGTGGTAGCCATATTCCAGTTGCACCAAACATCTCATTTGCATACAGATTACAGGCAGCAATATTGCATTTTGACACATACACACAAAAAAAAATATTCGCTATGACCTTTATTTAGGTTCTACAACAGCATATAAATAGTTCGGAAATTATGTTGGCCCATTCACACGGAGCTTTTTGACGAGGATTTTGTCAAGGAAAAAATCCACTTCAGGAATTAGGAAATGTTTTTTAAAGCAGTTCGTGGACCGTTTTTTGAGGCTTTTTTAGTTTTTGATTTTTTTTCCTCCAGCATAGTATATGGACCTTGAAATAACCGCTACCGTTTTTTCCATGCGGTTTTGGGCAATTCTGCACCCAAATCCGTGACATGGATTTTCCACCTCCCAACTACGTTGGTTTTTGCAGGTGGAGTCTGCCTGAAGGAAGTTTTTTTTCCGCTAGTGGAAAAAATTTTGCGAGTGGAAAAAATAAAGTGAGCGGAACCCATAGAATTTTATGGGGAGGCGTTTTTTCCACGTGGATTCTGACGTGGATTCAGCGTCAAAATCAGCGCCCAAAAACACTGTGTGAATGGACCCTAAAACTTGGACCTTTGGAGCATTGGCTAAACTAGGTGCAAAAGACTCTTGCTAGGCACCATGCACCATCAATCACCTTCTTGTGATACAAACAGTGGTACTACTGCGTTGCACCACCTGCGTTCTTCCTCGGGGTCAGCACCTAAGGGGAATGTTGAAAGTTGAGTATTATATGCTGGTGTAGCAGGTACTTTTTTATATAATTAGGTCACATTTGGGGCATTTTAATAAGGGGACACAATGCATTTTCTTTTTAATTGCAACACAATATGCTTTTTTTTCTCTAATATTTCACATCTATGACCATTGTAAAAAAAATATCTTATGCACCACTTATATGTGACTTGCTTTTTACCTTGGTTGTGAGCCTTTCATCAGTTTCTGAGAAAAGTTTTCAAAAACCAGGAAATCCAGTATCCCCAATTCCTTACTGAGGGACCAATATTTGTCTTAGTATCCCAATACGTGCACAATTAAGTTTTCTTGGAGAATTATTACAGGGGTTATCTACCTTTCCAATATTTATGGCCATCTATTTTAACTTTGCAGATGACCTCTTGAATGTAGCCATGCCATGATTGAACAGCACATCAATGATATTAATGTGCTGCCCATGCCTCTATGGCCCCATTCATTGCTCTCACTGGACAAGAATAGGACATCTCCTGAGCTTTGTAATACATGAATAAATGGTTAAGTGTGCTAGTAGTGAAAAACAAGGTTACAATAAAACACGGTCATGTGCATGAGACCTAAGTGAATAAGTTATTAAGATATCTTTCCAAAGGACTGAAAAACTGCAAAATTTCATGCAGCAGAAAATCTCCATTTCTCTGAAAAAAGACCACATTTACCTGATGCCAGATGAAACCATTGTTTTGTGCAGAATACAGGCAAGGCCATGCAGCATATGATAAAAAGAGATAATCCTTTAATAGTTCCACCATGGGGAAATTCAGTGTGTTACAACAGCATAGATAATACAGTTATACAAGAAAAAAAAAACACATTCAAAGCTCAGAATAGCAGATAGAAAAGATAGAAAAACTTCAGGATCATTTAGTTCTCTGCGCAGAGTGATCATCACTTAGCCTGATGTAGATTATACAGCCTAACCACGGTTGGGAGGAAGGACCTCCATTAACGCTCCTTCTCACACTTGGGGTGAAGCAGTTGGTCACTGACAGTACTGCCCAGTGCTATCACGGTCACATGCATGTGATGGGAGTTATTCTTCAACATGGAGCTCACCATGGACTTCTGTCACCCACCATCTGTACTGGGTCAAGGGGGCTCCCCAGGACAGAGCTGACCATTGTAACCAGCTTGTCAAGTCTATTTCTGTCCCTGGCTGGTATGCTACTCCCCCAGTAGGCCACTCCGAAGAAGATGGCTGATGCTACTACAGAGTTTGAAAAAGGCCTTAAGAAGTGGCCCTTGAACTCCAAAGGCCCTCAGCCTCCTGAGCAGGTAGAGCTTGCTGTGACCCTTTCTGTGCAGTGCATTCAGGTGATCAGCCCAGTCCAGCTTATTATTGAGGAGCACACCAAAGTACTTATAGGTCTTGGCTATCTTAATGACTGTCCCCTGGAGGTACAACAGATTCAAAATCGTCTCTGCTTACTGAAGTCTACCACCATCTCCTTGGTCTTCCCAGCATTAATCCTGAGGTGGCTTCGCTGGCACCATTCCACAAAATCCCAGTTTAAGTCTCTGTATGCCATGTCGTCTCCGTCTGTGATGAGGCCTACTATTCCAGAGTCATTGGAGTACTTTTGTAAGTAACAGCTAGATGAGTTGCACCTAAAGTCAGTAGTGTACAGTGTGAAGAGGAGAGACCACAGGTGTACAATGTTAAAGGGGCTCTATCATTGGGAAAAGTCATCTTTAGCTAAGCACATACTTGCATAGCTTTTAGAAAGGCTATTCCACACCTATGTAAATTGTCTCAGTAGTTTTGAATAAGTCTGTTTTTATTTATATGCTAATTAGCCTTCTCCGTGCACTCCGAAAGTGTCTGTGTGCACCCTCTATTCACTATGTGTATGAGAGCAGAGAGGCTGTTGTGCTGATGACTCATCTCTCTGCTCTCACACACATAGAGAATAGCAGACGGTGATCACAGACACTTCCGGAGAAGGCTAATTGGCATATGAATAAAAACTGACTTATTCAAAAACTACTGAGGCAATTTACATACAAAAGGTACATGTGGAATATCCTTTTAAAGGCTATTCAAGTTTGTGCTTAGCCAAAAATGACTTTTCCCAATGATAGAGCCCCTTTAATAAAGCAACCACACAAAAATATATACATGCACGGCATTTCAAATGTACATAGATAAATCTTGTATAAGGTGTTAGTCACATGGCAATGTGTGGTGCTAGGTCCCCTTTAACCATAAGCGCAACGATGCCAGCTGCACCTGGCCCTATGGTTGCAGTGGCCCCCTCAGCCGGGCTGGATCGAGTGGGAAAATCCCACATTTCGGATGATGCATACCTCCCAACTTTTGAAGAACTGAAAGAGGGATAAAATGTGCGGTGCACAAATTTAGCCCCGCCCACTTTTGTGTTGACTCCGCCCACTCATTAATTTTCATGTGCCTGCACACAGTATAATCCTCCTACAGTCACCTGTAAATTATATGTCCCCCCTCTATCTCTCCCCCAGTTTCATATACACCCTTCATCTGCCCCCAGTTTCATGTCCCCCTTCCATCTCTGCCCCCAGATTCATGTCCCCACATCTCTGCCCCCAGTTTCATGTCCCCTCCATCTCTGCCCCCAGATTCATGTCCCTCCATCTCTGCCCCCAGATTCATGTACCCCATCTCTGCCCCCAGTGTCATGCTGTCCTCTCCATCTCTGCCCCCAGTGTCATGCTGTCCTCTCCATCTCTGCCCCCAGTGTCATGCCATCCTCTCCATCTCTGCCCCCAGTGTCATGCCGTCCTCTCCATCTCTGCCCCCAGTGTCATGCCGTCCTCTCCTTCATCTGCCCCCAGATTCACGTTCCACCTCCACATTAAACTTACCTTCTCCTCCGCTCCCTCGCCACTCTCTGCGTGCCTCTCTCGCTGACACATGCGGCTGAAGGAAGGAGCTGACACAGGTCAGCTCCTCGCTTCGCCGCTGCGTGTCTCTCTTGCTGACACATATGCGGCTGAAGTGAGGAGCTGACCTGTGTCAGCTCCTCGCTTCGCCGCTGCCACCGCTCCTGGCTTGTAGTCGCGTCTACAAGCCAGGAGCCGGCGGCAGCAGCGAAGCGAGGAGCTGACACAGGTCAGCTCCTCGCTTCAGCCGCATATGTGTCGAGGAGCTGCCCTGTGTCAGCTCCTTCCTTCAGCCGCATGTGTCAGCGAGAGAGGCATGCAGCGGCGAAGCGAGGAGCAGACCTGTGTCAGCTCCTCGCTTCAGCCGCATGTGTCAGCGAGAGAGGCGCGCAGCGGCGAAGCGAGGAGCTGACCTGTGTCAGCTCCTTGCTTCAGCCGCATATGTGTTCAACTCAGATCTGCGTCCTCTGGACGCAGATCTGAGTTGAAATCGGGACATACCTCTCTCCAACCGGGACCGCTGGACATGTCACCCAATGTCGTGAATGTCCCGCGGAAATCGGGACGGTTGGGAGGTATGGGTGATGTCCTGCTGTTTCGGGCGGCAGCCAATGAGTTCACCTCTATCCGTGTCCTTAGGACACAGATAGAGGTTAAATACTATAGTGCAGCCTGGAGCTGTTAGCCTTATAACGTCTGCGGCAGGGAAACACAATATGCACCGAGCCACATTGGATCTGGGGAACCATATGGGAATTGTACTCAGCATGTGTACTCAGCAGTTTGGGGAGGATATATGTTTTTAAAATGTTTTTTACCCGCTGAGCCACAAAACATATGGTATCTTGTTTTGTCAGTTTTCTGAATGTCTTGAAGAAGAGAGCTATAGTTGAGGGCAAATAAGGTGGCCAGGTCTTGGGGAATCCATACTCCAAGATATTTGATATCAATGGTATGGTGAGTTCATTTTTAAGTATGACATTGTAGGTTCTTTTTTTAAGGTAATATTCAAGATTTCGTACTTGCTAAAGCTTATCTTAAGGTTGGAAACGACCAACTGTGTAGAACAGGTTTGAGAAATGGGGTAACAAGGGTGCGGGATTAGTGATGAGAACCAGTAACACCTAAACAATTAAAATTTTTGAATCCCCACCTTCCAAACCCCATAACATTTTTATTTTTCTATTCACAGAGCCATTTGAGGGCTTAGTGTTTGTGGAACAAATTTTTCTTCATAATGATACAGTTTATTATTCTGTACAATGTACTGGGAAGCTGGAAAAAAATTCAGAATGGAATGAAAATAGAGAAAACATGCACTTGTGTGGCTTTTTACAGGCTTTTTTCATTTTTTTTTAAAGGGATCCTATCATTTAAACACTTTTTTTTTCTAGTTGACACGTCGGAATAGCCTTAACAAATGCTATTTTGTCTTTTACCTTTATAAGTCGTCTCCGGCCTGCCGTTCGGTGAAAAATCCGTTTTTTCTCCGTATGCAAATGAGTTCTCTCGCAGCACTGGGGGCGGGCCCCAGCGCTCAAACAGCACTAGGGGCGTCCCCAATGGTGTAAGAGAACTCTCTGCAGTGACGCCTCCATCTTCAGCAGCAACCGCCTCTTCATCTTCTTTTTTCTGGCTGGGGTCAGACTTGTGCACCTGCGCAGTCAGCTCTGCCATCGAGACCCAGGCAAAGCCGAGTGCACAGGCCGGCCGGCGTCCAATTTTTTTGGAGGCCGCCTATGCGTGGATGCGCAGTACGCTACTGTTCTCCATAGGGCAGCGACAAGATGCTGGTTCACTGCCTCAGGATTCCGTTGCAGCTAGCCTCGCAGTATGTTCACACGCGGAATCCATTTTCCGCCATGTGAACATACCCTTAGGATTTTGCCCACTATTTAAAGTGGACCTTTCCTGTCCTGATGAATAATGCACGGTTTTATATACCATTAGAAAGCCGACATCGTTGGGCTGTGAGGAAAGCACCCTCTGACAGTACCAGGCTATGTTAGAGTACAGTCAGAGGGGCATTCCTCACAGCCCAGCGATGACGCTGAGCTATATGGAATGGCCTTCTGACACTGGGGAAACATTGGTGCCGACATTAACGGGGCACATACCTGAAGTCAGTGCACTTTAGTGGTATATAAAACCGCAGATTCATGAGGACATGAAAGGTCCTCTTTAAAGTCAAAATTGATTAAGGATATAGGCCTATAGCTACCACACATTTTCAGATTACCTTCTCTGAGAAGAATAGTGATGAAGGTTTCTAAAGATTGAGGAGGTAGGTGATGACCATTGTAGAAGGAGTTACACAGAGAGGTAAAATGTGGTAACAGTACTGATTGGAATGTCTTATAATACTTTATTGGAGCTTATCTGGCCCTGGGCTTTTTCCTGCCGGGATAGCGGATAGTACTTTGGCCAATTCCTCATTGTTGAAAGGGCCCAACAATGGGAGGCCATCTTCATTGCCGAGCCTTGGGAGCAGTACTGAGTCAAGAAAAGAGTTGATTAAATTCAATTCATCTGAAGCGAGTTAGGGGAGGTGGCATCAGGTGACGCATCGAGGTTATAGAGTTTCTGATAAAAAGTTGTGGAAAGCATCGACAATGTTTTCTGTGGTGTTGACAGTGTCACAGTTGGCGCAAGTTATTTCTTTTGTGAATGATTGGTCTTTTCATTTGTGGACAAGGGCAGACATAATCTTGTTCCCCCTATTGCCATGGGTATAAAATTTACACCTTGAGGTTTGGTGCAGTTTGAACGAGCGAACATTTATCTTTAACTCTGTCCCTAGTTGGAATGAGTTCATGAAGCGTATTCTGTGCTTGTGTCCGTTTGTGAGTGCATTCTAACACCAAGATGCAGGACAAAAGGTTATTGAGGGTCTTTTTCCTTTCTTAACAAAGGTGTTCAGTGATAGTAACACTCCCCTGACTACAATATTGTGTTCCTCCCATAGACTAGGGTCAGAGACATTGACAATAGTTTGAGGCGAAATATTGTTGGAGAATGATATTAATTTTATGTGCGTTGGTTAGACTGCTTAGTATTGTGTCATTTAATTTCCAATACCAGTCCTCTTTCAGAATGTCACCCAAAGCAATTGTAAGAAATTTATTAAATACAGGGGAATGGTTGGACAGTAGGATGTTGCATGTTGTATCAAACACTAAATCGAAAGATTTTTGTTGGGGAAAGAGGTAATGACGTCTGTCGTATGAGTTGTGTATGGAGGAAAAGTGTAGGAGGGCTGGGTCTACTACCATGTATCAATCAGGTGGAGATTGGTTAGTGTCTTGGTAGGTTAGCTAGGGAGCAATAGGGGGTGTTCTAAAGTCTGGTAAGGTCTAGGATAGGGTTCAGTGGTAAATTTCTCTCGCCCCTGGTTATTAGTGTGCCCTTAAGAGATTTAGAGTTCTGACAATTCATGGGACCTGGGATTGGTTTAGAAAGGATAAATGTATAGACTGAGTTCGCAATGAGGCCTATATTAAAAATGTAACATTCCTCAGGGTCATGGAGTTGCGCTTTGAGGTAGAAGGGTATGTGTCTAAAGACAGCTATGCTTACTCCTCTGGCCGATTTGGTGTACTGTACATACTGTAAAACCATGATGTATAGTCCTGGGTGGGGAGGTGGGAAATTTTCCCTGTATTAAAGTGTGTGGCTTGGAACATTACTTCAGAAACTTTCTGTTTGCGGACATGAGTGAGAATCTAAGAGCGTTTTTGAGGGATGTTCAGACCTCTCAAACCTCAATTCAGGTGTGCATGGGCCAGTGAGAGGTAGGCCAAACATTTGGAAAGGGTGAGTAAGTACATGTCGGGGCTCCACGGAGTGTCCCCTACCAGAAGTAAATTGGATTAGTGTGGCTCATTAAGTTAAGCAATTAAATAGTAGAAGACCATAAACAGCTTAATGCATAACCAGTCACAATAAAATAAAATGTTTGAACGTCAAACATGTTTGGTGTCCAGCAGATCTCTAGTCCAGCATGGGGAAGGTGGGATAACCTGAAATAGAAATACAGTTACAAGGAACACTTACCCAAATCCTTTTGAAGAGAGCACCAGCACTTGAATAGTGGAATAGTGTCTTATAACATGGGGCACTCACTGGCTTCTGCAGCAGTCAGCAAGTCCTGGATATCAGTACCTCAAACAAGTAAAGTGCAACAATAGGAGTAGTAATCTAGGAGCTGCTGAAGAAAAATCTCAGAAAAATGGAGAGGCATCTAGGCGGTCGGTGAATTAGCCGAGTGGGGGTTATCTGTTCCCAGGGTGGTGGTGTAGCCAGGAGTGGCAAAGTGACAATGTTGGTGATGCGGTGGACTGAGTGGAGGAAGGAGATACCAAAGGGGAAAGTCCACCCGTAAGCTTTTGAGATCTTTGGGGACAAGTCCTGGAAGATGGAGATCTGTGAGGACTCGTAACTGAGAGAGTCTGACTCTCCTGGCCTTGGTGAGATGTTCTTCCTTGTCCTGGAAATTAAGGAAGTGACAAATCATATCTCTCGATGGTTCAATGAGCTTGGTTTTCAGGTACAGTGCACAATAGGCTCTCTTATCATGGATGAGGCCAGGGGCGGATCCAGGGCCGGGCAACCGCCCGGGGCCCCACGGCCCGGCCCTAACAAAATGGTCCCGGTCAGCCTCGGCATAGTCGGGCAAGTGCCGGGGCCCACAGAGCTTCTGGGGGCCCCCCGGCACTTGCCTGTCACGATGGCAAATGAAGGGGTGGGAGAACGGCATGACACTGGGGCAGATGGAGGGGGAGAGAACAGCATGACACTGTGGCAAATGAAGGGGGGGGGAGAACGGCATGACACTGAGGCAGATGAAGGGGGGAGAATAGCATGACACTGGGGTGGATGGAGGGGGGAGAACAGCATGACACTGGGGCAGATGAAGGGGCGAGAACCACATGACACTGGGGCAAATGAAGGGGGGGAGAATGGCATGATACTGGGGCAGATGAAGGGGGGATGGCATGACACTGGGGCAGATGAAGGGGGGGAGAATGGCATGACAATGGGGCAGATGAAGGGGGGTAGAATGGCATGACATTGGGGCAGATGGGGGGAGAACGGCATGACACTGGGGCAGAGATGGGGGGGACATGAAACTGTGGGCAGATAAAGGGGGAGAATGGCATGAAACTGGGGACAGAGATAGAGGGGGGGACATGAAACTAGGGGTAGATGAAGGGTGTATATGAAAATGGGGGAGAGATGGAGGGGGGACATATAATTTACGGGTGACTGTAGGAGGATTATACTGTGTGGAATCACAATGAAAATGAATGAGAATGGGCGGAGTCAACATAAAAGTGGGAGGGGCCTAATTTGCTGCGGCGCGCTGCGCGTAGGGCCCCGCCAAAGTCAATTGCCCAGGGCCCCGCAAACCCTGGATCCGCCACTGGATGAGGCTTTGTCCTCGTAAAGTAGTGTGAGGCAGACTTGGCGAACGGTGCAGGGGATAGCTTAGTTTATTACAGTTTCTGGGACACTCCACATGTTGAGTCTGCCCCTTTTCTTTTCTATTCCAGAAATGACGAATTGGCGGCTTCCAGACTTTCTACTCTTTGCCCAATATAGCATGTCTTTCTTAATGTATGCTGGACAATACTTGCTTAAAGAAGTTGCAAGATAAGGAAAGATCATCTGAGGGTGCAGAGGCTTCCTCTTCACTGTCACCATCTGAGACCAGAGTTCTTGTCCTCAAGTTCAGATTGTGCCACAGCGACCATTTTAGCCTGAGCAGAGGACTGTTTTTTCATGTAATATTTAGGTCTTCTTGGGAATTTGGCTGTTTTGCTAAGGTCTGAGAGTCCCATGGATGTTTGCCACCCGCCTTTACCATGGTTCAGAATGGTTAGTGTAGAAATGTCATCTGTTTGAGGTCTCCAGAGACAACTGATGGCCTAGTTAGTCATTGGTATGTTGACTGGCAGGATGTCGAGGAGGCAAGAGGGGCTCCCAGCTACATTGATCTGATGGAAGTGTATCAGCAGCCTAGGAGGGATATTGCTGAGGGCAATAGAGCCACTGAGGGAAAAGATGAATTGTAGGTGTAATGATGTCAAACACAGAAAAAGTATACAGAAAGTCCGGGGTTTAAGTTGGGGTTTAAGACTGGTTCATTATACTGAAGGAACCAGCAAGTATGAAGGAAGACAGTTCCCAGTCAGTAGTTGGATATTTTGTAGAGGGGGGGGGAGTGTGGGTACAAGGGAGAGCTGCCCGGAGGAGTAGTAGGAGGGATGTCACGGGATTACTGCTGGTACTAGGCGTCCAGCTGGTACCGTGCTAGCGTGGACCCTGACTACTGTACTACTGTTGTGCAGGTCCCCTGGAAGGAGTGGTGAGGTGAGTTGGAGTCCAAATGCGCCGGGGCTCACTACCCAGTTCTTGGAGAGACCCACACCCTTTCTGTTCTTCTCTCACTGACAAGCTGGAGTCGGCGGCCTGTTGTGAGGAGGGTTGCAATGCAGGTGCCAGGTCTGATCTGTCACATCTGATGTGATGAGAGTCAATCATAGATGGGAAGCGGTACCCAATAGGCAGAAGGCAGAGTCTGGCATGGTAATCTTGTAGCTCCTCTGCGGGTGGAGGAGCTGTACAGAAGTAGGCCTTTTCTTCAGACAGCATAGGCAATGGTAAAGCTGCTGGTCTGCAGGGAGCATTTGGAGTGAAGAAGATGGCAACTGACTGCATGTAGCAGGAGTCTAGATAGAGAGGAGTCAAGGCTCACCAAGCGGGTTGGTGAGCAACTAAGGTCACCCCTGTGTAGCTGTAAAACACAAGAGAGAAATCACCGAGCTGGTCCTCGTATTATATCATTTAGGTCCATGGCAGCATCACAGTCATAAATGCCTGCTCACCTTTTTAGGTTGTGAGGAAGTCACAACAACCTAATAGCATGTAGAAAATAAATCAATCCATCCGGCAGGGCAGCAGCTGGAGATCCGTCACTAAGTCGTCGAGACAGGAAACCTGAATGGACCAACCAAATCCAGCAGGATTGGGCATAATGACCAACGCTCACCCAATATCTTGATCTTCTGCCCAATCCTGATGGATTTGGTTGGTCCTTTCTGGACCCCTGTGTAGCTGACATGGATTCAGGGGGATAACCTGGGATGTGTTGCAGTGTTTTTTGGTCAGATTTCAGGACTTAGACTTCTGTTTAGCCGGGTTAGTAGCAGGGGCTCACAGAAAGCACATTCATGCAGCTTAGCTGTTAGCCTCCTAATAGGTACAGTATTTCTAATAAAAATGGATGTTTACTAGAGATGAGCGAACACTAAAATGTTCGAGGTTCGAAATTCGATTCGAACAGCCGCTCACTGTTCGAGTGTTCGAATGGGTTTCGAACCCCATTATAGTCTATGGGGAACATAAACTCGTTAAGGGGGAAACCCAAATTCGTGTCTGGAGGGTCACCAAGTCCACTATGACACCCCAGGAAATGATACCAACACCCTGGAATGACACTGGGACAGCAGGGGAAGCATGTCTGGGGGCATAAAAGTCACTTTATTTCATGGAAATCCCTGTCAGTTTGCGATTTTCGCAAGCTAACTTTTCCCCATAGAAATGCATTGGCCAGTGCTGATTGGCCAGAGTACGGAACTCGACCAATCAGCGCTGGCTCTGCTGGAGGAGGCGGAGTCTAAGATCGCTCCACACCAGTCTCCATTCAGGTCCGACCTTAGACTCCGCCTCCTCCGGCAGAGCCAGCGCTGATTGGCCGAAGGCTGGCCAATGCATTCCTATGCGAATGCAGACTTAGCAGTGCTGAGTCAGTTTTGCTCAACTACACATCTGATGCACACTCGGCACTGCTACATCAGATGTAGCAATCTGATGTAGCAGAGCCGAGGGTGCACTAGAACCCCTGTGCAAACTCAGTTCACGCTAATAGAATGCATTGGCCAGCGCTGATTGGCCAATGCATTCTATTAGCCCGATGAAGTAGAGCTGAATGTGTGTGCTAAGCACACACATTCAGCACTGCTTCATCACGCCAATACAATGCATTAGCCAGTGCTGATTGGCCAGAGTACGGAATTCGGCCAATCAGCGCTGGCCAATGCATTCTATTAGCCCGATGAAGTAGAGCTGAATGTGTGTGCTAAGCACACACATTCAGCACTGCTTCATCAAGCCAATACAATGCATTAGCCAGTGCTGATTGGCCAGAGTACGGAATTCGGCCAATCAGCGCTGGCTCTGCTGGAGGAGGCGGAGTCTAAGGTCGGACCTGAATGGAGACTGGTGTGGAGCGATCTTAGACTCCGCCTCCTCCAGCAGAGCCAGCGCTGATTGGCCGAATTCCGTACTCTGGCCAATCAGCGCTGGCCAATGCATTCTATTAGCCCGATGAAGTAGAGCTGAATGTGTGTGCTAAGCACACACATTCAGCACTGCTTCATCACGCCAATACAATGCATTAGCCAGTGCTGATTGGCCAGAGTACGGAATTCGGCCAATCAGCGCTGGCTCTGCTGGAGGAGGCGGAGTCTAAGATCGCTCCACACCAGTCTCCATTCAGGTCCGACCTTAGACTCCGCCTCCTCCGGCAGAGCCAGCGCTGATTGGCCGAAGGCTGGCCAATGCATTCCTATGCGAATGCAGACTTAGCAGTGCTGAGTCAGTTTTGCTCAACTACACATCTGATGCACACTCGGCACTGCTACATCAGATGTAGCAATCTGATGTAGCAGAGCCGAGGGTGCACTAGAACCCCTGTGCAAACTCAGTTCACGCTAATAGAATGCATTGGCCAGCGCTGATTGGCCAATGCATTCTATTAGCCCGATGAAGTAGAGCTGAATGTGTGTGCTAAGCTCACTCATTCAGCACTGCTTCATCACGCCAATACAATGCATTAGCCAGTGCTGATTGGCCAGAGTACGGAATTCGGCCAATCAGCGCTGGCTCTGCTGGAGGAGGCGGAGTCTAAGGTCGGACCTGAATGGAGACTGGTGTGGAGCGATCTTAGACTCCGCCTCCTCCAGCAGAGCCAGCGCTGATTGGCCGAATTCCGTACTCTGGCCAATCAGTGCTGGCCAATGCATTCTATTAGCTTGATGAAGCAGAGTGTGCACAAGGGTTCAAGCGCACCCTCGGCTCTGATGTAGCAGAGCCGAGGCTGCACAAGGGTTCAAGCGCACCCTCGGCTCTGATGTAGGAGAGCCGAGGGTGCACTTGAACCCTTGTGCACCCTCAGCTCTGCTACATCAGAGCCGAGGGTGCGCTTGAACCCTTGTGCACACTCTGCTTCATCAAGCTAATAGAATGCATTGGCCAGCGCTGATTGGCCAATGTATTCTATTAGCCTGATGAAGTAGAGCTGAATGTGTGTGCTAAGCACACACATTCAGCTCTACTTCATCGGGCTAATAGAATGCATTGGCCAGCGCTGATTGGCCAGAGTACGGAACTCGACCAATCAGCGCTGGCTCTGCTGGAGGAGGCGGAGTCTAAGATCGCTCCACACCAGTCTCCATTCAGGTCCGACCTTAGACTCCGCCTCCTCCGGCAGAGCCAGCGCTGATTGGCCGAAGGCTGGCCAATGCATTCCTATGCGAATGCAGACTTAGCAGTGCTGAGTCAGTTTTGCTCAACTACACATCTGATGCACACTCGGCACTGCTACATCAGATGTAGCAATCTGATGTAGCAGAGCCGAGGGTGCACTAGAACCCCTGTGCAAACTCAGTTCACGCTAATAGAATGCATTGGCCAGCGCTGATTGGCCAATGCATTCTATTAGCCCGATGAAGTAGAGCTGAATGTGTGTGCTAAGCACACTCATTCAGCACTGCTTCATCACGCCAATACAATGCATTAGCCAGTGCTGATTGGCCAGAGTACGGAATTCGGCCAATCAGCGCTGGCTCTGCTGGAGGAGGCGGAGTCTAAGGTCGGACCTGAATGGAGACTGGTGTGGAGCGATCTTAGACTCCGCCTCCTCCAGCAGAGCCAGCGCTGATTGGCCGAATTCCGTACTCTGGCCAATCAGTGCTGGCCAATGCATTCTATTAGCTTGATGAAGCAGAGTGTGCACAAGGGTTCAAGCGCACCCTCGGCTCTGATGTAGCAGAGCCGAGGCTGCACAAGGGTTCAAGCGCACCCTCGGCTCTGATGTAGGAGAGCCGAGGGTGCACTTGAACCCTTGTGCACCCTCAGCTCTGCTACATCAGAGCCGAGGGTGCGCTTGAACCCTTGTGCACACTCTGCTTCATCAAGCTAATAGAATGCATTGGCCAGCGCTGATTGGCCAATGTATTCTATTAGCCTGATGAAGTAGAGCTGAATGTGTGTGCTAAGCACACACATTCAGCTCTACTTCATCGGGCTAATAGAATGCATTGGCCAGCGCTGATTGGCCAGAGTACGGAACTCGACCAATCAGCGCTGGCTCTGCTGGAGGAGGCGGAGTCTAAGATCGCTCCACACCAGTCTCCATTCAGGTCCGACCTTAGACTCCGCCTCCTCCAGCAGAGCCAGCGCTGATTGGCCGAATTCCGTACTCTGGCCAATCAGCACTGGCTAATGCATTGTATTGGCGTGATGAAGCAGTGCTGAATGTGTGTGCTTAGCACACACATTCAGCTCTACTTCATCGGGCTAATAGAATGCATTGGCCAATCAGCGCTGGCCAATGCATTCTTTTAGCGTGAACTGAGTTTGCACAGGGGTTCTAGTGCACCCTCGGCTCTGCTACATCAGATTGCTACATCTGATGTAGCAGTGCCGAGTGTGCATCAGATGTGTAGTTGAGCAAAACTGACTCAGCACTGCTAAGTCTCTGCATTCGCATAGGAATGCATTGGCCAGCCTTCGGCCAATCAGCGCTGGCTCTGCCGGAGGAGGCGGAGTCTAAGGTCGGACCTGAATGGAGACTGGTGTGGAGCGATCTTAGACTCCGCCTCCTCCAGCAGAGCCAGCGCTGATTGGTCGAGTTCCGTACTCTGGCCAATCAGCGCTGGCCAATGCATTCTATTAGCCCGATGAAGTAGAGCTGAATGTGTGTGCTTAGCACACACATTCAGCTCTACTTCATCAGGCTAATAGAATACATTGGCCAATCAGCGCTGGCCAATGCATTCTATTAGCTTGATGAAGCAGAGTGTGCACAAGGGTTCAAGCGCACCCTCGGCTCTGATGTAGCAGAGCTGAGGGTGCACAAGGGTTCAAGTGCACCCTCGGCTCTCCTACATCAGAGCCGAGGGTGCGCTTGAACCCTTGTGCAGCCTCGGCTCTGCTACATCAGAGCCGAGGGTGCGCTTGAACCCTTGTGCACACTCTGCTTCATCAAGCTAATAGAATGCATTGGCCAGCACTGATTGGCCAGAGTACGGAATTCGGCCAATCAGCGTTGGCCAATGCATCCCTATGGGAAAAAGTTTATCTCACAAAAATCACAATTACACACCCGATAGAGCCCCAAAAAGTTATTTTTAATAACATTCCCCCCTAAATAAAGGTTATCCCTAGCTATCCCTGCCTGTACAGCTATCCCTGTCTCATAGTCACAAAGTTCACATTCTCATATGACCCGGATTTGAAATCCACTATTCGTCTAAAATGGAGGTCACCTGATTTCGGCAGCCAATGACTTTTTCCAATTTTTTTCAATGCCCCCAGTGTCGTAGTTCCTGTCCCACCTCCCCTGCGCTGTTATTGGTGCAAAAAAGGCGCCAGGGAAGGTGGGAGGGGAATCGAATTTTGGCGCACTTTACCACGTGGTGTTCGATTCGATTCGAACATGGCGAACACCCTGATATCCGATCGAACATGTGTTCGATAGAACACTGTTCGCTCATCTCTAATGTTTACCTAAATTAAAGCTGGTGCTAGAGCCCCAGGTTTATCTCACAATGTGGAACTCAAGAACTGGCTGGTTGCTTGTTACTTCTCATAGACCAAGCAGGATTCTGTAGGTCAGATGTACTGCCTTGGGGTTCAGCTGTTTTTATTTTTTTCCTCTTATTTATTTAAAACTGAATGAAAAAGATTGTCATGGATTAGATACAAGGGAGCTGCACTGCATTGTTCTGAGTTAGTTCAGATTTATGCATCCAACCTTTTTCATTTATTTTATCTTTCTCCTAAAAAGAAAAGGGGATTATGCATGTTTCTGTATAGCATGTTTTTTTTTACTTTTCTGAAAGAAAAAAGTCACACATGCAGGGCATTTCCTTCCGTTACAAAAGTTAAACATGATGAAAGACAGCGTTCATTATGTTGTTTACATTAGAGTAAATGGGAACAGACACAGAGAGAGTTCCGTCTGTGTCCCTTACTTGCTACAGTTAATGTCTGTTTCTGTCATCTTTTGATGGATGTCAGCAATGGACATTAACAATGGTAGCGTGAACGAACCCTTAGACATGACTTGCCAAATGGAATTTTTTTTTTTTTTTTTTAACTTTCAGGTAATAGTACAGCGATCCAGTATATGGGACAAAAAACTATAATGATGTAACTGCATTTATAACCAACTTTTTCGCAGAAATTTCTGAACTGCAATTTATGCCCTTGTTGCTGAAAGACGTTGAAGTTTAGGATCTTATTGTATTTATGTGTTAAGCACACGTAAATGGTTACATGTATAAGTAAGCAAAATCAGTAACTACTTCATGATAAAGACTCTAAACTCATGCAATATCATACAAGCCAGGCTTAAAGAAGCAGGTTCAGCATCAAAGCTATAGAAATTTGTCAGATATTTTTGCATAGAATTTTTGGCAATTTTGCAAAGAGTAATAAAAGTAAAGTTCTCATACTGGCTCTTAACCAAGTGTTATAAAATACCCCTCCAATTGACCATCAAAACACCAGATTGAATTGAACATGAACAATTGCCTAAATAAAACAGACTGGTTTTATATAAGAAGTAGAAATAGGCTGCATATGCAGTTTCACAGGCTGAGACTAATGGAAACAGCCAATGTAAAGGAAGTAAGTTTTATCGTCCTGTGTTGCAGGAGACTAAACTGTTTATATAGTGCATACTGGCTTAGGCCAAATTTATATCTAGAAATTCTGTAGACACAAATACTTTAATAATCATTTATAGACAACAGGGCCATCCCAGTCTTATAGAGTGAAAATATTACATAGAATTGTATAAGGTTATATTCATTGTAATAAAATGTATTTATATAGCACAACCATATTCCACAGAACTTTGCAAAACATATGGCAGTGGGTGCATTCCTTGTTGCTTATCTTATTTTTCATTTTTTCATATATAATAGTGTAATAGACTACACTTTTGGTCAACCTAAAAAGAAGGCAAATTGATGAAATGTAGCTGAAGTAAAAAAAAAAAAAAAAAAAGCATGATTCACAACAGCCTTAGGGTAAGTTCACACAAAGTTTTGTGGTCAGGGTTTTGAGGCCGTATCTGCCTCAAAACCGTAACCAAAAAGACAGCTCCCATTGATTTCAGGTCTTTTGTCCAGGAGCCGAGGTGCTCATTCTTCAGGCCGGGTCGCCTCACGATTTGGCCTGCAGACACACCCTCCTCCGGACTAGGCCCATATATTGCATCGGCTTTCAGTCGCGGCTACCCGGTTTTTTGGATTGGAACCCGAGGCAGCCTCCGCCTCAAGTTCTGATCCAAAAAACCCCATGTGAACTTACCCTTATATGTCATTAACACTTGCTCCCTGGTATGAATTCGCCTTAAGAATAGAAAAACTGTTAGGTGTACATTTTGAGCCTTTCTGCTGTGTATCTGTTCTTTTGAACGGAGACCAAAATCGGACTTGCAGGACTTTGTGTCCGTACAAAAAATAAGGATACACAACAGACTGCCTCAAAACTGTTTATTTTAACATTGAGGTCTATGGAAGGATAGACCTCAATGGACAAATGGATTACAATGGATAGTCATTTGTTTGTGTCTGTTTTGCAATCCGTTTTTTCCCTCTGCGCATGCTCAGAATGAAGAAAAAAAAAACAAAAACAGATGGTTCAAAAACTGACACAAACTGACTTGAACTGAAAAAAAAGAAAACTCACACAAACGGTTCGTTGTTTTTTATACGGACACCCATTGACTATCTGTCTAAAGAGACAAATTTCGGTATCCGCTGTGTAACCGTTTGGAATCTTTTTTTGTACTAAGGCCCTTTTCACGTATGCACATGCGTTTCTGTTCCGTCCCCCGAATGGAAATCTAATCCGCATAAAAAAGCAAAAAGTGGAAAAAAACAAATGAACAAGAATAACCGCGCTTCTTTCGGATCTTTGGATTGGTGCATTTGTTTTAAATCAAAAAGAGCTTGTCTGTGCTTTTGCACAATGTACCAAGTATTTTTGGCAGCGTTTTAAAATCAACGACTCTAGGTCGAAAAGATGCAATGCAAGGATATTGGATATACCAATAATAAAACGTGCTCACTCGGGATAACAATAAAAGAGGTGAGTATTTATTTTGAACAGATGACGCGTTTCGGGGTTTTAGGAGTCAAACAGGATGCTCCACCCCTTCTTCAGATCGAGCTGTAGAAGGCCACGTCCCTTCTGCTACACTCACTTCTCAAATGGTCAGCAGGGAAACAGAGACGGAGCTCCAGGAATTCCCTACGCGCATTATGCCCAGATAAAAAAGCGATTACCTTAGGAAACCCGCAGACCCCATAGACTATAATGGGGTCTGTGTGGTTTTTGCTCGGTTTCCACACAAAAAATATGGAGAGTAAAGTGCTGCTTGCAGGACTTTTCTCTTGACATTTTTAATGCAGAGAGAGCAGAACGGAATCCCCGAACGCAGATGTGAACCAGGCCTAAACCATTTTTTCTTATTTTTAAACAGTTTGCAAGGAAGGATACCAGGCAGAAATATGAACAAAGCAAAGCAAAGTGAGTTCACTCTGCTTCTACCTCAACAAAACACTCCAAAATTCCTGAAAACTTCTCCCATTGATTCCTATTGAAGTAAGCCTGCAATATTATCTTGAGACAGTGTTAAAAATCTCATTGAAGTCAATGATACACAGGCTGTGAAAACGTGATGATTTTTTTAAAAAAATGGCTGCAAAAATAACTGGTAAAAACTGAGCTGATTTTGAGGCTGTTTTTCATTTTGACGAAAAGTAATGTGAACAGAATAAAGTTTGCACAGTATTAACAGTAAAATGATTTGTGTACAACTTTACTTTCTCACACAATAGTCATATAAAATGTTCATGACTGTCTCTCTCAGCTTAATGTATTCATATGATATTGTGTTATTGTCATACAAGAGCTTTTGTTACTCAGAGGAATAAATATGTAATAACACTGGCCAATGTCCCATGTGATAGATTCACTGGAGCACCCAGTCTGTAGAAAGAAACAGTATTTACAGCTGAAATCATGTGGTATGAATCACTTGTACCATTCATATGTACTTTTATATAGATTTAACTAACTGATCAACACGTAGAACACATTCTATTTATAGTGTGCACCTGCCCAGAACTATTCCTCTGCCAGCTACGATGCTCATGATATCATACACCAATCCTTTAAATGGGCTGTAGATTCCTTCTTATGACAGAGGAGAGAAGGGGGGAGAATTATATATCCTGCCAGTTTAATAACAAGGCTTTGTATGGGTTGACATTAGCAATCACACGGGGGCCATGTTGGAACCACGGTAGAGAAGTGTGTATTCCTGGGCACTTCTGTTTAGAATGTTTAGTGAAAATGTTTAGCTTTGTGAGTGATGTAATCGTACTTCTGACAGTTTCTATAAACAGTCGTCCTATAATATAAAGGATTATGACGAAACAGAACAGGGTGGAACTATTGACTTTTTTTTTATCATGTATATATTTATACTGCCAGCCATGCAAGCCAAGTAAATGTGGGATTTCGTAGCCCCATATTCACATGCTTTTATAGAAAAGCAGTTTTCTGTTTACAGTGCCTTAGGGCTGTAAATGTAGGCATGTGCAGTATTTATATGAAGTTCTCTTAGTGTATGCTATGTAAGGAGCTGGAATGACTTACAAGTTTGCATGTATGAGACAAAGTTGAGACAGTCATGACAAAATTCTGACCTACTGGGAGACCTTATCTGTTTCTTGATTTGAATAGCTCCTCATTAATAAAAGGGCAATTGTCAAGCTACAAGCTGTCAAGCTATAAACCATGGCTCAAAAATGGACTTTGTTAGAACATCAGTTAAAATATTGGATAATATCTGTATCCATATCCACACAAAATAAACAATCGCTATACCAAAAATAAAATATGCACTCCACTCAATTAGGAACAAACGTCGTGTAGAAAAAACGTATTAAAAGTTTGTTAAAGAACTTGCCACGGTTTCTCTGACACTTCTTGTGGAGCTTCTACATTATCAAGTTTATTTTTGACAGTTAACAAAATGCAAATTGAATGAACAAAACAGAAATCTGTGAAAGAGTGTGGCATGCACCTCTGGGTAAATCCGTGGGATAGAATCCCAATTCTTGAGTTTAATACTATATGGATAGATCCCACTGGAGATAATAGTGTTGTCCAAAATGTATTTATTAATGTAAGGTGGTACAAGTAGGATTGTAGAGTACAAATTAGTGACGTTTCAGCTGTCTAAGCCTTCCTCAGACTCTACAAGTGAATATACACCACAGTGAACAATCGACTACAATTTTTATTTTTTTTAAAAAAAACAATAAATACAAAGTTATATAGTTACAAAATATTCATGGTGTGATACCAAGTGGTTAATTAAAATACATGTAAAAGCAAAAATTGTCACATAAATCTATATCATATCAAGTGGTTACTGTGTTTTGTGCACGGTCACAACAGCCCTTGGTAGTTCCAGCCTAGTAAAAGATACTAAATACGTGTGCGTTAAATGAGACAGTGCCAATAAAATGCATTATACACATGGTGAGGCATCATTCTGTTTTCACCACATTACATAAGTGGACTTTCCTGTGTCTGATCCATGACGGGTTAAGGTAAGTACCATATATACTCAAGTATAAGCCGAATTTTTCAGCACAGTTTTTGTGCTGAAAAAGCCCCCCTCGGCTTATACTCGAGTCAAGTAAAAAAAAAAATATATATATTTTTTTGAGAGGGGGGTCTATGACCAGCTGCAATAGTAATGTATAGAATCTCCCATAAAATAGTGGGGAAAAAAAGCTTTAAAAAAATATAATAAAAAAATAAAGTAAATAAAAGTTCTAAATCCCTCCTTTCCCTAGAATACATATAAAAGTAGAAAATGACTGTGAAACACAAACACATTAGGTATACCTGTGTCTGAAAGTGCCCGGTGTACTGAATATAGGGTATCTACAGTGCTCCTGGTCCGTCGGGAAGGGGTCAATACAGGGCGTAACTACCGTACAGGCAGCTGCCACAGGGCCCGGGGCATTAGGGGGCCCAGTGACAGCCGCTACTGCTGCGTTTTTTTTTTTTTAATAGGCCGTTACCGGTAACACCGCGGGCCCCACAAAAACTATCATTATACTCGGGGGTCTTTTCAGACCCACGAGTATAATGATCGGAGGCCCAGGAGAGGTAAGGGAACGTAACAAATAATGTTACTTACCTCTCCACCATCCATGCAGGCCTACGGTAGTTGTCTGACGTCACATGATCCCAGCCTGTGTCCCGGGTCATGTGACGTCCGACGTCATTAAAGAAGGCCGAGAGCGGCGGCCGACAGCATAGGAGCCGAGTGACAGGTAAGCAACAGTGTTTTTTTTAAATGTTTTTATTCCCCCGGGTCTCCGATTATTATACTCTGGGGTCTGTAAAGACCCCAGAGTATAATAATTGTTTATAGATGTTCATAGTGGGACATAATACTGTGTGCAGGGGCCACTATGGGGTATAATACTGTGTACAGGGGCCACTATGGGGTATAATACTGTGTGCAGGGGCCACTATGGGGGATAATACTGTGTGCAGGGGCCACTATGGGGTATCATACTGTGTGCAGGGGCCACTATGGGGTATAATACTGTGTGCAGGGGCCACTATGGGGGATAATGCTGTGTGCAGGGGCCACTATGGGGCATAATACTGTGTGCAGGGGCCACTATGGGGTATAATACTGTGTACAGGGGCCACTATGGGGTATAATACTGTGTGCAGGGGCCACTATGGGGGATAATACTGTGTGCAGGGGCCACTATGGGGTATCATACTGTGTGCAGGGGCCACTATGGGGTATAATACTGTGTGCAGGGGCCACTATGGGGGATAATACTGTGTGCAGGGGCCACTATGGGGCATAATACTGTGTGCAGGGGCCACTAAGGGACATAATACTGTGTAGGGGCCACTGAGGGACATAATACTGTGTGTAGGGGCCACTGAGGGACATAATAAAGCCGCAGGAATGTGTAGGAGGGGTCGGTCGAGGTCTTCGGCGTCGGTCGGGGGGGGGGGGGGGGCATGTCAAAAGTTCGCCACGGGGCCCCGCCATTCCTAGTTACGCCACTGGGTTAATAGGAGCACCGCAGATACCCTATATACAGCCAGGTTGAATTCCAAGTGGGGAAAAAAAACCTCAAGCTTAGGGAAGGGGCAGACAGACAACCAAAACTCCCCCTCCCCTTCCCCAGCACCCAGTAACTACTGCACCTAAAAACTCCGACCACTTAAATTTTTGAAATTTTCCAGTAGCTGCTGCAATTCCCCCCTAGGCTTATACTCAAGTCAATAAGTTTTCCCAGTTTTTTGTGGTAAAATTAGGGGGGTCGGCTTATATTCGGGTCAGCTTATACTCGAGTATATACGGTAAGTGATTTGCTTAGTGTAATATGTAAGTTAGTAGTAGAGACACATTATCAAGATACATATATACTAACCAGATGGTACAGGGAGTTATGGAGAAAGGTATACATCCCAATGATAGAGTTCCAGAGTATATCTAGAAGGTAAAAGAGTGTTGTGTAATGCCACCACAGGGGTAGTAGAAGGACCAAGAAGGGTTTTTTGGCATTCCAGATTCGTCGTATCAAACATATGACAGGTTATAGAGGGTGTAACTATAGGAGTAATGGGAGAACAAGGATGAGTTCAAGGTTTCCAGGGGATGAAGAAAAAGAGGCAGGCTGAGCGGAGCCTATCAGGATCATAGAGGTGTAAATCAGAGGAGTGATTATGAGCGCAGCTGAAAGAGGTTGGGTCCTGTAGATCCAGCCAGTGACAATTTTTGCATTTACGTGTATTATATTTCACCACTTGGTTTCAAACCATGAATATTTTGTAACTATATAGCTTTGTATTTGTTGTTTTTAAAAAATGTTGTAATCGATTGCTCACTGTTGTGTATATTCACTTGTAGAGTCTGAGGAAAGCTTAACCAGCCGAAATGTCACTAATGTGTACTCTACAATGCTACTTGTACCACCTTGCATTAATAAATACGTTTTGGACAACACTATTATCTCCAGTGGGATCTATCCTGCACAAAGTAGTTTTCTCTCCAAAGAAAAAACTCTGTGGAAAGACAGTAGACACTTGTCTGACCCCAGTACAGTCTATACCAGGGGTCTCAAACTCGCGGCCCCCCGAACAATTTTGTGCGGCCCGCACAAGCCTAGGGACGCCGGATCCAAGTTGAATCCGGACGTTTCACCATTTTGCCCACAGGCAGTTCTATATACTGCCGGAAAGCTGACAGTGCGCTGAGTTCAGCGCACTGTCGGCTTTCCCGATGTGGGCCCAGTGTGAAGAGCTTACGGTCCGGTACCGTAGCTCTTCTATGGTCAGAAGAGCGTCTCTGACACTCAGTCAGAGACGTCCTTCTTCACAGCACAGCCAATCGCGCTGTGCTGTGAGAGCCGGGAGGAACGCCCCCTCCCTCTGCTCGCAGTACTCGTCCATAGACGAGTATTATCAGGGAGGGAGGGGGGCGTTCCTCCCGGCTCTCACAGCACAGCGCGATTGGCTGTGCTGTGAAGAAGGACGTCTCTGACTGTCAGAGACGCTCTTCTGACCATAGAAGAGCTACGGTACCGGATCGTAAGCTCTTCACACTGGGCCCACATCGGGAAAGCCGACAGTGTGCTGAACTCAACGCACTGTCAGCTTTCCGGCAGTATATAGAACTGCCTGTGGGCAAAATGGTGGAAGGTCCTCTTTAAACATTGAGGTGGAATGAAGGGGCTCATGACACTGGGGGCAGACGAAGGGAGGGGGGAGAACGGCATGACACTGGGGCAGAAATGGAGGGACATGAATCTGGGGGCAGAGATGGGGGGGACATGAAACTGGGGGCAGAAATGGAGGGACATGAATCTGGGGGCAGAGATGGGGGGACATGAATCTGAGGGCAGAGATGGGGGGACATGAATCTGGCAGATGAAGGGTGTATATGTAACTGGGGGAAAGATGGAGGGGGGACATATAGTTTACGGGTGACTGTAGGAGGATTATACAGTGTGGGGGCACATGAAAAATGAATGGGCGGAGTCAACATAAAAGTGGGTGGAGCTAAATTTGCAGCGGTGCGGCCCGCTGACTGGCTGGGATCTTTCTTTGCGGCCCACATGCTGAGTTGAGTTTGAGACCCCTGGTCTATACGGTGCACGGGTAAATGCTGTTTTAGCGAAGAATGGAGACCTGTGCACAGATGTGAACGTAAGTTTGCATATATTTACGCAGAGATGTAGTCATAATTCAACAATATTTGTAGATTAAATGTTCCAGAATCCCACATAGTTAGCGCCCACATACTGTAGTGTGTTCCTTTACAAAATGCAGTCTAGTCCAAGTGGTATTCATATGAAGTGTGCAAGCTTTTCTGGAGTGTAATACAGTCTGTAAGATAAAGAATGAAATATATTTACAACTTTTACATAGATTACATAAACCATGACGAAATGTACATTGTTCACCTATAGTGTATGTATGTGTATGTTTACTGGGCTGTGATCCTATTCTATTTCATAGCACCCTGGTAACATTTGTCTCTTATAATGAAAACTACATAAGAGCTCCAACTGACTTTGTGATATTTACTTTCCAGAGATTGCCATGCTCTACATGACTAAACAACGTTGAAAGGGTATTCAGAACGAAAAGAGTTAAAGCAGTTGTGCTATTTTTATTATGTGGACAAATATACAAAGCCACTTCACACAATGTTGCAGTGTGGAAATTTCTAACTTTAAAATTCCCATAGACCTTAAAAAATAGGCCACGTCAGAAACTTGTGTGTGTTCTAACCTTTTTTTATTTCCACTGCTACTCCAACATGACTTTCCAGACAGAAAATATTTTGTCTAATCAAGTACTATGAGCAAAGTATGTTCATACTGTATGATTCATTTTATTACTAAAATCCTCAACACTGTACCTTCTTTTTAATTAATACCATGATATGTTAGCAGTCACAAATATAATGACCCAATTTAGTTAGACTGTAAACACAGGCAGTCTGAAAATATGCCAGATTTGTCACAATGGCTGATGCTGATTGATAAATCTGGTACATTTCAGGGCCCCGTTCACATGGGGGGGAGGGGGGGGCGGAAGGGTGGATTTTGGCACTCAGAGTGACGCGGGGAGCTGCGTCACTCGGGCCAATATCCGCCTGCCACAACTGTCCGGCTTCCGACAGTTGCGGCTTTCCCTCCGGAGTAGGCTCAAGTGAATGGGCCGACTCCGGAGGTTGCTGCTGCGAGGCAGACGCCGCGGCTCGACGAGCCACGGAATCCGCCTGAAGAAAGGGCAGCTCGCTTCTTTTTTCTGCTAGCAGCAACATGCCGCTAGCGGAAAAAAGATCGCTATCGGTCTTCATAGGCCATCATTGTGAGGGGGCGGATTATAACGTGGATTCCGCACCATAATCTGCCCCCTCTGTGTCTGTGTGAACGGGCCCTTAAACTGTCTAGTCTAAGGTTATCCCACCTTTTACTTGAGAATCCACGTGTCTAGCATTTTGAAAAATTTTAACCCAAACTAGATGTGTCAAGATGTGCCACATTTACGTCAATGTCTAGTCATAACCACAATAGTAAATCTGGGCTCCTGTTTCCCAATAAATTCATGCTTGTCAGACAGGAGTAAAAATGCTTCTGAATGAAGGTAATGTTTCTAAAATGAAAGAGGTTGTTCCATTATGACAACCATTGTGTATCAGCCAGAATACAGAACAGCCATTTGTACTGGCAGACCGAACCTTTCTATTATATGATTCACCTCTGCTGTTCAGTTTAACTGCCAAAGAGACTAGTTTCTATTCCAAAAGGGATTTTCACATCTGTTTGGGAGGCACAATAATTATTTTACTGATTTATGACTCTCTAAAGCAAGTTGTACTTGTTTTACCACTTCCTTCAATTCAACCAATCATCTCTAAGTCTTAGAACACCAAACTCTGTTTGAGGAAGGGAAAAGTGAGTTAAATGCCATTCCTGCTCAGTTCAAGGGGTAAACAGGTGATTATAAGAAGTTTTCTAATATATCTCATTGGAGAGAACTTCCTCTTCCTGTGTGAAAATAACTTTCACTCTAGACTGCAGGTGACATCACTCAGATGACTTATGTCTATAGTAGTCTATGAAAAGGGAATAGGGGAAGAGTGAACAGGAAGATAGGAGTGAACAGGAGATAAGAGAAAAAAGGCTAAGGCCTGGTTCACATCTGCGTTTGGTATTCCATTCAGGGAGTCCGCTTGGCGATCCCCCCCGAACGGATTACCGAACACATTAAAAAGTGGTGAGTAATGAAAGCACACGGACCCCATAGACTATCATGAGGCCCGTGTGTTTTCCGTGCGGTGCCTGCACAAGTCATGCGGAGAGAAAAGTAGTTCTTGAAGTGCTTTTCTCTTCATATGACTCGAGCGGACACCACACGGAAAACACACGGACCCCATTATAGTCTATGGGGTCTGTGTGCTTTCATTACTCACCGCTTTTTAATGTGTTCAGTATTCCGTTCGGGTGGTCCCCAAGCGGACTCCCCAAACAGAATACTGAACACAGATGTGAACCAGGCCTTAGCCTTTTTTCTCTTATCTCCTGCACTTCCTGTTCACTCTTCCCGTATTCCCTTTTTATAGGCTGTTATAGACATGGATTACTTTTCTCTCCACTGGTTTCAGTATAAAAACAGCAGAAATGCAGAGGACCCCATTGTAGTCTATGGTGTCTGCAGCTAATGCTAGGTTCACACTAGCGTTCACCTATCCGTTCTGAGCTTTCCGTCTTCTGCATGCCAGAAGTCGGAAAGCTCAGACCGGGTCCGGCCGTGAGCGGCAGTGAGCGTTTTAGGCTCTCCGCCGCGAAACCGGATTTTTTAATCCGGACACAGAGTACTGCATGTCCGACTCTGTGTCCGGATTATAAAACCCGGTTTTGCGGCGGAGAGCCTAAAACGCTCACCGCCGCTCACGGCCGGACAGCTTTCTCACCCATTCAAATGAATGGGTGAGAAAGTCTCCTGCAGGTTTCCGTCTCCTGCATCTGTTTTAGGCAGGAAACGGAAACCTGAACTACGGAGTGCCGGCGCAGATGTGAACGAGCCCTAACCAGTGTTTTAGCGACCGAACGACGTAGAGCTCAGCACAAGCCTAGTCTTAGGCTGATGTTGAAGATGAATAAAAACATTCTACCACAACCAATTTACATGATGTTTTATAGGCACAGTGTAAGAACAGAGTAGAGCTGTATTTTATTTTATTTTTCAGAATGTTGACAAGTATGTATAGAAAAAGATTAATGTAGCAAATGTTTACACTGTGGATAAGATTTTACTCAGCCAGGATCTCTGATATTGACATTCCTAACTATAAACTTGTTACCGTGTACTCTGGAATGTAAGACATATTCATTAACCCTCAGATTGACAAGAACTTTTCATGTATACATTATATACGTTTATGTTATACTTTGAGTTTTGAAGAGACCCCAGAATGTAATAATAGTTGATGTGTCGTGATCCCACAAAATTTCAGGTTCTGCCAAACCCTAAATTTTTGTAATATTTGCACCAAACTATGGAACATTATACTATGTGAAGGGGCTGCTATAGGACACTATACTGTGTGGAGGGGCCACTATGGGACATTATAGTGTGTGTGTGTGTGTGTGTGTGTGTGTGTGTGTGTGTGTGTGTGCGTGTGTGTATAGATATAGATATTGTAAGCCGATGGCCGGCCAGGTAATGGAGGGGGTGTACATCTCACCCAGACTACTTAGGTGGGTGAGATGAGAAAACTCCAGAAAGAATGTTTCTCAGCAGATAATTCTGTCTGCTGAGTGTTATTTCAAAGTTCTGGTTACTGGGCTGGATTTTTAGGAATGGCAGGTAGTTTAGGAGTGGGACCTGTCATTCCACCCCCCTCCAGTCCACACTTTGGGGATGTTCCGGCAGCGACTCAGCTGTTGAGAGGCTCCTTGTCGAGGAGGCTTAAGAAGTCAGCTCCAGCAACAGACTTTGGCAGAGTTTGGCTAGAGAGCTGACAGAGAGGTCATAATTTTGGAGCTGTGTCCTGAATGATTCTACTGGCTTTTGGATTTCTGTTATTCTAGGTGAGGTAACCTACTCTGTTTAGTTAGAGCCTAGCCGGGCAGGTATTTAATTTTGTATTGTTTTCTTTTGTTGCTGCACTACCTTTTTGAATGGAAATAAAACTCTACCTTTGTTTTGAACTAACAGAAACTTGACTTCTGTGTCTATGCCACCCCACCTAGTAACCCTAGACCCTTACAATATATATAGAGTAAAGGGGGTATCGTCACTCCTTGGAGAGAGACCACCATATAGGTGTGTGGAGACTTATTAAGCTTTTAGCACTCCACTTTGCAAGGGACTATGGGAAGAATATGCAAATCTGTCTTCGATGGTGTAATTAGGAAGTCAGGTGCCTCAGTGTTGCAAACCAATAGAGGGCGCTCACTGGAATGTGCAAGCCTGTCTTCCTTGATGTAATTAGGAAGACAGGATCTCAGTGAAAATAGCCCAATAAAGTCTGCTCCCTTTAACATCATGCTCGACCTTCCAAGAGGCCTTTGTTTTGCAATGATGCTGGGATTATTACCAGGTATAGTCTCTCAATCGAGGACAGCCGTTTCGATGTTATTGCATCTCATCAGCTCGATGTAGAGAAGACTAACCTGGTAGAGGTGAGAGGCTTAGACAGGGTAAGGGGGGTATCGTCACTCCTTGGGGAGAGACCACCATATAGGTGTGTGGAGACTTATTAAGCTTTTAGCACTCCACTTTGCAAGGGACTATGGGAAGAATATGCAAATCTATCTTTCATGATGTAATTAGGAAGTCAGGTGCCTCAGTGTTGCAAACCAATAGAGGGCGCTCACTGGAATGTGCAAGCCTGTCTTCCCTGATGTAATTAGGAAGACAGGATCTCAGGATACCCCTCTTACCCTGTCTAAGCCTCTCACCTCTACCAGGCTAGTCTTCTCTATATTGAGCTGACGAGATGCAATAACATCGAAACGGCCGTCCTCGATTGAGAGACTATACCTGGTAATAATCCCAGCATCATTGCAAAACAAAGGCCTCTTGGAAGCTTGAGCATGATGTTAAAGGGAGCAGCCTTTATTGGGCTATTTTCACTGAGATCCTGTCTTCCTAATTACATCAGGGAAGACAGATTTGCATATTCTTCCCATAATATATATAGAGGAATAGATAGATAGATGAATATATATATATATATATATATTTACATACACATATATTCAGTGAATATTAGAAGATGTTAGAAGATGTCCAGCCTTCTCAAACAAAGCAGTATCAGGTGTTGCAGTCCCCCATATGCTGCAGCCATGTATAACTAAGGCTAAGTTCACATCTGCACCAGAATCTCCAGAAACCACTGTAAGGGTAAGTTCACATGGAGTAACTTGCCACGTGATGTGGCACGTATACGCCGTGTAAGATTTTGCGGGCCGTATACGCTCCAATTGATTTCAATGGGAGCCGGGATCGTATACGCGCCGCTATTTTGCGGCCGTGATTTTGCGGCCGCAAAATAGCGCCGCGTATATGATCCCGGCTCCCATTGAAATCAATGGGAGCGTATACGACCCGCAAAATCTTACTCGGCGTATACGTGCCACATCACACGGCACATTACTTCGCGTGAACTTACCCTTAATCGGCAGAGACAAAAGTCCTGCATGGAGAAATTTTCTCTCTGGCAATTTTAAGAGGGCCTTGCGCTGCGTGGTTGCTGGAGATATCGGTGCTGAAACTAACGGCACCAGTACCAATATCACCTGGACACACATTTGGAAAGTGCACAGTCAACTTTCCAGCAGTTTATAATACCATGGGTGCGAGAGGACGTGAAAGGTCCCCTTTCAGTTTTGAAATGGCGGACACCATTCTAATCTATGGGGTTCATCGGTGTGTGTGTGGTCTCTAAAACAGTGGTCTGACACCCCCAGCAGACATGAAGGATGGAGTGGCAAGAACAGATATGAACCTAGCCTAAGAGTTTTCAATTCATTATAAAATTGCAGTTTTTATCTGGCCTTCATCATTTACATATATCGCAAGAATCTTAGGAAATATAATGGTGATTATCCTTACAAATGTAATGCAAAACTGCAGTAAATACTGACAGCATAGCAAAACAAATATATATGAAATTCTGGTTCAAGTTTTGTATACCATAGGGAATCTGTATTACTCCACATACACACAGAACATGTACACACACAAACACAAGACAGAACATTATTTTTATTATGCTTACTTGTATAGCGCCATCATATTCCGCAGCGCTTTACAGACATTCACAGTCACTGTCCCATATAGGGCTCACAATCTAAATTCCCTATCAGTATGTCTTTGATGTGTATGAACATGAACTTGTGTATGGACACACACAAACACCCACAAAACGTGTACACACACACAAACACACACAGAACAGGTGCGCACACACACACACACAGAAGATGCGCATACACACACACAAAAGACACAGCACATACAGTTAGGGCCAGAAATATTTGGACAGTGACACAATTTGCGCGAGTTGGGCTCTGCATGCCACCACATTGGTTTTGAAATGAAACCTCTACAACAGAATTCAAGTGCAGATTGTAACGTTTAATTTGAAGGGTTGAACAAAAATATCTGATAGAAAATGTAGGAATTGTACACATTTCTTTACAAACACTCCACATTTTAGGAGCTCAAAAGTAATTGGACAAATAAACATAACCCAAACAAAATATTTTTATTTTCAATATTTTGTTGCGAATCCTTTGGAGGCAATCACTGCCTTAAGTCTGGAACCCATGGACATCACCAAACGATGGGTTTCCTCCTTCTTAATGCTTTGCCAGGCCTTTACAGCCGCAGCCTTCAGGTCTTGCTTGTTTGTGGGTCTTTCCGCCTTAAGTCTGGATTTGAGCAAGTGAAATGCATGCTCAATTGAGTTAAGATCTGGTGATTGACTTGGCCATTGCAGAATGTTCCACTTTTTTGCACTCATGAACTCCTGGGTAGCTTTGGCTGTATGCTTGGGGTCATTGTCCATCTGTACTATGAAGCGCAGTCCGATCAACTTGGCAGCATTTGGCTGAATCTGGGCTGAAAGTATATCCCGGTACACTTCAGAATTCATCCGGCTACTCTTGTCTGCTGTTATGTCATCAATAAACACAAGTGACCCAGTGCCATTGAAAGCCATGCATGCCCATGCCATCACGTTGCCTCCACCATGTTTTAGAGAGGATGTGGTGTACCTTGGATCATGTGCCGTTCCCTTTCTTCTCCAAACTTTTTTCTTCCCATCATTCTGGTACAGGTTGATCTTTGTCTCATCTGTCCATAGAATACTTTTCCAGAACTGAGCTGGCTTCTTGAGGTGTTTTTCAGCAAATTTAACTCTGGCCTGTCTATTTTTGGAATTGATGAATGGTTTGCATCTAGATGTGAACCCTTTGTATTTACTTTCATGGAGTCTTCTCTTTACTGTTGACTTAGAGACAGATACACCTACTTCACTGAGAGTGTTCTGGACTTCAGTTGATGTTGTGAACGGGTACTTCTTGACCAAAGAAAGTATGCGGCGATCATCCACCACTGTTGTCATCCATGGACGCCCAGGCCTTTTTGAGTTCCCAAGCTCACCAGTCAATTCCTTTTTTCTTAGAATTTACCCGACTGTTGATTTTGCTACTCCAAGCATGTCTGCTATCTCTCTGATGGATTTTTTCTTTTTTTTCAGCCTCAGGATGTTCTGCTTCACCTCAATTGAGAGTTCCTTTGACCGCATGTTGTCTGGTCACAGCAACAGCTTCCAAATGCAAATCCACACACCTGGAATCAACCCCAGACCTTTTAACTACTTCATTGATTACAGGTTTACGAGGGAGACGCCTTCAGAGTTAATTGCAGCCCTTAGAGTCCATTGTCCAATTCCTTTTGGTCCCTTGAAAAAGAGGAGGCTATGCATTACAGAGCTATGATTCCTAAACCCTTTCTCCGATTTGGATGTGGAAACTCTCATATTGCAGCTGGGAGTGTGCACTTTCAGCCCATATTATATATATAATTGTATTTCTGAACATGTTTTAGTAAACAGCTAAAATAACAAAACTTGTGTCACTGTCCAAATATTTCTGGCCCTAACTGTACCTGGAACTCAGGATTGATTACACTAGGTTGCAGCAGTGCAGTGCAAGAATCCGGGAGGGGAGGAATAAGAGGGAGCTGTAAGCCTGTTTGGACACTTGGTAAGTAATAAGTGAGGGGGTAAATAGAGGCCGTCAGCACCCAGTAGCCCAGTGGGCCCCCTCAGGAGCTTTGGCCCTAGAGTCACAGCGAATGGTGCTGAAGTTAGGCAGCCCCTTAAGTTGTGGGGGCCTTGTGCAATTGACCAGTTTGCCCTCCCCCCAAAGCTGGTGCTGCTTTTAGTCATCACAGAGAGGGACAAGGTGGGATTCTTCAATCATAAATACATATGATTCATTACACAGTTTTGTGCTGGTTTGGCTAATAGAAGTGCAGTACTGTACCTATATCCTGCACTTCTATAGGGAAACATTTAGATGCACTTTATTTTGCTTATGTGCATAGTATGGGCTAGTTCACACGTGAGTATAAGGGGAGGTTTTTGACAGCGGATTTCGCGTCCAAAACCTCCCCTTATAATGGTGGTCTATGGAGACCGCCGGGCTTCTGTTCTCCGCTAGCGGCGAGCTGCTGCTAGCGGAGAAAAGAAAGGACATGTCCTTTCTTCAGGCGGAAGCCGCGCAGGCTCAGCCGCGCGGCTTCCGCCCCCCGCAGCTCCCTCCTATGTCGGCTCATTCATTTGAGCCGACAGCAGAGGGTTAAGCCGCGACAGCGATGGTCGCGGCGGGCGGGTTTTTGACAAGAGAGAGACGCGGCTCGCCGCGTCTCTCTCTGTGTCAAAACCCGCGCGGGCAGTTTACGTGTGAACTAGCCCTATGTGTCACTGTAAGGGAATATGATATAATGAACAGTAACTGCAAAAATGGGGATTTGTGTAAACAATTTATCACAGAAAGCCAGCACATGCTTTTAACTCAAGGACCTTTACTTCATTGGAATAGAATTGGTATATTATTTGTTCAAGATCCAAAGCATTTAAGTGGTAGGGCAAGTCAAATAAAAAGAACAGAGGAGACAAGAGTCTGGAATAGCTCTGTGAAAACAGAATTTGGGACATCTTCATTCTTCCCTTCATAAATCACCATTTACAGTTCTGTGTCTTGTACAGGATATTTTGGAAATAAGACAATTTTATATTTAGCGCTTAATGCAGTCGCAGAAACAAAAGCCTGTTCTTCAAATCTATTTTGCCTTACTTCAACTTAAAGGTGGTTGTCTGTGATAAATGGCACACTCTCTTGAGGCAGGGTTGGTGTAAAATTTCTTTAAAAAGAAGTTATATTCCCCTACCCATAGTCCTTCATTCGGCTGCTGGTCCCCGTTCTCTCTAGTGTCAGGACTGGACAGAGATGAAAAGGCTCAAGTGACTGCTGCAGCCAATCACTGGCCTCAGCAGTCACATGTCGGTTACTAGAGACTTTACTACTATTATATCCCTAGTACCCAACATATGACTTCTAATGTCAGTGTTTGCTGCAGCAGTAACTCGTGCCTCTTCCCTCCTTCTCAATCACTCTAGGCACCAGAGATAACAAGGACATGCAGACTGAAAGGATGAAGAGTGCATGTGAGTATCACTTATTTCTTGTACGCCGCCACTAGCCCCCTGACATTTTACCCATATAACCCCTTTAAATCCAAACTCTACATATACAATCTCTTTTCTGTAATGTAATAGTAAAGTACCTTATATTTGTTAGGATTCAGATGCAAGGTCAAAGCAAAAGTAGGAGCTGGCAGGTAATACTGAGGAGTAGAATCAGCACTGTGAGCCAAGGCATACCCTCAGACACCTTCACCAGATCCTGCCATGAGGCCAGGTGGACTTTAGCAGAATCAGAAAGTCTGAATAGTCACCAAACAGAACACTGTACAAATAATAAATGCATTGCAAAACTGAAACAAAAACCAGAACCCAACAATTGCCTTACTGGGCAGAACTTGAATAGGAGATTAGTCGTACAGGCACAAGTCAAAACCAGGAGAAGACGTAAGTGGAAAACTGGGAAGACTGAGATAATATGCAGAAGCAGGCCAAGGGTCAAAATCCAAGTGGGCAAGTAAATGGCAGAATCAGCAGACAAATAGAGATTCCAAAAAGCAAGGGTCAGGACATCAATCACATATACACATTGCAAATTCTACTTCTACCAGCAGGTAGTGAGATAGATATACATCAGTGACCACACTGTTTACAGTTGTAATAGGTAAAATATCCATGGTCAGAGGTTGTGGCAGTTGAAGTATTTCTTGACAGCATTGCTTCTTTGCATAGGCAGCTGTGTATGTCAGCTCTGGCTAAGTAGAAAACTGTGCTAAATATGCAAACAAATCTTGGTGGCAAATAGAGCTCAAAAAGACTGTTTGTTTTTTGTTGTTTTTTTGGGGGGGTGGGTTGTTTTTACAATCTAGAGTTGGACTTTAAGGAGTGTCATTTCAATAAACTTTGCATAACAGCTAAACAGCAAAGGTGACCAGAAACTATGATATATCTTACCTCCTCTCTCTGCTAGAACAACATTCCCTGCTCTGTCTGTCTTGAGATGGTTTGCATGTGATGTAGATGACTCATGTCTATAGAAGTCTATGGGGAGGAGAAGGGGGAGTGGGAGTAGGAAATGGCAGGAGTAACGAAAGAAAGAAGGTCAGTTCTTATCTAAAGTCCTGCATAGTCCTGTGGCTGTTCTGAGTCTAAGAGAGACGGTTTTAGCAGATTCTTCCTATATTCACTGTGTGCAGTATATGGCAGCTAGTGTATGCCCATCAACTCAGAGGACTGCAGATTCCAGATACAGCATGCAAGCTGCTAAAAACTGCAGAAAGTAACTCATGTAATGATCAGAAGTGGGGTTGGTCCTCATCTACACTCATAACAGCTTATCCTGAAAAGTCAAAAGAAACATGTACATTTGAAAGTGGTATTATCATGTACATAATTATTTTTAAATTTGTAGATAATTAAAAGTTAAACATTTTTGCAAATATAAGTAATTAAACATTTTGCAGAGTTTTAAAGATTTTCTCTAAATATCTTGTGGTCACAGTCTTGTCTTGATCGGTTGCCAGTGGATATGACCATGAATGCAGGAGCTTTCTAAAATCAGAATATCCGCCATGATTTCTTTATTGTGGCCGGGATATCTTCTCATACATGTAATGTCCTTGCATGATAACCCCACTAAGTAATTCCCAACTTATGACTTTTTGCTTATCATGAGGGTTTCCCAACGATTGTAGTATTGAGGAAAGAAATGTTCAGTTTTGTATTGCAAAATCTTGTCAAGTACAAGCCTACCAATGCACAGGAGGCATGCATAGCATTGTCCACAGGGCTGTGGAATTGATAAGCCAAACTTCCTTTTATTCCTCTATTTTTCCATATTCTGATTTCATCTCCAGCTGTGACTCCAACTGACATTTTTTGACACAGTTATGTCGACAGCGAAGCGAGAAGCCTTACAAGCAGAAATACTTTCCCACAAATCTATTCTGGCCAAAGTAATGAGAAATGGGGAAAAATCCTACCAGTAGACTTAGACAGACCTGACAACTATCTTGAAAATGATTGACAGTGTCCAGAAATAGTGTGTGGAACTTCCAAGAAGTCCAAAGAAGTAAATATGGTCTCACTATGGCATCACTCAGTACAGAGGATTGTGCTGATGGTAATCACACAGAATTATGAATAAAAGAACATCTGCTGCTTCTAACAGAATAGGCAAGTCCAGTACTGCGGCCGTATTATCGAGACACCTCAGGCTTGACAGAGTGATTTCAGCCTAGCCCATGAAAGTGAGGAGGGATGAGACGGGATTATTAAAGTAAACTGCTGGTGTCTGTATGCAGCCTCTCCGCCGCGAAACCGTTTTTTTGTTGCATGGACACAAAGTCCGGCATATCCGTGCAAAACATACGGTTTCACGGCAGAGAGGCTGCATATGGACACTGGCGGTTTGCTTTAAAAACCCATTAAAATGAATGGGTATTAAACTGACCACCAGCAAGCCATTCCTGAGCAGTTTTACCTGGCTTTTCAATGAACACACAAAGGGCGGACAGCGGCGCTAGTGTGAACGCCCCATAACTTGTATAATGTTAAATTAGACAGTCAACCCTGCATTCACATGACTGCGTTTTAGCTGTGTAACTTGGTCTGTGTATTGGATGGATTTACCAGCCTGAACAGTATGCCTTGACTACTAGCATTACAGTTATCGATCATGTTAGGAGATCCTGCCTCCAAGCGACATACTGTCCCGTACTGTAATCAGCAACAGACACCGACATAGTTTAGTCTAAAGTTTATACTGTCTTAGACACTATTAGTAAATCTGTCCTACTAACTATATTCTGTGGGTCAGCACAATCGCGGCTATACCAAATTTGTATACCTTAATAAAAAAAAAAATCTAAAATAAGAAACTTCTTTCCATCTCCATATTGTAAAACTAATTTGATTTGATCACTTTCATGGTTTTACACGTTATTAAGTTCACTGTAAGGGATAAATATTTATATATCGTAATAGTACAGCCATTTTTGGACACGAGGATACCTAAAGTGTTGTATATAAAACATGTTACTTACTTTTTTAACTAATCTAGGAATTTTTTTTTTACTAGCAATCTAAGATGCCAAGTCAGTGGAATCACTCCCACAATCTCCCTGTGGAACTATTCTATTGCAAAAAGGGAAAATGAAGGTGAATAAAACCTCTCAAATGTTGTAGATGCATTTGACCACAGCATCACAGGAGTTAACTATTTGTCAGTGGAGATATCTCTGACACAAAATGTAATACAGGGGTTTAAAGGGGTTTCAGCAGATTGCCTTCTGTCTCTTCTTCTCACTTCCTGTATTCCCCACCCCCAGCTTGCTGAACAGGACACTATGTATTATCACAATACTTATGGAGATCAGATAATATTCACATGCTTTTACAGAATGGATTCAGTGTTATCTGTGTGTTTACATAGAGAGATAACAGATAAGGCTTCATCAGCAAACTGCAATTAGCTGAACTGATTGTCCTGTAGCAGAGCAGTAAGTGACGTCACTTGGCCCATCACACAGGTCTGTGGTTATGGAAATGCTGTGTAAACCATGGGAGGAATAAGTTTACATAGCAGGTAAACAAAGCAACATTTATAAAGCAATATATTTAGGAAAGCCTTTAATTTACATAAGTTGTCAGTACAGATAGGATCCTTGAGTTGGGAATACCCCTTTAATCATTTCCTGACTTTCTCTATTATAATATTTACATAAGGCGAACTGATAGGAATGCCCCCTGCCATGATTTTGGATGGCGATCTGTTACCATGACAATCGGGAGCCAATCAGCAAGCATGTTTTTGGTTTTTTTTCCCATGCACTGCAGTGTATTAGCTCTCCACTATATTGAATTAGTTATCAGACCTCCTTGGGTTGAAGACCTCTAGTGGGAGTCAAAAGATAAAAGTTAAAAATAAAAATTCAAATCACCTCCACTTTCCCTAGAACACATATAAAAGTACAAAAATAAAGCTAAACACATTGTTATGGTTGTGTGAATGCCCAAACAGCCATGATATTGAATGCTGCTAACACTACTATGGAAACGGGCTAGATAAGCTGTCCCTAGCGCTATGACGGCTGACTTGGCTCCGTCTGAAGGTGTTGGTCGGCTGAACCCAAGCTAAGCTCGGCTCCGACAACTACTGGCTCTTTAAACACGAAGACCTAACACACAGGTAGGATGAAAGCTGAAAGCGGCTAGGGACTGGGAAATCAGAGGCGGTCACCCCTAGCGAAAGAATAAGTGCAGCTGCAAACAGTACTAACTAGGATAACTAGTGGAGAACTAATGCTGGAGAACTAACAGGTGCAGCACAGCGACTAACACACAACAGGAATTGAGGAGAGGAAGAGTGGAGTAGTGAGGAAAGGGTAACACAGGACAGAGGCAAAACAAACCTGAAACCCAAAACAGAAACACACGAATACCAAACAGTAACAGGCAGCCAGAAATGCAGGAAAGGGGTTCAGTAGGAATGTTGAGGGTAAAACAGACTCTCACACAGAACAAAACTCACACCCCTTCCAATACTAAACTAAACTGGGCTAAGAACCCTAGCTGGTAACCACGAAAACCAACAAGGACTGAAGCCAGCAGTCAGCCTTTTACAGACCCAGGAAAGACCTGATAGGTTGATGACAATTACACACACCTGAATCTCGCATCCACTGAGACATAAAGTAAGGTCAAGTAGACACTGTGACAGATACCCAACCACTATCCCAACAGCTCAGTGGCAAAGAGTATGACCAGAGAATCACAGGGCACAGGCTCAAATCCCCAAACACACACCCATTTTATAAACCACTCAGATCCTGACACCCATATACTTTGTATCCCTAACTCCGCAAATGCCTAGTCTGCATATTTATAAAAGTATATTTTTCCCATACAGTGAATGCCATAGTGGGAAAAATAATCTAAAGAACTGAATCACTGCTGTTTCGCTTCTCACAAAAATTTGAGTAAAACATCAGATATTCTCCAAAATGATCTAAATATAAAGTACATTTGGTCCTGCAAAAAAAAAATGCCTTATGCAGCCCTTCCATGAAATATATGGAAATTTTTTTGGAAAGTTTTTGATTTTTTTTTTAACGTGTTAAGACGTAAAAAAAATATACAAATTTGTTATCCTGGAATTGTATAAACCCATAGAATATAGGTGATATGTCATTTTGATTGCAAAGTGAAGTAAAATCGAAGCCCGTAAGAGAGTTGAATGAACATTTCTCCAATTCCACCTCATTCTGATTTTTTCTAGCTTCCTAGTACACTGTGCAAATATTAAATGATATTATTATGAAGAGCAACTTGCTGCACAAAAATTAACTGCTTTTACAGCTCTGTGAATTGAAACATATAAAAGTTATGCCTTTTAGAAGGCAAGGAGTCAAAAACAAAATCAAAAAATGACGCCAGCAGGAAGGAGTTAAAGCCGTTTAAGACTATCTAAGTAATTTCTTCATATTTCTTTTTCCTTTTCAAGTCACTGTTCACTTTGACAACAGCAAAATCTACAACAATAAAGATCAGATTTTCCGCAACGTGGGGCGTTTGCCTAAGGCCCCGTTCACACAGGACATGGGATGGTGTATTTTGGTCCTGATTTTGACGCATGAAGCTGCGTCAGAATAACCAAAATGCACCTGCCGCGATTGTCGCGGCTTCCGTCAGTCGCGGCTTCCCGCTCTGGAGTTGGCCCAAATGAATGTAATGACGGCCGTAAATGATGGCAGTAAATTACGGACGTCTTTTCCTTTAGAACTCTATGTAAACGTTTTATGACGGCCGTAAAAGACACACAAATTACACACAAATGACGCCTGGCGTTACTCTGTGTGAATGCAGCCTTAGATGTACTTTTCAATGCCACCATTTTGGGCCCTGTAACTTATTGACTACATTTTAACTCTTTCTTGGTGGGATGTAAAAGGAAACATCAATTCTGGCATTGCTTTTTAGCATTTATTTTTTTCCCCGTGCAGCGTACAGCATAAGTAACATGTTACCTTTATTCTGCGGGTCGGTATGGTCACGGCGATACCTCATTTATATGATTTTTTAATGCGTTGCTATTTGTGCAGAATAAAATTCAATTTAGGGAAAAAAAATCAATTATTTTTGCATCGCCATCTTCTGAAAGGCATAACGTTTTTATTTTTCGCTAGACAGAAGTGGTTGAGGGCTTATTTTTTGCGGGATGACCTCTGCTTTTTATTGGTAGCATTTTGGTTTTCATCTGACCATTTGATTACTTTTTATTGAACATTTTGTAAGGGAAAGGTGGTGAATAATCATTATTTTGTGCGGTTTTCTACGTTTTTTTTTTTACGACGTTCGCCATTCGGGTTAAATAATGTTTTAATTTTATTGTTCAGGTTATTACGGACGCGGCGATACCAAATATGTAATGTTTTTTTCTATTTTTCTTTATTTTACATAATAAAACATTTTATATGGGGAAAAAGGGATTTTTGGGGCTTTATTTATTTCTAATTTATTTTAAACTTATTTAAACTTTTTTATTTTTACTTTTTTCCAACTTTTTTTTTCTGTCCCCATGGGGGATTGAAGCAGTGATCGGCTGATCACCGCTTCACTACACATACGCTGCAATACACGTGTTACACGTGTATTGCATTGTATAGGAAGCTGTCAGCCTGTGTAGACGCACAGGCTGACAGCTTAATTTACGGCAGGATCAGCCAGGTGCGAGGACGGGGTAAGTGATGGGGCAGACCCGGGGTCACTGATCAGACCCCGGGCTGCCCCCTACGAACACCGGCACCCCCCGAAACCGGCGCGGGGGGTGCCGATCGCACCATTTTGTAACAAAACCCCGGAGGTGCCGGCGATCATGTTGATCGCCGGCATATCAGGGGTTAACACCCGCGATCGGACCCGGTTCCGACCGCGGGTGTTCTGGGGCATTGTCAGCCGTGTATTACGGCTGACACCCGCTGTGCATGGTGCGCACACAGGTTCTGTGTGCGCACCATGCATCCGCAGTAATAGTACGGCGGTTTGCGGGAAGCCCTTCCCGGCAGCGCCGTACTATTACGGCGCATGTCGGGAAGGGGTTAAAGGTTAAGTTTTAGAAGTAATGACCTTTTGTTTGCTCATCAAAAATATACAGAAATTTTTTTTCTTAACTCTTTTCACCTGCCCAAAAATTTTGCGAGTAGGGCAGTGGGCAGTACAGAAAGCTAAAAAATAGGTGACGTCCGCTTTTTGTTTTAAACCTTTTTTTTATTGGGTCACAGCATAATGTTGTTTGCCATTTTCCATCTCCATTCTACACTTGTGCATAAAAGAATAGCATCTTAGTCTGGGAACGTGTTTCAAAAAATGTTACATAGTACAGTACCTGCAAAGTAGATGGGATTCTGGCTGGGGAAATGGGCCCCATAGTTGTTTGACCCCATAGTAGCTGCTCTGACTACAACCGTAATAGTTACATGCATACATGCATACATGTATGACATGTTTTACATTATTGCACAGACGTATGTGAACAGTTTGTGATATTCTATAAGAGTCTTCAAAATCCATATTTCAGTGTGATAGGGAATGCCACTTAGAACTTATTCCCATATACTATATATGGATATGCCATAAATCATACCTTCTAACTTTCAGATGACAGAAATTTTTTTTTTTTTAAAGAATTTTTTATCAAAATTCATTATGCATTATGTATAAGCTATGCATCTAACCTAATCCAGTCTCTCCAATGCACCTTTTGGCCCCATCCAATTCCAACCAATCTCATTGTGCCCTATACACTAATGGTGGCCTTCTTTATGTAACACACAGTGATGGAGAATCCAAAGTGCCAAATCCATCAAGTACCTGGGTATCCTACAATCCGATTTGAAGAAATGGGGCACTAAGGGACTCTCTTGGCTGGGTCGTATAAATCTCCTAAAGATGAATGTCCGCCTCTACTACTCTACCTTTTCCAGACCATCCCCATTATTTTCCCGAAGGAACTCTTTGTTTCCATCAGAAAGGCTTTTACCAAATTAATTTTGGCCTCCAAACCACCTCGTAGGATTGCCAGAAGTATCATCCCCAAACCTAAACATCTGAGTAGCCTAGCGGTTCTAGATTGTACTCAATACTATCTGGCAGCTGTCACAGTTTGTACTCTTTCCTGGCATCACTCTTCCACTACTAAGCTCTGGATGGCCCTAGAGAGTGCTTTGAGCCCACTTCCTCTCACATGGCTCCATAGATGTCACTTATCATGTAGTGCAGTTTCTGCTCTCCCCTACATTGCTCAACAGGTCCTTGGTGTGTGTAGACTATACCGCACCGTTTTGCGACTTTTTACCAATGATGGTCCATTGACTCATGACTCAGACAACCCAGACCTCTCCACAGCTCTGCACTCCCTTTTTCTTACTCACCCTACTAATCACACATCTCTCAAGTCCCATACATTCCTGTCCCCATTCTCTCTCCTTCCTTACATGGATCTAGTGCCCTTGGAACATATGGACCAGATATCCTAATACTATCACCTTCTCTACTTTTACTCCTCTTTAAAGAACACCAAAAACCTTCAAACCTGTTTCCTCCCCTTTGAACATCTTTGTTTTTGGGCCTCTATGCCATTACACCCAATCTCTGTCATCTATACCCTATTTTCCTCTAATACAGAGGGCCCCTTATGACCCCTTGTGTTGGGTTGGGAGAGGGAAATTGGATCTACCGTTCCACCTGATGTGTGACTGTCTGCCTTTTGCTCTTGCCATAAGATTTCTGTTTCTTGTAAGCCACAGGAAGCTATTTGCAAGATTCTCACAAGATGGTACTGAGTTTCTTTGGTTCTCCCTGAGATTTTTAAAGCCCTCTCTGCTCAATGTTGGTGATGCTCTGCAAAGCGGAGCACGATGCTACATATTTGGTGGAACAGTTCACTTCTCTGCCCATTCTGACACGAAGTTCGTAGGGACATTAGGGAAGTAATTGGTGTCTTTTTTCCATGTTTCCTCATACAATCCAAAAACATGTATGTAGGCTAGTTTGCTATACGTTAATTGCGGGCTGATATGTGATTCCCCACCTCTGGAAATCTACCTCCACCGACGTTGATGGACTGGTTGCAAGATATGTTGCGCATCCGGCAAATAGAAGTCTTAATTACAGCACTACGTCAGGACGACAATGCCCAAGAGAAAGTCTGGTTGCTCTGGAACACCTTTTATTACTCTTACACTTTCCATTCCTCATTCTTTTCTTCCCCTCCAGGAGCCACCTTTCAGCCTCTCTAGGGGTTCTGCATACTTGTAACCTCTTTTTCTTTCCTCTTTGCCTCTCACACTTGAATGTATTAATATTATGCTGCATATTGTCCGGCTGCGTCGGGAGCATTTTACCTTCCCCATTCCCCCTTTTCTTTATTTATAGTTTATTTTCTTGTCCTTTCCACTATATTTATTAATTTCGGTATTAACTGTTACTTTTTTGTTACTTGCCTCTTTGTGGTTTTCTTGTTATTCCTGAAAAGTTTAATAAAACTTTTTGATGGAAAAGAATAGTGTATCTTAGTGAGCCAAGCTTTTTCCATAAACCTAATTGCTGACAGAATTAAGGTGGGTCGTAGCTTGGAGGGGCAGTTTAGAGAGTGAGAGGTGCAGAACCCAGAGGCAGGAACCACATCAACGAGATATTCATGGCATATCCTATGGACATAGCACAACCCTTTCAATAAAGCATCTAGGTTTATATTGGATGAATGATACAGCTTCTGGGGAATGATAAAGGCTCTGCTTCTAGTGGTTTCTGAGCTAAAACATGACATGGGTAACAGTCCCCTGCTGCCAACCTGTGGCTAGAGGTTGATGCTGCACGTTCAGATAAATATTCCTGGTCAGCAACTGCCAAAAAAAAGAAACCTGCTCTGAATGTATGATTGGTGAGGAATGAAGGGGCTGCAGCTTCTCTAGAATATTTTGACTTCTTTACAGCTGGAGTACTCTGGCTTCTTTGTTCTGATGATCAGTGGAGCTCCCTGGGTATGGAGTACCACCAGTTATGCTTTAGTGACATATCTTTTATTTTTGGAAAACCCATTTGAAACATACAGTAAGTAATTTATCTTAATACGTAGTTGTTAGAGATGAGCGAACAGTGTTCTATCGAACTCATGTTCGATCGGATATTAGGCTGTTCGGCATGTTCGAATCGAATCGAACACCGCATGGTAAAGTGCGCCATTACTCGATTCCCCTCCCACCTTCCCTGGCGCCTTTTTTGCTCCAATAACAGCGCAGGGTAGGTGGGACAGGAACTACGACACCGGTGACGTTGAAAAAAGTAGGCAAAACCCATTGGCTGCCGAAAACATGTGACCTCTAATTTAAAAGAACAGCGACGCCCAGCTTCGCGTCATTCTGAGCTTGCAATGTCCAGTTAGCTAGGGCTTAGATTTTGGGTAGGCAGGGACAGGCTAGGATAGGAAGGAGAAGACAACCAACAGCTCTTATAAGAGCTAAATTCCAGGGAGAAGCTTGTCAGTGTAACGTGGCACTGACGGGCTCAATCGCCGCAACCCAGCTTTCCCAGGATCCTGAATGGAATACACTGACAGTGTATTCCCGTATACCCCATATATACACCCCAAATCCCCGTTCCAACGGTGTGCCCCCCCACCTTCACCCCAGAAATACCCTGCAAGTCCCCTAGCAATAGAATTGGGGCTATATACACCCACTATTTTTGCTACTGCCATATAGTGCCATTGTCTGACTGGGAATTCAAAGAATATATTGGGCTTACATATAACTTCAATTCCAGGGAGAAGCTTGTCAGTGTAACGTGGCACTGACGGGCTCAATCGCCGCAACCCAGCTTTCCCAGGATCCTGAATGGAACACACTGACAGTGTATTCCCGTATACCCCATATATACACCCCAAATCCCCGTTCCAACGGTGTGCCCCCCCACCTTCACCTCAGAAATACCCTGCAAGTCCCCTAGCAATAGAATTGGGGCTATATACACCCACTATTTTTGCTACTGGTATATAGTGCCATTGTCTGACTGGGAATTCAAAGAATATATTGGGGTTACGTGCACCCACAATTTTTGCTACTGGTATATAGTGCCATTGTCTCACTGGGAATTCAAAGAATATATTGGGGTTACGTGCACCCACAATTTTTGCTACTGGTATATAGTGCCATTGTCTGACTGGGAATTCAAAGAATATATTGGGGTTACGTGCACCCACAATTTTTGCTACTGGTATATAGTGCCATTGTCTCACTGGGAATTCAAAGAATATATGGGGGTTATGTGCACCCACAATTTTTGCTACTGGTATATAGTGCCATTGTCTGACTGGGAATTCAAAGAATATATGGGGGTTACGTGCACCCACAATTTTTGCTACTGCTATATAGTGCCATTGTCTGACTGGGAATTCAAAGAATATATGGGGGTTACGTGCACCCACAATTTTTGCTACTGGTATATAGTGCCATTGTCTCACTGGGAATTCAAAGAATGTATTGGGGTTATGTGCACCCACAATTTTTGCTACTGGTATATAGTGCCATTGTCTGACTGGTAATTCAAAGAATATATTGGGGTTACGTGCACCCACAATTTTTGCTACTGGTATATAGTGCCATTGTCTGACTGGGAATTCAAAGAATATATTGGGGTTACGTGCACCCACAATTTTTGCTACTGGTATATAGTGCCATTGTCTCACTGGGAATTCAAATATATGGGGGTTATGTGCACCCACAATTTTTGCTACTGGTATATAGTGCCAGTTTCTGACTGGGAATTCAAAGAATATATGGGGGTTACGTGCACCCACAATTTTTGCTACTGCTATATAGTGCCATTGTCTGACTGGGAATTCAAAGAATATATGGGGGTTACGTGCACCCACAATTTTTGCTACTGCTATATAGTTCCAGTTTCTGACTGGTAATTCAAAGAATATATTGGGGTTACGTGCACCCACAATTTTTGCTACTGATATATAGTGCCATTGTCTCACTGGGAATTCAAAGAATATATTGGGGTTATGTGCACCCACAATTTTTGCTACTGGTATATAGTGCCATTGTCTGACTGGGAATTCAAAGAATATATGGGGGTTACGTGCACCCACAATTTTTGCTACTGGTATATAGTGCCAGTTTCTGACTGGGAATTCAAAGAATATATGGGGGTTACGTGCACCTACAATTTTTGCTACTGGTATATAGTGCCATTGTCTCACTGGGAATTCCACAAATAATTTGGGGATTCATTCACCCTACATCTCAGGCTCTTGCCATATTCACCCAGGTTGTCAGTGCTGCACCAGCTCGTTCCCAGACAGCTCGGCCCGAAAAACACGTTACCTATATAGAGGATTTGGACAATGAAGACAACATGTTCTAAATCTAATGTCTGCACCTTCTCCAGAATTAAAATAAAGGCAGCGTTTAACTTTCAAATAGCACTGCACAAAGGAAGAGCTTATCAGCTTGTCTCATGACATGCTACTGAAAAGTGTCATTTGTGTATCTTAATGTAAATATAGTTGTATAAGCTTTTTGGGTTTTAGGCACTGCCAAGTTATTTATTACCACCCGCTCCCTTATAATGATGATGACACCAAAGTCACTGTGGGTGTTCAGAGCTCACAGCTTTGGTTGACATTTGTCTTGCTCTCTGTCGGTACCAGCTGTCTTTTTGGATACCGTAAAGTTATGTTGACTTTATTAACAGCTATAGAAGCTTTAGCCAGGTTGTGACAGTGTGTAACCCTAACAACACTAAGTGGGATACACATTAATAGTCAGTCTATGTACGCTAAACGTATCACTGAAGTAATTTTTTTTCCCTCTCCCCTAATATAAGAAAGGAACAGACATTAGACCTAGACCGGGGTTCGAGGCTTGTAAAAATCCAGTATTATTTGTTCTTCATGATGTGAAATATGTGTTGAAAAGCAACCCAAGATGAAGTCAGCCATGTGTGCCAGTGTGTTACTTGGCATGCCTTTGCTGGCCCCAACTGTAAGGGTCACTCTCCATTTCCTCCATTTTCCACTCCCCTTCACACCATTTGTGGTGAAGCAATGGGATGCACTGAAGTGCACCCTCTAGCCTCGTGTGGGACAGGGACATCAGATGCCACTCCAACCCCCTCGTCTTCCTCCGCCAGCCAACGGTGCGAAGATGAGAGGAGTGTGCTCTGAATGTTTTCTGCCTAGCAGAGGCTAGTTCTCACTTACGAAAATGGCCCCACTTTGACCTGTATATCAGGCACAATGGTGTAGGTTTCAAAGAAACATGGCACCAACAAGTTGGAAAACGTGGGCCATGCGTGGACCGTGTTTGAGTCTGGCAAGCTCCAGATCTGCTACCAGGTTCCAGCCATTATCACAGGCGCAAAAATGCCAGGCCCCAGGTGTAGCAGGGAAAAAAAAATGCCATCTCAGCCAGGATGGCATCCCTGACCTCGGAGGCACTGTGCTGTCTGTCCCCCAAGCTGATCAGTTTCAGCACGGCCTGCTGACATCTCCCCACGCCAGTGTTACAGTGTTTTACGCTAGTAGCTGGGGTGGAGGTTGCAGCATCGTAGGGTTTCAGTCTACTCCTGCCATGAATTTTGGCCTGGGAGAGGAGATAGGCCACCCCAGTTTGCACCCGGGGACCAGACTCCACCACATTCACCCTGCCTGTCATTAAAGATAAGCACTGCAGCATCCCTGACCACAGGCGCTTGTCCATGTGTCGGTGGTCAAGTGGACCTTGCAGCAAAGCGCAGAGCTCTGGGCCCGACTGATGTTATGGGACACATGCAGGCGCAAGGCAGGGACAGCACACCAAGAGAAGTAGTAACGGCTAGGCCCAGCATAGGGAGGTGCCCCAGCTGCCATCTGCTGACGGAAGGCCTGGGTCTCCAGAAGCATAAACAAACACCAACATCTCCAGGGCCAGCAGTTTATCGATGAGGCTGTTAAAGGCTTGGGCATGGGGGTGGGTTGTGTTGTACTTCTGCCTGCAATGAAAAGCTTGGGAAATGTGGAGTGGCTGGGAAGAGGCGCATGATGGTGCAGGCCAAAAGGGCGCATGAGGGTGAACTCCCCAATGTGTCAGAGATAGGTGTGTAGGTGTCCTTGCATCATATACTTGCACCATATTTGGCTTTGAAAGTTAATTTTGTGCCAAAAAGTGGTTAAGACAGCGATCCCTCAGCTACTCCCGTTACACTGTCTAGTGAAATTACCATCTTTGGAAGTGGACCACCACTTGTAAGATCCCAAAGGAAGCAGGCAAGAGATGTGCAGTGCAGAAAAAAAGATGAGAAAATAAGTGTAGGCTGTAGAGCACAGAGGGATCGGAGAGGACAGAGCTGGTGTCGGCCAGGTATTCCCACAACATGCGCCTATACTTGTCCCTCCTGGTGACACTAGGCCCCTGAGTGGCAGTAATTTGTCCAGGGGGGCCATTAACGTGTTCCAGACCTAGGAATAAGTCTTCCAACAGGGTAGAGTTTTGCATGCCTTTGCTTCTACCCACTGTTTTTGCCGCTTAGCTTCCCTCCACATCTACACTGCTTTCACCCCTAAACATCACCCCAGTTTATGCCTTTGCTTCTACCCTGTTTTTTTTTTGTTGAATTAGCTTCCCTCTACATCTACACTGCTTTAGCCCCTAGACATCACCCCTGTCCATGTGGGGTCGGTGGCCTCGTCATCCACCAACTCCTCTTCCAATTGCGCACTGGCCCCTTACTGCAAACCGCACATGACCACAGCTTGCCCTGATGGCAACTGTGTCTCATGATCCCCACTTAGGTCCAGACAAGTCGGTGGCGGGTCCAAAACCCCAAAATTGGAAGGAAATGGCGGATGCTGCAGTATTTCTAACACCTGTTCCTGGTGCTCGGGCCTGGTCTGTGTTGTACCCTGCACCCTGCTTAATGCAGCTGCCATATCCGAAGTTGTGCTGAGCACATGCTAATGTTTCGTGTCCAGTGCAATGGATGGGATGGGATTTCACATAAGTCTGCCACCCATGGCCACTCATGGTTGAGCAACTGAGGGAGTTGACTTTGACGAACCCGAGGGTTTTGGAGTTGGAACTACATCAAAGGTCTGTGCTGCTCACACACTCTGTTCAACACATGATATGTTTAGTGCCAGCAGTGTGGAGACGTCGCACAACAGCCGTTGTTCCAGCAGGTACAAGCGTTGTAGGAGTGCATAGAGGCTAGCAGCGGCAACTATAGGCTTTAAAAACTATCCGCACAAGCGCCACACTTTCACCAGTAGCTCAGGAACATTGGGGTACCTTTTTCAAAAGATTAGCAGCAATGAGTTAAAAACGTGGCCCAGGCATGGAATATGTTGCAGGCTGCCAAGCTACAGAGCCGATCCCAGGTTACGGCCATTATCACACATGACAACATGCCTGGGCCCAGGTGCAGTGGCAAAAACCACATTGCCGTCTCATCGAGGATGGTATGACTCACTTTGTAGGCAGTGTGCTGTCTGGCCCCCAAGCTGATGAGCTTCAGCACGGCCCGCTGACGTCTCCCCACACCAGTGTTGCAGCGTTTCCAGCTCGCAGCTGGGGTCAATTTAACAGCGGAGGAGGGTGGTGTTTCAGCACTCCTCCCAGGAATGTTGTGTGGGGAGACAAGTCAGGCCACCACATTTTGCGACCCGGTCCACGCCTCAACTACATTCAACCACTGTGCCCAAATTGAAAGGTAGCGTCCCTGTCCGCATGCACTTGTCCATTCGTAACTGGTCACGTGGAACTTTAGGGCTAAGCGCTGAATTTAGGGACCGCCTCATGTTTGGGGGAAAGTGCTGGTGTGGACGGCACAGTGCGGTGGCGCAGTAGACACTCTGCCCAAAAAGGGCAGAGTGTCCCCCAGCCGGGATTCCAACATCTCCTGGGCCAGATTTCTTGAGATGAGGCCGTTGAAGCCTTGGGCATGCGGGTGGGTTGCGCTGTACTTTAGCATGAAATGAAAGGCTTGGGAGATGGGGAGTTGCTGGGAAGAGGCGCATGATGGCGCGGGCAAAAGGAGAAATGGCAGGAAAAGGTGAGGATGAGGGTGAACTCCCCAAAGTGTCAGAGGCAGATGTGGAGGTGTCCTGGCTGCTGGTCTGGACTGCAGCGCCAGCCCTGTCAACAGTGGGAGAGGCAGTGGCCGCCAGGCCAAACGACGATTATCCTGCGCTTGCTCTCACCCACTGAGCCCAGGGCTTGCCTTCCAAATGATGGCACCCGCAAGAGGTGGTGAGATTCCTCTCTGCAGATCTCCAACCCATCTTGGACTTGCAAATTGCACTAAATTTGTCATGTAACTGACATGTATATGATGAGTCTATCCATTGTCTGTTCATTTTGGTGAAAGTCAGCCTGTCAGCTGACAGACAGCTGTGCTTGTCAGTGATGATGCCACCGGCTGCTTGTACCCCCAGTTTTTGCTGCTTAGCTTGCCTCCACATCCACACTGCTTTTGCCCCTACACATCACCCCTATCCATGCCTGTGCCTCTAGCCATAAGTCTGCCACCCATGGAAACTCATGGTGCAGAAAGTGAGGGAGCTGACTCTGAGGAACCCTTGAGTTTTGTAGCTGGTACTCCATCAAAGGTCTCTGCTGCTCACACACCCTGCTGAACATACGGTATCTAGGGTTAGAGCGTGTGGTGACCTCGCACAACAGTAGGTGCTTCAGGCAGATGTAGGCCTTGCTGGAGTGTATTGCGGCTAGCTCCAGGTACTGTAGACTTGGGAAAGTGGGTGTCCAAGTGCCGCACTTTCACCCTTAGCTCAGCTAATTTGGGGTATGTTTTTAAAAATCATTGCACCACTACATTGAACACGTGGGCCAGGCATGGAACGTGTTGGAGGCTGGCAAGCTCCAGAGCCCTCCAACAAGACAAAAAAGACTGGCCCCAGGGGCAGCGGGGATAAACAAATTGCCATCTCATCCAGGATGGCATCCCTGACCTCAGAGGCAGTGTGCTGTCCGTCTCCCAAGCTGATGAGCTTCAGCCCAGCCTGCTGACGTCTCCCCACACCAGTGTTGCAGCGTTTTCAGCTCGTAGCTGGGGTCAATCTAACAGCGGAGGAGGAGGAGGAGGGTGGTGTTTCAGCCCTCCTCCCAGGAATGTTTTGTGGGGAGACAAGTCAGGAAAATTCTTGAAACAGGGGAGAGTTTTGCATCTTTGCCCTTGCTGCCTATGGACATTCCTTTGCCTCTAGCCACCATTTTCCCTGCTTTGCTTGCCTCCACATCCACACTGCTTTTGCCCCTAGACATCACCCCAGTCCATGCCTTAGCTTGTACCCCCAGTTTTTCCTGCTTAGCTTGCCTCCACATCCACACTGCTTTTGCCCCTAGACATCACCCCAGTCCATGCCTTAGCTTGTACTCCCAGTTTTTCCTGCTTAGCTTGCCTCCACATCCACACTGCTTTTGCCCCTAGACATCACCCCAGTCCATGCCTTAGCTTGTACCCCCAGTTTTTCCTGCTTAGCTTGCCTCCACATCCACACTGCTTTTGCCCCTAGACATCACCCCAGTCCATGCCTTAGCTTGTACCCCCAGTTTTTCCTGCTTAGCTTGCCTCCACATCCACACTGCTTTTGCCCCTAGACATCACCCCAGTCCATGCCTTAGCTTGTACCCCCAGTTTTTCCTGCTTAGCTTGCCTCCACATCCACACTGCTTTTGCCCCTAGACATCACCCCAGTCCATGCCTTAGCTTGTACCCCCAGTTTTTCCTGCTTAGCTTGCCTCCACATCCACACTGCTTTTGCCCCTAGACATCATCCCTATCCATGCCTCTGCCCCTAGCCATAACTCTGCCACCCCTGGAAACTCATGGTGCAGAAACTTTGGGAGCTGACTTTGAGGAACCCTTGGGTTTTGTAGATGGAACTCCATCAAAGGTCTGTGCAGCTCACACACCCTGCTCAAGATATGGTATTGTAGGGTTTCAGCGTGTGTGAATGACGGACAACAGCCTGTGTTTGGACAGATGTAGGCCTTGCTAGAGTGTTTTTAGGCTAGCAGCGACTCCTGTGCACTTGCAAAAGTGGGCGCACAAGCGCCGCATTTTCAACAGTAGCTTCGGTACATTTGGGTATGTTTTCAAAAAACTTTGCACCACTAGGTTAGACGTGGGCCAAACATGGAACGTGTTGGAGGCTGGCAAGCTCCAGAGCCGCTACCAGGTTCCAGCCATTATCACAGGCGTAAAAATGCCAGGCCCCAGGTGTAGCAGGGAAAAAAAAATGCCATCTCAGCCAGGATGGCATCCCTGACCTCGGAGGCACTGTGCTGTCTGTCCCCCAAGCTGATGAGCTTCAGCACCGCCTGCTGACGTCTCCCCACACCAGTGTTTTAGCGTTTGCCGCTAGTAGCTGGGGTGGAGGTTGCAGCGTCGTAGGGTTTCAGTCTACTCCTGCCATGAATTTTGGCCTGGGAGAGGAGATGGGGTACCTCAGTTTGCACCCCGGGACCAGACTCCACCACATTCACCCTGCCTGTCCTTAAAGATAAGCAGCATCCCTGACCACAGGCGCTTGTCCAAGTGTCGGTGGTCAAGTGGACCTTGCAGCAAAGCGCGGAACTAAGGGCCCACCTGATGTTGAGTGACACGTGCTGGTGCAAGGCGGGGACGCCACACCGGGAGAAGTTGTGACGGCTAGGGACGGCATAGTGAGGTGCCACAGTTGCCGTCAGGTCCGGGAAGGCGGGAGTTTCAACAAGCCGGAACGCCAACCTCTCCTGGGCCAGCAGTTTAGTGATGTTGGCGTTCTAGGCTTGCGTGGGTGGGTGGTTAGCGGTGTATTTCTGCCGGCGCTCCAATGTCTGAGAGATGGTGAGTTGTTGTAAAGAAGCGCCTGATGGTGCCTTTGATGGTGCAGGAGAAGGAGATAAGACAGAAACAGGGGAGGATGAGGGAGAAGTCAACAAAGTGGCGGAGGCAGATGAAGTGATGTCCTGGCTCGTCCTCTGGAGTGCATCGCCAGCACTGTGAGCAGAGGCAGTGGCATGAACGGCGGGCGACGTTTGTCCTGCCGTTGCTGCCTGCCATTGATTCCATTGCTTGGATTCCAAATGACGGTGCATTGAAGTGGTGGACAGATTGCTCTTCTCAGGGCCCCTACTCGATTTCGAGAGGCAAATTGTGTAGACGACACTATATCTGTCCTCGGCGCATTCCTTGAAAAAACTCTACACCTTCAAGAAAGGTGCCCTCTATGGGGGAGTTTTTCTGGGCTGGGTACAAAAGGGAACATCTTCGGACATTCCGGGTCTGGCCTGGCTTCGGCAAAGCAGCTGACCTCTGCCTCTGGACATGTCTCTGCCTCTAGCTACCCTTTTTGGTGCTGCACCTGCCTCAACATCCACACTACTTTCCCAGCTTGACATCCGCCTTGGCCAGGTGGGGTCGGTGTCCTCGTCGTCCACCACCTCCTCTTCCAACTCCTGTCTCGCCTCCTCCTCCTGCACAATGCGCATGTCAACTGGCTGCCCTGACAGCAACTGCGTCTCATCGTCGTCGATGAGGGTGGGTTGCTGGTCATCCGCCACCAAATCGACCGGAGATGGAGGAGACTCTAGTGTTTGAGCATCTGGACACAGATACTCGTCTGTTAGGTCCGTGGAATCGCGAAATGGAGGGGCAGGTTGCGGTACAGTCAAAGGAAGGGAGAACAGCTCTGGGGAGCAGGGACAGTTGGGGTTATTGTTCTGGGAAGATTGGGAATTTTGGGTGGAAGGAGGACAAGACTGTTGGGTAAGAGGAGGTAGAGGCTGACTGGCTGGTGGACAATGTGCTTTAAGCGTTATCCGACAGCCATTGCAAGACCTGTTCCTGGTTCTCGGGCCTACTAATCTTTGTACCATTCAGCCTAGTTAATGTGGAACTTTTGTGCAAAGCGCAGAACTTAGGGCCCGCCTGATGTTAAGGGACACACGCTGGTACAAGGCTCAACTCACCCTAAGTGCCAAAAACACTGCTGGTGCAAGGCTCTACTCATGCCAAGGGCCTCAATCTCTGCTGGTAGCTCAGCTTAAGGTCCTGTAACTTTGTTTGGAAGGGCTCATGTTAAGGGCTAGAAAAGTGAATTTTGGAAGGTCTTACCACATCACACACACACACACACACACACACACACACACACTCAAAATGACAGTTAAGGGTGAGGGCTTTTGGAATTCCCATTGCCTATTCCATTTGTGGTTGTCATGGGGAACGTGATTTAAAGGGGTGGTTGTTACTGTTTGTTGAGCTTAAATTGGGGTTTGTGTCCATCCATTTGGGGAGTAAAGAAGGTTTCCAGGTATTTTCCCACTTTGATAGAGGTTTTTTTGAATGTGGAAAGTGTGTAGTTGTTAGGCTGTGATGTTGGAGTAATAGAGGGTCTTTGGTGTGTTAGATGCCCCCAGACATGCTTCCCCTGCTGTCCCAGTGTCATTCCAGAGGTGTTGGTATCATTTCCTGGGGTGTCATAGTGGACTTGGTGACCCTCCAGACACGGATTTGGGTTTCCCCCTTAACGAGTATCTGTTCCCCATAGACTATAATGGGGTTCGAAACCCGTTCGAACACACGAACATTGAGCGGCTGTTCGAATCGAATTTCGAACCTCGAACATTTTAGTGTTCGCTCATCTCTAGTAGTTGTTATAGAAGAACTTTCATACAGGAAATACGGTATTATTGAAAGTGTCTAACATCCAACTGATCAGACTTGTAAGCCATGTATAATTTCAAGTTTTATTTGCCATGGAATGTCCTGTGTATGTTTAATGATTTAATACAGCTTACTCAGAAGTATGTATTTTTCCAGAAACATCCTAGGAATACTTTTTCCGGGCCTGATTCTTTTTTACCCTAACAATCTCAGAACAGGATAACACATTTTGTTGAACATTAAACAGAGCAGACAGTTATTTATACTTTTATTAAACATGAACAGCAAGTAAAATGGTGGCAGACAATGTTTAAGTAGTTAAACTATTTCATAGTAAACCAACTAAGCGGCTTTAAAGGTGTTATCAAGATAAAATTCTGCACAGAAAAGGAGTTGAAGCTAATGTAGGTAGAAGATGTATGTATATTATTGGTTGGTGTTTTTTTTCATGACACACAAGATGTAGGTTGCAGTTTTGATGAGTATTAGTAGTAGTTAAGTTCAGCAATATATTACAAAATTTATTAATGACACAAATACTGGTCAAAAGTTTAGTTATGCTTTATGCATAACTAAACTTTTGACCAGTATTTGTGTCATTAATAAATTTTGTAATATATTTTTGTAACATATCTGCCCATTCCGGCCTCTGCGCCATCCTCCGCTAGTAGCTATTTGATTGACATCCTTCCTTACCAGTTGAGCATGGGGCGGATCCCTGATTCCCTTTATATAGTTTTCCAGCCCTCTCTTGGATGCTTGTTATTAGCTTGTCTGGGCATGCTAACTACAACCCCTGGCAAAAATTATGGAATCACCAATCCCTGAGGATGTTCCTTCAGTTGTTTAATCTTGTAGAAAAAAAAACAGATCACAGCCATGAAAAAAGACTAAAGGCATTTCATATGGCAACTTTCTGGCTTTAAGAAACACTAAAAGAAATCAAGAAAAATAATTGTGGTAGCCAGTAACAGTTAGATTTATAGAACAAGCATCGGGAATAAATTATGGAATCACTGAATTCTGAGGAAAAAATTATGGAATCATGAAAAACAAACAAATTAACACTCCAACACATCACTAGTACTTTGTTGCACCACCTCTGCTGGTGATTCCATAATATTTGCCAGGGGTAGTATATTCTGTTTACTGAATATATATTTTTGACATTGGCTTTTCTCTTTTGACTATTATACTGGGTTTGATTCTGTATTTCTCTGCCCAATTGGTTCTGACCCCTGGCTCTCTTGATTACCTGTTTGTTTGTCTTGTATGCATTTTGTGTTCCACTTGTTTTATAGGAAGGGACTGTTGCCCAGTTGTCCTCTACCATCTAGGCTAGTTGAGGCAAGTAGGTAGGGACTGGGGGTGGATAGCATTAGGACTCACTGTCTCTGTCGTTCCCCTTCCCCCTCCCAGCTTCCTGCAGTAGTAACTGGGGAATTGCTTAACAGGCAATTCCCTAACAACTTCATTTACAAACGTTGGATCCTTTCTGTGCAGTCCTGTATTTTTACACTCCTTCTCTTGAATGTTTTCCTTTAAAGCTTGAGAAGTAGTACTCAAAATGTCTTTTGAGGAGTGGGCCAAAATACCTGTTGTGAGATTCAGAAGTCTCATTGACAGTTACAGGAATTGTTTGATTGCAGTCATTGCCTCAGAAGGTTGTGCGACAAAATATTAAGTTAAGGGAACCATCATTTCTGTCCAGGCCTGTTTCATGAGTTTTACTTTAAAAAGAAAGTCTGTTGAAGCGAAAAGCAACGTCTCACTTTCATTTGTTCATTTTCATAGAATTTTAATTTATTATTACTTCCACATTCATCTCACAAGAGATATTGGGGATAAAGTAAATGGTGAGCAATTTTACTTCTTTTTCTTGTACTTACTATTTTGGCTGAAAAATAAAATGCAAAACCATGTAAACTCTCTTTAAAGAGCACCTTTCACCATTTTGCCCACAGGCAGTTCTATATACTGCCGGAAAGCTGACAGTGCGCTGAGTTCAGCATACTGTCGGCTTTCCCGATCTGTGCCCGGTGTGAAGAGCTTACGGACCCGGTACCGTAGCTCTTCTATGGTCAGAAGGGCGTTTCTGACAGTTAGCCAGAGACGTCCTTCTTCACAGCACAGCCAATCGCGCTGTGCTGTGAGAGCCGGGAGGAACGCCCCCTCCCTCTGCTCGCAGTACTCATCCATAGACGAGCATTATCAGGGGCCTCCCGGCTCACACCGTACAGCGCGATTGGCTGTGCTGTGAAGAAGGACGTCTCTGGCTAACTGTCAGAAACGCCCTTCTGACCATAGAAGAGCTACGGTACCGGGACCGTAAGCTCTTCACACCGGGCACAGATCGGGAAAGCCGACAGTGCTCTGAACTCAGCGCACTGTCAGCTTTCCGGCAGTATATAGAACTGCATGTGGGCAAAATGGTGAAAGGTCCTCTTTAAGTATCATCTCAGTTGCTTGATTTTACCACTAGATGGCTGGCCAACATCACAGCGTTGAGGAAATGTGATATCTGCTTTTCTTAATCTTGTAAGTGCTATCTATAGCTTAAATGGTAAGGGATGAAAAAAAAGGCATAACATCCTCATAAAAGCTTGTTTATATTTCCACTACATACAGAAAAAAGTCACAATTGTAATTTAACCTGTCAGCATGTTTTTGGTGTGCCTATGAGGAAACCTAGCATGAGCTGTACATACATACCTTGCTGATGTTGCTCTGTAACAGCTCAGATTTGTATTCCATACATAGCCTGTCTGCCACATTTCCTTTAGTACATTTCTTTTTCTTAACCCATCTCTATACAGCGGTTTTAGTGTATCTTGACCTTAGGTAACAGAATTGATGATAATTCCTACCCACATCACTCTTTCCTTGGCTCTGACTCAGTGAATAAGTGAGATAATGTTTTAGTTTTAGCTTTATACATACTGCAAACATTTTAGAAGTCGTATCTGCGAGTAGGGCATCTGTACTATTCTGTGAAAATTTTCTAGTATATAGTCATTCTCAGACTGTATGTATTTCGAGCTAAACATGAAGCTTACCACTGTACAGTCAATTTCCTTCTATGGGTTTGGGTGTAACATAAGGCTCTCAGGCACTGATGCAAAAGCTCAGCTTGGGCCCCCCTGCATAACTTCTTACAATCGTCATCTGCATCTCATCCATTCATTTTAGTCACATTTACGTTTCTGCTGTCCTCTACCTGGGCCCAGATCACTGTGAAGAGATTTTCACAACATTTCTGTGCATACAGTACATACTGCAAATCATTCACCCAGCTTGTGCCCCCAAATATAAATCATTATCTTGCTGCTGACCAAATTCTATTTTTTGTCAAAAATAGTAGAAGGGTTTAAATTTGAAAAGTGAAAGGCTGTGTATCATAAGTGTTCTCGCTTCGGTGCACCAGAGTGAAGGGATGATAAATATATGAGCACAGACTATCATCCATAGATTATAAGCTCTTGCGAGCAGGGCCCTCAGTCCCATTGTGTGAATTGACTTTCTTTGTAATGTACAGTCCTATGAAAAAGTTTGGGCACCCCTATTAATCTTAATCATTTTTAGTTCTAAATATTCTGGTGTTTGCAGCAGCCATTTCAGTTTCATATATCTAATAACTGATGGACACAGTAATATTTCAGGAGTGAAATGAGGTTTATTGTACTAACAGAAAATGTGCAATATGTATTAAACCAAAATTTGACCGGTGCAAAAGTATGGGCACCTCAACAGAAAAGTGACATTAATATTTAGTAGATCCTCCTTTTTCAAAGATAACAGCCTCTAGTCGCTTTTGGTATTTTGGACCATTCCTCTTTACAAAACAATTCAAGTTCAGTTAGGTTTGATGGTCTTGCAGTTGTGTCCATTCAGTATTCCGTTCAGGCGGGTCCTCATGTGGACTCCCCCGGATGGAATACCAACGCAGATGTGAACGAGGCCTTAGGTTATAGCCATATGACTTTGTCCATTTCTTGTCCATGAAAATGCTACCTTATACCACAACGCTAAAGAACGCCAGGACGCTACATATAGCGTCCCAGCCTTCTTCAGCGCACCATGGAGGCAGAAGTGGAGGGCATCCAGGTCTTGAGCAAGGACAGGTGAGTAAAAAGCATCAGCCACTACTTTGTGTGGGAATGAGGAGATAACTGGGGGTCATATACTGTGAGTGGGCTTTAAAAAAAGGAATCATATACTGTGGGGGGTATAAAAGATGTCATAAACTGTGTGAGGGCCATAAATAGGGAGATCATATGCTGTCTGGGTGGGGTAAAAAAAGGAGTTGACATTCTGTGGGGGGCCGAAAATGGGGTAAAACATGGGATTATATACGGTTATGTACCGTGTGATTGGCAAGAAAAAGGAGGTCATGTACTGTGTAATTGGCCAGAAAAAGGGGGTCATATACCGTATAATGGGCCAGAAAAAGGGGGTCGTATACCATGTGATAGGCCAGAAAAAGGGGGTCGTATACCATATGATAGGCCAGAAAAAAAGGGTCGTATACCATGTGATAGGCCAGAAAAAGGGGGTCGTATACCATGTGATAGGCCAGAAAAAGGGGGTCATATACCATGTGATTGGCCAGAAAAAGGGGGTCATATACCATGTGATGGGCTAGGAAAAGGGGGTCATTTATCATGTGATGGGTCAGGAAAAGGGGGTCATATACCGTGTGATGGCCTAGATATACATCCAATATACATATATCAAAATATATATATATATATATATATATATATATATATATATATATAAGTATATCAGTAAACCTTTTTTTTTTTTTAACTAGAGCTACAAATATCACAAAATCATGGGCTGTTTCTAGAGGTGAGACGCCACCTGAGTGAAGCTAGGTTTTTTACAAATTTTGACACACCAAGCTTAATAGGTTAGCCATCACTGGTTTAGAGCAAGAAGGAAAATTAAAGAACATTAGTTTTCAAACAAGTCTTTTTTTTCTGGATCCTGTGCAGAAACAGCAGTGGCCATACCAAGACCTTAAGGGGGCCAATGGGTTTTTGCTAATAATGCCCCTGAAAGACAATTTGTTTTGTTTGAATTTAGGATTATAAAGATATGTCTGGTAAGTGTATTGGTAAAATGTAGAGTTTGATTTGTTTTATATTTTATTAAGAATGCTACTAATTTTAAATGTTTCTCTTTGTAGGTAAGTACCACATAGATCTACAAGATATCACTGGTAAGTTGTTCTATTTCTTATGTCTGCAGTTTCAGGCCTAGTCAAACAAAATGATCATAGTGGATGACATCATGAGTTTATTAAACTTGGAGGAAGATAAAGCTACTGCACGATTTCTCTCCTTGAGAATAAAAGGATTGTGCATTATAAATCCAACTGTCTAATCTCTATCTCCTCAAACATCTGTCAGGAGGGTTTCACAAATTTTGCAAAGGCCCATTTTCTATTTATTTTGACAATTTTCAACACTCTAGATTAGTGAACAGACATCTTGCAAGGTATCTGTGATCTGTCCATGATTTTCATTGACCTTCATACTGCAATATGCTGGTTTATTCTCAAAAACAGACCAAAAATAGTGCATGCCTCCACTTTTTAGCCATGGAAAAAAAAAACTAATGCCAGGAAAAGTTCCTTGAAATTAATGGATCTGTGTGCTATCTGTGATTCATTGAAGTGTGAATAAGCCCTTGATTGTGGGATTTCAATCAATCAATCAATCAATCAATCAACAATTAGAAAACTAATGTAAGGTTTACATCTGCATTGAAGTCTCCATACAAGACTCTGCTGCAGATTCTGCTTACAATCGGAGGAGAGAAAAGTTCTGTAAGGAGGTATAAAAGTGCACCTTTTATAATGCCTGATCAGCTGCATGTATCATGTGCTATTTTAGCAACTTGCAACCACAGATTATTTCTGCACAGCTAGGAGTTGCTAGAAGTTCGGTACAGGGGAGGCAAACATGTCCAAGTGGGCCCTCAACTTAAGTATACTGATATTATCACTCTACAGTGACTGTATAATGGTATATATCAGTGCTACACAGGGCTCTGTAGACCATTTAGGTGAATACAGTGCAGAAACATTTAGTGACTTACAGGTGATGTCGCGTCTAATTGTTAACATTTCCCGTCTCTCCCTTCTGGACTGTCGTGACCAATTCTTTCAATCTTTGTAAAGTTTGCAGTACAGACATCTTTGGCTCCTCACTTTTCCAGACACTTGACCCACATTTTCCGTACCTGCTCGTCCTTCCTGCTGCTACCCCCAATTATAAAATATATATTATAACCCCCGATAATGAATAATACCCCCAAGTACATCTTTAAATTAATAACATCCCACTTTACCACCTTTAAATAGTGCCCCTTACTAATAACTAGCCGCTGCCTGTGACTTCGTCTGCGTGTTGTTGGCGTAGATGATCCGCCTATATTCAGCAAATTGCTGCCTTCAATGGTTTGCCTGCTCCGGCGTTTCGGCAGCTCTCAAGCTTTCCTGCTGCTGAACTCATTCCTCGTGCCGTGTCCATGATTGTTCCGGCATCTCAGATGTTTGCTGGGAAGCCATATAATGCGCGTGTTGTTGGCATTGAAGATCCATCTGCTCCGATGTTTCGGTAGCTCTCAAGCTGGCCTGCCGTTGAACTTGTTCCTCACACCGTGCCTGTGATTGTTCTGGCATCTCAGCAGCTCGCTGGGATGCCATATAATGAGTGTGTTGTTGGCATCGATGGTCCCCTTCAGCTCCGCTTCAGGAGAAGTCTGTTGACTTCTGGCTACCTTCGTAACTCTCGTTAATTTAGAATTTTTTCGACAAATTAGATTTTGTTTTTCCAGGCATGTTTAAAAGTAGCAAATATGCCAATTTGGATTAAAGGTGTTTTCCCATGCAGTGTGTCAGCACACTGCCTGGAGCAGATCAGATAATATGCAAATTCATGTACACAGAGTTAGATGTGTGTTTACATAGAGAGATAACAGAACTGGCTTTATCATAACCTGAGATAAGCTGCTGCCAAGAGCAGTGTAATATAGTATGTGAATATAAATTCATCACAGTCGTGAAGCCATGTTATTTAGCTGGATAAAAAGTAGCCTATGTTTTAATCTATGTGCTGAATTTCATATTAAATCCGTTCAGCCATTTTTGCGTGATCGAGGAATAAACAAACTAAGGGTGCATTCACACTGAGTAAACGCTAGCTTATTCTGAACGTAAAACACGTTCAGAATAAGCGGCGTCTAAAGCAGCTCCATTCATTTCTATGGGAGCGGGGATACGAGCGCTCCCCATAGAAATGAATGGGCTGCTTCTTTCACTCCGTGCAGTCCCATTGAAGTGAATGGGGAGTGCCGGCGTATACGGCAAGCTCTGCTCATGCCGGAGCGTACACGCCGGCACTCCCCATTCACTTCAATGGGACTGCACGGAGTGAAAGAAGCAGCCCATTCATTTCTATGGGGAGCGCTCGTATCCCCGCTCCCATAGAAATGAATGGAGCTGCTTTAGACGCCGCTTATTCTGAACGTGTTTTACGTTCAGAATAAGCTAGCGTTTACTCAGTGTGAATGCACCCTAAGGGTGCCTTCACATGGAGTTACGCTCCGTGCATTTTGTTCATTTTACACAAGTAAAAATACATGTGTAAAATGTAGTTAGCAATTGAGTTCAATGGCTTTTTTTTTAATGTGCGTCTTTTTGCGTGTGTAACTATAGACTGACATCGTGTGATATACACAGGCGCCATGGCCCCTTCATACAGCTGATCAGTGGGGGTCTCTTATTGATGATCTATTCTGAGGATAGATTATCAATAAAAATGAGCTGGAAAACTCCTTAAGGGTGCATTCACACTGAGTAAACGCTAGCTTATTTTGTAGAGTAAAATTACACTTGTAAATTTTGCTATCCCATTGACTTCAATGATATTTTTTTACAAGTGTAAAAATACGCCTGTAAAAAATACGCCTGTAAAAAATACGCCTGTAAAAATACGCCTGTAAAATGTCATTGAAGTCAATGGGATAGCAAAATTTACAAGTGTAATTTTACTCTACAAAATAAGCTAGCGTTTACTCAGTGTGAATGCACCCTAAGGCTGAGTCCCCACGTTGCGGAAACGCAGCTTTTTTTTTTGCAGATTTAGTTGCAGTTTTTTGAGCCAAAGTAAGAAGTGGACTGAGCAGAAGGGAGAAGTATAAGAACTTCCTATATATTTCCCATTCCTTTTGTAGCCATTTTGGCTTTAGCTTAAAAAAAAATACAATAAAATATGCAACAAAAAAAGCTGCGATTCCACAACGTGGGGCCTCAGCCTAAGGCCACGGCCGCATGTGGTGGAAAAAAAAACCCGCTGTGTTGTACAGTTCCATTCTAGCAAATCCCATTCACACATTGCGGAAAAATACATGCAGCCGACACGCTACTATTTCCATATCCATTGCAGTTTTGGAAATCACAGGATATCAGTAATACCTATGGAAACATTGCTACCTAGTCTATAGGTATAATGGAAGTTTCTGCGGACCTTCTGTGAAAAGCACTGCGGGAAAAACCATGATGCATAACCGCCCCGTTTTTTTTCCTGTAACACTTTTTTGCTGGCGGCTGGAGGCTACGTGGGGCCTTAATAAAGCCCAAACTCCACCTTAATTAAATAAATTATCCCATTATATTATGCACCTGATTCCCCCTGACATAAATACTGCACCATTAATGGCCCTTTATATAAATGATGGCCCCTTAAATAACCCCCCCCCCCGTATTCATAATGCAACCTAATAACCCTTATATAAAAGACCCCCTATCGTCCTAATGCCTCCTAATGAGTCTTCCCTTATAGTTATAACTAGCTATAACCCGCAACTTCGTCCGCTGTCCCCTCACCCTTGCGTGAACCTCCTGCAGCGCGGCCCGTGGGCCCCCCACGGCCCTTTCCTTGCGGCTGGCGCTGTGCCCACTCACAGCATCGTGGGCCTGGACCCCACGGCCCCGCTGCTGCACCTCCGGCCCTCCCCTTTCCCCCCACCTGCGCCCCCGGCCCTCTCCTTACCCCCCACGCCCCGGCCCCCCTTTAGAGATCACAGCCACCTCCTACATCTACCCCTTCCCCCCACCACCACCTGTCAGTGAACCCGGTTACCCTCCCCCCCCTTTCCACATGTGCAGTCTGGCCCCCCTGCCCCCTACTTACCTTCTGCCCTTTGGTGCCAACCCCCCTCCCCTCGCCCTCCCTAACCCCCACCACCTCCCCAAAACTGACAACAAACCCCTCCCCCCCGACCCCTACCAATCACCTGTTATACCCTGCCTCCCTTAAGCAATCCGCCGATCCCTGTTCCCCACAGCACTCACCATGTAGATGCTGGGGAGCTGTGTGTCTCGTGGCTTCAGTGAGCATGTGCGGTCCTTCCCGTGCCATTTGTTCCCGGCCGCACAGTTCACGGGTACGTGCGGCTGGGCTTGTTTGGGCCGGGTGCGCTGCTGCATTCTACGCCGGCCTGAGGCAATATGTTGCCTGCCGGCATGTCAGCGGCGTTCGGATGCATGCGGGCAGCCGCCATGTTGGGCCACACCCACAATTCGGCGCCAACCTATGGGCTGTTGTGCTGGCTGCCTATCCCATCCACACACCGCCATGCACCAATAGGAGTGGCGTGTAACTACCTGCGCTAACGTCATGCCCGGGCCGACAGCGGAGCAGGAGACAACTTTTGAGGGTCGCGGTGGCATTTTGGGGTGAGTGAGACACTTTTAAAGTAGCCCATTTTTCCTTCCTGGCCAATATGTAGGTGTGTGTCAAATTTCTATGAAATCCATTCAGCCGTTCCGGTGTGACTGAGGAACAAACATCTAAACACACATACCCACAAACATCCAAACACACAAACCTTCACGTTTATAATATTAATAGGATAGGATTCCCCCTCCTAACCATCTCTTATACTATTAAAATACCAACAACTGTGCTAAAGTTAAAATAAAAAATATAAGTTACACTCTATACCTACCTGCGATCCTAATGAACGTAGCCGCCTCTTCTTCTTGGCTCTTTGCTCTATGTAGTGTGTACATGCACAGGCCGTCTGTGTCTCAGCACAGGCGGTGCGATGCTTGAAGTCATCGCGCCCACCTGTGCTGAGAAGCAGACATATTCTGTCTGTGGTGTCTGTGTATTGTAAATTGCAAGCCTGAAGTGGCTTGCGGTTTACAAGACAGTAAGGGTGGGTTCACATCTGCGCCCTGGTCTCCGTTTTGTGGGTTTCTGTCTTCTGCCGACAGGAGACGGAAACCCGGCATTCAGTGTCTGCCCATGAGCGTCTTCTGGTCTCCGTGGCGAAATCGTTGTTTTTTTTACCAGACACAAGTCCTACATGTCCAACTTTGTGTCCAGTTAAAAAAGATGGTTTCGCTGTGGAGAGGCAGAAGACGCTCACGGGCGGACACTTTGCAGACCCATTCAAATGAATGGGTTTGAAAACTGACTGCCGGTTTCCATCTCCTGTTCAGTTTCTCAGGCAGAAGACGGAAACCTGAAAGTGGAGACCGGGCGCAGGTGTGAACCCGCCCTGAGTTGAGGAATGTGTTTTAAGTAAAGTATTAGTTTCAATAATTTTTATTATTTTTTTTTACATAAGAAAATAACAATAACAAACTCTTAAGTACAAAATAAGCAGCATACCATAAACACATCCTACTCTGTGTATCAATAAAATGAGCGCATGCCAATATTTTAGAGGTTAAGCTATAAATCAAAATAATAGAAGGATAAGGTAAGAGGAGGCCTGAGGTAGGGAGCTGCTAGATAACGGCTTCATGCTCAAGCTTCAGGCCTGGCACGGAGACGGCAAGCATAGTAGTAAAACAGCAAATTACATTCAAATCAGATGTCAAAGAGATTATCTCTCGACTGGATATGATGAAGGAGATACATGTCTGAAAGGGTCTATAGTAACAGGCTTACAATAGAAATCTGGAACGAGTCCACCACTTCCAAATATTCACTTACTTTCAATGCTGTCTAAACATGCGTACTCCACTTCAAAGAAAACTGTATATATTTCTGCACCATTCTAGTGGGGTAAAAGCCATAAGTAAAGCATATATTAAGGTGGGCCCCACAATGTCTTTCGGCCTGGGGCAGCCATCCCCTCCACTAGCTACACCACTGTTTCCCAGGCTACACTGTGACTTTTTGTAGTAATACTAATTGATTTTAACTATTTAGCTACAGCCATAGTTGAAATCAAAAGATTCAGTTGTGTGAAATCTTGTGTGATGCAGCTGCCACTAAAATAGTCGAAATCAATCAGAAGTACTACAAATAGTCACAGTGTAATGTCAGATGACTAAACATGGCAAAATCTTTGAAGCAGACTGCTAAAGGATCTACAAATGCAGATGTGTACATAGTTTTGAAGCGTACCTCAAGTTATAAACGATTTTTCATGAATGAATAGTACAGATGAATATAAGAAACTTTGTAATATAACTTATTAAATAAATTGGTTTTCTTTTCTACATATTAACATCTTCCCAATGTTCAAAGTCATATGAGGGCTTAATGTTTGCAGGACAAATTGTACTTCATAATGGTACCATTTCATATTCTGTATCATGTACTGGGAAGCTGTAAATAAATTGATAATGGAGGGAAAGGGATTGGAGAAAAACTGCATTTGTGCGTGACTTTCTTATGGGCTTTTTCATTGTGTTCACTGTGCAGCCAAAATGACATGTCACCTACACAAAAAGGGTCACAGCAGACTCTACCTGCTCAGAAGGCTGAGGGCCTTCGGAGTCCAGGGGACACTTCTTAGGGCCTTTTTCAACTCTGTGGTTGCTTCAGCCATCTTTTTCGGTGTGGCCTGCTGGGAGAGCAGTATATCAACCAGGGACAGAAATAGACTTGATAGGCTGATCAGAAGGGCCAGCTCTGTCCTGGGGAGTCCCCCTGGACCCAGTACAGGTGGTGGGTGACAGAAGGATACTGTCTGTGGTGACCTCCATGCGGGAGAATAACTTCCATCCCAATTATGAAACCTTGATGGGACTTGGCAGCACTGTAAGTGACCGTCTGCTTCACCCCAAGTGTGAGAAGGAGCGCTATCACAGGTCCTTCCTTCCAACTGCGACCAGGCTGTATAATCTACATCAAACCAAGCAAAGATCACTCCACACAGAAAACTAAATGATTCGGAAGTCTTCCTTCTTTTTTCTTCTATTCCTTAGCTGCTATGGACTCCTAGTATATCTTCTCTTCTCAGCATATGTGTGTCTACGTCTGTAATATATTACTGTGTATTATCCTGTATCTGTATTACTATGCTGCTGTAGCATGCTGAAATTTCCCCACTGTGGGACTATTAATGGATTATCTTATCTTATTCTGTAGGTTAGTATGATTCTGGTGATAACAAATTTATATACTTATTTTTATAATGTAGATTGTGAGCCCCGTATAGGGATCACAATGTCCATTTTTTTTTTCCTATCAGTATGTCTTTGTAGAATGGGAGAAAATCCATGCAAACACGGGGAGAACACATAAGATCCTCGCAGATGTTGTTCCTAACGGAATTTGAACCCAGGACTCCAGCACTGCAAAGCTGCAGTGCAAACCACTGAGCCACCATGTTGTCCCTAGTTTTATACTTTTTTTTATATGTTTTATTTCCTTAAAATAATCCAAAACTTTGCAAAAAAGAAAAAAAAATCTCTTGCGTTCACAAGGCTGACTGAGTTTTTGGTCAGGAATTTGTCAGAAAACTGACTCAAATTCCTCCTTCAAAAAACGCCTCACCATACAGTCCTATGGTGAGGTGTTTTTAGGAGGAGGAATTTGAGTCAGTTTCCTGACCAAATTCCTGACCAAAATAATCAGTGTAAACGCAGCCTAAGGGTGAGTTCACACTGAGTATACGCCAGCTTATTCTGAATGTAAAACATGTTCAGAATCAGCGGCGTATAAAGCAGTTCCCATTCATTTCTATGGGAGCCGGCATACGAGCGCTCCCCATAGAAATGAATGGGCTGCTTTTTTCACTACGAGCACTCCCATTGAAGTGAATGGAAAGTGCTCGTTTTACGGCTCTTAAGGAGCAGAGCTAGCCGTACACGCGGTCCACGTGGATCTTGAATAAGCTGCAGCCCAGCTGTGGGTCATAGGCTCATTATTGGGCCATAAAAGGCTGCAGAGCCTGCACTTCAGGGAAGATCCTGGGAGGAGAGGAAGTGGCTGGGTCTGCACTTACACTGAGAGCCTTGTGTTACGGTACAGTGTTGTTTCGGTTGATTCGTGTGGCTGCTAGTAAGCCACATATACAGTTAGCATTTTCTGTTTAGATAGTGCTCAGACGAGCAGGTTTTGTTTTGACTTTTTGCCTGAAGTTAAGGCTGTATTTTATTTTGCTTATCCTGTGCCTGACGTAAAGCTTTATTTATTTTGCTGTTTTTTTTTTAAAAAAACACAAGATTTGTGTCCCTGTCTCTGAATGGTTGGAACCGCACCACTATTTCTACCAAGCTACTTTCCCCACATAGTATGTGCATTCTTACCCGCATTGGGGTTAGTAGAAAAAAGCCAAGCTCAAAGACTGCAACTGTTAATTTAACACACTGTTTGACATAGCAGAGACCTTCAGGCAATGCCTGTGATTGTAGGCATTAACTGTTCAGATACCTCGGTCAAATGTGACTGAGGCAATTGACCGAAAGTGGCGTGTAGGAGCCACCATGATGTTGCACATCTTCATCGCCTGGAGTGAGGTCTGTCTCCGTGACAGCTGGGTACCTAGTTAAAGGCTCCCAGGCCTGGCATAGCTTTAATTATATCAGGCTGGCACAGGCATTATAGAAGTATATTGTACTGGTGGTCAGACACCTTTGGGTTCAGGTCCACTACAGGGGAAAAAAAATATAGATATTGTCAGGGTCTGGGGTTGCTAGGTGGGATGGCATAGACACACAAGTCCAGTTTCTTTAGTCCAAATCAAAGGTAGAGTTTATTTTCACTCAAAAAGGTAGTGCAGCTACAAAAGGAAACAATACAAAAATAAATATCTGCCCGGCTAGGCTCTAACTAAACATAGAATAGTTTACCTCACCTAGAATAACAGAAATCTAAAAGCCAGTTGAATCACTCAGGACACAGCTCCATAAATATGACCTCTTAGTTGGCTTTCCAGCCGCGCTGTGCCAAAGGTCTGCTGCTGGAGTTGACTTCTTAAGCTTCCTTGATGAGGAAACGCTCAACAGCTGAGTCGCTGCCGGAACATCCCCAAAGTGTGGACTGGAAGGGTGTGGAATGACAGGTCCCACTACCAACCTACCTGCCATTCCTAAAAATCCAGCCCAGTAACCGGAACTTTGAAATAACACTCAGCAGACAGAATTATCTGCTGAGAAACATTCTTTCTGGAGTTTTCTCATCTCACCCACCTTAGTAGTCTGATTGAGATGTACACCCCCTCCATTACCTGACCAGCCATTGGCTTACAATATTTATATTTATATTTCCTCATTCCCTAGATTGGAAATAAACACATTAGGCATCCCCCTGCCCAAAATGATGGCCCAACTATACAGATTTAAACCTATTAATTTCTATAAAAATGCTTTAACAAAAATTGATCAAAACATCAGACAATCCCAAAATGATATACATAAAAATACATTACCGACGGTATAGGGAACCATCCTCTTAAAATTGTCTATCGCAGTATCACAGAAAAAATAAAATATAACTTTTATTAAATATAATTAAAATGTATTATATCAGCTCCCTCCCCATAATTCATGGTATAAAAACACCACTAAGATAAATTAGCAACCCCAATTCAATACTCTCTCACCACTCACTATAATGTATTCCACTATAATGTATTCACAGTGCATCTACTGGATGTTGCAATTATGTATATAGTACTATATATGTATTATGTACTATTACTAGGTAGAAACTAGCCCTTCAGAGCTCACCCACCCTCTGACATCACACGGGGGATTGCCTGAGTGTGATTGCCCCGATTGGTTGATGGGTGGGACTAGGAGGCGGCGCTATGACACACCGGCCTTTAAAAAGGGGCGTGCAGCCAGCAGTCGGCATCAGCTTCCTTACCAGTACCAGGGCTCACCACCAGAGCCTCGGGAACTCTGTGCAGGAGTCAGGTACAGTAATGTGCACACCCTTCTCCTGCACATATGCCAATCTATGTTTGGCTCTTTTGGAGGAGAGATATGCTTTTATGTCAGATTAGTTTGACATTTTGGGAGATTTCTTTATAATTCAGTTGGGATCACCCTAGTCCTTTGATGCTTTTGTTCACTATTTAAACAATGAAAATTACATCAATGTTTTTTTACATCTAAGGGTAGTACAACAGGGTTTCTTTTATGTCTTGATAGAGATGTATGACCTTGATTGAGCACAACGTCTTAGGGAGTGTTCACACTACCGTCAGTGTCCGACAGGTAGTGTCCGCTCAAAATCTCTCACGGACATTAGGAGCGGACACTAGCTGTGTCCGTGACACTTGTCATTTATTTAAATGGGCATCGGGTGCGTTCTTTTGCACTCCGTGCCTGTCCTTCCCTGTCCGCAAGTGAAGATGTCTGACTTCTCAAGCGGACAGAAAAACCTGACATGCAGGGTTTTGCTCTGCTACATCGCTGCATATGCGCAGCATACCCAGCTGTATTTACATTTGCATATTGAGAGCCTACTCAGCTGTGCTACAGTGCTGCCTAAGCTCTGCTACATCTGGCCATTTAGATTACAGGGGTGTTCTTATGTCAGTGTCAGAGCAGCTTCTGAGTTAGAACTGGCTGAAGGAATGTTGCTGAAATTTGGCTGAAATTTGGCATCTCGGCTCTGCTACATCGCTGCATATGCGCAGCATACCAAGCTGTATGTACAGCTTTGCTTATGGAGAGCCTACTCAGCTGTGCTACAGCGCTACCTAAGCTCTGCTACATCCAGCAATGTGGATTACAGAAGTTTGGTTATGTGCGTGTCGGAGCTGCCTATGTGTTAGAAACAGCTGAAGGGATGTTGCTGACATTTGCCACAGTTCTCCTCCCTCCCCCATCACAGGCTGAACACCACATTCCCCCGTCGTACTCACACAAAGTCTACACCCGATATAGTCCTCTTGCCCACATACAGCCTGCATGTTCTGTACTCTCCTGACCTCCTCTCCTGGCCCGATGCGCGTTTCACCCATATGCATGGACTTCGTCAGGGGACACTGACAAGGAGGGCACGTATGTATTTATAGAGGCACAATCAGTGGTAACTCACTGCAGATGTTGAAAAATCCAAGGAAAGGCGCGCTATCATAACATGATTGTGTCTCCAAAGAAAACTGAACGCCGTAAGTACCTAATGCACATGCGCCCTGACATACCACTCATCACTAGAGGTAAAAACCTCAAAAAAATGGCTGCCATATTGCTAAATGCGCTTAAGAGTATAACATTATGAACAAGCATAGCTTTATTGACAAAAAATAGCTGCCAAAGAACAGAGTAAATACATAGATTATCACCACTAAACCCCACCGGATATATCCACAGTAGAGAATAATCTTAAAAAGAAAAAAGGGGGTATCTAAAAAGGTGTATATATATATATATATATATATATATATATATATATATATATATATATATATATATATATACCAATCATGTGAAGTTTCAGGTATACAAACATCATAAGCCATATACATTACTATTAAAGTGAACCATAAAAAGCTATGTGTAAATATACAATATAAGGATATATGATTATACAAGACGAAAGTACATAATATAACATTACATCCATACAAGTGAAATTCATAATATGATAATACAATACATATAAATATCCCAAAAATATGCACTTAAAAGTGAACCATGTAGGGGATCAAAAAATATGATCCAAAGAAATAAAATAATAAACAAAAGTGATATACAAAAATAAAAAATAATAATATTGATTTAACAATGTGACAAAGTGCACAGAGAAGCAATTAAAAGTGAAAAAATACATATATATATATATATATATATACAGTATATGTATGTATGACAAAACCACATATTAAAATAATAATTATTATAATAAAATAAAAGATCAAACATGAGGAGACACAAAATCAGAAAACATTATAGGACAAATAAAAACACAGAGCACTACAGAAATGGAGCAAAGCATACGTTTTCATTTAATCCGTGAGGTTGGACAGTGTTAAAGGGGCTCTATCATTGGGAAAAGTCTTTTTTAACTAATCCCATCCTTGCATAGCCTTTAGAAAGGCTATTCCACACCTATCTTTAGTATGTAAATTGCCTCAGCGATTTTTGAATAAGTCCTTTTTTATTCATATGCTACTTAGAGAGGGTGAACGATGCATCGTACACCCTCTGTGCTATTATTTCCTATGATTGTATACAGCACAGGCTGCTGATGATGACTTCCTGCTTCCTGTTTGCACACACACATAGGAGATAATAGCAGAGATGAATGCTGATGGGACTTCCTGTGCTGGCTGGAAGCTCATTAGCATATGAATAACAACGGACTTATTCAAAAACCACTGAGGCAATTTACATACTAATGGTAGGTGTGGAATAGTATTTCTAAAGGCTATGCAAGAATGTGATTAATTAAAAATGACTTTTCCTAATGATAGAGCCCCTTTAAGGATGAATATCCATCTATTTTCCATTTGGGACAACCATTTTTTCCAAATGCCTGCTCTCAGACCTAACAGTGCAAAATGAAGAAGGATCTGAATTATGATGAATAAAGAAATGTTTCGTGATAGCTTTTAATGATGCAACATCTTCGGTGTCGTTCGCATTGATGATTCCTAGGACGTGCTCGTGAACTCGATGGCAGAGTAAGACCTACAAAGATCAGATTAGATAAGCATGTGGCGAAGTAAATGACTCCAGAAGAATGACAGTTAAGATAATGACGGATCTCTATGAGAGTGTCGATAGGAATATCTGTCATCTGAATGCTGCCTGAAATGTATTGCCAGCTTGAGTCTCTCTCTATACTGTAACAGCAGTCTGTCTGTATCGTCTTCTCGATCCCGAAAAAGCAGTGTGGTTGTGTAGACTGTATGTTGTTCTGTAACAGGAGCCTAGCTAAGTAATTCAGAGCACCCCTATAGCAGTACTTTGGATTAATAGTTACTCTGTGTTCACATATCTATCAGACATTCCTTTTTCCTGTTCTTTCATAGGAGCAGCAAAAAGGAATGCAAGCCTGGAATGAATCTCTTACATGTCGGAAACAAACAGAGCCTGACACATCTCATTGACTATAGTGGTGTCTGTTATTTTGCCAGACAACATAGTGTTGCATACAGAACTTCTTTGTGTGTGAATTTTGACTACAATGGAGGCTCCTAACAGAAAGTCTGCTGCAGATGTGAATGTAACTTTATTCATTAAAAGTCAAGTGAAGTATCATAGGTACAGGGGTGAGTGTCTCTAGAAAGGTAAAAAGGGTTGTCTACTTTCTTTTTTTTTTTTTTAATGTAGATTGTGAGCCCCACATAGAGCTCACAATGTACATTTTTCCCTATCAGTATGTCTTTGGAATATGGGATGGAAATCCATGCAAACACAGGGAGAACATACAAACTCCTTGCAGATGGTTTTCTGCCCTTGGCGGGATTTGAACACCAGGACTCCAGCGCTGCAGGGCTGCAGTGCTAACCACTGAGCCACCGTGTGGCCCCCGGGGTTGTCCATTTTCAGACCAATATTAACCACTTCCGTACCGGGCCAATTTGTGCTTCCGGCCTAGACACATTTTCGGGATATTTGTATCTTCCGTTTTGAGGGCTATAACATTTTTATCATCTGGGTTATTCAACTGATTTCTGCATCTTTTTTTGGTGACACATAAAGCTTTATTTTTAGGATGTGGCTATTTATAGGTACCGTACCTATGAACTATTGGTAGTAGAACTACTCCTCCTGTCACACACACAGCTCTGCGCTACTGCCAACCATCCCTCCAGCTACTCCTCCTGTCACACACACAGCTCTGCGCTACTGCCAACCATCCCTCCAGCTACTCCTCCTGTCACACACACACAGCTCTGCTCTACTGCCAACCATCCCTCCAGCTACTCCTCCTGTCACACACACAGCTCTGCGCTACTGCCAACCATCCCTCCAGCTACTCCTCCTACACTGGCCAATCAACGCTGGTCAATGCATTCCTATGGGAAAAAGTCAGCTCGTGCATATCGCAAGCTGACAGGGATCCCGACAAGATAGAGCCCCAAAGAGCTGGGTGAGTAACATTCCCCCCTAAATAAAGGTAATCCCTATCTAACCTTGCCTGTAGATCTGTCCCTGTCTCACAGTCACATAGTTCACAGTTCCAAATTAATCGAATGTTAAATCCACCATTCGTCTAGATTGGAGGTCACCTGATTTCGGCAGCCAATGTACTGCCTCCATTGTCTCAGTTCCTGTCCCACCTCCCCTGCGCAGTTATTGGTGCAAAAAGCGTGCCTGGGAAGGGATACAAATTTTTACTGCGTTTGCTGCCTTGTATTCGATTGTAATCGAATACCTCGAATGGCCTGATATTCGATCGAATATGTATTCGACCGAACGGTGTTCACTCAGCTCTAGTAACTATGAATAACCACATCCTTATTTTTATGTTGTTTTTCACTTTCCATTTTTTTTATTTAACAGCACAAAGTGCTACTAAAAACTTTATAAAATAGTTTTTCCTCTGTTAGGGTGCATTCACACTGAGTAAATGCTAGCTTATTCTGAACGTAAAACACGTTCAGAATAAGCGGCGTCTAAAGCAGCTCCATTCATTTCTATGGGAGCCGGCATACGAGCGCTCCCCATAGAAATGAATGGGCTGCTTCTTTCACTCCGTGCAGTCCCATTGAAGTGAATGGGGAGTGCCGGCGTGTACGCTCCGGCATGAGCAGAGCTTGCCGTATACGCCGGCACTCCCCATTCACTTCAATGGGACTGCACGGAGTGAAAGAAGCAGCCCATTCATTTCTATGGGGAGCGCTCGTATCCCCGCTCCCATAGAAATGAATGGAGCTGCTTTAGACGCCGCTTATTCTGAACGTGTTTTACGTTCAGAATAAGCTAGCGTTTACTCAGTGTGAATGCACCCTTACAGTAATTTTTATTTTACATTGTTTCATCGGGGGTGGGTCTAGAACCTATAATAAGAGAGTGTGAGTTTGGGTTTTTTTGGGTTTTTTTTACATTTTGTCCCCATAAGGTCATAATGGAATATAGCATCCTGCCCATAACTATAGAGCTGATCTGGGTCCTGTAGAACCCAGCAGCTCTAATAGAATCTGATCCCGGCAGCACTGTGTACACAGCGATTGGGAAAGCAGGGTCCTAACCTGCCTTCTTGATGGGAGCTCTGGCTGTAGTTACAACCAGCTCCCCGTTTCAGCATCGGCACGATTTCGTACTGGTATGTCCTTGCAGAACAAGGAAGCCACTATCCGGACGTAAAAACCCAATTAGCGGTCCCGAAGTGGTTAACAGACAAATGTTAGTGTTTGTTTAATAAAAAGTTGTACAATTTTCCAATATATTTTCTGTATCAATTCATCATGGTTTTCTAGATCTCTGCTAGTTGTCATTCATTCTGCTTACTCACAGTGGATAAAAATCAGTCCATGGTCATATGATATACAGAGGTGCAAAGCTCATTATAGCTCATTGAAATCCGTTCACGGATTCCGTTCGCCCTTTCGGGAGGAAACTGGGCGGAAACCAGGCGGACCCCATTATAGTCTATTCTGCAGGTAACCACTATTTTAAGCGGATTAGGTTTCCATTTAGGGGGGTCCTCAAGCAGACCCCCTCGAATGGAAACCCAACCCAGATATGAACTTAGCCTTAATATTGGTTTGAAAGTGGACAACCCCTTTAACCTTGCCAGTGACACTCTGTTAAAGTAAACTAATTCTAACTAATTGTGCCTGCATGTTTCCAGAGATGTCAGGTAATTTGGACCAAGTCTACTCATGAAGATTTTTGCTGCAGAGTTGTAGTAGTAGCAGTAGTGTTTTAGTCAGTGGCGTAACAAGAAATTGCAGGGCCCCGTGGCAAACTTTTGACATGGAGCCCCCCCCCCCGACCGACGCCGAAGACCCCTACCAACCGACCCCCTTTCCCCCCGCATTCCTGTGCGCACTATTATGCCCCATAGTGGCCCCTGCACACACCATTATGCCCCATATTGGCCCCTGCAGACAGTATTATACCCCATAGTAGCCCCTGAACACAGTATTATGTCCCATAGTGGCCCCTGCACACAGTATTATGCCCCATAGTGGCCCCTACACAAAACTATTGCTTTATAGTGGACACCCATGAACAATTATTATACTTTGGGGTCTTTTCAGACCCCAGAGTATAATAATCGGAGACCGAGGGGGGGATACCAACATAAAAAAAACACTGTTACTTGCCTACCTCTGGCTCCGCTACACTCCTTGGTGGTGTCGGCCATCTTCAATGATATCCGGGACGTCACATGACCAAGTAGGCACGAAATCTGTCTGGAGCCCGGAGAGGTAAGTAACAGTGTTTTTTTATGTTCCCTTACCTCTTCTGGGCCTCCAATCATTATACTCAGGATCCGAAAAGACCCCCGAGTATAATAATAGTGTTTGTGGGGCCCACGGCGTCACTTACCGACCCCAGCCCCTGTCAGGTAATGGCCTATTAAAAAAACAAAAAAAACCCACAGCAGTAGTGGCTGTCGCCGAGCCCCTAATGTCCCAGGCCTTGTGGCAGCCGCTACCGCTGCTACCCCGGTAGTTACACCCTGGTTTTACTAATGAGTACTGTTGTGTGCATTTTAAATTAAGAATAATTCATAACTATATATTAAAATATTGTGGTTTTAGGGGAAGCATTTTCATGTAGTTTATCTGCATTTTCCTTTTACACTAAAATGTTCGAGGTTCGAAATTCGATTCGAACAGCCGCTCACTGTTCGAGTGTTCGAATGGGTTTCGAACCCCATTATAGTCTATGGGGAACATATACTCGTTAAGGGGGAAACCCAAATCCGTGTCTGGAGGGTCACCAAGTCCACTATGACACCCCAGGAAATGATACCAACACCCTGGAATGACACTGGGACAGCAGGGGAAGCATGTCTGGGGGCATAAAAGTCACTTTATTTCATGGAAATCCCTGTCAGTTTGCGATTTTCGCAAGCTAACTTTTCCCCATAGAAATGCATTGGCCAGTGCTGATTGGACAGAGTACGGAATTCGACCAATCAGCGCTGGCTCTGCTGGAGGAGGCGGAGTCTAAGATCGCTCCACACCAGTCTCCATTCAGGTCCGACCTTAGACTCCGCCTCCTCCGGCAGAGCCTGCGTTGATTGGCCGAAGGCTGGCCAATGCATTCCTATGCGAATGCAGAGACTTAGCAGTGCTGAGCCAGTTCTGCTCAACTACACATCTGATGCACACTCTGGCGCTGGCCAATGCATTCTATTAGCCCGATGAAGTAGAGCTGAATGTGTGTGCTTAGCACACGCATTCAGCTCTACTTCATCGGGCTAATAGAATGCATTGGCCAATCAGCGCTGGCCAATGCATTCTATTAGCGTGAACTGAGTTTGCACAAGGGTTCTAGTGCACCCTCGGCTCTGCTACATCAGATTGCTACATCTGATGTAGCAGTGCCGAGTGTGCATCAGATGTAGCAGAGCCAAGTGTGCATCAGATGTGTAGTTGAGCAAAACTGGCTCAGCACTGCTAAGTCTCTGCATTCGCATAGGAATGCATTGGCCATCCTTTGGCCAATCAGCGCTGGCTCTGCCGGAGGAGGCGGAGTCTAAGGTCGGACCTGAATGGAGACTGGTGTGGAGCGATCTTAGACTCCGCCTCCTCCAGCAGAGCCAGCGCTGATTGGTCGAGTTCCGTACTCTGGCCAATCAGCGCTGGCCAATGCATTCCTATTGGAAAAAGTTTATGTCACAAAAATCACAATTACACACCCGATAGAGCCCCAAAAAGTTATTTTTAATAACATTCCCCCCTAAATAAAGGTTATCCCTAGCTATCCCTGCCTGTACAGCTATCCCTGTCTCTTAGTCACAAAGTTCACATTCTCATATGACCCGGATTTGAAATCCACTATTCGTCTAAAATGGAGGTCACCTGATTTCGGCAGCCAATGACTTTTTCCGATTTTTTTCGATGCCTCCGGTGTCGTAGTTCCTGTCCCACCTCCCCTGCGCTGTTATTGGTGCAAAAAAAGTGCCAGGGAAGGTGGGAGGGGAATCAAATTTTTTTGGAGTTTGCCACGTGATGTTCGATTCGAATCGAACACATCGAACAGCCTGATATCCGATCGAACATGTGTTCGATAGAACACTGTTCGCTCATCTCTAGTAAGTAGTAAAAAAATATTAAAAAAAGAAAAAAGTTTTAAAGGGGCTCTATCAGCAAAATCCTGCAGATAGAGCCCTACATATGCGTGCATAGCCTTTAAAAAGGCTATTCAGGCACCGTAAATGTTATATTAAACTACCTGCCCGTTTTAAAATAATAACTTAAAAAAGAATATTCTCTACTTATGGAACGTGCACGCTGGGCGGGCATTCTGGGTGCGTCTTCATCTTCTTCCCCGCCTCTTCTTCCTCCGATGTCCTCCGGTCCCATCCTCCTCCGGCGCTTGCTCGCGGACACTGATAAAAAAAAATAGCCCGGGCGCATGCGCAGTAGCCGTAGTAGAAGCCGCATGCTACTGCGCATGCGCCCGGGCTATTTTTTTTTATCAGTGTCCGCTAGCAAGCGCCGGAGGAGGACGGGACCCGAAGACGTCAGAGGAAGAAGAGGCGGGGAAGAAGAAGACGGCGCACCCTGAATGCCCGCCCAGGGTGCACGTTCCGTAAGTAGAGAACATTCTTTTTTAAGTTATTATTTTAAAACGGGGGGGTAGTTTAATTTAACTTTTACGGTGCCTGAATAGCCTTTTTAAAGGCTATGCACGCATATGTAGGGCTCTATCTGCAGGATTTTGCTGATAGAGCCCCTTTAAAAAAATATAATAAAAAAATAAAATAAATAAAAGTTCTAAATCACTCCTTCCCTAGAATACATATAAGGGCGGGTTCACAGCACCCGATCTCAGTTATGCAGGTTTCCGTTTTCTGTCGGCAAAAGACGGAAACCGACATTCAGTGGGTTTCAAAACTGCCTGCCAGTTTCAGTTTCCTGCCCAGTTTCTCAGGCAGGAAACAGAAACCTGCATAACAGAGATCGGGCGCTGGTGTGAACCTGCCCTCAAAGTAAAAAATTACTGTGAAACACATACACATTAGTGATCCCTGTGTCTGAAATTGCCCGGTCTACTGAATATAGGGGGTCTGCAGTGCTTCTATTCCATCGGGAAGGGGTTAATAGGATCTCTGCAGATACCCTATATTCCAAGTGGGGGTAGTGGACAACCAAAACACCCCCTCCCCTTTCCCAGCACTTACTGCACCCAAGAACTCCAGCCATTTTAATTCTTGTAATTTTCCAGTAGCTGCTGCATTTCCCCCCTAGGCTTATACTCGAGTCAATAAGTTTTCCCAGTTTTTTTGTGGTAAAATTCGGGGGGTCGGCTTATACTCGGGTCGGCTTATACTCGAGTATATACGGTATATTAAAATAATTAGTTTCCTGCTTTGGAAATGCAAATGTGTGCCCCACATTACTGTCCAATGTTTAATAAAGCCAGTCTGAAACATGCCAGATGTAAAATGGTATTCTAAAATATTCCTTTTTTCAGAACCTATTGGTTTATAAACCATTTTTCTGGCTTTTTAACAAATTAGTTTAGCAATGCAACATTTAAACTTGTTAAATACTATTATCTAAAATCTACTAAAGAATTGTAAAAATGTGTTTATAAATACTGTAAGAATACCATTAATTTTAGGATGAGATGTTGTAGATTTCCGATGCCTGTAAACATGGATATCCTTATAATATATCACTGTCACTTGAATTCTATAACATGTGATAACATGTGTACTAGGACACACTTTATCAGTGTTTTGGGAGAGAATTGGCTAGAGTTTGCAATTGTCTATCTTATCTTTATTTCCTGTATCCTAGAGCTTCAGGGAAAATATCCTTTTACCTAGAAAGTGGAAGATATAAATAAACCAGGATCTAAACATGTTACCTGTTTTGTACAACCCATGTGGCATCCCACAGCAAAAAAGCGCTGTGGGAAAATCCTCTGTGGACTTTATTTCAATATTACCTATAGGGAAACTGCCAGCATTTTCGTAGGTATAATTCACTTGCTGTGATTTCCAAAACCGCCACGTGGGACACCGGCCTTAGGACTATTAAGCTTTGTTAAAGATTAATTTAAGAGTCCTGTTATATAGCCTGATTTTGGGGCAGGGAGAGCACTAATACATGCATCAATCGGTGATCACTTGCACCAGCCTTTTACACTAGCCAATGGAATGTTCCCTTCTTCCTGGAGCTATCAGGGGCACATTTTTATAGCCTTATGCATTATGTTTTTTTGGTCTCACTGCAATTGTTAAAAGTGTTTAGCAATGTTTGCAAGCAATGTGATAAATCTGCTGCAATTTCAGAGTGCCTAAATTTATTCTCTCGAAGGCTAGCTGCACATGACCAAATTTCACCCATGGAACGCGTGTGTTAGCCAGATTTACGAACTTGAACTTCATGCTGGGAGCAGGACTGGTTATCATGCTAGGAGTCCCTACCTCTCAGCGACATACTGTTCCGTACTGTAATTGGAATGAAACAGTATATTGCTGGGAGGTTAGGACTTCTACTATCAAAGATAACTAGGATGCAAGGAGTCATGCTCCCAGCATGAAGTTAAAGCCAGTAAATCCGTCTAGCATATGGACGTGTGCAGCTATCCTAAATGTGAGCCTATGTGTTTATTAATGCTAATATTTTTTAAGGTTACATTGTGAAGTGGTCACTATGGTACATTATACCAGGGTCCTCAAACTTTTTAAAAGGTGGGTCAGGTCACTGTCCCTTTGACCATTGGAGGGCCCGAATATAGTTTAAAGGGATTCCACCATTAAAATCAAATTTTTTCTCGATAACACATAGGAATAGCCTTAAGAAAGCCTCTTCTTCTCCTACCTTTCGATTTCTTCTTTGCCCCGCCGTTTGGTTAAAATTCCGTATTCTGTCGGTATGCAAATGAGTTATCTTGCAGCACTGGGGGCATCCCCAATGCTGCGAGAGAACTCTCCAGTGCCGCCTCCAACTTCTTCTGGAACGTCGTCTTTATGCGTCTTCTTCTGGTGCAGGCAGAGCCGACTGAGCATGCCCACAGGCATTTTTCTTGTGGCCGCGGGCATGTGCAGTCGGCTCTGAGCGAGGCCCAAGGCGTACAAGTTTCACCGCCTGCGCCGAAAGAAGACGCATGAAGATGACGTTCCAGAAGAAGATAGAGGTGGCGCTGGAGAGTTCTCTCGCAGCATTGGGGACGCTCCCAGTGCTGCAAGAGAACTCATTTGCATACCGACAGAAAACGGAATTTTAACTGAACGGTGGCGCGGAGAAGAATAGCCTTTCTTAAGGCTATTCTGACATGTCAACGACAAAAACAGTTTTTAATGGTAGAATCCCTTTAAAGCTGACCCATCGGAATGCACACACCAAACACAAGTGTGAATGCCCCCTGAGGTGTTATTAATCCTACAGTAAGATATTATAGTGCTTACTTCAGGGGGCACAGATAGGGTCTGGGATCCAGGAAGTCAGCAGGCACTAAACCAAACTAGTGAGGTGGCTTTGCCCACTGTAATTTGGGCTGCCTCAGATCAGGTCACATTGCTATGGTGACCTGACTGACAAAGTGGCGCGGAGGGGTACAATTGACTATACCGGGCCAGGCCATGGAGACAGCGCGCTTCACTTTACTGATTGGAGGACACCACTCCTGATGTCTGCGCGATCTGCTCTGTCTCCGGTGTCCGCCTGTGTCCTTCTGTCACATCGCAAGTATGCGATGTAAGGAGTATACCGGAGGCAGATCACCGGTATCCTCCTTACATCGCATACATGAGATGTGACAGGTGGACACAGGCGAACACCGGGGGCAGAGCAGATCGCGCAGACATCAGGAGCGGTGCCCTCCAATAGGTGAAATGAAGCGCGCTACATGGCCTGGCCCGAGCTCCCCAGGATCCTCATTATAAATGCGTGCCTGCCGGCGGGCCGGACAGATGTGCTCGGCGGGCCGCATGTGGCCCGCGGGCCGTAGTTTGAGGACCCCTGCATTATACTGTGTGGAGGGGCTGCTATGGGATATTATACTATGTGGAGTGGTCACTATGGGACATTATACTGTGTTGTGGGGCCGCCATGGGACATTATACATTATGTTGGGCCCACAATGGAACATTATACTGTGTTGAGAGGTCATTATGGGACATTATAGCATATGTAAATGTGGCATTATACCATTCGAAGGCCAGGAAAGGGGGCACTTTGCCAGTTGGAGTTGAGGGGGGCCCCATGTCAAAAGTTTGCTATAGGGCCCAGTCATTGCTAGTTAAACCCCTGCCTAGATTCTCCCTGTGGTTTGCTAAGGGGTAATTTTGATAACTTCAGGGGTTAGAGAACTTTTTCACCTTTTAATTCCTTCAAACTTTGCGAGGTGGAAGGAATTTCCCTGGATCAGCCTGCAGCTAATTGTAACGTTTCAAGAATTTCTCTTGTGAAAGGTGAGATTAAAGCCTTCAGAGTCTGCCTCAGTTAAGAGTTTAATTATGAGAATATTTTCAGATAGTCCGTGAAAAAAAAAAAGCAAGGAGATTGAACTTCTTCTAACAGTTAGTTCTATTGCGACGATGCTGCCTTACCATTAAGACAGTATAAGACAAAATAGAAGATTTTATACATCAACACAGCAAAAGGGGCATGGCCAGATTCATCATCATTTACATCAAATATCTGGAGTAAATGATGTGGGCTATGACCTGGCTTACATTTCTCCTCCAAGCGCATGGCTGATGGCGCGTTATTTACAAGGAGATATGTGTGCAACTTCAGGGCTGTGAAGGCTGGAGATAATAACGCAGTCTTCATAAATGTGCCACATCAAGTTTAAGTAAAGACTTAATATTTACAGTGTTGACCCTTATTTTCAAGACTTGTATATTTCTGGCATATCAGCTTCTGGGCAAAATCCATACTGATGGCAACCAATTGTTGCCTAATCAGTTTCTGGAGCTTATCCCAAATCTAAACTGTGTTGTTTTTCTTATTGCAGAACTGCATGTAGTTCATAATTGCTGTTATGCCTAGCACATGTTACTGTGCATCTAACCTGTATGTGAACAGCCAGTATACCAGTGGGCTTCAGCCAGGGCCGGTTTTAGGCAAAATGGGGCCCTGGGCAAGTTTTCAAGTGGGGCAGTAAAAATTCTAAGATACCGTACCAACATCACAATTCGGTAACTGAATACACATATAATCACTTTAAACTATATTTTAATTATATTAAAGAAATTCACTGAAATATAAACCAAACATTATTTAATAGAACTTTAAATTCTTTCATCCTAATGGCTGTATTCACATAGATGCATAAAAACAACCACAGTGTCTATGCCACGTGGGGCCCCAGCCTTAGGCCCAGTTCACATCTGCGTTCAGGTTTCCATTCGGGTAGTCCGCTTGGGCACCCCATGAACAGAAACCTATATGCATTAAAGGGGCTCTATAACTGGGAAAAGTCATTTTTATCTAATCACATGCTTGCATAGGCTTTAGAAAGTCTATTCCACACTTACCTTTTGTATGTAGATTGCCTCAGTGGTGTCTGAATAAGTCCGTTTTTATTCATATGCTAATGAGCTTTCAGCCAGCACAGGAAGTTCCCAGCATCCTCCTCTCTCCTATTATCTTCTATGTGTGTGAAGCAAACAGGAAGCCGAGTCATCATCATCAGCACCAGTCTCCCATAGAAAACAATAGGAGAGGAGTGCACGATGTATCGTGCACCAGTCTAATTAGCATATGAATAAAAACAGACTTATTCAGAAACCACTGAGGCAATCTGTATACTATAGGTAAGTGTGAAATAGACTTTCTAAAGTCTATGCAAAGGTGTGATTAGTTAAAAATGACTTTTCCTAGTGATACAGCCCCTTTAAAAAGGAAACCACATGGACCCCATGACTATAATGGGGTCCGTGTGGTTTCCACTCGGTTTCCCTGGTAACTGCTTTTTAATTCGTTTCTGTTAGGGGTGTCCCCAAGCGAACTTCCCGAATGGAAATCCAAACGCAGATGTTAATGGGGTCTTAAAGGTTTTTTTTGTTACACCAAGAGTAGGCAACCTAATTTTAATATTGATGACACCTACACTAAAATCATACCACAAACTGTAACATAGGAGTGCTTTCATATTGTGCTTCCAGGCACATACGTTTATCACTATTTACCTGGATACATGCGTACTTTTCCATTAGAAGCAATGTCAGTACATGTGTAACCTACAATTAGAGGTAAATGTATGTGACTGTGGGTAGAGTGAGTAGGATTGTGACACACGATGTACCTGGATGCCGCATCCAGTCCCTGGTCACTGGTACTTTTACTTTTTTGTGAGTGAAACGCGGTTTAATTTCAGCCATTTTTAATTCCAGACTGTGCGGCAACAGCAAAACCACAGCCAGGAATTAATGCGTGTCACACTTACCCCAAACTGACAGCACTGGTGAAAGGGGACTCATATGTCTCACGTATTAGTAACCCTTATGAGGTACACATGGGTTAATATGAGGGACATGATGGAGTTAACGGCTATTAATGTGAGGCACATGGAGTTACTAAAACTAAATGAATAACCCCAAATTCCTGACATTAACAGAAATAATAATTACAGAATGTACCTGGTGTTTTCTTTTTTACTTTCACTTTGTATGGAGCGGAAACCAAACAAAAAAATTAAATGCACCAAACCTCCTAAAAATAAGAGTTCAATATGTGCAGAGTTCATACATATCACTATGGCCTGAACCCGCATGCACGAGTCTTCAGAAAATCGCTAGAACTGGAAGGAACAAAAATCTTCTTTGAAGCTGGAAATGTTAAAAAAGTATCATCCTATAAAATGTAGGGATTACACACCATGAAAAGTAAGTGAACCCTTAACCCTATATATTTTTTGAAAGTAGACAACCTGAAGATTACAAATGTCTTAATGGGTCATTGATAGCCACATCCTCCTTCATGCAACTTTGCGACCAACACAAATAATTTTTGGAAAAAATACGCTAAAACACATATTTGCACCTAAAACTCATGTTCAATCTCAGATTCATATACAAAATACTTTTAAAATAATAGCTTATGGTGTATACAATGTGTATATATACTATATGTACCGCAAACATCAACTACAACAAGAGCTCGGACTCCCAAAAACACGAATACAGAAGACAAGCAGGATTTTGCTGTTGTTCACTAATATGTTAAAAAGCTATACTGCACCTACCAAACTGTGACTGTGATACCAAAATCTAACTTTTTTCAGAGTACACAGCATACCCTATATAAAAACACAATTTAATAGTTTATATATACAAGCACCTTCATTCAACTTTGCGGCAAACAGAGATTGCTAGCAAAAATTGCGCAAAAATTCAAATTTGCCACTAAAGTGCGGCTCAAGAAATCCCTTTCTGCAAACATAATGTACTGTCCATAAAACTGCAATATGTGAGGAGTTCATACATACCACACATGTATATATTTACAGGGGCGGGTGTTAAAGAATCGCCAAAATCGCAGAAATGCGCCATCCCATTTTGTGCATGCAAATTAAATAGGACTTTACATAAAAATGTTATTTGCCATCCCCCTATAAAAATTTTAGCAATCTATACGTTCATCTCTAGTGATAATCGTTATTACTATTATTTTAGTGTGTAACGGATATCACTAGAGACGTATTTTACTGTAGAAAGCTCAGGTATAGACAGGACAGGGATTGGGTGAAATGTAAACTTTATTTGCGACTTTATGTATATGTTGTGTAAGTGTTTGGTGTGACTTTTTTTTTTGGCGCTGCAACCTGGACAATGGTAAACATCTGGGTCACAGCGCCAATAAACTTCCTGGTTATGTTCAGGAGGTATAACATAAGAATACCACACTAGTAAAGCTCAGGGGGGAATTACATTATAACTGTATGTGACAATCAGAGACAAATGTATAGTATACACTCTGATTGGCAGGAGAAGGGTTAATAGGGACAATAGAGTCCCTGCCACCCCCCCTCCTGCTGTCACATACAAGTTATGCAGAGAGTCTGATTGTTTCTCTGTCTCTCTCTCTCTCTCTCTCTCTCTCTCTCTCTGCTGAACTGCTCGTCTCCCTCTTCCTTTCTTGTTAAAGATCGCAAATTGCTTGCCTAGACAGGAGGGGGGACACTTTGGAGCTCTATATCTTTGGACTGCATCAACATATCTTGATGCTTTCAATAGCATTTTAAAGAGGAGAATCTCATCTTTAAAATGATATCAAGAACTCCATGATTGGATATACAGTTTTGGAGAAATTCACTGTTGAAATGCTGTCGGGAATTGAGATCTGCAGTTGGATCTCAATGCCAAATAGTGTTTTCAACAGTGAATCACTCCAAAACTGTAAGTAAAATCATCAAGTTCCTGGTAGTAGGTGGCGCTGTGCGCCGGGACGGAAACCTGCAAAATCCGATCCTAACAGTCGGCAGTCTGAAATTAGGGAGGAGGTGTCCTGCAGGAGGAAGTCTGGAAAGAAGTGAGGTAAGTATGATGGGGTGGGGGAAGGGTGTTTAGTTTAGTGTAAGAATTAGCTTTTATCCCGGACAACCCCTTTAACAAATTATGGAATGATTTGTTTCCATTAATATTTTAATCTGTTGTGAAAAAAAATTGAAGTTTGTTAATCACCATCATGTTGTTTTCAATGTTTTGAGGAGTGCAGTTTTTATAAAGGAGTGATTTATAGGTGGTTTCTAATATACAGGCCATAAAAACCCCTTTAGAACAGAATTGGTCTTTTACAAAATTTTCTTTAATATTTTGAAAACTGTTGATTAAACATCCTAAAAAATAAAAGCCTTTTTAAAAATGCTAATATAAAAGAGGAATTTGTCAATATTTAACAAATTTGTGTCGTATGATTTATTAGAATGACTGATTATTGTAAAAAAAATGTTTACATTTCCTGTTCGCTTCATAACTAATGTGAAGTTCAAAGTGTCATGATAAAATAGCTTCACTGATGAAACGTGTCAGATTGGAAAAATAAGGCAGTGTTCAATAGGAGAAAACTACCGTATTTTTCGGACTATAAGACGCACTTTTTTTCCCCAAATTTGGGGGGAAAAGAAGGGTGCGTCTTATAGTCCGAATGTGGCCGCCCGGCACCCGCTCTAATAGAGAGGCAAATGCCGGCGAGGGATAGACGCCGGCACAGGTGCCGGGGCCTGAGACATCGCTGCGCTCCTCTGCCCTGCATGAAGCCAGCAGCAGGGGTGATGCTATTCCGCTCCTCCGTCCCCCCGCCCCTGGCTTCATGCAGGGCAGAGGAGCGTAGCGATGTCTCAGGCCCCGGCACCTGTGCCGGCGTCTATCCCTCGCCGGCATCCACCTCTCTAGTACAGCGGATGCCGGGTCTGTATTGGCGGCCCCTTCTCCCCCGGGGCCGGTCCCCACCGGCCCCATACCTGTAAAGTTGCAGGCCGGCTCCTGTGCGGCGATAGTGCAGGAGCCGACCTGTTCGGGTGACAGCCGGAAGCCTAATGAAGCTCCCGGGCCTGTCACTGCTATACTAGTATTGCGGCTGGGTCTATGACCAGCCGTGATAGTAATATACAGAATGTCCCATAGACGGCAATACAGTTGTATTGCCGTCTATGGGACTTGCAATCAAGTGACTGCAGGTTCAAGCCCCCGGGGGGGAATAAAATAGTAAAAAAAAAATAAAAAAAAAGCTTTAAAAATATATAATAAAAAAATTAAATAAGTAAAAGTTCTAAATCACCTCCTTTCCCTAGAATATATATATAAAAGTAGAAAATCATATGTCAAACACATACACATTACCCTGTGTCCGAAAATGCCCAGTCTACTCATAGTTTTCCTGTACGGTGAACGTCAAAATCACAAGTGCTAAACCGCCGGGATTTTTTTTCAATAAAAGGTGATCTAAGCAATAGACATTCCCCAAAATGGTATAACTAAAAAGTACATCTGGCCCTGCAAAAAAAAAAAAAAAACACTCTATGCGTCCCCGTACAGCTGCAGGGTCACCTGTCAATGTGACCTTGCAGGTGTTGCAAAGCTACAACTCCCATATATTAAATATTTTACAATTTTTTGCTTCAAAATTTTTTTCTCCTATTTTCCTCCTCTAAAACCTCCTCTTATAGTCCAGTGCGTCTTATAGTCTGAAAAATACGGTAGTTGTGTCCTTACAAGTTAAAAAGCTTCTGCATTACGTTACAACACTGCCAATAGCTGCAGGACAAATCTGGTGTTCCCTTAGAATAGAATCCGTTTAGATAAAAAGGTCTTGTCTATTGTAACTCATCTCTTTTCTTTTCAACATTTTTCCTAATCTTCAATACACCTTACTTCTGCTGTTGCTTTGCGAATTTTATTTACAGCCTGGAAAGCCCCGTTATTCAATCTCCCGTCCATGCATGTGAGACTAAAGTGCCACAGTAGCCATGACTGGGTAATATCTATGTATAGTTATCATAATAGCCGCATTATTTGATTTCTTTTTAGACCTTTGTTCTTCCACAACCTGCTTACCCTTTCCTGTTTATATCTTCCATTAAAGTATGCAAACTACTTCCTCTGCCAGTATGAATTATCTAACAGGAAATACCAAATGTACTGTGTAGCTGAGACAGGCCATTATCTTATGTACAGTACTTGCATCAGAATACAACTCTCTCTCAGTCACATTACATCAACTGGCATGTAATACTGCAGCAATTCTTACCATTATACTTTTACAAATAAGTGCAGTCCCTGTTACATGAAATCAAAATTTAGTAATTTTAATATCAATTTGCAGTGTAAGCCTTTGCCTGCTTAAAATAATTCATGAAATTTTGCTATCCCATTGACTTCAATGATATTTTTTTACACGTGTAAAAATACGCTTGTAAAAATACGCCTGTAAAATGTCATTGAAGTCAATGGGAGTTTTATTTTTACACGTGTATTTTTACACGTGTATTTTGCAAAAATACACACGCGTTTACTCAGTGTGAACTTACAAATTGCAAAAAACTTAATCTAGGTTCACACTAGCGTCAGGGTCTCCTTTATTGAACATAACTGGGTCCGTCAGGTGTTCATTTTGTACTTAAGTGAAACCGATGGACTAAAAAGTTGGACAAAGGGTCAGTGCACACAGAGTTTTTTGGCGAGGATTTTGGAGAGAAAAAAATCCGCTTCAAGGAATTAGGAAATGTTTTTTTCCTCCAGTACAGTGTATGGACCTTGAAAAAACCGCTAGCAGTTTTTGAAGCAGTTTTTCCGCCTCCCATTGACACCCGTTGGTTATTTCAGGCGGTAACCGCCTGAAGGGTCAATGCATACAGAGTTTTTGGGCGCTTATTTTGACGCTGAATCCGCGTCAAAATCCGCGTGGAAAAAATGCCTCCCTAGAGTTCTATGGGTTCCACTCGCTTTATTTTTCCACTCACAGAATTTTTCCGCTAGCGGAAAAAAAGCTTCCTTCAGGCGGGTTCCGCAGTCAATGGGAGGCGGAAAATCCACGTCGTGGATTTGGGCGCAGAACTGGCGAAGACCATGTGGAAAAACCGCTAGCGTTTTTTCAAGGTCCATACACTGTGCTGCAGGAAAAATAACAAAAACTAAAAAAGCCTCAAAAAACACTCCAAAAACCGCTTCAATAAACCATTTCCTAATTTCTGAAGCGGAATTTTTACTCGCCAAAAAACTCTATGTGCATTGACCCGAGGAAAGGTCATGTCGCTTTTTTTCCATTAGCTTTTTTTTTTTCGCTAGCGGAATACAAAGCCTCTATAGTGAGGCTTTTTTGGAGGTGGATGCTGACGTGGATCCAGCGTCAAAATCCTTGCCAAAAAACTCTGTGTGCATCGACCCTTACAGGACTTTAGTGTTTTTTGTTTTGTTTTACATACACTGCGATCTTCAACGCAGATGTGAACCCAGCCTTTAAGGGGCTTTTCTGAAGTCAGATATTGATGGGCTATACTTAGGAAAGAAAAAGGCCCTGCATTTTACAATACTAGCAAAGTGAATGAGATTTTTTTAAATCTCGTCTATATACTGAGGAAAAAAAACTAAAGATAGGGCGCAGGTGTGAACCCGCCCTATCTCCATTTTGCAGGTTTCCATTTCCTGCCCGAGAAACTGGACAGGAGACAGAAACCGGCAGGTAGTTTTCAAACCCATTAATTTGAATGGGTTTGTAAAGTGTCCACCGGTGAGCACTCATGAGCATCTTCTGCTCTCCACGGCGAAACCGTTATTTGTTTTTTTTTAACCAGACACAAAGTTGGACATGCAGGACTTTGTGTCCAGTTACAAAAAAAAACAAGGTTTCGCTGCGGAGAGCAGAAGACGCTCACGGGCGCTCACCAGTGGACACTGAAAGCTGGGTTTCCATCTTCTGCTGACAGAAAACGGAAACCTGCAAAACGGAGATCGGGCGCTGGTGTGAACCCGCCTAAAGCTGCTTTTCAAAAACACAGCATGTCAACTCTAGCTGCAGAACCGCAAGCATTTTCCCTATTAATTTAATTTGGGAAGAAGCAATGCTGCAAACTTTGTTTTCATTGCTTTTTAGATGTCTCTGTGTTGGAACAACATGTATTTTGGTGAAGCTGAATGTGTATGTTTATATGGTAGTTGGATGGATAGACAGCAGACTCAGAGGCAAAATAAAATGCATTGAAATAATACAGGAGAGAAAACAAACCGTATTTAGAAGCTGAATGATCCTGAGCATTTAATGGGAACCCCTCAGGGAGATTTGGGACACTAAACCACCCACAGACCCATCATACTTATCCCTGGATAAGTATAAGGATAAGTTCACATGAGGTTTTTTGGATCCAAAAACTGGGTAGCCGCGACTGAAAGCCGGTCCACTGCAAAGAATGGGCCTAGTCCAGAGGAGGGAGTGTCTTCAGGCCAAATTGCGATTCAACTCAGCCTGAAGAATGAGCATGTCGCTTCTTTTTTCTGGGAGCTGGAAGAAATGGCTCCTGGAAAAAAGACCTAAGCGGCAGATACGGCCTCAAAATCCTGACCAAAAAAAACCTGTATGAACTTACCCTAAAGATTTGGATTTTGAACACTAAACTCCTGGTCTGTAGTAACCTGTGGGTGGTTTAGTGTCCCAAATTGACCTCTCTCTTTACTACATTTATTAAGATGTTGTAACTTGTGTAAATTGTGTAACTCACGATCTAATAAGTACAAACTACACTGCAAATACTGTTATACCTATGTTTCTGATCCTACTTGTTTTCATATGAAATGACTTATATTTAGATATACTAGTTAAGATTTGAGTAACACATTGAAATATGTACAGGAAGTGAAAGAAGAGTGTGAAAGCTTCCTCATCTGAGAAAGGAGACGCAAGCCTTAGCAAGCATTGATGACCAAGTAAAGTAGACGACAGGAAGATGATAAGAATCAAGGAAAAATGAACAACACATTTGGTAAAGAAAAAACCTAACAGTCCTTAAAAGTGACTGAAATGGTAAAATCCACATTGTAGTTGTTGGTGTAAGCGAGGACTTTAGTGCTGTTTGTTTGCTTTCTTGGGATCTTTAAAAACCTGTTGCAGTAACAATGGAAAAGCTTAAGGAAAGGAAATGAAGAAGTTTTCTTTCTTCTTCTCTGGACATGGTGTCAGGTTGTAGAAGAGCATTCAAGTCACTCCACACAGGAAAAAGAGAGGGGGAGAGACAGAAATGGGAGGGTACTAGTATTCTGTGTGCAAATTAGCCTGAACCCTGTGGGTGTGTAGAGGGAGGGGAGTGACATGGACAGTGCCAGACAGCAGCGTAGAAACACAGAAAGTGTATTGTACCAGTCTCTGATTGAGAATCAAAAGAAAACAGCAATTTAGTATAACTGATGGAGAGCAGTACACATGTCCTGGGGAGAGCGCAACAGAACCAACCTGGCGCACTACACAGAGAAGTAATGTGAGGATGTGCTGGAAACACCTTCATCTCAGTTTTGTCAGTCTAACTGGTTTCTTAACTTTCTGAAATTTTTGGAAATAAGAATATTTCAAAATCAACTTATGTAGTCATTCTGTATGAAACACAAAGGAGTACTAGTGGATCCTCAGTGGAAGAGTTTGTGAATATCTGCTGAATTTTTCTACTCTGGATTATCAATCATGGGATATTTCATGGATTACATGTAGCCCATACTGTACAAGAATCAAACAGAGAATGCTGTCATATACTCGGTTCCCAATTCGAAGGCACTCTTGTATATGGTAGGTTAAACAATATAAAATTATATTCTCAGTACTGCGATTCCTTATATTATTGTTTAAAATACAAAAGAAGGTAAATTTCAAGAAGAGAAACAAAAAATAATACTATTGAAATGCATTAAAAGTAAAATAAATAAATAAATAAATAATGGAATGGGGTTAATGGTAATGTAAGCTCAGTGGCCTGCAGCAGGGCACCCCGGGGTTGTAGATACCAAAGAATCTTGGAATGTGATCACAGGTACCAGACACTAAGATTTGTTTAATATTAGCAAGAATGGGGATTTAAAAGCAGCAAAAAAGTACTGTGTATAGTATACAGATATAATAGAAGCGTAAGTGTCTGCATATTTACATGTCAAGATATAAACCACCCAGAGATTCTAGAAACTCATTATTCAAATACAATAACATATGTTATTGTATACAATTATCAGTAGTCAAGAAATGCACAGATATATATAACCTTTCCAAATTTGAGAATAATGTATATTATAGTCCATTGCTTTAGTTTATGAGTGGTTCAGTGGTCTTTGGAGGGTCTGGATGGATGTTTGTTAATATTCTGAATAACTTATAACATTTTTTTATTGCAGTGCATATTTTTCTTATTCTGCTTTGGAAATATTGTAGTCTACATCAATCACTTGAGCAGTGACAGCATGAAATGCTTTGAAATTTTTTAGTAGACCTGTATGCTTTGTATGTGCTTAGACAGTTCCCTTATATATGTCATTGCTACAAGAATGCTTGATATGGGGCTCTGACCTTTCTGACATGTCACTGCCTGCATTATTTGTTTTCTTTGTGTATGTTGCATTCACTACTTTGAGTTGTCGTAACATGTACTTTTGTGTGTACTAAAACCAGTGGTCACAGAAAAGGTAACACAACGTAGACACTTATGCAGACAATATAAAGCAACATTGCACATTATATGGATGCAGAGGTTACAGCTGTTTCCTGTATGATCTGATCTGATTTACTATCAGCATTTCAGACAAAACCGCAATGTGGGTGCATGATCATGTGGAGAAGCTATTCACTTACTGAGGCTATAGATGCAGTATTTCAAGTCACTAAGTGGCGATGTAGACACGAAAATTAGGTGAGCAGATCGTGGCACTCACAGTATTACCAAGATATGATTACTTTTGCACTGATGCAAAAGTCTCAGATCAGGCACATACAGTTCTATATACTGCTGGAAAGCTGACAGTGCGCTGAATTCAGTGCACTATCGGCTTTCCCGATCTGTGCCTGGTGTAAAGCGCTATCGGTACCGTAGCGCTTTACAGTCAGAAGGGCGTTTCTGACAGTTAGCCAGGAACGTCCTTCTGCCCAGCAGCGCCTATCGCGCTGTACAGTGTGAGCAGGGAGGAACGCCCCCTCCCTCTGCTCACAGTGCTCGTCTATAGATGAGCATTATCAGGAGCAGGAGGGGGGAGCTCCTCCCCGCTCCACAGTACAGCGCGATAGGCGCTGCTGGGCAGAAGGGCGTCCCTGGCTAACTGTCAGAAACGCCCTTCTGACACTAAAGCACTACGGTCCCGGGACCGATAGCGCTTTACACCGGGCACAGATCGGGAAAGCCGATAGTGCACTGAATTCAGCGCACTGTCAGCTTTCCAGCAGTATATAAAACTGCCTGTGCCCGATCTGATGAAAGGTCCTCTTTAAAGAGGCTCTATCAGCAAAATCATGCTGATAGAGCCCCACATATGCGTGAATAGCCTTCAAAAAGGCTATACAGGCACCGTAAATGTTATATTAAACAACCCCCCCCCCCCCCCCCCGTTTTAAAATAATACCCTAAAAAAGAATATGATCTACTTACGCATCGTGCACGATGGGCGGGCATTCAGGGTGTGTCTTCTTCTTCATCCACGCCTCTTCTTCCTCCAATGTCCTCCGGTCCCGTCCTCCTCCGCCGCTCGCGAACTGACACTGATATAAAAAAAATGGCCTGGGTGCATGCATAGTAGCATGCGGCTTCTACTACGGCTACTGCGCAGGCGCCCGACTTCTATTCACAATAACTGGTATTTTGTTAACATTTTATAGAAGAAAGCGTATGTTCACACAGCAGAATATGAAGAGGAATTCCTACTCATATTTCATTGCCGTATATTCATCTGTATTATAGCCGCGATGGGATGGTTTTCGCAGCTTATTAGGCCCAGGCTGTGACGTATCGCCCCGTTCCGCCCCGGCCTCCGGCCCCACAAGGCGCGAGGACACGGCCCGCACCTCAGCCACCAGGCCGCAACCTCTGGCCCACCCGGCCTTTGCCGCAGGCGGAACCCGCGATCGTCTTTTTAACTATACCGTCCTCTCCCACAAACCCAGAGAGAGGACCGGGCCTTATAGGATAATACGAGAAGAGCCTTCTAAAGTTTTAAAGTTTTATTAACCCAAGATGGTCGATACTAGGTCAGCCAGGAATACATATAAAGATATACCCTGGCGGTCACAAGCTTATACGGTTACAGAGAAGGTATGTTACAGTGCAGTGTCAGATAAAACAGATTAATAGATTAAAAGATTAGAAACAGAAACAGTCCTTAGGCACCCGGCGATTCCGCAGCCAACGCATGGTACCCACAGGGCAGGAGATACAGTCCATTAAAGTCTCTGGTGGGGGGCACCGCAGCACCCCCCCACATAGCATATAGCAATAAAGAGAGTTTCTCCATACCGATGTAAAAAGTCCATAGTCCATAAATCCATGATCAGATAGGCGTTACATCATATTCCTCATAATTCCATAAGTCCATTAGCGTTAAAGTAGTACATGGCTCTCTTTCAAAGTCCCTCAGACACATGGCATTCTTTGTCTCTCAGCACATGGCCGCTTCTGCCCCGCCCTTCCCCCCCCCAGCAAGGGGGGAGGGGCCACACACAGAGCCAACTTGCTCACATGTGTCCAGATGAGAAGAACAAGAACAAGACGAGAAGCTCCGCCCCAGGTCACTCTTATATTGACCCTGGGCTCCACCCTGAAATGACATCATCAGGGCTTTCGGACCACCCTCTAGCTTGGCAATCAAATAACTATAAATGGTCATAATTCCTCATCACATGAATATACGGTCAAACAAGTGGCATACAAAAACAGGTAAGTATACAGTCCTATGAAAAAGTTTGGGCACCCCTATTAATCTTAACCATTTTTAGTTATAAATATTTTGGTGTTTGCAGCAGCCATTTCAGTTTGATATATCTAATAACTGATGGACACAGTAATATTTCAGGATTGAAATGAGGTTTATTGTACTAACAGAAAATGTGCAATATGCATTAAACCAAAATTTGACTGGTGCAAAAGTATGGGCACCTCAACAGAAAAGTGACATTAATATTTAGTAGATCCTCCTTTTGCACAGATAACAGCCTCTAGTCGCTTCCTGTAGCTTTTAATCAGTTCCTGGATCCTGGATGAAGGTATTTTGGACCATTCCTCTTTATAAAACAATTCAAGTCCAGTTAAGTTTGATGGTCGCCGAGCATGGACAGCCCGCTTCAAATCATCCCACAGATGTTCAATGATATTCAGGTCTGGGGACTGGGATGGCCATTCCAGAACATTGTAATTGTTCCTCTGCATGAATGCCTGAGTCGATTTGGAGCAGTGTTTGGACATTGTATTGCTGAAATATCCATCTAACTTCTAACTTCAACTTCGTCACTGATTCTTGAACGTTATTCTCAGGAATCTGCTGATACTGAGTGGAATCCATGCGTCCCTCAACTTTAACAAGATTCCCGGTGCCGGCATTGGCCATAAAGCCCCAAAGCATGATGGAACCTCCACCAAATTTTACAGTGGATAGCAAGTGTTTTTCTTGGAATGCTGTTTTTTTTTGGACACCATGCATAACGCCTTTTTGTATGACCAAACAACTCAATCTTTGTTTCATCAGTCCACAGGACCTTCTTCCAAAATGAAGCTGGCTTGTCCAAATGTGCTTTTGCATACCTCAGGAGACTCTGTTTGTGGCGTGCTTGCAGAAACGGCTTCTTTCTCATCACTCTCCCATACAGCTTCTCCTTGTGCAAAGTGCGCTGTATTGTTGACCGATGCACAGTGACACCATCTGCAGCAAGATGATGCTGCAGCTCTTTGGAGGTGGTCTGTGGATTGTCCTTGACTCTTCTCACCATTCTTCTTCTCTGCCTTTCTGATATTTTTCTTGGCCTGCCACTTCTGGGCTTAACAAGAACTGTCCCTGTGGTCTTCCATTTCCTTACTATGTTCCTCACAGTGGAAACTGACAGGTTAAATCTCTGAGACAACTTTTTGTATCCTTCCCCTGAACAACTATGTTGAACAGTCTTTGTTTTCAGATCATTTGAGAGCGGGCTGTCCATGCTCGGCGACCATCAGACTTAACTGAACTTGAATTATTTTGTAAAGAGGAATGGTCCAAAATACTTTCATCCAGGAACTGATTAAAAGCTACAGGAAGTGACTAGAGGCTGTTATCTGTGCAAAAGCAGGATCTACTAAATATTAATGTCACTTTTCTGTTGAGGTGCCCATACTTTTGCACTGGTCAAATTTTGGTTTAATGAATATTGCACATTTTCTGTTAGTACAATAAACCTCATTTCAATCCTGAAATATTACTGTGTCCATCAGTTATTAGATATATCAAACTGAAATGACTGCTGCAAACACCAAAATATTTAGAACTAAAAATGATTAAGATTAATAGGGGAGCCCAAACTTTTTCATAGGACTGTATTCAGCTCACCCCATTCATTGTCTGTAATCCAATCTCGGTGTGCACGGATACCAGCGGACCCAACCGGCTACACGATTCCAAAGAGCAAAAAATTCCAGCACTATCCGATTTGGACATTTTAAGACTTCGGATAGTGCTGGAATTCTTTGCTCTTTGAAACAAGTGGCATGTCTTTGCTCACCGAAAGTTTCCCAGCATATTGACACCAAACATGATAACTCAATACCCTTTGAGTAACAAGGACTGGGCCTGGGCTCTTCCCAGGCCCGTAGGCTTAGAGTTTTTGGGTTCTAAACGTGCGTTTCACTACTACGCACCGGGAGATATAATTGTCATAATGATCATTTATCTTTCCCTGGCGCAATATCATCATAAAACCATAACTGATTGAAGTTATCTACCACCTCAACCCGACTCCGCAGAGTCTAAGATGCAGTCTAAGGGTCCCTGCTACACAGGACAACCCCTGCCAGGATAATGAGATTAACATAGATATGCTAAAGTCCTTGGCCTAGGAGAGGCTTTGATCCAAGCAACTTCCAGCAGGTAATTAGACTCAGCCATTTGTCATCAGCCTTCGCACTCTGCTAAGGTAACGACATCACTTAGCCAGAGGGGGCATTGGCATGGCAAATGGCAATTCCATACCAGATAGGCCCCCCCAGATATCTAATTGAGGGTCAGGTCTATACACTGATACATTACATAGATAGTTATAAACATAGCTGAGAATGATGATTGAGGGCCGATTCATCACACAGGCATTTCGAGCCGAGGACTCCGTGGCAACATCAAGGCAGGACACTTATATTTTCTGTGTCCTGCTGCAATCTCTGCCTTTCATTGAAAACAATCGAAGCAGATTCCGGGCGGAATCTGCCATGGATTCAGGGGATGGAATCCACCTCCAATTTGGAGGAAATTTCCTCCGTGTGAACATACCCTTACCATGAATAGGTATTTATTTAACTGTTTATGAGATGCTGTTCTGCTCTTATGGCCTCTATACCTACCTTTTCAGAATTGGAGCTTCCTTGTATGGAAATTATGAGCAAGTCTTTTGTGGATCATTCTCAGTGTGAATCCATAATAGAATGGGAACAGCGAGCAATCTAAGCGACTTAGAATGAGGCATGGTCAGCAGTGCTAGACTAGCTATGAAAGGGTGTGATCAAGGCAAAACATACAGCAAATCTTGTGGATGTAAACAATTCATTGATGAAAGAGGTCAGGAGGATGTCAAAAATTGTGCTGCTGAACTGTGCAACAATGCAAGCAAGTTACAGATAAAAACAACTGGGCTACTTCAACTGATGTGTCCAAATACACACTGCATCATGGTTATGTAACAATAGACAACCAGTAAGAATGCCATTGCTGTTTAAGGCTAAGGCCCCACTGGGTGGAAACACAGCGCAAAAGCGCTGCGGGAAGAACCTCGGCGTGAACGCATTGCAGTTCTTCCTGCAGCGCTTTCAACAGACAGTTCACAGAGTTTTCCTCCACGGACTTTCTGTTACAATTATATCTATAGTGTTTCCGTAGATATAATTGACATGTTGCGATTTTCAAAACCGCAACGGTTTTGGAAATCACATCGTGTCCACGTTGCAATTTTTTTCTGCAATTGTGGGCATGGGATTTGCATGAATCCCATCCACTTTTCAAGCACTGTAAAACACTGTGGTAAAATTGCGGCATTTCCGGCCAGTGGAGCCCTGGCCTAAGGGAAACAGAAAGTCTTCCTTGGGCGAAAGATCACCAGCATTGAAACACTGATGAACAATGATGAAACATGAATCTGCTCAGATTAATCCATAGTTCCATTGCACCATGCAGATGGAAAGAGCAGAATTTGGCATAAGCATCATGAATAAATGAACTCTTCAAACTATATGTCAACAGCTCAGGGTGATCGAGGTGGATTTTAATGGTGTTTGATGGAATATTTTCATGGCACTCTCTGGATCCTACCTGAATAATGACTGTGTATGCCTCAATGAATTACTGCAGATCTGAAGGCCAAAATAGGTCCAACAAGCTACTAAATGTCTCTACGTAAGTGTCTATTCCAAGACTAACTACACTCCTCAACATTGTAATTGCAACATCATGAAGGACAAGGCAGTATGCAAATAGAGGGTGTTACAGGTGTTAGTAATATCTTCAAATGATGACATTTTCAAGCACCTAGTTTCAATCTTTGTATTGGGAGCAGGGACTTGAAAGCAGCGGTTTTTTTTATCAATATGAAAGGTCAAAAATTAGATCAAGTGGTGTAGGATGATTGCACAATGCCTCCTGTTCATTGACCAGCCAATTAGCATCACTTGTTGCAAAGTGAGAGGGAAAGAAGCCTTGATCTGAGAGACCCTGAGGCATAGCGATCTTTCAGAGTGATAAACCAAGGCCAAGATGTCAGCTCTGTTCATCATTGCCTGCCCTAGTGGTTGGGAGAACAATGACAAACTAGAATGACGAGAAGAGGTGCATGTAGGCATGACTCTTTAAGGATGGCTCGCCTGATTGGAAGAATGACACACAACGATCCATTCTGTACAACAAATAAAATTGGATTCCACATGCCATAACCTAGGGTGGCTAACAGTGTTGACACAATCTATCAGAAGGTTTTACCACAACGTTGGGCTACAAGCCAGATATCCAGCTAAAGGTGTTACAATGACCTCAAGGCGCTGCTCTCCAAAGCTAATATGATGTACAGAAATTAATTTCAAGTACACTAAAGCTAGCCATAACATTAATTTGGTCATGGAATCAGTAGTGCGGTCATTTCCCCAATTTTAAAGGCGTTGTCGAGGATATACTGCACCCAGTTCTCTGGAGTCTCCGACCTCAGTCCGATCAAGTGTTGCTCTGGTGCTTCTGGCTTAAAGGGGTATTCCCATTTACATAATTATTTTTTAATTTGTAGATGATTAAAAGTTAAACATTTTTGCAAATATAAGTAATTAAAAATTCTGCAGAGTTTTAAAGATTTTCTCTAACTTTCTTAGTGGTGACAGTCTGTTATCTTGATTGGTTTCCATGGATACGACCACTAATGCAGAAACTTGTATCATTATTATTAACCCTTTCCCAACATCCATTGTAGTAGATCGGAGGATGTTGCCATAGCCGGCGCATCTGCATTGTATTATACAGCTGCGACCTAATCACAATGCCTGCAATCAGTGCCTGAACTATTTGTGAAAAGTAAATCAGTGGTCGAAGCTGAAAGAGACGCCATTTTTCCATGGGTAGCCAGCAAAGGGATTGACATGGGTAGCAGCCGAGAAAGAATGGGATGAGAAGTGGATTAAGCAGTTTAAGGTGAACTGGAGGGGTGAGAGCATGGATACTCTCGAACGCTAAACAATAGAGTAGCAAACTCTGGTCCAGAGAGATAGTATAGTAATGGTATTGAAAATCATGAGATTCTATGAGGGTGTAGATGGAGAACAGGAGGGGTCACAAGAACAGAGCCTTGGGGGACACGTACAGAAAGAGGAGATTGTGTGGGAGTGGAACATGCTGAATGTGTGGATGGTGAGGTATGAGGAGATCTAGGAAAGAGCCTTGTCTATGATGCCAAGGGATGACAGAGTTGTAACAAGAGTGGTCGATTTTGTGGAAGGTGGAGGAAGGGTCAAAGAGAATAACAGAGTAGCACAGATTGGCTTTGGCAGTTAGTCGTTCAGATCTTTGATAAATGCAGTTTCTGTAAAGGCATGGAATTTGAAGCCTGACTGTAGTCTGTCAAAGGGTAAGTTGGATAAGAGAGATAGGAAGATAGTTCAGCGTGGACGTGATGTTCAAATAGTTTTAAGACATGTGGGAGCAATGAGATGGGGCGATAGTTAGCTAGAGAGAATGGAACAAAGGATGGTTTCTTAAGGCAGGAGTCTAAACTTCAGTGAGGTGCTAGGGATGAGGGACTAGATCAGGTCAAGTGCCCAGGTAATGAGGTGGGATTTTGAAAGCAGGGTAGAGAGCTTTTTATTGTTGACTGGAGAAACAGATTAGGAATGAAGAGCACCAAACAGTGGGGTAGAGTGGTTGGGGATGGAGAGGGGGCTGTATAGCATGAGACTGTCTCTTATAGTGTCAATTTTGTTTTTGAAATAAGAGGCAGAGTCTTGAGAGATAAGTCATGTCAGAGAGGGCACAAGAGGATGGAGAATGGAGTTGAAGGTACTGAATAGCTGTTTGGGGTTGTGGAAGATATGAGTGTGGTGAAATAGACCTGTTTTACAGGTATGTGTTCTTGAAGTTAAGAACTGCCTCTTTATAGCCGATCAAGTCCTCTTGGGAGTGTCTGTTCTTCCAGAGGTGTTCTGCAACCCATGAAGCACACCTCATTAACTAAGGATAAAACCAACAAAAAATTATTTTGAACACTAAAATATAACTTTTAATAGTATATTGATAGAAATGGCTTTAATATGCCTCATGTAATAAAACGACGGCAATGACCATGCGGGCAGACTAACAGCCAAATATTGGTAAGGCTGAAAAGTCTGAGTTAATTAATAATATTCTGTGAAACTATTAGAACCACATTCTTTTGTATACTGCTATTGCTAATAGCCTAGCGGGGACAATGTTAGAAGACTGATGTGTCTTCTTCATCTATTACATTAAAACTTAATCAAAGCTAAGGACAGTTATGATTATTTCTCCCCTGCAACCACCGTCACATATATATATATATATATATATATATATATATACCGATGGCCGGCCAGGTAATGGAGGGGGTGTACATCTCAGCCAGACTACAGCTGGAATCTAGCTGGAACTGGAACCTTGAAATAACACTCAGCAGACAGAATTATCTGCTGAGAAACATTCTTTCTGGAGTTTTCTCATCTCACCTACCTTGTGAGATGAGAAAACTCCAGAAAGAATGTTTCTCAGCAGATAATTCTGTCTGCTGAGTGTTATTTCAAGGTTCCAGTTTCAGCTGGATTTTTAGGAATGGCAGTTAGGTTGGTAGTGGGACCTGTCATTCCACCCCCCTCCAGTCCACACTTTGGGGATGTTCTGGCAGCGACTCAGCTGTTGAGAGTTTCCTCGTCAAGGAGGCTTAAAAGGCCAGCTCCAGCAGAAGACTTTGGCAGAGCTTGGCTAGAGAGCCAAAGAAAGAGGTCATATTTGTGGAGCTGTGTCCTGAGTGATTCTACTGGCTTTTGATTTGTTATTCTAGGTGAGGTAACCTATTCTATGTTTAGTTAGAGCCTAGCCAGGCAGGTATTTATTTTTGTATTGTTTCTTTTTGTTGCTGCACTACCTTTTTGAGTGAAAATAAAATCTACCTTTGTTTTGGGCTAAAAGAAACTGGACTTTTGTGTCTATGCCACCCCACCTAGCAACCCCAGACCCTGACAATATATATATACAGTCATGGCCAAAAGTTTTGAGAATGATACAAATATTAATTTTTACAAAGTCTACTGCTTCAGTTTTTCTAATGGCAATTTGCATATACTCCAGAATGTTATAAAGAGTGATCAGCTTAACAGCAATTACTTGCAAAGTCAATATTTGCCTAGAAAATTATCTTTATCCCCCAAAACACATTTCAACATCATTGCAGCCCTGCCTTAAAAGGACCAGCTAACATCGTTTCAGTGATTGCTCCATTAACACAGGTGTGGGTGTTGATGAGGACAGGGCTGGAGATCAGTCTGTCATGATTAAGTAAGAATGACAACACTGGACACTGGAAAAGGAGGCTGGTGCTTGGCATCATTGTTTCTCTTCTGTTAACCATGATTATCTCTAAAGAAACACGTGCAGTCATCATTGCACTGCACAAAAATGGCCTAACAGGGAAGAGTATCGCAGCTAGAAAGATTGCACCTCAGTCAACAATCTATCGCATCATCAAGAACTTCAAGGAGAGAGGTTCCATTGTTGGCAAAAAGGCTCCAGGGTGCCCAATACAGACCAGCAAGTGCCAGGACCGTCTCTTAAAAGTGTTTCAGCTGTGGAATCAGGCTACCAGCAGTGCAGAGCTTGCTGAGGAATGGCAGCAGGCAGGTGTGAGTGCATCTGCACGCACTGTGAGGCGGAGACTCTTGGAGCAAGGCCTGGTCTCAAGGAGGGCAGCAAAGAAGCCACTTCTCTCCAGAAAAAACACCAGGGACAGACTGATATTCTGCAAAAGGTACAGGGAGTGGACTGCTGGGGTAAAGTCATTTTCTCTGATGAATCCCCTTTTCGATTGTTTGGGACATCTGGAAAACAGCTTATTCGGAGAAGACGAGGTGAGCGCTACCACCAGTCTTGTCTCATGCCAACTGTAAAGCATCCTGAAACCATTCATGTGTGGGGTTGCTTCTCAGCCAAGAGAATCGGCTCTCTCACAGTCTTGCCTAAAAACACAGCCATGAATAAAGAATGGTACCAGAATGTCCTCCAAGATCAACTTCTCCCAACCGTCCAAGAGCAGTTTGGCGATCAACAATGCCTTTTCCAGCATGATGGAGCACCTTGCCATAAAGCAAAGGTGATAACTAAATGGCTCAGGGAACAAAACATAGAGATTTTGGGTCCATGGCCTGGAAACTCCCCAGATCTTAATCCCATTGAGAACTTGTGGTCAATCATCAAGAGACGGGTGGACAAACACAAACCTACAAATTCTGACAAAATGCAAGCATTGATTGTGCAAGAATGGACTGCTATCAGTCAGGATTTGGTCCAGAATTTGATTGAGAGCATGCCAGGGAGAATTGCAGAGGTCCTGAAGAAGAAGGGTCAACACTGCAAATATTGACTTGCTGCATTAACTCATTCTAACTGTCAATATAAGCTTTTGTTACTCATAATATGATTGCAGTTATATTTCTGTATGTGATAAAAACATCTGACAAACACGCATAAAAACCAGAGGGCAGCAGATCATGTGAAAATATAAGATTTGTGTCATTCTCAAAACTTTTGGCCATGACTGTATATATATATATATATATATATATATATATATATATATATATATATATATGTAGTATATATTGTGAGAAGGTGACAGGCAAAGTGCTGGAGTCCAGATATCTGGATATCCAGGTTTCTGACATATGTGTGGCCCAGGGTCTCAGGCCAGGTGTAGATCCTTGGCTCACTACTGGGCCAGAAAAAGGCTGCAGCTCCTGCACTCCAGTGCAGTTCCATGGGGTGGAGGAGGTGTATGGTTCTGTCCTGTAACCCTGAGTCCAGTGAGACTATATTGTGTTCCTTTTAGTTCATGTGGCTGGAAGTAAGCCACACGTATAGTTAGGTTATTAGTTCTGTTTAGTTAGTTACTCAGACAAGCAGGTTTTTATTTTGTTTTTGTCTGAAGTTAAGGCTGGATTTTGTTTTGCTAATTTTATGCCTGAAAACAAGGTTTATTTAATTTCCTGAGTTTTATTCTAAATATACCAGTTTGCAGCATATTTTGTGTCCATGCCTTGACTGTTTGGGTCTGCACTACTGCTTCTACAGAGCTAACTTCCCCTCAATATATATATGAAACCACGCTCCCTTCCATGATGCTATTGGAGGAGTGACCAATCACCTTTCGTCATATATCAGAGATGTAGATGGACACCACCCCACCGCTTGCAACTTGTTTTTATAGAAGCAAATTTGTTAGTTCATATTTTCTAGCTATAAAAGTAAGGCCCCATACACACAACTGAGTGTGCAACCAAGGTGGGGCCGAGTTTGCAATGAAATGCAGTCGGGTGACACTCGAAGTGACACCTGAGGTTCATCTGAGTACATTCCATGATGCAATCACATCTATGGGGCTTCTAGATCCAAACCGGATCACTCCCAGTGTCATCCAACTGCATTTTGCTTAAACTCAGCCCCACTTTGGATGCACACTCGGTCATGTGCACGGGGTCTAAAGCTTTAGTATTCATATTAAAAGTTTATTGTGGATGGCTCTCTTAGGGAAATATGACACAGCAGACAGTAAATATCAATTTGAGGCAGACTTTCTCTTCAAATTCTTCTCCACTTTCTGCCACTCTAGCTTTCATTCACTGATTAGGATCCTATAGATGGGCCTAATGCCATGGGTTTTGTGGAAAGATTGAGTAGCACCCTCATTTTTTTCACACCCTGCTTGATCACTGTCTCCCATAAATATAATGGACGGCAGATTCAGGGCAAAATTTGGAGCAGATTTTGAGATGGAATCTTCCTCAAAATTGGTACCAAATTGCACAGCCTAAACATACCCTTACAGAGCTATAGGTAAATATAACTAACATTGCGAGAGTCTTAAATTATTTCTTTTTTTACTTAATTTATTATGAATTTTTCCTCCTTACCCAATATTACCATGTCATAACTCTGAATCAATATTGCTTAGTTACTAAACAGCAATAGCATTTTGCCATCTGAAAAATTCTGCTAGATCTCTGACTGCACAAGAAGACTACTTATAGACTGAGTGACCTAGTGAAAAGGATCATTTTGTCATCTTTCCTATGAAGCTGAATACTGTCACTGATGCTTTCTTTAAAAAAGAAAAAATAGGATAACATGAAAGAAACCTTTAGAAGCAGATAGCAAATGAACTCACAATACCTTTTTCCATTCCTGATTCACGTTTCTTACCTATGATGTTCATTTTGAATGTATTATGATGTTTATTTTTTTCTTTAAAATTCTTTGTATCTCACAGGAATGCTATAATTTCCTATTGTAATTTTACTATTTTTGCAGCAGATATGTGCCCCTTTGGGTGCATTCACACTAGGTAATCGCCAGCTTATTCTGAACGTAAAACACGTTCAGAATAAGCGGCGTATAAAGCAGTTTCCATTCATTTCTATGGGAGCCGGAATACGAGCGCTCCCCATAAAAATGAATGGTGCTTCTTTTTACTACGAGCAGTCCCATTGACGTGAATGGGAATTGCCCGCGTGTACGGCTAGCTCTGCTCATACCGAGCTGTACACGCGAGCACTTCCCATTCACTTCAATGGGACTGCTCATAGTAAAAAAAGCAGCCCATTCATTTCTATGGGGAGCGCTCGTATGCCGGCTCCCATAGAAATGAATGGAACTGCTTTATACGCTGCTGATTCTGAACGTGTTTTACATTAAGAATAAGCTGCCGTTTACGTAGTGTGAATGAGCCCTTAATCTGTCTAATAATTTGATTCTCCAGAGAATATACCACAGATGCTTGATAAGACCATGATTTAACCGGGACACATCTGAAAGGGTTGGTTAACCTGACTCCAAAATATAGTCTGTGATATCCTCCAAGATAGAGGGTTTATGCCGTTCATACTGGTATAAGGAGGTGTAGTAGTCCTGGAAACAGGGGCATAACTAGCAAAGACTAGGGGCCATTGCAAACTTTGGACATGGCCACCAGCACGGACTAGCACCCCCTTTCCTGGCCTCCACACAGTATAATGTTCCATAGTGTCCCCTTCTCACAGTATAATGTTCAATAGTGACCCCCTCCTCACAGTATAATGACATATAGCTGCCCCTTCACACAGTATAATGTTCCATAACAGCCTCCATACAGTATAATGTCCCACATTGGCCCCTCTGCAGTGGTCCCATAGTGTCCCGTCCACACAGTATTATATCCCATTGTTGCCTCAACTGTGTTCTTTGCAAATATTGCAAAAATTTCAGGTTCAGCAAAACTTGAAATCTTTGGGGTACACCACCCACAAAGTATTATCATACTTTTCAGACCCCAGAGTATAATGATCAGAGGCCCTGGGGAGGTGACGAACAAAAAAAAGCAGTGGGACTTCTGGGCTCCACCGCGACTCCCTGCTGTTTTTGGTCCTCGTCAATGATGTCATAAACATTATGTATGGAGGCTGCTATGGAACATTATCCTGTATGCTGGGGCCACTATGGGACATAATACTGTGGGATGTTATACTTTATGGAGGCTGCTATGGAGCATTATAGCTGGATATAATAGCAGTAATTGTTGGGGTTCACCACAAACTCATGCCATGAGCCCACTGCCTTACCTATCCCCTCTCCTGCTCACAGCCTCCTCCGCTTCCCATTCTTCCCTCCAGGTGGCCCCAGCGATATGAGACCAGAGATTAACTGTTTGGCTTTGTTTCAAGGTTATATGGTGGAACATAGGTGACAGACTGCTGAAACCTAAGAGCATTCACCAGTATGTTGCCTGGTTTATTGCCAAATTCATAAAATAGCTTTCGACATCTAGTTAGTGAGAGAAGCTGATCTCCTAAAGAAAGTTTATTTTGCAAATTAACTTGTTTATATAACCTGTCCATAATACAAGTTGTACAAGTGTTTAAGCGTTAGGTTTTTCACAAAATTGTGCCTATGAAGAAAAGCTGCAAGAAAGTAAAAAAAAATAAAATTCAGCAATTTTGGCAGTCATGTGACTATTGTTTTCTTGTCCTCCTAGTTAAAAACACATCCGCTTGTGTATAGCTCCTCTATCCTACCAACCACTGAGACAAAGTTACAACTCAATCATCTCACTGTACAGGGACATGCTCAAATATAGTGTGTGACTATAGCTGCAAAGTAGTAATATGCCCCTACTAATTCCAAGAAAGATTTTTCACATTTCCTTTCAGACAGTACTGTGTATTAATGTATATAGACTACTAGCCTCTGCCCGCGACTTCGTCTGCGTGTTGTTGGCATTGATGATCCGCCTATTTTCAGCAAATTGCTGCTGTCGATGATCTGCCTGCTCCGGCATTTTGGCAGCTTCAATCGGGCCTGCCGCTGAACTTGTTCCTCACGCCGTGCCTGTGATTGTTGCGGCATCTCAGCAGCTTGCTAGGCCACCATATAATGAGTGTGTTGCTGGCATCGATGATCCTCCTGCTCCGGCATTTCGGCAGCTCTCAAGCTAGCCTGCTTCTCAACTTGTTCCTTGCGCCGTGTCCATGATTGTTCCGGCATCTCATTAGTTCATTGGGACGCCATATAATGAGCGTGTTCTTGGCATCGATGATCCGTCTGCTCCAGCATTTTAGCTACTCTAAGAGCAGCTTGATGCGTATCTTGCTGAATCCTCCTTAGCTCCACTTGAGCAGAAGTCTGTTGACTTCTGGCTACCTTCATAGCTCTGTTTTTTTGGGGGGAAATTTGCGACAAATTCAATTTTCATTTCCTCGCCATGTTTAAAATTGGGAAAATGCCAATTTGTATTAAAGGTTTTTTCTCAAGTCAGTGTCCAAACACGCTGCTTTTAGAGTCTGCTTCTGACTTTCTATATTAGTGTCTCCCCTCCTCCCTCTGTCTCAACAGGTGACAGAAGACTTACTTATGCAGAGTCTTCTGTTGTTATCCATGTTGTTTACATAGAGAGATAACAAAGCAGGCATTATCAGCAAGCTGCAGATTAGGTGATTCTCCTGGCGGGAAGAGCAGTTTAATGTAGTATGTGAACATAAATTCATAACAGTCGTGAAGCCATGTCATTTACCGGGATAAAAAGTAGTCTATCGTTAATCGAGGTTACAAACTATCTATGTGCCAAATTTCATCTAAATCCATTCATCTGTTTTTGCGTGATTGAGTAACAAACACACAAACATCCAAACACACAAACTTTCACATTTATAATATTAGCACGATATGATAAATGCTACTTAGAGATGACATAATAGAAAGCCTTGTTCCTGCTTCTTTAACCCCTTAACGCTAAATCACGTACCTGTACGTCAGGGAATGTGGTTAGTTCCCGCATTCCCACGTGCATGTACGTGATGGAGATCGCACGGGCTCAGAAGCAGAGCCTGTGCGATCTCCATGGGAGGCTGGCTGTATTTGACAGCCAGGCTTCCCCTGTAGCAGCAGGGACGGTGATTGCACCGACCCCCCGCTGTTTAACCCTTAAGGTGCCATGATCCATAGTGATCATGGCACCCTAGGGATTTGGCCGGCTATAAAGCATGCTGCCGGCTGCATAAGGAGTCTGTATTAGCTGTAATTTACAGCTACACGCTGCTCCTTAATCCCTCCCCCCATCGGAGCGAGCTCCGATGGGGGGAGGGTTAACCCCTTGGATGCCAGGACGAGAGGAAGCTAGTCAATGCATCTGCATAGCTAGCTTCCTCTATAGACTGCAATACACGTGTATTGCAGTCTCTAGTTAGTATAGAACCAGCGATCCTCTCTGATCGCTGGTTCTAGTGTGCTTGCAGCACAAATAAAAAAATGTAAAAAAGGTTTTTTAAAAAAAAAATAAAGTGTGTAAAACAAACAAAAAAACAAACAGTTACATTTCTTGTAAAACTGGAAAATCGCTGTTACACTTGTAAGCCTTGTAACGTCCAAAATAAATTAAAATACAATCAAAAGATGATGCCGATATAAAGCAGAGATATGGTAGATAATATTTATTCATGTATTTGGGTGGTATAACTATCTGCCTGAAAAGCAGAGAATTTCACATTTTGAATATTGCAATTTTTTCCAAATTTCCATAAAATTTCCTATTTTTTTAATAAGTAAATACAAAAATATTGATTAGTGTTTACCACTAACATGAAGTATAATGTGTTACGAGAAAACAATCTCAAAATCACTTGTGTAAATTAAAGCGTCTCAAAGTTATTGCCATTTAAAGTGACACATGTCAATTTTGGAAAAATAGGCCTGGTCCTTAACATACTTTTGGGCTGTGTCCTTAAGGGGTTAAAGGAGCTCTATCACTGGGAAAAGTCATTTTTAGATAAAAACATCCTTGCATAGTCTTTAGAAAGGCTATTGCACACCTACCTTCTGTATGTAAATTGCCTCAGTGGTTTTTGAGTGAGCCTGTTTTTATTCATATACAAATTAGCCTTTTGGTGCACCCCGGAATTCTCATCGTGCACCCTCTGCTTATTATTTCCTATGAATGTGTACAGCACAGGTTGCTGCTGCTGATGACTTCCTGCTTCCTGTTTGCACACACAGATAGGAGAGAATAGCAGAGATGAGTGCTGCTGGGAACTTCCTGTGCTGTTAGCATATGAATAAAAACGGGCTTATTCAAAAACCACTGAGGCAATTTACATACAAAAGGTATGTGTGAAATAGCCTTTCTAAAGGCTATGCAAGTATGTGCTTAGTTAAAAATGACTTTTCCCAATGATAGAGTCCCTTTAACCCCTTCCCGCCGATGGCATTTTTTGATTTTCGTTTTTCGTTTTTGACTCCCCTCCTTCTAAACCCCATAACTTTTTTATTTCTCCGCTCCCAGAGTCATATGAGGTCTTAATTTTTGCGGGACAATTTTTTCTTCATGATGCCACCATTAATTATTCTATATAATGTACTGGGAAGCAGGAAAAAAATTCAGAATGGGGTGGATTTGAAGAAAAAATGCATTTCTGCGACTTTCTTACGGGCTTTGGTTTTAAGGCGTTCACTGTGCAGCCAAAATGACATGTCCCCTATATTCTGTGTTTCGGTACGGTTCCAGGGATACCAAATTTATATGGTTTTATTTACATTTTGACCCCTAAAAAAAATTTCAAAACGGTGTTAAAAAATTTTTTTTCTAAAAGTTGCCATATTCCGACGGCCGTAACTTTTTTATACATAGGTGTACGGGGATGCATAGGGCGTCTTTTTTTGCGGGGCCGGGTGTACTTTTTAGTTCTACCATTTTCGGGAAATGTTATTGCTTTGATCACTTTTTATTCAAATTTTTATCAGAATTAAAACAGTGAAAAAACGGCGGTTCGGCACTTTTGACTATTTTTCCTGCTACGGCGTTTACCGAACAGGAAAAATATTTTTATAGATTTGTAGAGCGGGCGATTTCGGACGCGGGGATACCTAACATGTATATGTTTCACAGTTTTTAACTACTTTTATATTTGTTCTAGGGAAAGGGGGGTGATTTGAACTTTTAATACTTTTTATATTTTTTTATATTTTTTTTTACTTTTTTTTTTTTTTTTTTTTGCATTTATTAGACCCCCTAGGGGTGTTGAACCCCAGGGGGTCTGAACACTAATGCAATGCATTACAATGCTAATGCATTGCAATGCATTGCAAAAAATCATCATCTCTTTTGCAGGCTGTATACACCAGCCTGCAAAAGAGAGAATTTGCAGACTGGCTGGGAGCCCTTAACAAGGCTCCCAGCTGTCATGGCAATGGGGGGTCGGCCCTGGAGCATGCTCCAGGAGCCGGCGATCCCTGCCAAAATGGTGGCGCCCATGCGCCGCCGGGAAGATGGCGCCTCCGGCGCCTTTGACAGCAGCGCCAGAGGGGTTAATGCCTCCGATCGGTCCGGGGACCGATCGGAGGCATTAGAGCCGGTTGTCTACTGCTTAAAGCAGTAGACACCCGGCGGCTATGACGGCCGCCCGGCTCCCGGGCGGTCGCCATAGTTACAGACCCGACACGCGCCGTACTATTACGGCGCATGTCGGGAAGGGGTTAAAGGAAAAACGTATTTTGTTCTCAATTGTTTATTATTAGATCCCTGAACAGTGTGGTAGCTTCATGATGACAAATATTCAGTACTGAACCATAATATTATTTAACTCTGCACATTTTTTTTCCTAGCCTATGAAACATACAAACGCATATCTAAGTGTTTAAACACTACCAAAAGAAGTCATTATTATCCAGCTGGCACTAGATTGTGTTGGTATTAACAAGGGTAATTCTATGGTCAAATTGATTTACACAGAGAGTAGGTCGATCTCAATGATAGAACAGTAGTGATGACCTCAGTAGCAGTGTAAAACCTGATGCCCATGTCTGTCCCACTTTCTGTGTGACGTCCATAAGCCTGGATATCCACAGAAGGGATATTGTGTCTAATTCATTTCTCACTCACATGTGGGTGAATTGAGCAGCTGCAAAACGTGTGCATAAATTAGATTTTATATACTTATTAGAGATCAGTTCTATGAAAATTGCTTGGAATGTTTACAGGAAAGGTCAAATTGACTTGCAGAGAAAATATTAATGAATGTAAATTGATTTTGGATCACTGATAAATCCTATTAATATTATAAATGTGAAATGTTTGTGAGTTTGTGGGTTTGTGACTTTGGATGTTCGGATGTTTGGCGGTCAATCACGCAAAAACCGCTCCACCGATTTGGCTGAAATTTTCCACAAACATAGTCACTACACTCGATTGCGCAATAGGCTCCTTTTTGTCACAATAGCACACATACGTTTTTCCCAGGACCCCCACAAAACCCAAACTCACATCACTATCTCTGCAATCTCACACACTTTGGACCCCGATTTGGCTGAAATTTTCCACAAACATAGTCCCTACACTTGATTGCGCAATAGGCTACTTTTCGTCACAATAGCGCACATACGTTTTTCCCAGGACCCCCACAAAACCCAAACTCACATCACTATCTCTGCAATCTCACACACTTTGGACCATAGCAAGCCACAAAATTCATATTACCCCCTACAGCAGAGGTCAGCAACCCCTGGCACACATGCCAAGAGTGGCACTCCTGCCATATTTCACTGGCACGCCAGCAGCACAGGACCTGCAAGAGTTAAATGAAGTCCGAGTCTCTTCAGTGGGCTGCTAGAGCTGAGGCATAAGGACACTCCCCTTTGCGAGATGTGCAGGAAACCCAGGGGGTGGAGCTTAATCGCTCAAGTCTCTGCCTGCCTGCTATATTGTCACTCCTTAGGGAGAGACCACCATATAGGTGTGTGGAGATTTGTTAAGCCTTTAGCACTCCACTTTGCAAGGAACTATGGGAAGAATATGCAAATCCGCCTTCCATGATGTAATTAGGAAGACAGTTGCTGCCTCATTGTTGCAAACCAATAGAGGGCGCTCACTGGAATGTGCAAGCCTGTCTTAAGACAGGATTCCAGTGAAATAACCCAATAATGGCTGCTCCCTTTAGCTTCATGCCCAACCTTCCAAGAGGCCTTTGTTTAGCAATGACGCTGGGATTATTACCAGGTTATAGTCTCTCAATCGAGGACAGCTGTTTCGATCTGGTTGGATCTCATTGCAACAATGAGGCAGCAACTGTCTTCCTAATTACATCATGGAAGGCGGATTTGCATATTCTTCCCATAGTTCCTTGCAAAGTGGAGTGCTAAAGGCTTAACAAATCTCCACACACCTATATGGTGGTCTCTCCCTAAGGAGTGACAATATCCCCCGAACCCTGTCTAAGCCTCTCACCTCTACCAGGTTATAGTCCTCTCTACATCGGGCTGATGAGATCCAACCAGATCGAAACAGCTGTCCTCGATTGAGAGACTATACCTGGTATTAATCCCAGCGTCATTGCTAAACAAAGGCCTCTTGGAAGGTCGGGCATGAGGCTAAAGGGAACAGCCATTATTGGGTTATTTCACTGGAATCCTGGAATCAAGACAGGCTTGCACATTCCAGTGAGCGCCCTCTATTGGTTTGCAACAATGAGGCAGCAACTGTCTTCCTAATTACATCATGGAAGGCGGATTTGCATATTCTTCCCATAGTTCCTTGCAAAGTGGAGTGCTAAAGGCTTAACAAATCTCCACACACCTATATGGTGGTCTCTCCCTAAGGAGTGACAATATCCCCCGAACCCTGTCTAAGCCTCTCACCTCTACCAGGTTATAGTCCTCTCTACATCAGGCTGATGAGATCCAACCAGATCGAAACAGCTGTCCTCGATTGAGAGACTATAACCTGGTAATAATCCCAGCGTCATTGCTAAACAAAGGCCTCTTGGAAGGTCGGGCATGAAGCTAAAGGGAGCAGCCATTATTGGGTTATTTCACTGGAATCCTGTCTTAAGACAGGCTTGCACATTCCAGTGAGCGCCCTCTATTGGTTTGCAACAATGAGGCAGCAACTGTCTTCCTAATTACATCATGGAAGGCGGATTTGCATATTCTTCCCATAGTGCCTGCTATAGTGATAGCTTCTGCCGAAGCTGCTAGCAAACTGAAAGTAAGAAACACACAGCTCCCTTCCTTTACTTCCTATTCTCATTAATGTCAGCCATTTGGGGTTATTAGTTTAGTGTTAGTAACTCCATGTGCCTCACATTAATAGGAATAAACCCCATCATGTCCCTCATATTAACCCCTGTGTGCCCCATATAAAGGTTACTAATATGTGAGACATATGGAGGGACTAATAAAAGACCTCAATAATGAAGATACTTAATTATTACCTCCGAGTCTCTCACATATCAGTAACTAGAGATGAGTGAGTACTGTTGGGATCAGCCGATCCGAACAGCACACTCCATAGAAATGAATGGATGCACCTGGTACTTCCACTTGGATGTATTCGGCGCGCTTAACCCCCCGCGTGCCAGCTACGTCCATTCATTTCTATGCGAGCGTGCTGTTCGGATCGGCTGATCCCAACAGTACTCGCTCATCTCTATCAGTAACTCTTACACAGGGGTTAATGTGAGGGACATGATGGGGTTAATTGCTATTAATAAGAGGCACATGGAGTTACTAAACTGTCATGCACAGGGCCAGACTTTATGTTGCTTGCTCAAGAGTATCCTGTGCCCAAAACTTACATGTACTGGCGCAAAATAACAACTCATACAATGTCGTCTATCGAAGTATATTAACCTGAAATACCTCTGTCCCAAAGACACTATGTACAGTTTATACCAACACCGTATAGCGGCTGAAATACAAATTACATTCAACACAAAAGTCTCATGTGCTCTCAGAATTATAGTAAAAACAAGATACACAGTTACATTTTATATCCCATACCTTATACACAGTACGAAAACCTTACCCGCGCCTGTATATACCCACTACTACAGTCACCGCAGACGAAGTCGCGGGTACCTGCTAGTTTACTATAACTATAGTATCTCATGCTAACTTGTATATTAATACTTTGGTTAATGGGAGTATGTCAGTAGTTTTGATCATGCAAACTACAGACACAGGGTGGATTCACATCTTCGCCCCGATCTCTGCTTTCAGGTTTCCGTCTTCTGCCGACAGGAGACAGAAACCTGGCAGACAGTGTCCACCTGTGAGCGCCTGTGAGAGTTTTTTGTTCTCCGCTGCTAAACCATATTTTTTAACCAGACACAAAGTCCTGCATGTCCGACTTTGTGTCCGGTTAAAAAAAAAAACGGCCGTGGAGACCACAAAACGCTCACCGGCGCTCACAGACAGACACTTTGCAAACCCATTCAAATGAATACTAGTCCAAACCACCTCAACCACCCCAACCTACCGCTCATTTAGGAGATATTTCTAGACCTGGCTCTCTCAACCGAGGAATCAGATCCAAACACAATGCTAAATCTAAATTTCTTCCCATGTTCCTTTGCACAGTGGAGCGCTCATGGCTTAATAAGACTCCACACACCTAAATGGTGAACTGTTTTAGTGAAATGATGAAATAACTCAAGTCAGGACTCACACAGCTCTATGTTTAGAAGAAGCTTCGCAGTCATTGAACAATTTAAAATTAGCACCTCTACTTACACTACAATGGACACAGACACAGGACTATTATGGTAAAAAAAATACTATGTTATGAAAGTAGGTACTAAAAAAATATCACCTTAAGTACTAATTTCTTTTGTTAATTAGTTTTGAATAAATAATTAGTGTTTCAATGACTATTGTTGTATTACCTACTCTACATGTAATAATGCTGCTTTACTAAATAAATACTTTTCGTATCTAAACAATATTACTTCATCATTTCACTAAAACAGTTCAGGGATTTGATTTAATCCCTAGTTTCATCATTTTCCTGCGACATATAGATCACCAACTTCAAAAACTCCAGAAACTCAGCTGGTCAGATGAACACATTTGGGTTACCCTGGCCGTCAGCACACTCTATTCGAATATAAGATAAGACAATCCTTTAACTCCTTCACGCCGATAGCACTTTTTGACTTCCTGACCAAGCTCAATTTTTCAAAACTGACATGTGTCACTTTATGTGGCAATAACTTTGGAACGCTTTAACTTACCAAAGTGATTTTGAGATTGTTTTTTCGTAACACATTGTACTTCATGTTAGTGGTAAATTTTGGTAGATATGTTTTGTGTTTAATCCTATTAATATTATAAATGTGAAATGTTTGTGAGTTTGTGGGTTTGTGACTTTGGATGTTCGGATGTTTGGCGGTCAATCACGCAAAACCCGCTCCACCGATTTGGCTGAAATTTTCCACATAGTTACTACACTGGATTGTGCAATAGGCTACTGTTTGTCATAATAGCGCACATACGTTTTTCCTAGGACCCCACAAAACCCAAACTCACATCACTATCTCTGCAATCTCACACACTTTGGACCATAGCAAGCCACAAAATTCATATTACCCTCTACAGCAGAGGTCAGCAACCCCTGGCACATGTGCCAAGAGTGGCACTCCTGCCATATTTCACTGGCACACCAGCAGCACAGGACCTGGAAGAGTTAAATGAAGCCTGAGCGTCCCTAGAGCTAGAGAGGCATAAGGACACTCCCCTTTGAGAGGAGTGCAGGAAACCCAGGGGGTGGAGCTTAATCTCTCAAGTCTCTGCCTGCCTGCTATAGTGATAGCTCCTGCCGAAGCTGCTAGCAAACTGAAAGTAAGAAACACACAGCTACCTTCCTTTACTTCCTATTCTCATTAATGTCAGCCATTTGGGGTTATTAGTTTAGTGTTAGTAACTCCATGTGCCTCATATTAATAGGAATAAACCCCATCATGTCCCTCACATTAACCCCTGTGTGCCTTATATAAAGGTTACTACCGTATTTTTCAGACTATAAGACGCACTTTTTTTCCCCAAAATTTTTGGGGAAAAGAAGGGTGCGTCTTATAGTCTGAAGGTGGCGCCTGGCATCCGCTGTAATAGAGAGGCGGAAGCCGGCAAGTGATAGACGCCATTACAGGTGCCGGGGCCTGAGACATCGCTGCGCTCCTCTGCCCTACATGAAGCCAGCAGCGGCAGGGGCTCCTCCGTCCCCCCGCTGCTGGCTTCATGAAGGGCAGAGGATCGTAGCGATGTCTCAGGCCCCGGCGTCTATCCCTCCCAGGCATCCGCCTCTCTAGTACAGCGGATGCCGGGTCAGTATCGGTGGCCCCTTCTCCCCCGGGGCCGGTCCCCACCGGCCCCGTACCTGTAAAGTTGCAGGCCGGCTCCTGCGCGGCGATATCGCAGGAGCCGACCTGTTCGGGTGACAGCCGGGAGCCTAATGAGGCTCCCCGGCCTGTCACTGCTGTATTAGTATTGCGGCTGGTCTCTATGACCAGCCGCCGTAATACTAATATACAGAATGTCCCATAGACGGCAATACAGTTGTATTGCCATCTATGGGACTTGCGATCAAGTGACCGCAGGTTCAAGCCCCCGGGGGGGAATAAAATAGTAAAAAAAAAAAAAAAAAAGCTTTAAAAATATGAAATAAATAAAAGTTCTACATCACCTCCTGTTTTTTTTTCAATACAAGGTGATCTAAGCAATAGATATCCCCCCAAATGGTATAACTAAAAAGTACAGCTGGCCCCGCAAAAAAAACGCTCTATGCATCCCCGTACAGCTGCAGGGTCACCTGTCAATGTGGCCTTGCAGCTGTTGCAAAACTACAACTCCCATATATTAAATATTTTACCAGTTTTTGCTTCAAATTTTTTTTTCCCTATTTTCCTCCTCTAAAACCTAGGTGCGTCTTATAGTCCGAAAAATACGGTAATATGTGAGACATATGGAGGGACTAATAAAAGACCTCAATAATGAAGATACTTAATTATTACCTCCAAGTCTCTCACATATCAGTAACTAGAGATGAGCGAGTACTGTTCGGATCAGCCGATCCGAACAGCACGCTCCATAGAAATGAATGGATGCACCTGGTACTTCCGCTTGGACGTAGCCGGCGCGCTTAACCCCCCCGCGTGCCGGCTACGTCCATTCATTTCTATGAGAGCGTGCTGTTCGGATCGGCTGATCCGAACAGTACTCGCTCATCTCTATCAGTAACTCTTACACAGGGGTTAATGTGAGAGACATTACGGGGTTAATTGCTATTAATAAGAGGCGCATGGATTTACTAAACTGTTATGCACAGGGCCAGACTTTATTTTGCTTGCTCAAGAGTATCCTGTGCCCAAAACTTACATGTACTGGCGGAAAATAAATCATACAATGTCGTATATCGAAGTATATTAACCTGAAATACCTCTGTCCCAAAGACACTATGTACAGTTTATAACAACACCGTATAGCAGCTGAACTACAAATTACGTTCAACACAAAAGTCTCACGTATTCTCAGAATTACAGCAAAAACAAGATACAAAGTTACATTTTATATCCCTTACCTTATACACACTACTAAAACCTTACCCGCGCCTGTATTTACCCACTTCTACAATCACCGCAGACGAAGTCGCGGGTACCAGCTAGTTATGAATAAATAGGAAATTTGATTGGAAATTCTGAAAAATATGCATTTTATGAAGTCTGAAATGATGTGCATTACATACAGATAGTCAGACCGCCAAAATTATATAATAAATCTCGTCCCAGATCTCTGCTTTATGTCGGCATCAAACTTTAGTCACCCTTTTATTTTTTACGGACATTATAAGATTTACAAGTGAATCAACAATATTCAAAATTTTCAAGAAATTTCCAAAACCCATATTTTAAGGGACTAATCCAGTTATGAAGGGGTTTTGAAAGACCCTTGTATTAACCCCCCCCCCATAAATCACCCCATTTTCAAAACTGCACCCCTTAAATAAGCCAAGTCAACATATACCTAGTAATTTAACCCTATAAGTGCTTAACAGGAATTAATACAAAATGGAGGTGACATTTTCAAATTTGATTTTAATTTTACTAATATTTTTGTTTAGCCCTAGAATTTGCACATTCACAAGGGGTTAAAGGAGAAAACGCACCCCATAATTTGTTATGCAAGTTCTCCCGACTACCATAGTACCCCACTTGTGGGTGTAAACTAATATATGGACACACAGCGAGACGCAGAAGGGAAGGCGCGCCAAGGAGCTTTTAGGGGGCAGATCTGGCTGTGATCAGTTTCAGGAACCATGTCGCATTTACAAAGCCCTTGAGGAGTCAAAACAGTGGAAACCTCTAGAAAGTGACCCCGTTTTGAAAACCGCACCCCTCAAAGAATTTATCAAGTGATGTAGTGAGCATTAGTAACCCCGAAGTGAATATGTAAGCTGTGCGGAGTAAATTGGGCACACCAAATCCCATTCTATTTTCCCACTAGCTCCTATGACACGGATGGGGAAGAGGGGCATTCTGGGGATCAGCGCTGGTGTATTCTCTCTCATAAGTTCTAAATATGGGGTGTCCCCTGAAAACGCTCGCACAGCTTATACATTTCCTTCTAGTCGCAGCCACTTATGTCCTAATGATTTGGCAACTTTTGGGGTTTTTGTCTTCACATTGTACAAGCTAGATTTTTATTTTTATCTTCTGGCAATGTGGCCATATTAGGGCTTGGTGTTTGCGGTATTAGATGAGCTTCTCAATGCCACCATTTTGGGGCCTGTAACTTATTGACTACATTTTATTAACTCTTTCTGGGTGGGATGTAAAAGGAAACATCAATTCTGGCATTGCTTTTTAGCATTTATTTTTTTTCCCGTGCAGCATACAGCATAAGTAACAAGTTACCTTTATTCTGCGGGTTGGTACGGTTACGGCGATACCTCATTTATATGATTTTTTAATGCGTTGCTATTTGTGCAGAATAAAATTCAATTCAGGGAAAAAAACAATTATTTTTGCATCGCCATCTTCTGAAAGGCATAACATTTTTATTTTTCGCTAGACAGAGCTGGTTGAGGGCTTATTTTTTGCGGGATCACCTCTGCTTTTTATTGTTACCATTTTGGTTTTCATCTGATCATTTGATTACTTTTTATTGAACATTTTGTAAGGGAAAGGTGGTGAATAATCATTATTTTGTGCGGTTTTCTACGTTTTTTTTTTACGACGTTTGCCGTTCGGGTTAAATAATGATTTAATTTTATTGTTCAGGTTATTACGGACGCGGTGATACCAAATATTTAATGTTTTTTTCTCTTTTTCTTTATTTTACATAATAAAACATTTTATATGGGGGAAAAAGGGATTTTTGGGGCTTTATTTATTTCTAATTTATTTTAAACTTATTTAAACTTTTTTATTTTTACTTTTTTTTCACTTTTTTTCTGTCCCCATGGGGAATTGAAGCAGTGATTGGCTGATCACTGCTTCAATAGATATACGCTGCAATACACGTGTTACACGTGTATTGCAGTGTATAGGAAGCTGTCAGCCTGTGTAGACGCACAGGCTGACAGCTTCCTTTACGGCAGGATCAACCAGGTACGAGGACGGGATAAGTGATGGGGCAGACCCGGGGTCACTGATCAGACCCCGGGCTGCCCCCTACGAACACCGGCACCCCCCGAAACCAGCGCGGGGGGTGCCGATCGGCACCACATTATATTGAAACCCAGGAGATGCCGGTGGTCATGTTGACTGCCGGCATCTCAGGGGTTAACACCCGCGATCGGACCCGGTTCCGACCGCGGGTGTTTTGGGGCATTGTCAGCCGTAACATACGGCTGACACCCGCAGCGCAAGGTGCGCACACAGGTTCTGTGTGCGCACCATGCAGCCGCCGTAATAGTACGGCAATTTGCGGGAAGCCCTTCCCAGCAGCGCCGTACTATTACTGCGGATGTCGGGAAGGGGTTAATAGTCCCACAGTGGGGAAATTTCACTATGTTACAGCAGCATAGTAATACAGATAGAGGATAATACACAGTAATATATTACAGAAGTAGACACACATAAGCTGAGAAGAGAAGATATACTAGGAGTCCATAGCAGCTAAGGAACAGAAGAAGAAAGAAGGAAGACTTCATAATCATTAGTTTTCTGTGCAGAGTGATCTTTGCTTGGTCTGATGTAGATTATATAGCCTGGTCGCGGTTGGAAGGAAGGACCTGCGATAGCGCTCCTTCTCACACTTGGGGTGAAGCAGACGGTCACTTACAGTGCTGCCAAGTCCCATCAAGGTCCCATACATGGGGTGGGATTTGTTCTCCCGCATGGAGGTCACCACAGACAGTATCCTGCTGTCACCCACCACCTGTACTGGGTCCAGGGGGCTCCCCAGGACAGAGCTGGCCCTTCTGATCAGCCTGTCAAGTCTATTTCTGTCCCTGGTTGATATACTGCTCCCCCAGCTGGCCACACTGAAAAAGATGGCTGAAGCAACCACAGAGTTGAAAAAGGCTTAGGCCCTATATACCATACCATAAAATATACCATATGAAAAAGGAGTCTGGGCAATCTACAGTTATCTGGATTCAGATACATCCATACCCCTTATTTAAAAAACAATTTCTATCAACATCATTTTTATTCTACAACATGGAGTTTGAAAAGTATCAACTCTTATCTAAAACAAATAACTTCTGCCTGGTGTATTTTTTTTACCTGGAGTCTTTTTCTTGTTCTCAATGGGAACTAAGCTCCTCCTTCTAAACTTTCCATAAGGTGATGTATATGAATTTGGCACTTCTGTATCCAAAGATGGAGGCTGCAGGGGGACAGTCTGCGTGATTTGTGCAAAACTGCTTACAGAAGAACTATATGATGCACAATTCTATTTTTCCAATTAGTTTTAGGGTTTTGTGTCCCTTTAACCTCTTCCTGTCATCCACCGTACTATTATAGCAGATGCCTGGTCTTTAACCTCTTAACGACATCCGCCATTCTATTACAGCAGAGACCCAGCCCTAATGCCCCTGGTCAGTGCCCACACTGATTGCAGACATTAACCCCCCCCCCCCCCCCCCCGGCATGTGGGTCAAAACGGACCATGCCACTATTTTGTTAGGGATCATCAGCGTTCCATTAGAACGACAGCCGGGAGCCTATTGAAGGCTCTCAGGCTTGTCTGCTATTCATTTGTATGGCAGGCTGCTTTAATTACCCAGATTGTTGTAGGTTCTGGAATCTGAAAGTATTATATTATTCACTGTAGACAGAGCAATAACCACATGCGCATGGAACAGCTTCAGCGGAATACATATTGAAAACAGTTTCTATCTATGGGGCCTCCAACTGTTTAGTGTAAAATAGTTTCAAAGTAGGTTATAATCACTGTTCCCTATGAGGTGTGTACCTGTGAACTCTTCAGTATCCCCCCATTCTGTACGGAAGAAGTTGCATTTTGGTATTACAAACCCCCAGGAAGCAAGCTGTAAGCTAGGTTCAATATTCACCCCTTTGCTCCCTTCTCTCTGCTCCAGGGACTGAGCGCTGAAAGCATATCTGACCCTGGAGCAGATGAGAAACTCATCCAGCTTACTTCTTGCTCCTTGGACAATATACTTCAGGTGGTGGCGCAGAGGGGGCTGTTATATTGTGTGGGGGACATAAAAGAGCATTATAAGGGAGCAGTATCCTGTGTGGGGGAACACAGTGGGGCCTTATAATGGGAGGGGTTACTAAAGGGTCATTATGCTGTGTGGAGTATAAAGGGGCATTATACTGAGTGGGTGTCATAAAGGTGGCAGTACACTTTTGTGTAGGGGCCTAACAAAGCATGATATTATGGCACAAAGGGATCACAACATGGGAAGGATGGCATCCCCTGTAATCGGAGGCATGGTCTGTGAAAAAACATACAGTGCACAAAGCAAAGCATACAGATTTTTTCTTTCCTGCCTAAAAAGCAAATATTCCCAATTTTGATGGGTCCATGCCCAGCTTCCTAACTACTCAAATCAGCAGCTGTGAGGCTTAGAGGGAACATTGGTCACAATCCTCTGAAGGATTTCACAAAGCTTTCCAAAACTGTGGAGCCTTCAGCAGTTTTAAGTAACAAAGCGCACAGCAGCCAAAGATTTTAAGAATTCTTTGCCAAGATTCAGCACGATAAAGTGGTTATATACAATTCTAAACATGCAGCTCCTTTTAATTAACCAGCCCCATCAACCCTACTAATATACAGCTGCCCGACACCCAGCCTGCACTATACACAAAGACAAGTCATTGTTCTGTGCAGATAAAAGACTTGTTATTCACCTACTGTAGATGAGGTAGGAACAAGGCAGACTGTCATCATAGCATGAGAATAGTCTCTATCCAGTCAGTACCATTGTGTTAGGAGTCATGTCTGGGGAAGAAGATGACCGCCCTTCTCGTCACATTCTTCAATCCTGTATTATTTATATTTATTGCTACTCTTCAACAGTCTATAGGGTGTAATTATGTTTAAGGATATAAGGACATTTAGTCTACAAAATACTGCTTGAGGCCAGGGCTCCACTTAGTGGAAACTCTGCGGCAAAAACGACGGCATTTTACTCTACTTGCAAAGTGGATGGGATTCTGGCTAATCCCATCCACCTATGCAGAAACAATTCTGCACCTGAAACACTGTGATTTCAAAAATACTCGCAGCATGTCAGTTTTATCAACAGATACACTGGCATTTTCCGTATAGGTATAATAGAAGTCGAAAGTCTGCAGAAGAAAACTCTGTGGATTTTCTGTTAAAAGCTCTGCAGGAAAAAAACATGATACATTTTTGCCACATCTTAGCCTTAAACGCTATATTTGCTCATTCTCATTTGGTCATCCCCGCTTTTTCGGTTATGGGGTTATTGGTTAAACTCTGCCCATTTCCACATAGCCACTATGTAATGTGACCGTCAACTACCGTTAGAGTTAGCTAAAACAAAACAGGGGTCTAAAAATTACAAAAATAAGAAAATCACATATAAACATATAAATAAAGTGAAACAAATACACATTAAGTATCCCTGTGTATAAAAATGCTCAGTATGCAAACAAAAATATTTTTTACAATATGGTGAATCTTGTATCAGGGAAAAAAAATCAAAAGAGCTGAACCATTGCTCTTTCACTCCCAGAAAAATTTGTTCAAAAAGTGATAAAAGCGCTAGACATTGCCCAAATTGGTATAAATAAAGAGTACATCTGGCCCCACAGAAAATATGCTTTATGCATTTTCATTTTTTTGCAAACTTTTGGATTTTATAAGGAGTCAAAATGTAAAAAAAGATATAAACCTGGTATCAGCGAAACCATATCATATCATTTTGGCTGCACTTTGAACTCTGTAAAAACAAAGTCCATCAGAAAGTTGTGCAAATGCAGTTTTTTAAAAGAAAACCAGACAGTGGAATCTAGAAAATGGCAGGAAATGATTATAATAGTTGGTGAGGTCTATTCAATTCTGTATATGCACAATGTCTGTGGAGTATATAATCTATGAAGCTGACCCTGCCAATGCAACCCTACAACCTACACAAACGATAGCCATCTGTTAAATACAATATGTATTAACAGATTAATGCATGCTTAACAGTTTTTGGAGTGTGTGTCTCATGGTACATGGTGTATCTGGAAATATTGCAATTTTAACTTTTCACTGCACATTTATTTCTGGAAATTAAAATAATGCAAAAACTCTAGGGTTAAAAATGCTCACTATCTCCTTTATACATTGAGGGGACTAGTTTCTAAAATAGGCCCTCTGCAATTGCTCACCAGTGCAGTGTAAGTAACCAAATTAGGCCTCATATAAGTATGGCGTTTCTTAATTTTTGAGCCTTGCTCACATTTACGTTTTTTTCAAAATCAGGAGACAAAGCACTGTAATGGCCTATCTGGGAAAGTGTCAATTTTCATCTTGCACCATCTTCTGCGCATTTCTTTTTGGAAAGCATCTTTGGGGTCAAAATGATCATTATACCCTTTGAGTTTCCAAAATTAAGTCACTTCTTGGTACTCTCCACTTCATTAGCCCCTAAAGCCTATAATGGCGATCCCTGCCTTCTGTGCCCTGCCCTATGCCAATAACAGCAGTTTTCCTTCACATATGGGGTATTTCTGTAGTCAGGAGAAATTGTGTAACAAATTGTTTGATACATTTTGAAATTAATGGCTTTAGCCATAAATTAAAAATTTGTGGCTAAAGCAACATTTTATTACAAAAATATGTTTCCTTTTCACTGTCCAATGTTAATAAATCTAAACAGCTGTTGGCTCAAAATGGTCAGTATAGCCCTTGATAAATTCCATGCGGGGTATAGTTTACAAAATGGGGTCATGTTTTGTGGTTTCCATTGTACTGGCACTTTAGTGACTCTGTAAATGAGACATGGCACTCAAAAACTATTCAGCAAAATTCGCCCTCTAAAAGCCAAATAGCGCTCTTTCCATTGCAAGCTCTGCCATGTACCCATACAGCAGTTTATGATCACATTTGGGGTATTGCTGTGTTCAGAAGACATTCTGTAACAAACTTTTTCTCCTTTAACCTTTTGTGAAAATTATAAATTTGGGTCTAATATGACGTTTTTAAAAAAGTCTTTTTTAATTTTCACATCCTATTGATAGTAAATTCGGAGAAACAGCTGTGGGTTCAAAATGCTCACTATACCCCTCAGTAAATTCCTTGAGGGGTCTAGTTTCCAAAATGAGGTGATTTGTTGGGGCTTTCCACTACGCTGGTACCTCAGGAGCTCTGCCAATGTGACATGGTGCCTGAAACCAATTCTAGCAGATTCTGCCCTATAAAAAGCTCAGTGGTTCTCCTTCCCTGTGGGGCATGTGGGGCATTTACATAGTCGAGATAAATTGCTTAACAAATTGTGGGGTGCATTTCTTCTTTAACACCTTGTAAAAATCAAACATTTTGGGTTAAAGCTACATTTTAAACATAAGAATGTAATTTTCCATTTTTATGGCCCAATGCAAAAGACCTGTAAGTTCAAAGTACTCACTATACCCCTCGACAAATTCCTTGAGGAGTCTAGTTTCTAAAATCGGATCCATATTGGGGGTTTCCACTGTTTTGGCATCTCAGAGGCTCTGCAAATGGGACATGGTACCTGAAAATTATTCCAGAAAAATCTGTCCTTCAAAAGCCAGTTAGTGCTTTTTCCATCTCTAGTGCTGCCATGTGCCCGTACATCAGTGTACCTGCACATATGGGGTATTGTCGTGTTCAGGAGAAAAAATTTAATTGGTTTGTCTTATTTAACCCTAAGGCTAAATGAACATATTATAAAGTGACAGATGTCAGATTTGAAAAATTGAGCTGTTTCAGGGAAATCAAATACTGGCTTTGGCAGGAAGAGTTTAAAGGGGCTCTATCAGCAAAATTATGCTAATAGAGCCCCACATATGCGTAAATAGCCTTTAAAAAGGCTATTCGGGCACCGTAAATGTTATATTAAATCCCGGTCCCATTTTTAAATAAAAGCATTAAAACATATATGCAAAACTTACCGAACGTGCACCGGGGGCGGTGATGCACGATGCCGCATCATCTTTGGGCACGCCTGCCTCTTCTGTCTTCTTGTAGTAACGCCCTCTGGTTCCGTGTCTTCTTCCGACTTCTTCTTTTCAAATCCCGCGCCTGCGTAGTAGCGCTTCCCTCCGAAGCGTTACTGCGCAGGCTCACTTACGAACTGCCATTAAGTAAAATGGTGAGTGAGCCTGCGCAGTAGCGCTTCGGAGGGAAGCGCTACTACGCAGGCGCGGGATTTGAAGAGAAGAAGACGGAAGACACGGAACCATAGGGCGTTACTACAAGAAGACAGAAGAGGCAGGCGTGCCCGAAGCTGACGTCGCATCGTTTATCCCCGCCCCCAGTGCACGTTCGGTAAGTTTTGCATATATGTTTTAATGCTTTTATTTAAAAATGGGATCGGGATTTAATATAACATTTATGGTGCCTGAATAGCCTTTTTAAAGGCTATTCATGCATATGTGGGGCTCTATTAGCATAATTTTGCTGATAGAGCCCTTTTAATCACATGGTTATCTGGCCTCAGTGGGATACCTACTGTACCTTCAAGGTCTCTGACGTTTACCTCTCCTTTTTCCCTTCTTTCCGTGTCCTTTTTGTTATCTGCTAATATTTTTTACATTGTCACCTACCTATACCGTATTTTCCGGACTATAAGGCACACATAAAAACCTACGATTTCCTCAGAAATCGTAAGTGCGGCTTATAGTCCGGTGCGGCTTATATATGGATGGAAGCGGCTGCAAAGTCTGCGTGCCGCTTCCATACACACATAAAAGGCACCGTAAGGGTGCATTCACAGTACGGAACGCCGGCGTGTATCACAGCCGTACACGCCGGCGTTACAGCAGGGCTGCCGGACACTTCCTATTCATTTCTATGGGAGCCGGCATGCGAGCGCTCCCCATAGAAATGAATGGACAGACACTTCCCATTCATTTCTATGGGAGCCGGCATGCGAGCGCTCTATGAATGGAAAAAAGCAGTCCATTCATTTCTATGGGGAGCGCTCGCATGCCGGCTCCCATAGAAATGAATGGGAAGTGTCCGGCAGCCCTGCCGTCACGCTGAAACAGAACGTGAAACTTACCGAGCGGTGCAGGGCGGGCGGGCGGGCATTCAGGCCTCCTCTTCCTCCGATGTTCCGTCCTTCTCCGGCGCTCGCTGATAATGGCCGAGCGGCGGAGGAGGAGGACGGAACATCGGAGGAAGAGGAGGCCTGAATGCCCGCCCACCCTGCACCGCTCGGTAAGTTTCACAACATTACGGTTGGACTCTATCAGCATGATTTTGCTGATAGAGCCCCTCCTCGCCTGCCGAGCGCTTCCAACAGAAGCGGCTGGCACGCCGGGGGTTAAGCGGCCGCTGGCAAAGTCTGCCTGCCGCCGCTTTCAAGAACATATAATGCGCACCGGACTGCGGCTTATAGTCCGGTGCGCCTTATATATGAACCGAGACGGACTATAAGGCGCTCATGGGCAATGCGGCTTATAGTCCAGTGCGCCTTATAGTCCGTAAAATACGGGTACTTATTTTTCGATCGTACCTGTTATGCTGTTTTACCCTACGTTTCAGGTTGCCTTTATCCTGTAAGTTTTCTTTACTTGAAAAATTCAATAAAAACTACAGTTTAAAAAAAGAACTTGATATTTTAAATTTAAAGAATCACTCAAACTGTGTAGTAATACACAGCATTTGCTATGTGGATGAGAAGTTTCCCATTCATTAACAACCATAAAAATTTGAGACAAAAAAAAAATTAATAAAAATTACAAAAGTATTTATTAAGTATCCAAAAAGATTTTAAAAAACCCCCACAAATAACACAAAAGGGAGGCAGACAAAGGAATGTCTACTAATGAATAGCGGACAGATACCGCAAACCCTCCCACCTACAGGTGTGTAGGCAATACCCCCACAAATACCGTGTTAAATATGGGAAGTATCGTAAGATAATTAGATAGTACTGGGTATAAATAAGTAACCAGCATACAAATCCATGTATAGTCGGCTGGTAACAGCCAATAATAAATATAGACCAATAGACAGAATACATGTAGAGCCAGCTATAGATATATAACCACAGACATAATAACCGTCAAAGTAAGCCACCAAGAGGGATCCATTACACACACCAGTTGGGACAATTAGATGCTTGACGTGCATTTCGGTGGAAGTGGCTTTCCATTCATTCCTTTAGTGGGGCATTTTCAAAGCCAGTCTTCCTATCCTATGCTTCAGCAGGGGGTACACCTCTTCATATATCAGTTCACCCTCTGCTGAGCCATACAACTGGTATATATTTCAGGGGCCATGGAGAATAAGGAGTTTATCATATTCACCCCACCCTGCACAGCCCCCCATACCTGACCCATCTATCAGAGTTAATGGTATCACACTTACTCCAGTCCTACAGGTCCATTACCTTGAAATAACCTTTTCACTCTGACTTATTTTCAAGCTACATATCCAAACCCTCAGCAACACCTGCTGATTCCAACTCAAGAGCATTCATCAAATCCACTCCTTCCTAACCCCTGAAACTACAAAAATGCTAGCCCATGTCCTCATAATTGCCCACTTAGACTACTGTAACACCCTAGGCCTCCCAGAAAATGCTCTTGACCCCTTCCAGTTCACCCTGCAACTTGCTTAACCCAACTCTATCCCCATTTTTCATAAGCCTTTTCCCTCTGCCAATCCCTTCACTGGCCACCCATTGTCAAGCAAATATAGCCATCAACAACCTGTCCCCCCTATACATCTCTGACCTAATCTCGAGGGAAGAGCCCTAGTTAGACTGGAAGCTGGAAGGCACCAGTTCGGACAGTTGTGTGTTCTGCAGTCCAGAGATGTGAATTATCCCTGCTCACCCTGTGGAAATCGAAGTGTGCAAGATCAATATATGGAGATAATATGAGATGGACTTTATAGCTGCAACACTGCCTTTAGCCTCGATTCAGACAAGACAACTCTGAGAATCTATATCCCACAGTTTCACACTAGTTGATTGGAAGAATGCCCTGGCAAGGGAGTAACAGACTGTCAACAAGAGTAACATCCAGCCCCCATTGGATGCTTAGGAGGAACTGTATCTACATGATCTTGAAGACGCTGGAACTATCAAAGTTACCCTGCTATAATTTAAGTAACTTGAAGATCCTGGGCTCGGATACAAAAGATGTAATGGGGACCCTACCTATCATGTGCCCTTTAGAATAGCGGTATATTTAATACATCAGATGTATCTTTTGGGCCCCCTTAGGGTCCAGGGCCATGTAGCGACTGACAACGCTGCAAACCCTGTAGATATACCCTTGTACAGTGTACCATAATCCTTGATCTGCCTCGCCACTTGTTACCAACACCAGGGACAGTCTAAATGGTAGTAACCTTGGGGTCTCCCTGCAGTGAACTCCAGTTCAATGTATTGGGTTAAAACTAAAGGCCAAGTGGGCCACTTAGACAATGTAATTAGGATTATCTCTAAGCCAGACCACTTTGGTGATACTGTGGGTAGATAACCCACATCAAATTATATTTACTTATCAAACTGCTTCCTCCCAAAAGGCAGTGCTAGAGGCACAGCTTTGATTTTTTTAATTTTTTTTTGAAAGAGTGCTAATTTGCATACCTCATACAAGATTGACACAATGCCTACATTTACTAAGTTTTCTGGCACTGTGTGTACCATTTCTGTATGAGACTGTATCTATGCACAAACTTTTTCTCTGCTTGAAAGTAGACGTGGTTAAACGGGTGGTCCAGGATAAACTAAGAATTAACCCCTAAACTAAACCCCCTCCCCTAACTTCTAATTTACTTCAGTTTAAAAAAAATTGCTCATATCCCTGGAGACCGCCCCAGAGACTCTTTCTGATAATCCAGTGATGGTCCATTTCACTGCTTTCAAAATGGAACGTCACCATTGCTTTTGCCCCCCCCCCCCCATCCCCAAGAACAGCTCCTCCCCTCTAACTTTCTGCTAGTAGTGGGCAGAATAGGTTAGCTAGGGATACGAGGGAGGGTGGGAGGGACTAGTAATGGGCGAAATAGCTAGGCTAGGGGAGGGGCTAGTAGGGGGGCAGGATATGTTATTTAGTGAGACGGAGGGGGGAGTGTAACGGAGTGAGAGAAGAGGGAAGTTGAGTGAGAGAGAACTAATGTAGAAGCTATACAGGAAGTTGCACAGCAGGAAGTTACACCCTTTAAACAAATGCAGAGCAGCAACCAGAGACACTCAGAAATCACTCCAAAAACTGCTAAAGGTATATGGGTGTACTTATTAACCCATTACTAGCACTAACAGACATTTCTAAAAAAAAAAAAAAAAAAAAAAAAAAAGATTTTCTGCCTGGAAAACCTCTTTAAGTGAAGTTCTAATTTGTGCTACTTTATTACTGCTTTGCACCTGCCTGGTCTCTAATTTCATGCAGGATGCACCCAATGTAGAACACTGTGTATACTACTGTGAGAAATTTGGAACATATTGTGACTGCCTGTCTAAGTTTAGACTATTAAACAGCATTAGTAAATGCAGACCAATTTTCTTTGTGCCTTGCACTTGCTGCCATCATTCTGGCCTGAAACAAAGAGCAGGAAGTGGCAGTATTTTGCATATAATTGATTGGTAATCTCTTATGTTTATAATTAGGCCTATTAATAAAATTATATTGATTATTATATTGATCACAAATTAATAAATTGACTTGTTCTTGTCATGTGTATTTAATACATGCAGGGCAATGCTTCCCTGATATTGCATGCATTAAAATGAAGAGCACGCCATCACCATGTGATTGCCACAAGGTTGCAATAATAAAAACATTGTTCTCTCAAATACCCTTCCATAAAACTTGTACAATTCCTTCCTTTCAGAACAAGCACAAATATTTCACATTAAGGCTGTTCTGACTGTAATAGGATGGAACTAGTTACTTCTGGCTTATTAATGAAGATTACCTGATCCAGTGATTTTCCATATTTGTTTATTTGTAAGTCATTTAGTTTACCATTAAATCCTGCATTGTATCACAATACTTGGAAATTTTAAAATAACCTTCGCCTCCCTCTAGTGGTTAGTTCATTTTTCTAATCAGCATCCCAGCTATGAGTGGGCTTAGTTTACAATATTAATTTTTTAATCTAAATTTTTTGGCTATAGTTACAACAATGTATGAGAGCATATTCAAAATATCTTCATTTTATTTTATTGGAAGTAAGGTGGATATCACTTACTTGATTTTAATTTATGCCTATCTCCTATGTAGTATATTTGCATTTAAAATATTCAAAATTCTCTCACACCAATGCACACTTTTCTTCACCATATTTTAATTTATTTATATATTTTGGGTATGCATAAGCTTATTTTTTACTACTCACCCAGTACTTATTTTTATACTTGTTGTACACTAATTTACAGGAAAACAACAACAACAACAGTTCGCATAAAGAGGACCTTTACCATCCTCATAGATGTGCAGTATTATATTCCTCTAGAAGGCCGAAAGTGTACTAAATTCGACGCACGGTTGGCTTTCCCGGTGTGCACTCCGGTACCGGAGATCTCAGTGCTGTTAGATTTGGCACCCATATATTTCCACTGTCGCTTTAAGTAGAAAAAATGATATAAAATGTGAACAAGATGAATTCAATTCTGCTTCTTTTATCTTGGGGTCTTGGGAGCATATAATACTGTGTGGGAGCCTCTTTGAGCATATAATACTGTGTGAGGGCCACTGTGGATTATATAATACTGTGGGGGGGCTACAGTGAGCATATAATACTGTATGGGGCCACTGTGGGAATAAAATACTGTCTAGGGGCCACTGTGAGTATATAATACTGTGTGGGGACCACTGTGGATCATATAATACTGTTTGGGGGCCACTGTGAGCATATAATACTGTGTGTGGGCCACTGTGGCTAATACAGTATACTGTAATACTGTGTGGGAACCACTGTGGATCATATAATACTGTTTGGGGGCTGCAGTCAGGGGTGAATCTGCCCCTTTCGCCGCCCGAGGCAAACTACAGAAAGCCACACCCCCCCCCCCCGGGAGGAGGGGGCAGGGTGAAGCAAAGGGGGTGGGGCTTAGCGACATTCGCAGGCAGAGAGCAGGCAGTGAGAGGACCTGCTCTCTGCCTGAGCGTGGGGGGAGGCTGCTGGAGCAGCGCTGCTTCAGCGGCCTCCCCAATCCACCGCTCGGTGCTAAGCCAGTCCTGGACAGCTTGTCCTGGACTGTCTTAGGTAATCAAAAATGCCGCCCTCCCTGGGGCCCTGACATAGCGTCGCCTGAAGCGGTCGCTTCAGGTCGCCTCATGGGAGGTGCGGCGCTGGCTGCAGTGAGCATATAATACTGTGTGGGACCACTGTGGAAATAAAATACTGTCTAGGGGCCACTGTGAGCATATTATACTGTGTGGGGGCCACTGTGGATCATATAATTCTGTTTGGGGGCTACTGTGGGCATATAATACTGTGTGTGGGCATATAATACTGTGTGGAGGCCACTGTGGGCATATAATACTGTGTGGGGGCCACTGTGTGTGGAAGCTATGCATCTTATAATACTGTGTGGGGGCCACTGCAGAGCATATAATGTTGTGTGGGAGCCATTGTGGAGCACATAATGCTGTGTAAGGACAACTGCGGAACATAATGCTGTGTGGGGGCCACTGTAGACATATAATGCTGTATGGGGGCCACTGTGAGCATATAATACTGTGTGGGGGCCACTGTGGCACTATTAAGGCCCTGTTCATACGGTGGAATCTGCGACTGATTTTGTAGTGGATTTTGCACCTAAATCAGCAGCAGATTCCTCCCTCATCTGTTAATTTTTGATTCAGAGAAAATCATATCTTATTGGTTAGCTGATCAACAGCAAAATTGGATGGGCCAATTATCTTAGGTACAAATGGAATAGGTACATGATATTTTCTATGACGTTTCTGTAACCTTCAAACTGGATAGTTCTGTTTTGTGTTTTAGCGATGTTATCCTGAATCACTCCCACTCCACTCTCTACTTCGCATCTCAAATCAATAGTACTAGTAAATATAAGAAACCTTGTAATTATAAGTTGATTAAAAGAATTATGAAGCAGATTCTCAGAGCAGACATCATAGCAGACAGTATTCACACATGAGCTCAGAGAACAATGAAAACTAGAGATAGAGATTGAACATGCAGAAAGGAAGCTTCTAAACTATGCATATCCTCATTTACACACACTGTACTACTGATTTATGCAAAAACTGTTGAACACTAGAGATGAGCGAGTGCATGCTCCCATAGGAATGAATGGATGCAGCCAGCGCATAGGGGATTAAGCGGCCGGACGCCGACACAGGCTGTGTGCCGGCTGCGTCCATTCATTCCTATGGGAGCGTGCTATTCGAAACGGCAGTTTCGAATAGTACTCGCTCATCTCTATTGAACACATAGATATGCTTTAAAGGGGTTCTCTAAGACTGACAATTATTGGCCTATCATTAGAATAGACCATCAGTTGGAAATTGATGGGAGTCTGACACCCATCTTTGTACCAATTACAGCACAGTGTACAGAGCCAAAAACAGATGGCACTATGCACACTATAGTTCTCTGACTGTAGTATTGTAGCTCTGCTTTCAAATATCAGTAGTGGCAGCAAAGCCACTGCAGCGTGTATAGAGCTGTCAGAAACCTCTCAAGACCCTAAATGGGTTAGAGGAGGCATAAGTTAGAGGATGTCTATCGTGTCTCAGACATAGGAAGGTAGTGTGAGCACAAATGGTCGTAGGACAACATCCACATATGTACTCACATTTTGTGTGATACTTCCACCAGCTCAGGGGAACAGCCATGGATAAACTGGTGGCGCCCACTTATGCCAACTTATTCCTGGGCTGGTGGGAGGAGTGCCTTGTTTTCTCTGAAGGTATGGTGGACTAGCCATGTGTTATCTTGGATACGTTTTATTGACGATATCCTGGTGTTCTGGGAAGGAAGTGAATTGGATTTTAGGTATAAGTTAGGCAATCGTTAGGACCTAGACAAACAAACTGAAAGTTAGAAGTAGAAGGAATGCCTGATGTGCTATTAATGTCAGAAGGGAAGTGTCAGATGGCGGTGGGGCATGATTCTAAGCTCCAATCATAGGCAGCCAGTGTCAGAACTCAGAATCACACCGTCTAACACCGTCCTACTGACAGTACAGAGCTTAAACAGCATATCAGACACCAAAACTAACAGCATTGATTGCTCAGGAAAATTCTGGGCTAGAGAAAAACCCCCAACTGTATCAGAATCAGTGGAGCAGCGCCTCTTAAATCATGCAAAGAGCTAGACATGATTAAGGTAGTGAAAAGTCCTCTTTAAGACCACTATACAACATTAGCATCCCTGAGAGGCATAATCTGGAGGAAGGCTCGCAACACATCTCTATACAACTGAAAATGGTTACTTGATCCAGTTGATGAGCAAATAGATGGTTAGATGATGCAGTAGCCAGTCAGTCTTATCTAACAGACTCTCTATATAGATATAAGTAGTAACAATCTTTAGAGATTTCCCCTGATAAAGTAGATGTGATGAAGACATCATTGTGGCCCAGAAAGGAACAAAAGGAAGTGGACAGGGGCTTATATATGCACTCAAAATGAAAGAAAACTTGCACTGGATATTGCATGACAAAGGAAATCATTATGGATAGATGAATCTACAATTGACCGTACTATACAGTACATTAGTGATTTCAAACAGCTGCTTTATGAACGATTTGCTATTTACAGTTGTTCTGTGAAAGTTGTCGTTTTGGACAACAATGTCATACATTAAAATGACATATTGCTATTTATATCTTGGTCTAGACTTCCATCGATGAGATGCATATCTGTCTTTTGGCAGGAATAACCTTTAGGCTGAGCCTCCACACAGCGTGCCAAAAAGTGCCGCTGGAAAAAACGTGGCAGAAACGCTACATTTCCACTGTAGATTTTATTCTGCAATGTGTTGATTGGATTAGTCAGAATCGCATCCACTTTGCAGGTACTGTAAAGCACCATGGTTTTTGCTGTGTCCAAATCGTGGTGTTTACACCCGGGCTTAAAGGGATTCTATCATTAAAAATCCTGGTTTTCTTTGGTATGCACATGAGTTCTCTAGCAGCACTGGGGGCAGTCCCCAGCGCTCAAAACAGTAAGCTGATGTAAGCGGACATTTTCTTGTGGCCTGTGGGCATGCGCAGTCTGCTCTACCTGAGGCTCGAGGCCTAGAAGATTGAAACCCAGGACGGAAGAAGACACAGGGAGAGGGTGTACCAGAAGAAGATGGAGGTGTCGCTGGAGATTTCTCTCGCAGCATTGGGGATGCCCCCAGTGCTGTTTGAGTGCTGGGAACTGCCCCCCAGTGCTGCGAGAGAACTCATTTGCTTCGAACGGCAGCGCGGAGAAGACATCTAAAGGTAGGAGAAGAATAGCCTTTCTCAAGGCTATTCCTACGTGTTAGGGACAAAAAATGTCATTTTAATAATAGAATCCCTTTAAACTATAGCACAGGAACACAGTATCTAGTACAGCAGTTTAGTTTTTTTGACGTTTGTTTTCTAAAGATATTTGTTACATTTCTTTGTGTCACAAGAAAGTCTTTTCAGCTGTCCAAAATGTGTTCAACAGCATATGGTCAGATTAAGGCTGGGCCCCCACATGGTGTAAACTGCAATGGTTTACAGTCACAGCAAAATGACTCTCCCACTATGGGGAAAAAATATGCGCAGAGGAAACGCTGCGATTTTCCAAAGCTGTCGCAGTTTGGAAATTGCAGCATGTCAATTATACCTACAGAAATACTGGGGGTTTCCTTATAGTTATAATTGAAGCAGAAAGTCCGCAGGTTGCCGCCATGGTTTTTCCCACAACGCTTTTTTGTTGCAGGACACTACTGTACATGGGGCCTTAGCTTAAAGGATTTTTCCAACAAACATTACCATATTTACATTTATAGTCAACTAGCTGGTACCCGCGACTTCGTCTGCGGTGATTGTAGCAGTGGGTATATACAGGCGTGGGTAAGGTTTTCGTAGTGTGTATAAGGTCTGGGATATGAAATGTAACTTTGTATCTTGTTTTTGCTGTAATTCAGAGAATACGTGAGACTTTTGTGTTGAAGTTACTTTGTATTAGAGCTGCTATATATACGGTGTTGTGAGAAACTTTACATAGTGACTTTGGGACAGAAGTATTTGAAGTTAACCCTTTGCCGCCAATGGCATTTTTTGATTTTCGTTTTTGGCTCCCCTCCTTCTAAACCCCATAACTTTTTTATTTCTCCGCTCCCAGAGCCATATGAGGTCTTAATTTTTCCTGGGACAAATTTTTCTTCATGATGCCACCATTATTTATTCTATATAATGTACTGGGAAGCAGGGAAAAAATTCAGAATGGGGTGGATTTGAAGAAAAAATGCAATTGTGCGACTTTCTTACGGGCTTTGGTTTTACGGCGTTCACTGTGCAACCCAAATGACCTGTCCCCTGTATTCTGTGTTTGGTTACGATTCCGGGGATACCAAATTTATATGGTTTTATTTACATTTTGAACCCTTAAAAAAAAATCCAAAACTGTTGAAAAAAATTATTTTTTGAAAAGTCGCCATATTCCGACAGCCGTAACTTTTTTATACGTCTGTGTACGGGGATGTATAGGGCGTCTTTTTTTGCGGGACCGGGTGTACTTTGTAGTTCTACCATTTTCAGGAAATGTTATTGCTTTGATCACTTTTTATTCCAATTTTTATCAGAATCAAAACAGTGAAAAATGGAGGTTTGGCAATTTTGACCATTTTTCCCGCTACGGCGTTTACCGAACAGGAAAAATATTTGTATAGCTTTGTAGAGTGGGCGATTTCGGACGTGGGGATACCTAACATGCATGTGTTTCACAGTTTTTAACTACTTTTATATGTGTTCTAGGGAAAGGGGGGTGATTTGAATTTTTAATCCTTTTTATTATTTTTTTTATATATTTTTTTACTTTTTTTAAACTTGTTTTTTTTTTGCATTTATTAGACCGCCTAGGGGTATTGACATGGGTGGGCGGTGTCGCGGATTGTCAGAGCGGTGGGGGTCGGCAAACATGGCTGCTCCGAAGCGTTAAAGAGAGCCTCCTGGAGTATCGTTAAGGTGAGGGGCAAAGTGGTAAAGTATATGTATATGAGATTGTGTGGGGTTAGGGGCGAGGCTGTAGAGGGCAATATGAATTTTGTGGCTTGCTATGGTCCAAAGTGTGTGAGATTGCAGAGATGGTGGTGTGAGTTTGGGTTTTGTGGGGGTCCTGGCACAAACGTATGTGCGCTATTGTGACGAAAAGTAGCCTATTGCGCAATCGGGTGTATTAACTATGTTTGTGGAAACTTTCAGCCAAATCGGTCAAGCGGTTTTTCCGTGATTGAGGAACAAACATCCGAACATCCAAACTCACAAACCCACAGACTTTCACATTTATAATATTAATAGGATTAAAAGTTAAACATATTGCAAATAAATAATACAGAAATTTGCAGGCTTAAGGTTTTTCAGAAAACCTTCTTGGAGTTGACAGTCTTTTGATCAGTTGTCAATGGATATGAGGACAAATGCAGGAACTTTCTGTCTATGAAACACATATACTGTAATTTATTATAACATTATGAAGGTAGAATATATTGTCAATTTAATACTTCCATAATAAATAAGATGTATGTTTAATTTTAGATTTTGAATTTAATTTAAATATATATTCTGAAATATCTAAACACACATTAAATATTTTGACTGTCTGTAACAAATAACATCTCCTCTAACCCTGTTTACAACTTCTGAAGTGAAGTACCCTAACAAGACCAGTAGATGGTGCACCTAAGACTCGAATAAGTGAACATTGGCACACATGTACTAAAAGAAGCGTATTTTCTGCCAGTTTTGCATAAAGGAGATTCATGTCTCTTGGTGCATTTGGAGATAGCAGTAAATTTACATCTGCTATGAGTAGGGTAATTTGCACTAATGATTTTTCACCATTTGTAGGCTTTCGTAATAAATAATACCTAGGGCTAAGAGCAGTGGTGTAAGTACTGCTATAGTGGCTGTCACAGCGCCTGCAACCTTAGGGGGCCCTGTGGGTCCCTGCAGGGTTTTTTTTATAGGTCATTACCTGCCGGAGTAGCCCCAGCAGGTAACACTCCCCAGGGGTGAACCTAGTCTCTGTGCCGCCTGAGGCGGATGTCAGAAAGCCCCCCCCCCCCCCCCGGGAGGAGGGGTGGAGCTGAGTGGAGGGGGCGGAGCGGAGGGCTCTGCTAAGCGTGAGGGGTGGCCGCTGGAGCAGCGCTGCGTCCACAGGGCCGCCCCAATCCACCGCTCGGAGACGCTTAGGTCAGCAAAAATGACGACCCCCCCCCCCAGAGCCCCGGCATAGCGCCGCCTGTCGCTTCAGGTCGCCTCATGAGAGGTGCGGCGCTGACAGTCCCTATTTAGTTACTGGAGGTTCTAGGCTGTAGGCCTACACCCTGATAGTAACCCTGATACACGCTGTTTTATTGTTAAACTGTTTTCTGAACCTTTGAATGCTGTGCTTGGAGAAATATGGCTGCTGGGATCAGTTTTTGAACTTGAACTGCCTGTGTGTAGATCTGAAGTTCTTGATGTGCACTGCTAACCATCTTAGGCTGGAGATGGCGATCCTGTGAGCTGTTTAACCCCCAGGTTGTCACACATGATAATAAATAACAATAAATATATAGCTGAATACTATAATTAATATGCTAAGAGATAATATAGACTTTGTAATCATAGGCAAGATGACTGAACTTTAACTTTAAGGATCTCTGAAGGTGTAATAAACTGTAGAGTGACGGGGACTAAAGTCCAGGACACTTATTTATCAATAAGAGACTTTTTTGTAAATAAGTAGTTCTTTTAAAGAGACACTAAACCTAATGTATATGTTATTTACAGTCATTGTTGTCTTCTGTATGCAGTCATTTCAGGTTGTGGGGTGGCTAACTATATATACTTTTATTATGTATATGAAAAAAATAATGTCAACTACTTCTAATTTATGCTTCATTTTACTTTATTTAGAATACTATTGTCACTCATAAGTACAATTTAAAAGCAACAAAAACTTTTTTGATACCCATGGAATAATTTTTTGGCATCTATCGACTGCAGTTTCAAGCATAGTAATAACAAACACAATGCACAACGAGGCATTGGGGATGGAGGAGTGGGGTAGCCAGGGACCCAGTGTCTTCGGTTGGTAGTTAAAGAGGTTGTCCGGGCAAAATGTTTATAGTTTAAGTAGGCCAGGGGGAGGTTAAAAAAAAAAAATCATGCTCACCTGAACCTGGTGCTCTGATGTCCTCCCAGCCCAGTCCGGTTCTTCTGCTGAGCTCTCTTCTGAAACTAAACTGCTCACGGCTGTGACATCCCAGATCTCTTCCACTGAAGTCATTGATTGGCCTTAGTGGTCACGTGACCACTGTGGCCAATCAGCAGCCTCAGGAAGAGTCCCCGGGACATCACAGATAGTAATATCTCATGCCTTTAGCTGAGACCACTGATTGGCCTCAGCGGTCACGTGTGGGGGAACTTTCGCCAGAAGATAACTGGAAGGACCAGAGTACCGTGGAAAGGTGAATATGGTTTTTTTTTTCACACCTCCCCTGCCCATTTAAAATATTAAATATTTGCCTGCATGATCCCTTTAAGTTCTTGACAGCCTTGTGGATTGAGCGATCTTTTTTGATTAAACTGTCTATTCTTTCATTGCCCCTCTTTCTAGCATAGAATAGGGCCCCAGCCATAGAAGCTAGGTAGATGAGGTCAATAGCATCATCATTAACCCCAAACAGTCAAAGTTGTTGCAGGAAGTATAGCATTCAACTTTTTTTTATAGGTTATGCCAGCATTTTGTTTCCAGTCCAGTTTGTTCTCGAGCTTCACTCTAAGTTATTTATAGGGCGTAAAACTTTCTACGGCCTGACCGTAAACGGTAACTGGAATGGTATTGGATTTGGGTCTAGAGAGGATAATAATGAGTTCTTTAGTTTTGCCAATGATTAGGATGAGGCTATTTTTGAGGTTTAGAATGACGTCACCCCTTCTACCACTTTCCTATACTCTTTGTCATCTCCATTTGTAAGTAATTATTTGAGAAAACAAGAAACCAAGTCATATTGAAAATCAAACGTGAAGATGGTAAAGAGGAAAGGGAACAGCACTGTTTCTTAGGGTTCTCCTATTTTTCTCAGAGGAGTTACCTACTATAGCTAGTTGGGGTCTACTGGTAAGGCACTCGGTAAAGCAGTTTATCATGGATATGGAAACCAACATTTGTTGACGCTTCTGCATGAGTAGCCTGGGCCAAATGGTGTTGAAGGCCCTGCTGAAATTAAAGTAAGTGATTTGGAGTGATACGCCATGCTTGATGGTGGAGGTGGATGAGGGCATCATCCAACCTTAGGCCTGAGCAGCTGGTCAGGCTGGTTTCTGCGTTCCCGTTATGGTTTTTATCATTTACCACATCTCCTTCATTTAGTTCTTAGCTAGTTATTTTTTTCCAGTTTATGCTTGTGGTCCACTTTACACTCTGTCTTGTGTTCAGAGCTTTTTGGACCTCACTGGCCAGATTCTTGTTCTTAGTTGCAAATGCCATTTTCTTTTTGTTAAGTAGATATTTGAGTTCTTAAGGGACCCAGGTCTGTTATCGGGGTAACACTTTACTACCTTTGATGGCACTATACTTTCAGTTGAGGCGTTTATGCAGTTGGTAACCATTTCTATAGTCTGGTCAAGTTCTGTCCCACGTCACGTGGTACATCCCATAAAGTGTTCTTGAACAGTCTTTCCTCTTCAGCTGCCTTGGACCAGTTCTATATTTACTTTATACCTCGTTAGCATTGACTTGCACGCTTGTAGATGAGTTTCTGGTCGGAATTTCCCAGTGACATGGCTACAGAGTGAGGACATGGCTACAAATCTGTAGGCATCCTTGCAGTTTACAAATAGTAGATATACTTTGTCCTTTTGTCAAGCAAGTGAGTATTTGCTGTAGGTGGGTTAGGGAGATTGTTTCCACCTTGTGGATTGAAGCCCTCCCATGTGGTTGATACCCCAGTACCCTCACAATGTTGAGGGTATCGGGGCATCAGTTCTGTAGCATAGATACTTCCATGGAGAGTGCTTTACCCTTACTGTGACATGGGCATCTGTGCACCATTTGCCATTAACATAGGCAAGCAACCAACCACCTCTGTTCTTTCCCAACTTTCTAGGGTCTCCATCACTGCTGATGGAGTTAAAGCCCTTGATCACAAGTGCAATCAGAGGTTTCCTCACTAAGCCAGGTCTCTGTGAAGCACATTATGCTACATTCCTAGTAGGCTTTAGGTGATCTGATTAGAGCATGAAGTTCATCAGTTTTCCTGATGATAAATCTCACATTGCCCATTAGGATGGATGGTACGAAGGGCTTAGCTCCTCTGGCACTAGATTTGATCAGAGAGTCCAATCTGTGTCCTCTAAACAACTGCAAGATTTCTTTGGACCCATGGTTTAGTGCAAGTTACTTGGGAGGCAGATATTCTGATTGTGTATGTAATTGTTCCCTTCTGTAGGTCATAGGAGTGTCTGCAGAGAGGTGTATGTACTCCTCTTTTAAATGCTCGTCTGAGGTGGAGGTATCATTGGTGGCTTGGGGATAGATGGGAATGAAAGCAGGTGCTTGGGCTAGCGTAACTTGGTATCTGAACAGCCTGGGAAGGTTAGGTCTTGTGGGTCTTTTATATGGACTGGTAGCAGCTGTTTCTATTACAGTACAATGATCAGGTTTTAGTCATACTTCAGGATGGATTGTAGGTTTATCCTTGGGCACTTTGGGAAATAAGGAGTTGAGATAGCAGGGGACAATCTTGTTGTTTTTCCCCCTACTCTGTTTGGTGTGGAGTTAATTGGGCTGATCACATGCCAATCATAGGGTTGAGGGCCATAGAGCTTTGGTGGGGGCCCTCCAATAGGAGCCGCTCCATACTGTGAAGCTGTAATTGTTCTGTGGCTCAGCCAGGTGTCTGGTTCTCAGGTCCAGGTTATGTGTTGGTGCAGGGCTTGGCAGGAGGGGGGTGATGTAAGGGCAGGTAATGATGGTGTCATTTCACTAAGGTGTAGTCTGTGTGGTAGTACATTGCCCATGGACAAAGACTCCAGGCCCAGTGGTGCCCATATAGGAGATCTGACCTTTTCTGCTGAGCGGATGTCGCGACAGGAGGGGGTAGCAATTACAAGGGGCCTAGGGGAGGTCATCAGCAAAGGTGTATGGACAGCCAGGGTCCTGATTTATAGATTTTGCCTCTATGCCATTACAAGGGCCATGTCATGTCAGGTGTTCGCTAGGTATGGGGCTGCCAGATGGCCTTATGGAGGACTTCGTCCACCGGGACCGACCAGATTGGGTTCATCCCTCCATAATTCATCATGCTCGTCAACATTTATCCCCTTGATGTTGCTTTCTTTAGATGCAGAGAGGGCATTCGACTGGGTGGATTGGGGTTTCCTAGAGGCCATGCTTACTCAAGTTCCGCTGTGGATTTTTTTCTGCAATGTGAGGTTGGGATTAACTAAAATCTCATCCACTTTGCAGTTAATATAAAACACAGTGTTCACTGTGGCGGCCAAAACACTGCGTGCCTCAAGGCCAGGGCCCCATCTTGTGGAAATACAGCAGGAAAAAAACACTGTATTTTCCAGTCCCAAAAAAGTGAATGAGATTTTGTTTAATTTCATCCGCACAACCAGTGGCGTAACTAGGAATGGCAGGACCCCGTGGCGAAGTTTTGACATGGCCCTCCCCCTCCCGACACCGAAGACCTCGACTGACCCCCTCCTCCGCGCTCTATTATGTCCTTTAGTGGCCTCTGCACACAGTATTATGTCCCTTAGTGGCCTCTGCACACAGTATTATGTCCCTCCGTGGCCCCTGCACACAGTATTATATCCCTTAGTGGCCCCTATACACAGTACTATATCCCTTAGTGGTCCCTGCACACAGTATTATATCCCTTAGTGGTCCCTGCACACAATATTATGTCCCTCAGTGGCCCCTGCACACAGTATTATGCCCCACTGTGGACACCCATGAACAATTATTATACCCTGGGGTCTTTTCAGACCCCAGAGTATAATAATCGGAGACCCAGGAGAATAAAAACATGAAAAAAAACACTGTTACCTGTCCCCTGGCTCCGCTGTCGGCCTTATTCAATGACGTCGGACGTCACATGACCCGGGACGCAGGCCGGGTTCATGTGACATCAGAGACATCAGACAACTAGGCCGAAGCCTGCTCGGAGCCTGGAGAGATAAGTAACACAGTTTTTTATGTTTCTTACGTCACCCGGGCCTCCGATCATTATACTCAGGGGTCTGCAAAGACCCCCGAGTATAATAATAGCACTGGGGAACACAATTTGACTGTTGACTTAGATCTGACACTTGTTTCAGACTTACTTTTAGCTCTTGGTTCCAAAAATGACCCCCGTTTTTCTCTAGCACGTCAAGTTTTTAAGATACAGGATACCCTCCATTTTTCGTGAAAATCTTACAAAATATACACTTACATGACAATGAAGCAGAAATTAATCTAAATATACTAGAGTTATTTTGTTCCTACAATTGCTATTTATTGCTCAGTTTGGTCCATTGTTTTAGAAGTAGGAAAGTTTTGACTTGGAATGGTGAAACTGCCACAGATGTAACAAAACGAATCAGGGCTGTTGAGGCACTTACGACGAGAAGATGAAGCCGCAGACATGATCGAATGGAAAGCAAAAAAGTACTTATGTCTATAAAAGAATAAATTCGGTTAACTGCTTGTCTACAAACAAGAACTCACAACAAAATTCGGAAAACGATAGCTATCTAGACCAGGGGTGGGCAATTTTCCCATGGGGCCACATTAGAAATTGGAATGGTTTCAGAGGGCCGGACTAATATACTTAAGGCTTCCCACACACGACCGTGAAAACAGATCCGTGTGCGAGGCCTGCTCTGTTCTATTCTGTGGTAGTAGACTAGAACAGGACACAGGATGTCTGGAGCGCAGGGCACAAAGCCTGCCCATTGCTCCATCACAATCACATTCCCCATTGCAGCCCCCCTACACACACAGTGCAACATTGCAGCCCCCCTACACACAGTGCAACATTGCAGCCCCACTACACACACAGTGCTACATTGCAGCCCCCACTACACACAGTATACTACCTATCGCACCCCCGCCCGCGCAGTATAGTAACCATGGCGCTCCCCACAGCCCGACACTGAGTACTCACCTCTCAGCGTCTTCTCCCAGTCAGTCGGGACAGTTATGAAGTCACCACGCGCGCAGGAGACAGGTGCACAACCTCCCACCACCTTGTTGCATGCGTTGCCAAATAGCCTAGCGTGGTCACATCAAGATACGCTGTAGAGAAAAAACTTGACGTGATAGAAGAAAAGTAACTGCAGATTTGAGTTCAGCATGTCAATTTCAGTATTAAACAGCTCAAAAATTTAACTCAACAGAAAAATGTTTGTTTTTTTGTTCCCCTGTGTAGTCTTTATGGGGCCCGTGGTATCACTTACCGATCCTGGCCCAGCCAGGATCAGTAAGTAAATAGGGTCCGTTACCGGCTGGAATAACTACAGCCAGTAATGGCCTATTAAGAAAAAAGAAAAAAACGCGGCGGTAGTGGCTGTCATGGGCCCCTAATGTCCTGGGCCCTGTGGCAGCTGCCTCCGCTGCTTCCGCGGTAGTTACGCCACTGCGTAGAACTGCAATCATGGTGGGAAAAAGTTGTGTGTTAATTTTATCAC